>NC_142220.1:312500-1057500 GCF_049639895.1 Pseudopodoces humilis
CAGGGCGAGGTGCTCGGCAGTGCTGCGCCCACTCCTCTCCAGGCGTTGGGAGCTGGGGTGGGGGGCCAGGCTGCGCCCCAGCCCGTTGGTGCAGCCACTCACCAGCTGGTGCTTCTCACAGGTGCTGCCAGCGCCATTGCGGGTGCTGGGTCCGTGACTGTAGGTGTGCTTGTACTCCTCAGCCAGGTCCTTCCCCAGCTTCCAGCGCTGCCACCGCTTCAGCAGCTCTGCCTGCACCTGCGGGCAGCAGCTGTCAGTGTGACCCTGTGCCCCTGCTGCCCCTGCCCCTACTGTCCTGCTCACCTCCTTGTTGACAAAGCAGTAGAGAATGGCCACTAGCATCCCCTGGGAAGAGGGAGGAGAGGTGTAAAGTGCATAACCAGGCCTCAGTCTAGTCCCTCCTGAGACTCAGTCTCCCCATGGAGGGCTGGTCCTGTGGGGGCTGGCCTCACCTGGAAGGAGCTTAGGAAGAGGTCGAAGAAGAGCTTGACGTAACGCAGCGTGCCCTGGGCATGCTCATCTGTGATGAAGGCGAAGACCACCTCGTGGATGCCCAGCAGTGGGATCAGTGTCAGTGTGGACTTGGCCAGCCTGTGGGATGGGGTCACCGTGTGGACACACATGCGTGTGCACCATGGGAACACAGGGTGAGCCAAGTGCAGCACCCACCTGAACTTGTAGTCAGTGTAGCGCATCTGGTGTGCACGGAGCTTGGAAACAAGGATCTGAATGATGCGGATGAAGATGAAGAAATTGATCTGCAATGGAATGGAGTGAGCCATCAAGAGCACAGGTAGTGCCAGAGGCAGGGGCAGACAGGACACCTCTGCTCCCCTGCCCTCAGCAGCCTTCTCAGAGCCATCTTGGGGCCTGTGAGAGAGACATCGAGCAAGGGACTGCAGTGGGCTCACCAGGATGGCCAGGAACACGGGGAAGCGAAGGATCCACCAGAAGCCCATGTTGTTGTTCGTGGACCAGCACCTGCAGAAGGGAGGGATGGGGACTGCCAGGAAGCCCCTTGACCAGGCAGCTGCTGGAGTCTGACATGGCATTGGCAGCCTGAGCCACGCAAGCACTAAGGCCCAGCACCTTGCTCCTTGCATGGGCAACGGTGTGGAGTCTCTCCAAGGCCATCACAACATCCCTACAGTCCCACGTGCACCTACCTGTGCCCTGTGCCCCCCTCCAGCCAGCAGCTGGAGCTGGTACTCACTGTATGTTTTCGTAGAGGAACTTCACGATGACCCAGGGAATCAGGAACAGCATGGGCGCCCCTGAGGGGAGGTGAGCAGAAGACAGGTGAGGCACAGCAGGGGACAGGGTCAGTGGGGCCAGCCCACCCACACTCACCCCAGCCGATGCACAGATAGAGGGTGAAGTAGCTCCTCTCGGAGAAGACGGCCACCACCAGCAGGTTATGCAGGTAGATGCCTTCCACCAGCAGCCAGCAATAGTTGGCCACGATGCCGTACTGCATGAAGACCGTGGCTGCCCGGCAGCCTGCGGCTGCCTGTGGGCAGGGGTCAGGGCTGCAGCACTGCAGCACGCAGCACTGCAGTGCTGCAGCACTGCCTGTGTTTGTGTGCCTGTGCCCCCAGTCCCACCAGTGCCACCAGACTCGTCCCACTGGTGCCCTCAGAGCAGCCAACCCCCTGCCCCACCAGCACTGCTGTCCCTGTCCCTGCCAGAGCCGCACTGACCTCGTCGCTCAGCCAGACCTGCACGTTGTAGCCATCGATCTTGTCACTGTAGTGGGTCTTGAGCAGGGCGTCAATGACCAGCACAGAGACGCCCTTCAAGATGAAGGAGGCGAAGAGGTTCATGTGAATGTAGTTCCTCATGCAGTGCAGCTTGCTGTGGATTTGGGGCCATTGTCAATGCCTGTGCACAGGCCCCTGGCCTCCACCTGCCCACCCTGTGGACAGCCATGCCCAAACTCCCACCTGAAGCCCAGCAGCAGGGCCAGGGCAAGCAGCAGTGCACACAGGGACACAGAGTAGCCCACAGTGTACATCACCTTGAAGCTGCCATAGGTCTTGGCAAATTTTTCCTGGAAGAGGAGGGAGGGAGTGAGAGCAGGGGCAGATGGGGGGGCAGACAGGGACCCCCACACCCCTGCTACCCAGATTTACCCACCTGCGCCTTTAGGTCCTCGTCATCCTGCTCACACTGTGTAGCATCGCGCAGGGACTGTCCCCGTGGCCCTGTCACCCACCGTCCGTCTGGCCCACAGGTCTTGAAGACGTGTCTGTGCTTCACTGTGAGGGGAGGGGATGGTGGGCTGTGCCAGCCCCAGCGCCCCTGTGGGCAGCGTGCACTGGCCCAGGTGTGACTGCCTGCAGCAGCACACGCACACAGCACACAGGTGTCCCCAGCGCACAGGTGCGCACGTGTGAGCACACTGCACATGTGTGTGAACACTGCACGTGTGTGTGAACACTGCACACGTGTGTGAACACACTGCACGTGTGTGTGAACACTGCACACGTGTGTGAACACTGCACGTGTGTGTGAACACTGCACACGTGTGTGAGCACACTGCACACGTGTGTGAACACTGCACATGTGTGTGAACACTGCACACGTGTGTGAACACTGCACACGTGTGTGAACACTGCACATGTGTGTGAACACTGCACACGTGTGTGAGCACACTGCACACGTGTGTGAACACTGCACATGTGTGTGAACACTGCACACGTGTGTGAGCACACTGCACACGTGTGTGAACACTGCACATGTGTGTGAGCACACTGCACATGTGTGTGAACACTGCACATGTGTGTGAACACTGCACACGTGTGTGAACACACTGCACACGTGTGTGAACACTGCACACGTGTGTGAACACACTGCACACGTGTGTGAACACTGCACATGTGTGTGAGCACACTGCACATGTGTGTGAACACTGCACATGTGTGTGAACACTGCACATGTGTGTGAACACTGCACACGTGTGTGAACACTGCACATGTGTGTGAACACTGCACATGTGTGTGAACACTGCACATGTGTGTGAGCACACTGCACACGTGTGTGAACACTGCACATGTGTGTGAACACTGCACATGTGTGTGAACACTGCACACGTGTGTGAACACTGCACACGTGTGTGAGCACACTGCACACGTGTGTGAACACTGCACATGTGTGTGAACACTGCACATGTGTGTGAACACTGCACATGTGTGTGAGCACACTGCACACGTGTGTGAACACTGCACATGTGTGTGAACACTGCACATGTGTGTGAACACTGCACACGTGTGTGAACACACTGCACATGTGTGTGAACACTGCACACGTGTGTGAGCACACTGCACACGTGTGTGAACACTGCACACGTGTGTGAGCACTGCACACGTGTGTGAGCACACTGCACAGCTGCACATGCACATGCATCTCCCCGCTGTTACCTTTCTGGTACCAGGGCAGGAACCAGGGGCAGGGCACACTGGCTGTGCTGTTGGGCATCGTGTCAGGCCAGCATGAGAACTTGTCGAAGGTGCGGTTACAGACCAGCTCTGCAGAAGGATAGGAGCTGGTGGCGCTTTGGCCTCACCCTCTCTCTGGGTGCTAGGACCTCCACTGGCCCCTCTGCTCTATCCCCCATCCTGCTGGGACTGTGTTGGTGGTTCCTCTGCCCCATCCCCATCTCAATAGGACCCTGTCCCCACCCCATCCCACCAGAAGCCCACTGGACCCCTCACAGGCACTGACCTGTGGGCGCAGGCAGGCGGCTCATGTTACGCCGGCACTCTTCGCTGTACTCCTTCCATCTCTCAACGACATTATCCGTGATCTGGGCAGAGGGGCCCTGCGGGCACCAGGGAGCATCACCCATAACACGTGTCCTGCTCGCAGGGGCCACCATGCTGTGCCAGGCAGTGACCCCAGCTTGGGGACAGCCACAGGCAAGTGCAGGCCAACATGTCATGCCATGCCATTCTGTGCTGTGCCATGCCATTCTGTGCTGTGCCATGCCATGTCTCATGGATGGCAGGGGAGGCAGAAAGGGGCATCAGCTGCTGGACCACATGCCATGGTGAGAGGATGCAGAGGGATGGGTGGATCAGTGGGAGTCCTGTGGGCTGAGCATGGGGCAGAGCACCCTTGTGTACAACAGCCCATCCTTACCTGGCAGCAGAGCAGCAGCAACAGGAGGGTAAAGAGATGTGGCTGGGACATCCCTCCTCTGGACCACATGCATAGGACACAGCGCAGGACACACGGCTTCCTACTGGCCCTCAGCAGCTTCTCCACCCTGGTGGTGACGGCCCTGGCATGTGGGCAACCCTGTGCAAGATTCCTGGTCACGGGGACTCCTGGGACAGAGCTGGGGGACATGGGGCTGGGGGCAGGTGGGGATGGAGACAGCCACTCTGGCACAGAGCCAGCCCCAGTCATGGTGTCCTCATCCTCACCCGACCCTTCTTGGTGTTCACATTCAGCTATTTGTCCACTCATTTTTTCACCAAGCACCTGTCTTATCCACCCCAGGATGGCACTGGGACAGTGACCATGCAGGTTCTCTGCCTGCCAAGCCAATTTCAGCCCCTGTGTGGCTGGGGTGCAGTGGCAGTGCTGCCTCCAGACCCCCAGAGAAAACCTGGGCTGGTGCCACCCACACTGCTGCTGGGACCCAGCTGCGCATCGTTGCTAAATCCTGAGAATGCAGGACCCCCATGGTGGAAGGGACCCCTCCTCACACCTGAGCACCCTCTCAGGCAGAGAGGCTGGCACCTGGGCTCTCCCCATCTCCATGGTCTCTCGGACCTGGACCACTAACACTCAGCTGTGGTCTCGCAGCAGCACCCACTGAGGATGGCAGTGCCAGGGAGCCACGGAGAGCACGGGTACCAGCAGGGATGGGAACACTGGCCATTAACCCACAGGGATCCTGGCTCGTGGAGCTGCTGTGGCTCTAGGACAAGCTCAGCTGGGCTGTGCCCCTGTGGGTCCATCTTCCCCAGCTCCTGCCAGTGACATGGGGACATGGTGTCCGGGTGCTCCACAGACCATGGCTCACGAGGTGCTGTAATTCCCTCCATCCCCCTAAGCCGGTTATGGGGCTCCTGAGCAGGATTTCAGCTCTTCCCACAAGAGCCCATTATAGCACGGCCCGGCTGTGTGGGGTGAGGGCAGCTGAGCTGGGGGGGATGGCATGGACAGCAGTGCCAGTGCCACCACAGGCACTGTGGCATCACCCCCAGCCCCTGGGCCCCCCCTGGGCACCAGCCAGAGCGTTGTGCTCCCCAACCAGCTCTGCTCCCAGGGCTTGCTGCTCTGCCCGTGTCTATTTTTATCCCTGGGAAAGTCGTGTTTCCTCCATCCATGCAGACCCACTTGCCATGTCGCAAGTGGCTGAAGGAGAAGCTCATTAATCAGCGCATGGGGCTCCAGATGCAGCTTGGGGAGCAGGACCTGCGATGGCCTTATTTAGCCAGTCCCAGGACAGAGGGAACGGTCTCCTGGGAAGTTCTCACTGGGTGGGCTCTGTGAATATGGACCTCTGTTGAGTGCCCACGAGCTACCTGACCATTCCAGAATTCCTGGTTTTGTCATCACTCCACCCCACCCAAGCAACACTGTTGCCCCACCAGTATCCCTGTCTTAGTCCCTCTCCCATCCATCTCAGGATCCCTGTCTCTTTCCTCCCATGCTGGCCCCATGCCAGCATCCCTGTCCTCGTCCCCCTGCTAGCCTGATCCCACCATCCCTGTGCCCCCCTCCAGCCCCACATCATTCCTACCTGTCCCATCCCGCTGCCACCTATGTCCCAGTCCCACAGGAAGATCCCAGTGCCCGTCCCTGGTCAAGCATCAGTCCCTGCCCTGGTTGTGAATGCTCCTCCAGGTCCACAGGTCACAGTGACTTGCTGTCAGCCCCTCTGCGCAGCTGGGGAGCAACTTTGGGGCAGAGGTGTCGCTATTTTTAGTTGCTGCAGTGGGATTTAGCAGCAGGGAGGCCTCTGCCCTGGACTCCCCCCATCTGGCAGCCGCTCCCCGGCCCTGGCCCCACTGTGGCCAAGCCGGGCAGACTGCACTGGGTGAGGGGTCCTGGCACAGGGGCCAGTTATGCTCCTCGCCCCAGCACGGGTCTTCCCCCTCACCCTGCCCAGGCCCTTTGCCCCAGCTGCCTGTGGCACCGCACAGCCGTGGCACCGTGCCGGATCCCCGCTACCCACAGGACAAGGGCTCCCTGCAGACAGGCAGCTGTTTCCAGCAGAGATGTGGGCGTGCAGAAGTAGCCATGGACCAGCTCTCGCTGCTCTGGTGCCAGTGGGCAATGGCAGAGAGGGAGCAGTGTCTCCGTGGTGGAACAGCAAGGTCTGGAGTGGCTGGGACCACTGGCAGCACAAGCACCTCCCCAGAGCTGGCACTGCCCAGCAGCAGTGCCTTGGGCAGCCGCTCTACCAGTTGGACGTGCTGCAGCCCCTCTCAGCTGTGTCCTGGGTGCCAGAGGCAGCCGTGCACGAGGGACCTGACCCCACATCCTCACCACCTCCTCTCACTCTGCTCTGTGCAACTGACTCCCAGTGCCACATCCCCTGCCCTGGCACCTCATCCCCAGCTGGGGCTGGGCTTTGGGGGATCCCCCACCACACCAAGTCACAAGCAGTGGGTGGAGAGTGCTGAATTGATGCCTCTGAGGGGCTGCAGTGCATGACAGTGGCTGTCCAAGGGACTTTTTCCCCATATTGGTGTTGGACAATGTGGTATGCTCCTGTGTCACAGTTCTGTGGCTGCTGACCTTCATGGAGCCCAGGCTGCAAACACCCAGTATGGCTCCACTTGGAGCCATAGCCATGAAGAAGAGACCTTGTGCTGGGAGAGCAGGAACAAGAAGCCAACACTGGTATGGCTACGTGCAACACCACTTCTGGTAGCCCCAGTGCTGGGAGCCAGAGGGGTCAGACACAGGCACCATCATCTGTCCTCAGAGCGGGGCTGTCACTGGCGTCTCCATTTGCCTTTCCCAAGCCAGCAGTGCCACCCCTGCAGCCACAGGGGCAAAGCAAGGACCCCTGTTCCCCTGACTGGTGCCCCTGTGGCCCCCAGCTGACCTGCATCTGATGGCCACTGCCACTGGCCCCAGGGTGGTCAGGAGGCAGGGGCCAGCCTGGGCAGGGTGCAGGGCAAACTGAGGACCTGGGTGCACTGCTGCCATGGCATTGGCATGGGAATGGATATGGCATTCCATAGGGAATGGATGGGAAAAGGCCTGTGTTAGGATTTTGCTCCCACTGATGGGTGTGCAGCCTCCATGCTACCTTGCAGCAGCTCTGTACCAGCATGGACCTGCCTAGGAAGAGACTCTCTCCTCGTCCCATCGTGGTCAGCTTACCCTGGGGATTTTGCCAACCTAGCCCCTCTGGCTTTGCTGCCATTGCACGTGTGAGAGAACGAGCTCCACATCTGGGATCACTGCAGCCAATAGTCATGTGGATCAGTGGCTCAGTAAAGTCTCCAAAGGACACTCATGGGCATCTGCAACGTGACCTGGGAGCACCATGGCACAGCCAGAGCCCTGCCCAAGTGCTGTGAGGCTGCTGCAGTCCCACAGGCCCTGGTCCCACAGGACTCTTCTCCACCCAGTGGGGTGAGAACCTGGTCTCCTGTGAGCACAGTCCTGCACCCAGCACAACCCCGTTGGCCTGGAGGCAGCTGTGGGGGCTGTGTGGCCTCTGGACATGGGGATTAGCCCCCCGTGTGCTAATGTGGTGCTTTCCACGGCTGGCTTGGCTTGGAGCTTGGAGCTACATGCCAGCACGGCAGGGGCTTTGGCACTTGGCAGGGGAGGGGACAGTGCTGGGCCAGAGCTGATGCAATGCCAAAGGCAGCCTGGCCCTGCAGATGCTGCTCCACTTTCCACCCTGGACCACGGCAAGCGGGGCAAGGCTAGGGGAGATGGCCATGGCACAGAGACCCAGGAGGCCTGTCCTGCACCATCCCTGCCCCGTGTCTGTGCTTGGGAATGTTTCCTACTCCCCTTCTCCATTCTTTCCTTGAGAACTAAGTACAAGGAACTTTGGCAGCAGAGGCACAGCTGAGCAGCCCGGAACAGTCCTTGTGCTGCAAGGCTGTGACTTGTTTGCACAGAGCTACATGATTGTGGAAGCCCTGAGCAGCAGCACATGGAGAGAACAGACGTCACCAGGCACTGGTGATGTCAGATTCTGTGGCACCTTGGACCAAGAAAACCCAAACCAGCCCTGACAGTGTTTTTGTCAAAAGCAGCATAGGATGCACAGAGGACAAATGCTCTTTGCATCACCTCCACTAACTGCCTGGTCACCACAAGGCAGTCAGGGGGCACCTGCACAGCTGCCCTGTACCAGAGAGGGACCATGATACAGCCTGGCAGCAGCCAAATTACCTCGCTGCCCAGCTGGCTCTGGCAAAGGGATGCTGAGCCACACAGCACCTCATTCCTGGCTCAAGGAAAGGGATGTTTTTGTTCATCACGTTGCATGAAAACCTATGAAACACAGAAGGAAGGCACAAGAGGCACAGTGTGACACGTGTGGTTAGCATGTCACAGGGGAGGCACAGGGCTGGGAAAAGCCTAGGAAAAGGTCAGTGCAGACAGGCTAGTGCGCACACTCCCCTGCACTGGGAGCTCCACACCCGCCTACCCGACCAGCACATCTGCAGCCCTGGGTACAGCCAGACACCAGCCCCAGCAAGGCAGGGGGTGCTGGGGGGACCACACATGCCCAGCCACCCACTGGTACCTGCTGTGCACAGGCATGTGCACTCGACCCCAGTGCTGGGGTCGATAAACAAGCACATGAGGATGCAGGATAAAGCAGGATGCAGTGGTGGAGCAAAAGGGGATGGAGCTGAGCAGCCATCCCATCTTCCCTGTGTCCGGATTCCCCTGCCCCTGTCCTTGCCTGGCACAGCAAGGTGCATGGAGATGCTGTGTTCAGTGGCTGGTTTTAGCCCTGTGCTGCTGATCAGGGTTTGTGGTCACATTTTTTCATTAACTATTTTTAATCCACGTTTTGCCTATTCTCCATTCAGCCTTTTCTCTTTTCCCCTCTCTAGGCAACAGAACATTAAAAAAAAAAAATGCACCACAGTGTGCGGAAAGGAGCAGGATTGGTGGGAAGCCACTAGAGCTGGCAGCTGGGGCAGCACTAACATGCTGACAAGGGGTCCTGCGGGCCCTAAATTTTCCTGCTGATGCACAGACAAAATCACAGGGGAAATCACTGAATTTGGTGTGGGTCAGGACACCCGTGGCAGGCGCTGCATGGGGCAGGGTGCTGTGCCGCGGGATGCACGGCAAGGGCTGAGCAGAGCAGATGCTCTGTCCTCAGGCCATCCTGTGCGAGGGGAGCAGGCTGACCCCCGCGGCCCCTGCTTCCCTCACCATCCCGAGGGGAGTGCAGTGGCGGGCAGAGGGGACCTGCAGCAGCTTTGAAGATGCAATTGCAACCAGGAGGACGGCAAGGTCACATACCCGACATGTCCTGGTTAAACAAAGCCATTTACCAACACCGTGTTGACACAGCAGAGCTTGGGACAGAGTCACAAAGGGCACTCGCACCAGGCCCCCGTAATACCCAGAGAGTTTGGGGAGAGCTGGGAACTGGCAAAGTGTCCCCTGCTTCGGCCCCTCGGCAGGAGACCTACGGGCACGGCTGTGCCCACAGCAAGGAGACCACGCGCGTCCCACCCCGACTAAGGGCTGCTCCGGGAATTACTCCCGACGCGACGGAGCTCAGCTGGAATCGCTGGCCGGGGGCTCACCATAGCCAGGGCAGAGCCCAGGGGTGCTGTGAGTCTGACGGCAGCGCCCCTGCCCAGGGACGCCAGCGGCAGCGGTGGGACGGGAAGCGGGCACAGCTCTGCCGGGACCCCAGCCCAGAACACCCGTCACCCAGGGGCTCATTTTCCCCAGGGCCGGCTCCCAGCATCCGGGCGGCTCTGGGAGCCGCCGTTCTGGGGTCCCGGGGCTCAATTCGTGGCCCCGGGGTTGCGCAGTCGTCACTCGAATCCACATCCCCGCGATGGGACGCGCGACATCCCGAGCTCGGCGGCTCTGGGCGCTCCCTGCCCTCCTCCCTTCCTTCCCCGTACCTGTCGGGGCTGGGCTCGCGGCGGCTCCCGAACGCATCTCGGGACCGGTGGGGACCGGGTCCGGCGCACTCGGAGAAAACTTTAGCGGAGCCGCGACGGCAGCGGCTGTGCCGACTCAGGGGGAGGGACCGGCTCGGGGGGAGGGACCGCGGGCGCGGAGCCACGTCCCGCCGCCCCGCTCCTCCCGCGGGCACGAGGGGGGCACAGCCCGGTGCCCCAGCCCCGCCCGAGCGCCTGGCGCTGCCCCCCGCATCAGCGGCGGTCGCTCTCGGGAGCTGCGGGAGCGCCGCCGCTTGTCCCTGCCCCGCCCCACTCCCGGGCACCGGCTCGGCTCGGCGGAGGGGACGGGCGGAGCGGCGGGGGCAGCCCCGGGGGAGCAGGCCGGTGGCCCGTTCCTCCGGGAGGTTTCCCCGGTCCCAGCGCGCCGCCCGCTCCTGCCGTGCCCCGAGCTGGCTGCTCGGATCCCCAGGGACCGCCGCGAGCCGCCTCGACAGCCGCGCTCCGGCCACCGCCGGCCGTGACGGGTCAGCGTTTGCCGCCCCTGTCCCGCTGCAGGTAAACACAGCCCGGAAAGAGCGACGTACCGGGACCGGCTGGGGCTGAAGGGGGATCCGGGGGAGCCCCCGGCCTCGGGGTGCCCTGTCCCCGCCTCCCGGCACGAACACATTTATTTACCTTGAACCATTCAGGACCTGTTGGTTAAGCCGGCCGTGGCAGCACTGGTACAGCCAGCACGGACCCCGGGCAGCGCAGCCCCGGATCCCCCAGAGCTGCCTCCCTCGGGGTCCCACGCTGTGCAGCCGCCGCTGGCTGGAAGCCCCCGTGGGTGTGAGCAGAGGAGCTCGGGCACACGCTGGGGGCTGCGGGGGCTTTGGGGGAGGACTGGAAGCCCCCAGCTCTGGCAGGTGGGGGCAGAGCCGTGCCCTGGGGGAGCCCCTGCAGCCAGTTGCGGGGGCTCTGGCAGAGGGCAGGGTGGGACCAGGGGGCAGCCAGCACAGACACGGGCACAGGCTGCTCCCAGCCCCATGTTCTCTGATGCTCAAGAGACAAGTAGTGCCCTCGCACTGCAGCTGTGGGCGCTGTGCTCACGGCTGTGTCTGGCACATCCTGTCCTGCCAGTGTGATTGCTGCAGCTCAGCTGCCACAAGGGACCTGGTGAGAAGGTACGTGCACACCGGGACCACAGGGCTGGCACAGCTGGGGGGACCACAGCTCGGCTGGAATGTCCCTGCCACTGGCCATCGTGGGGCAGAGCAGGACTCTGTGCTGCTGGGGAGCCGTGGGGCTCCAACACTTTCCTGCTCCACGCTGGCCTTTGCATGACACAGAGCAGCACCCATCAGCCCCAGGAGCAGTGCTGCAGGACATGGGGGATGAAGAAGCATAGCCTGGCAGGGAAGCCTCCAGCTAGTTGTGAGGAGAGGGCCCAGCTCCGTGAGCACTCACTACCCATGGCCTCTGCTGCAGCTGGGCGTAAGCCCAGAGTGGTGATGCCAGTTAGCATCATTAGGCCTTGTTAAGGTGACGAGCTCTCACTGCTCTGCTGTGCCAGTCTGCCTCTGTTCAGCCTGCTGGAGCCCAATTACTGTCACATCCAGGAGGCAGCTCTCGCAGTGGTGGCAGGCACTCTTGGCACAGCCCTACCCTGGAGCTGCTGTCCAGCTGAGACCAGGCAGAGCATAGTGCAGGGCCTGGCTGTGGAGCCTGCCCACAGCTCCCTCTGCACATGGGCCCAGGGGTGTTGGGCACAGACTGGGGTGAAGATCCCCTTCTTGGCATTGTGCCAGGGGCCAAGCCTTGCTATCCTCTCTCAGCTCTGGGGGGCTCAGCTCTCAGCCCATGCCCTCAGCCATGAAAAGGGGGTGCAGCATCTCTCCTCTCCTAACAGGACATCTTCACACTTTATTATACCATCAAGGTCTCAGATATTCCAGTTCTTTGATTTCTTGGGGCCAGCACACACAGGGGTGCACATAGCGGAGGGGTTGGTGTTCACAGCCCCCACCCACTGGGCAGTGTGGGGTGAGGGGCTGTGAGGGGCAGGGGTCTGCCCAGCCCCAAGGTGAGTGAGGCTGCAGAGTGGTGGTGGGGGATGCCCCCACAGAGGGTGGATCCAGTGTGGGGTAGGTGCACTGTGGTGAGTACTGGGTCCCCAGGCAGGCATTACCAGGCTCTGCCAGAGCAAGGCCATGTTCCCCACCATCATTGCTATGAGGCACAATCCCTGATGAGCCCAGCAGCCAGCGGCACTGAGGAGTTTTGGCCAAGCAGAGGCAGAGGGTGGGAGGCCAGGAGCAGGGCAGGAGGTTCAAGCTGCACTGGGGTCAGGGAGGAACATGAGGGCTGAAGGCAGAGGGAAGACAAGGCCTCACATACACTGCCCCAAGCCCCAGCCCCACAGCTGTGGGGTCAGCAGCACCCCCAGCTCCATGGGCTCTGTGACGAGGTACAGGTCTCCCTACTCCCTGAGACAGCACAGTCCTGCTTCTAGGGCACATCAGGGACAAGGCTGAGGGGGGGCAAGGACAAAACTCAGAGCCAGTAGAGAAATGGGAAGACAGAACCTTCCTCCCACAAAAACCTCCAGAAGCAGTAATGCAGAGATGGAGATGCTGAGAATGGGAGTGAGAGAAGAGGTGAGTTTTTGAGGGGGTTGTTGGCCACAGGTGCTGGCAAGGCACAGGAATAGAGTTGAGAGAAGGGGGAATGGCACTGACCCCAGAGAGCAGAGAGAGGTTCTGGGATCTTGGGGGTGACCCACACGCTCACCCCCCTGGGGCAAGGCAGGGTCCAGTCCCTCAGACTCAGGTGGTCACTTTGATCCCAAAATATTTGCGCAGCTGCTCCAGGAAGAGAAAGGTGAGAACAGTGTGAGGAATGAGCCGGACAGCAGCAGGAACAAAACCCTGGAAGGGGACAGCAAGAAGGGGAAGAGTCAATGCCTGCCAGTGGTTGTCCCAGCAGCCCAACCCCGGCAGCAGCACGACTGAGCAGGCACGGGTCAGCACTGGCCAGGCTGTGGAGCAGGCGCTGTCACACCACGGCCACCACGGTGCACACAGGTCTCAGCACCATGTGCTAACCCCTCTGGTACCTGCACTGCTGGTGGGAGCTTAATGGGTGCAACAGGGCCACAGCTGTGGTGCCTGGGCCCAGGCTGAGACCCACTGAGGCCAGGGCTTGATGCCACACCAGAACCTGGAAGGTCCCCTGCCCCAGGAGTGTTCAGAAGCACAACTCCTGCTCCCAGCTCAACCCAGCATACCCCACCCATGCACCCTCAGCCAGGTACCTTGTAGAAGGCAAGCGGTCCGAGCTTGGCAGTCTCCATGGCACAGTGAACGACACCCTGGAGTGAGAGGTTGAGAGATGAGGTGGGAGGGGCTGGGAGGCAGAAGCTGGCACACAGAGATGGGAGGAGAGGCAGCGGCAAGGTGGGCAGCTCACCTGGTACTCTCCGTGGGAGTTCATGAGGCGGGTCTTGAGCACATCCAGGGGCTGGCACAGGAATGTGGCACATATACCCTGCAGAGAGTCATCCAAGTCAGGAGACCTCCGTGCCAGCAACTGCTGTGGTCACTGGAGAGACTCAGAGCCACGCTGGGACTCAACCTCAGGCCAGGAGCCTCCTGGAGCCAATGTGCCCGGCCCTGCCCTGCTGAGCCCAGAGTGGCAGCTCTGGCAGCCCCAGCCTGACACTCTGAACCTGGCTGCAGGCAAACCCAGCCCCAGCTGTCCCCCCAGACCCCAGCCCTACTCACAGCGATGAAGCTGGACAGGAAATGAGTGAAGACATTGTCTGACAGCAATCCAGTTGCAAGAACCAGCTGCTTGGCCTGGTCATAACAGGAAAGCTACAGAGACATGGTGAATCAGTGACATGTTCCCCCTTCCTTCCCACACCAGGGACCATCCTAGTCCCTGTCTCAGTCACCTACCGCCCAGCAGAGCTGTCCTACCTGCCCAACAGTAACAAGGGCCCCGCGGGCCGATGCCACTGATGCTCCTGCAAAGAGTTTCTTCAGGCCCTCTGCGGACAGACAGATTTGGATCAGCACATTTCTCTGCAATCACTCACACTCCATTACTCTGGGAGCCTCCTTCCATGCCCAGTCTGTGTCCCCAACTCCTCACACAACCCTGTGTGAAGCACACCATAGCAAACGGGCTGAAGGAGCAGGGAGTCCTTCAAAACAGCATGACCTCCTTCCTGCCTCTGCTCATCTGCTGTTCCAACTTTCTCTTGGCGCTCCCAGCAGGTCACCCTTTCCCACCAAGTATGTGCAGGCTGCCAGGCCCTGCCACACCTTGCCCAGCCCCTGCCAGACGATGCAGAGTTGCCAGACCCTGCTCTCCCCTGGACTCCCCCAGCCCCAAGGGCATTCCCAGGCTCTCTCCCTGCCCCGGCTGAGCGATCTTCCAGGGTAAGCCCTGACCCGGCACCTGCTAGGACACCGGAGCAGGCTCACCCACACGGCTGGCACGGCCTCACCTTCCCGGAGGACTCGGTACATGCCATCCAGGGCATGGGAATAACTGGAAGGAGCGAGAGGGGAAGAGGTCAGGGCCCAAGGCCTCCCAGCAGGGCGGCAGCCCCGCCGCTCCCCCCCGCCCCGGTTCCGGCGGGTCCCCGGGCGGCGGCCCCGGCCCAGACCCCGCCGCGGTGCTCGGGCCGTGCCGCCGGGGCGGTGCTGCCCCCCCGCGGCCCCGCCGATCCCGTCCCACCGCCTCCCGCCGTCCCCCCGGCCCCTCCAGGCCTCCTCTGCCCCGGCCCCTCACTCACTTGCGCCGCTGAGCCGGCGGCTGCTTCATGTCATTCTGCATCCTAGAAGGTAGAGCACTGCAGGTGAGGGGGGAGCCGGTACCCCACTGTCCCCTGCAGCGCCGGGGACCCCAGCACAGGGCAGTGGAATTGTGTTGCCCGTTTACAACGAGCCAAGAAAGTTGCTTTCCGTCTCACTCCCCTTGAGGGTCACAAATGGCTGGGTGCTGTCACCAAAAGGCAGAACAGCTCTGGCCACGGTGGGCACAGAGCTCCAGGCTCACTGGCCATGGGGGCAGGCCGGCCAGGAGAGATGTTTGGAGCACCCCAGCAGCACCCACCACCCCAAATGCTGTCATGCACGGGCCAAAAGCCCCAGTCATGCAGACAGAACTGACCTGACGTTCACCATGTCTGCTGGGGTCCCCACAAACCCGCCAGCGAAACCTGTGGCCAAAGAAGAGTTGGGTCAGGGGCTTATCCATCCTGAGGGAGCCAGGGCCAGGGGCCTCACAGCCTGGCTCACCTCCTGCTGCACCCAAGAGCACTTTCTGGTAGAAGGGGGGAGGCCCCTGTTTGCCCTTGCCCAGGTGGTTCTTCGCACTCTCATAGATGCCAAAGCGAGTCAAGGAATACGTCATCTGGATGAGGGGGAAATAAGCGACTGTGTCCCTGGCACAGGGCAGCTCGTCAGCTGCAGCACGTGCTGCAGGAGCTCCACACGCTCACCTGCCGACACAGCGAGGCGCTGAGCCCGTTGTAGAGAGCCAGGAAGCCGTCGGTGCGGATCACATGCATCGCCATCCCCGTCATCCGCATCTTCACCTCCTGCTGTGTCTGCAGGTGGACCTGGGGCAGAGCGCAGCAGCGTCAGCCCAGCGCTGGGCTGGGCAGGGATAGAAGCGCACTGAGCAGGTGTGGATTTGAACACGTGCCAGGTTAACAGCACTTGCACAGGAGCCAACCGCAATAGCTCCTGACACCCCACACCAGACTGGCCCAGCCTGGCACCTGAGGGGTGGAGACAGTGAGGGAGAGAGGAGTGCCCAGGCACCTGCCGGCAGCACCTCCCAGGCCCTGCCCTCAACAGCCGGTCCCAAGGTGAAGGGCAGTGCCTGCTCCTCGGGCCACCTCAGGGTGGAAGGTGTGGGTGGGTGAGCGAGTGCCCAGTGTGGGTTTGTTCAGAGGGATGCAGCTGGGCTGGTGAAATCACAGCCAGGCTCTGCGGCAGGCCTCCAGAGCCACTTCCCCTCTTCCCCGGTGTAGGAATCCCATAGGCAGGAAGAGAATCCCACAGCAGGCCAGGCGCTCCCCTTCCTGCCTGTAGCAGCCCAGCGCTTCCCACCATCACCAGGGGCAACGGCAACAGGCACGGAAGCTGGCTGGGACAGAGGAGCATGCTCTGAGCACTGCGGAGACCACATGTGGGTCAAAGGCCCCAGGAGATAAGGAGGGCAAAGGGCTGCTGTCAGGGTTCAGGCCCAGCTCCCTCTACAGAAGCCATGGCACAGCTGGGTCGTGGGACACACTGCAGGACGCTGGGAACAGCCACTGTCTCCAATATGGGGCAGCAGCAGGGGTGCAGGGGCCCGCTTGCGGTCCTCACAGGTGGATTTTGGATGTCAGGGACCAGAGCTTACGGCTGGTCACAGCCTGAGGCAGATGAAGTGGGCAGGGCAGGCAGAGCCATGCAGGGACACGGTCCACTGCCTGCAGTCCCAGGTCTGCAGGAAGGGCAGGAGGCAGGCAGGCATGGGATGGGCTGACCAGGTTGTGGTCACTGCTGATCACTGCAGGGCCAGCAGCCTGTGTGTGGCCAGCGGCTGCATGGAGTTGGCCTAAGGGCACAAGCACTCTGCAGGCGGGCTGGCCAGGGCCTCTCACTGGGGCCAAGGTCCAGAGGTGTAATGAAGTGCCCTTCGTCCCCTGCCCTGCCAGAGCCTGAGGCCCCTTGTGCCTCCCCAGGCCTGGCACCAGCCCCTGCTCTGGGGGAACTCTTGGCTAAAGGCAGTTCTATATTCAATAATCAGGTGTGAACTCTCTGGCAAAAACAGCTGGCTAAGCTGTGCTGCTCACAACTGCAGGAGCGCGGGGCTTCACATCCACACAGTACAGCATGGGGATGCAGCCCAAACGTCACAGCCATCATACTGGCTCAGAGACAGACCTACAGGCAGGTGCCAGACTAATTCCCTTTCTTAGCGCCTTGCCAGGGCACCCCACACAAGCTCCCACGGGCTGGCAGCCACTTCCACTGGGCAGACAGGGCCAGCTGGACAAGGCAACAAGCTGAGCACCGGGGAGGTGGCATTGCTCTGCCAGGGCTGGCTCCTCTCCTGTGCTTAGAACATCTTCCTCTCTCTCCGTGCCATGGGGTGGGAAGGGGCTGCCTGTCCCAGCCTCTCCCACTGTCGCTCTTCTCGCCGTTCCTAATAGAGCGACATCCCACAGGCATGGCCCTGGGAAGGGCAGGTCCTGTCCTGAGCTGCCTCTTCCCTCCCCCTCCGCAGCCTGCTCTGCTGCCAGGCTCGTCGCCACTTGGCTGGCACACAAGGCTCTGGGCAGCACTGGCATTTGCCCCATCCGTGGGTGCTGGCAGCACAGGGCTGCGCGCGGCGCCCTTTGTGCAGGAGCAGGCATGCCAGGTCATCTGCGGCGCCTAGGTGACATCTTGGCCGGAGGGCACAGAGCCCAGTGGGCCAGTGTCCAACACTGCTGGCCCCAGAGTCACTGCCATATCCAGGCAGGGCTGGCCAAGGCACCCTCCACAGCTCCTAGAGCTGGCACCCCGAGGTCCCCAGACCCCTCAGTCACACATGCACCCGTGACCCTGGGCTGTGTCGTGCGACCCCTCAGCCGTGTCCCTGCATAGCCGTGAATCAGCTCCTCAGAACCGACCCCCAGCAGCTGTTTCTCCAGACCACTACAGCTGTTCTCCAGCTCCCCCATTTGCTCTGGGACTCTCACAGCCCTTCCCTACCCCTTCACAACCATTTCAGGACCCTCAGGCCTGCTTCACAGAACCCCAGAGCAGCTCCCCATCCCCTCCAGTTGCTCCAGGACCCTCTCCCCTCCTGTGGCAGCCACTCCACAGTACCTCAGAGCCAGCCCTTCAGCTTCCCCGGGATTCTCAGAGCCGCTCCTCATCCCCTTGCAGCCGCTCCAGGGCTCTCGGAGTTCCCCCCAAGCCACTCCCCATCCCCTCAAAGCTGCTCTGGGACCCTCACAGACGCACCCCCGCAGCCAGGTCCCTCACAGGCGGTCCCACAGCCACCCCAGGACCCTCAGACCCACTCCCCGTCCCCTCACAGCCGCTCCCCCTGCTGCAGCCCTGTCCCCTACAGCTGCTCCCGGGACCCTCGGAGTGCGTCCCCATCCCTTCACAGCCACTTCCAGTCCCCCAAAGCCGCTCCAAGACCCACAGACGTTCTCCCCGCTCCATCGCAGACTCTCCAGGACCCCTACAGCCAGTCCCCATTCCCCCTAACCTCCTCCCCATCCTCTCACACCCTCTCCGGAACCCTCACAACCACTACCAGCCCCCCTATCCGACCCCCCCAACCCCTCACCACTACCGGTCGCCCATAACCGTCTCCCCATCGCCTCACAGCCCCCCCAGACCACCGCAATCACCCACAGCTGCTCACACTCGCCCTCCATCCCCTCAGCGGCCTCCCCACGCCGCCAGAGCCGCCCCTCGGCATGTCCCCTCTTCACCTTCAGCAGATCCAAGGGGTGGGTGCAGCAGGCGGCCCCGGACGACGCGAGGCCGCCGAAGTACCAGCGCGAAACGCGCTGCTCCGCCATGGGCGCCGCTTCTGCCAGAAGCCACGCCCTCACCGGGACAAGGCCACGCCCCCGCCCGTTAAGCCACGCCCCCGCCCGGTACCGGAAGGTGGGGCGGGCTCGGGACTCGCATCTCCGAGTCTGCGGCGAACGCCGCAACCGCCGGCCCCGGCATCCTCGTTCCCACCCCACACACATCCCCACTTCAAGCCCGGGATAGTGGCTCTTCCCATTAATAACTAACAGGGATTAATTAATGGGCAGCGAAGCCATCAGCAAAACGCAGAGAGGAGGGGGAGGTACAGGTACAAACGGCAGCGTTACCACCGTGCACACACTGAGTGCAGGGATAATCAGCAGCTCCAGAATACTCTTTCCCACCCTGCATGCATCTCCACAACCTGTGGAAGTGTGTTCTTCTCATTAATAATAAACAGAGAAGTAAGACCATCAGCAAAAGGCAGCGTAAGGAGGTGGGTGATGTGCTGGTACAAACTTCCAGTACCTGAAGGGAGCCTACAAGAAAGATGGAGAGAGACTATTTACAAGAACATGTAGTGACAGGACAAGGGGGAATGGCTTCAAACTCAGAGTAGGTTTAGATTAGATATTAGGAAGAAATTTTCTCTGGGCAGCCTGCCCAGAGCAACTGTGGCTGCTCCATCCCTGGAAGTGTTCAAGGCCAGGCTGGATGGAGCTTGGAGCAACCTGGGGCAGTGGAAGTTTTTCCTGCCCATAGCAAGGGGCTAGACTGACATGATCTTTCAAGGTCACTTCCACCCTAAACCATTCTGATTCCCTGAAATGGGGAGCGTGGGGATAATCAATGTTTGAGAAAGATTAACCATTTTACAGGTTTTTTTTGATATTTATAAGGTAGAGTTCATGGTGATGGCAGGCAGAAGCAGCTCTGCCAAACCGTACAGCATTCTTCGGGAGAGTACTCCCACTGTGCCACATGCACTCGGAAAGGTCCGGAGCCCGGCTCGGGCAGCAGCTGAAGCACCAGTCTCTCCATGGCGAGACTACTCCAGAACAACAGTCCCTCCTGCCGCCTCTAGCGCTGCTTTGATCTTCTCTGCTTCCTCCTTGGAGGCGTTCGCCTTGATCTCCTGTGGAAGGGACTCCACCAGCTTCTTTGCCTGTGAGAGGGACAAAGTACGAGGCTTGTAAACAGGCTTTCACTAACTGGATTATTGGATTTAGAGCCATGATCCTGACCTCTGCTTAAGCCAACCATGGAAACTCACTGACCAGCACAAAACCTGAGACTTACACTTGAACAACAGCACAGCCTACCAGAAGGCAGCTAAACCTGACTGCAAGCGATGGCACATCTGCTGGGAAACCTTTTCCTGCAATCCACTGCTCTTAAATTCTTCTGCTGCAGGCATGGTGCTCCCAGATGTGCCCCAGCCTGCAGAGGTGTGGGTGCAGGCAGACCCTGTGCACTGGCCTGCTGAGGCAGCATCCGCCTGGCGCTGGGCTGGCTCTGCTCAGTGACAGTGTTTTGGTTCACATACTTGTACCAGCAGGAGGGGAGGCCAGTGCAGGGTTTGGACACAGCTGCACTGGCTGAAACAGAGTTCCGGCACAGACTACTTGACAACAAAGTATTTTGATGTTTTACGGACTCTTAAGGCAAAACTATTGGTACTAAGCAGCACTGCAATACTTAAGGCAAACTGAAAAACTGTTGAGCTGTTAATTTAAAGAGTTAATTTACTGCAGTGCTGCTATTGAGGGGACAAGCCCCTGCTGCTCTTGCACGTTGCAGCTCTCTGCCACAGCACTGCAGGGGTTTAGCACCCACTGGACTGGCCACTGTGCTGGCAGAAAGGTTTTGTCCTTTTGATTTCTGCTGGGTTCAATGCCTACGTATCTGTAGTGGTAGAAAAATGCTTTCTTTGCTGTGTTTAGAAGGCACAGAAGTGTGGGCAGTGCTTGGTGGGGGGCAGGAATGCCTCTGTCCACCAGGACAGGCCCTGGACAAAAGCCTGTTCAGGCTCACTGCAATGGGGACAGGCAACACAGCACAGGTTATTAATTTCTAAACCCTGTTCAGCAAGGTGTGACTCCACTCTAAAGCAGCCCCGGTAAAGAGAAGCAGCTGTTCCTGGTGTTCAGTGGCAAGAAGAGCAGAGCCCAAGTCAAGTGGGATCTGTGCAGCAGCAGCCATGGGGCAGAGGCAGCATGCTCTTAGTCCAGCTAGAGCCCAGGGCTGGTGGTGACAGAGGGCAAGCATCTGCTGGGCAGCTCCCAGTGATCTTCTTGAGGTGCAGCCAGCCTCGGTCTGGTGTGTGCTGATCACGCACCTATCTCATCATGCAGTTGTTGTCACAGGACTGATGTCTGGGTCCCAACAGTGCCCAAGGTAATCACTCTATGTGCTTCCCTCCATAGAATCAGCAGCCCTACAGGCCATGGGCAGACCCCCCCAAAAACTTTGTAAAAAATACCTCAACTGGATGGCACTAAAATTTACAATAAAAGGGCTTTGGCTCCACTTTGAACACAACCTCTGCAGGTAGAACCTCCACAACTATTTGTGTGTGTGTGTGTTTCAGCCAAAGTGCTTGGTACATCACACTTGAGTTTGCCTGCAAAAACTGGCACCTACAAACAACTCATCCAGCAGGTGCCACATGCAAAGCCAAGCTCACTTGGCATCAGCTCTCCAGTAAATTATCTGCTGATTGTATCTATTACAGGGTTTGGCATTTTCATGTTTGCTTGGGACCAATAATAGATGAACAACTTCCAGATAAACAGCTTCCAGAGGAACCACACGGGAACCACACTGACAGTCAGGTAATTATCCCCACGGGACAGCCAAACTTGTACCTGTGCCACTGGCCTTCTCTGCTGCCTTTGCAATGCAGTAATAAGAATGGGTCAGAAGATTATCTGCAAACATTTCTGCTCTCCTGGGCTACAACAGGAGCTGACACTACAATGCTCAGTGTTGCAGCTGGAATACTGAAAAGAGCTACTATTGACCCCAAGATATGAAAGCATCACCCTGTGGAGAAGTGCAGCACATTACATGCTTTAGCAGTAGCAGCTTCATCACCCAACATGCTGAGTCCACATCCGAGGTCAAGGGCCTGAGCTCAGACACTGCCCAGGGCTGAGGCCCACCTCCTCCAAGGAAAGAAACAGCACCCCATCTATAAAGTGAAGGGCCCTGATAAGAGCTGGAAGCCTGGATTGCAAAATGTGTGAATTAGAGAGGCTCGTTTAACTCCAGAAATGCATAGGCTTTGGGAAAGGCAAGCCAAACCCAGCTATAGCTGTTGGCTACTCCTGAGCTCTGCAAGAAAGCTCACAGCAGCTCTCAGGTTTGGAGAAGCTGAGGCTGGCATGAACATCTCCGAGTCCTTTGTTCTGAGCCTCCTCCTTCATTCCCCTGCTTCTGTGCTTCTGAATGCACAATTCCAGGCTCCTTTTCAACAGAGAGCCGAGGCTGCTGGACCTGGGAGCAACACACCAGAGCCTGGGGCAGCACTTCCTCACCTGCACGAGGTTCACTCCTGGCACGAAGTTCTTCACCTCCTTGATCAACTTCACCTTGTCAGTGGCCTTCAGCTCCGTCAGCCGGACGGTGAAATGAGTCTTCTCTTTCTTGAGCGGGACCTCCTCCTCCTCCTCCTGGAAGCATCCGGAGCGCGGTGAAGCCCCCCGGCCGAGCCCGCCCCTGCGCGTGTGGTCCCCGGGGCCCCGCTCCCGCCCCTCCCGGAGCGCCCGGTACCTGCGGAGCCGCCTGGGCGGGCAGGACGGCGGCGGAGGCCGCCGCGGGCATCACCCCCACGTCCGGGATCTTCAGCGTCTCCTGCGGGAAGAGCAGCGGCGCCAGCGGCCGGTCAGGCGGCGCACGCGGCCGGGCCGGGCCGGGCCGGACCGGGCCGCCCCCGCACCCACCTTGAGCAGCGCGTTGAGATCGGCCACCTCCAGCAGCGTCAGCCCCGCGATGTCCCGCACCAGCTGCCGCACCTTGGGCGAGTACTCCTTGGCGGCCGTGTCCAGCGGCGCCCCGGCCAGCGCCTCCGAGCGCCGCGCGGGGCCGGTGCCGAGCGGCCGCAGCCCGGCGGGGGGCCCGCGGGGCCCGGGGCGCGGCGGCAGCAGCGGCGGGAGCGGGAGCAGCGGCGGGAGCAGCGCCCGGCGGGCGGCGGGCAGCGCGGCGGGCAGCATGGCGGCCCGAGGACACCGAACGCTCCGCCCGCGCTCCCGGCGGGCCCCTCGGTACCGACGGAGAGCCAATAGTGACAAGAAGGGCAGCGAACCAAGGCGCGATGGGAGATGGAGGCAAAATCAATAGTAATAAATCCATTACTACTCATGAGTAAGAGTAGAAAAAAAAAAAAAATCACGCCTGAAGGAACAGAAATTGCTTCCTCTCCCGAATGTTTGGAAGGACAATTGGTTATATTTATACACTGTACACCATGGTTAAAGGTAAAATTGAAAGCGTAATGAATGCAAATTAAAAGAAACAAAAATAAAGTCTGAAAGCCTTGTCGTTTTACCTTTTCGACTTTCACTAACTGCAGTAATACATTCTAACGCTCCATAAAGCTTAATAATTTCGGATTATGCATCTACAGCATAGAAACATTCCAGACACTGTAGGGAGGAAATGCAGGCGGCCGAAGGCCGGTGTGAGCTGAAGCTGGCCAGCTCTGAGGGATCTGCACCCGGAGCCGCCCCCGCCCAGCACACGAGGCCGCGCTTCGTTCCGATCCTTTATTGTCACCGATAGCGCTCGGTCTCCGCCGAGAGGGGCGGGCACGGGGACAGGCCGGGCCCGGCCAAGGGCCCCGGGCCCGCGAGGGCGCTGCAGGGAGCGGGGCTCAGCAGGGATGGGGCAACGACAGGGGCAGGCCGAGCTCCCGCCCGGCCCAGGGGCCGCCAGCTGCCGAGGGTGGGCGCGGGGAGCCGGGCTGCCCCAGGCTGCAGGGCATGGGGGGGCTGCACCCTGCTCCTTGGTCCCCAAAGCCGGCAGTAGGAGCCTGTGGCCCCACCGCCCCTGGGACACGGGGCCGGGGGGCAGGACGAGTAGTACAGAGTGATTTCGGATGAAGAGTAGTGTTTCACTGGACCCACGGGACCCCTGAGATCCCTGTGCCCTGTGGCCGCGATCAGTCAAACGAGATGAGCTGGGCCTCTCCGCTGCCTGGGGGCTGCTGCCCAGGAGCAGGTGCTGCTGGGGGCTGCTGCTGGGGGGGACCCCCAGCTGGGGCCACCTGGAGCAGAGGAAACAGCTTTGTTAGTGTGTGGCTTCGTGGGCATATGTGCCCCACTGGTCCTGAACCCCTGGGCTTGTAGCACTCACCTGTTGGTAGAGGGGCTGCTGCCCGGGCAGGTAGGACTGCTGGGCTGGCAGGCTGCTCAAAGCTGTGTCCTGGCCTGGCAGGGCAGACATGAGACCCTATGGGAATGAGGGGGTGGGTGTCAGAGGGGCTGGGGTACATGCAGCACCCACGGGGCAGTGGTGACTGCCCCCAGCCTCCAGCAGACCTCCTCCAGGATGGCTCCATGGGCTGGAGCCCCATGCACGCCTTGTCTCCCTGTGCCCAAGCAGGGAGCACTCACCTGCATGCTGTAGGGCTGGTAGCCCATGGAGACAGACTGGCTGCCCATGTAGCCCATGGTGCCCGACTGGGGTGCCTGGGAGATGGCTGGCATGCTCTGCGACTGTGAGGCTGCAGTCTGTGGGAAGAGGCTGGTGAGAGGTGGCACAGACAGCAATGGCTCACATCTCCAGACAAGGCCCTTGAGCCCAGAACTGGATCTAATTCCAGCCCACTTCCACAGCAAGAGCAGATCTCAGAACCAACCAGCCCATCCTCCCTCCTGCTCAGAGATGCCATTGCTGAGTTTGGGCACGTTGCCCAGCCCCTCAGAACCTCCCAGCCCTCATCCCAGTTGGCTGCAGGCTGCGCTGCCTCACTTGCCTGGTAGCCCTGTGTGGGTGTGGGCTGGTAGGATGAATAAGCGGGGGTGGTGGTGGGCACCGCCGGCCCCTGCTGAGGCCCCTGCCCACTGCTGGCACCTGGCTGGTACATGTAGGCATTCACCATGCTGGGATCTGGGTGGAGAGAGCAGAGGTTGGAGCAGCCACCTTGGGCTCACCCCTGCCCGCAGAGGCTGAGCTGCCCAACGTACCAGTCCCGGTGACGGGCATGGCAGTGTATGGCCCAGTTCCTCCCTGCGCAGCCTGGTTCATGTACACGCTGTGCATGGGAGAGCCCTCCACGGAGCCAGCTGGGCTGAAGGTGCCAGGGAAGCTGGTGGGCCCAGAGGGCTGGTAGATCACCCCACTGGCTGCGGGCATGGCCTGGAGCTGGTGGGAGAAGGAAAGCCAGCTTAAAGCTGCAGTCCCTGGAACCTGGCAAGGGGAGCCTATGCCAGCAGCTGTACCTGGGCATAAGGCAGTGAGAAAGCTGGCATCTGGGCTCTCATCTGGATGGTCTGCTTCTGCTGCTCCAGGCGCAGCTGCCTCTCCTTCTCCTGCTCCTGCAGTCGCTGGATGGCCAACTGACGCTGCATCTCCAGATACTCCTGCAGGAACAGGGCTGTGGTGGCTGGGAGCCATGATACCACACAGGCCCCCCCTACCAGGGCAGCCATCCCTGCCAGCCCTGCACTGAGCCACAGTGCAGGCAGGTCTGGAATACCCTGGACATGCTTCCCTGCCTCACCTGCTTCTTCTGCCTCATGATCTCCAGCTTCTGTGCCAGCTGGATCTGGCGCTGCCGCTCTGCCTCCTCCGCTGCACGGCGCAGCTTCTCCTGGTGCTCCTCCCGCAGCGCGTTCAGAGCCCCACGTGCATCCCGGATCTGGGCCAGTTTGTCCTGCAGGCCTTCATAGTACACTGAGGAGAGAAGGGACAGCCTCAGGAACATGGGGACAGAGCACCTGGACTGCCCCTGCCCTCCACACTAGATTCTCTCCGGTGACACTGCGTCATGGGAATGCTGAACCCTGACACTATGGAGCCCTGGCTGCCGCCCACCCATGCCCAGGGCAGCAGCTCCCCCCGCTCCCACGCACGCCTGCGCTCATCCAGCTGGTTGAGCAGCTCCAGCAGCTGCGGGTGCATGTTGTTGATGGACTGGAAGAGGGACAACACGGCAGAGTCGTTGGTGATGCTGCGGCCTCGCATGTGGTTGCTCTTCATGCGGTTGACGAACGTGGTGACTGCGTTCTGCAGTGCCTTCAGGAACTGCTCGTGGTTCTCCTCGGACTCACCGTTTTGGTACTGCTGCTGGAAGGAAGGATGGGGCAGCCAGTCAGCTGTGACCTCCCAGTGCCAAGAGGCAGCAGCCAGCCTGCAGAGCCCAAGACTCAGGTGCTTCTTGCCCCTCGGTAAGTGCCAGACCCAGGCACAGGCCCCCTCTTACCTCAACCACCCCAAGAGTGGCAGGGTGGGTCTCCCCAGGCTGCACAGCTGGCTCTGTCAGGGACAGGGGTGCTGATGGTGTGGGGCTCTTGCGAACCTCCTCCTGTTTCTTCTCCCAGTAGTTGCGGTTCAGGTACCGAGCCAGCTGCCAGGAGGAGAAGGAAGATGAGCATCACTGCCTTGCAGGAGCAAGCCTGTGCTGCAGACTATCAGGGCCAGGATCCTTACCTCTGGGTCAATATCCTCAGCCAAGGGAGCAGAGGAATTCTGGAAAGAGACAAATGGAGAAATGCAGTTCAGCAAAACCAGAGATCTCCAGGTCCCACAGAAATGTTCAGCTCAGACCTGGCCATGTATGACCACCAGTGCTGAGCACCAGTGAGAGCCTCAAAGGGGACACAAGCTGCGAGTGGAGGCACCTAAGTCCTATCTGAGAGCACACCTTCTTGCTAAAAAACAGTGAACAAGCAAGGGGTTGAATGGGGCAAGTATTTTCCCTCAGTAAGGGGATTAAATTGGACACAATCAGGGCAGACTCGGGCTCAGGAAGAGGCCTGTGTCCAGCCACTTCACGTCCAGGAGCTGCCACAGACATACCACGGGTGGGGAGTAGAGCGTGCTGACTGGGGGAGCCGATGACGTGACAGGAGTGGGCTCAGCCTTAGGGTACATGGAGTAGGTTGTTTTCTGCCTCTGCAAAAGAGAAAATTGCCAACTCAGAGAGAGTCTAGGATTCTCCAAACCAACCACAACACAGCTTGTGCCCAGCTCTGCTTTCACTCACTCCACAGGCTTTGAGTCTTGCTCACAGCAGGACATGTTCAGAGACCTGTTATGGCCCAGCACAGATGGGCTGAAGAGCAACAACCCCTCCCAGATCCCAGCAGCAAACAAACCATTCTCTCCTTCTCCTCAGCCTCTGACTGAGACAAGGCAATAGCCAGCTGGAGCTCCTCTTCTTCTTGCAGAGCTGTCTCATCACGCTTTGGAGGCAGCTGGAAGTGGAAAGATGAGGAGGTGGTCAGTAATGGGATCAACAAACAGGTCAGGATCACCTATGGGGCAGGTGCTCACCTGGGACTGCTGAGAGAGGGGGCTGGTCAGGTACTCAGGGGGCAGTTCAGAGGTGGCAGCAGCTTTACCCTCAGTTTTCCTGTAGTGACAGGTGATAGTATGGACTGAATGATCCCTTCCCCGCACCAGAGCCCAGCTCTGCACTATGTTCCAGCAGCAAACCCCACTCCCAGGAAGGAAGAGGGCCCAGCCCAGCCTGCACAGCAGTGAAGCCCTTGCTGTGCTCTGCAGGGAGCTAGTTCAACACCATGCTTCCCCCCTCCAAGTCCCAGCTGTTGCAGGCAAAGAAACCCACCACAAAGGGTACTGACTTGTTGAGATGCTCATAGCAGGGCTCACAGACTCTCACTTCCTTCTCAATCCCAAACTTGGGGATGGTGGAGTATTTGGAGGAGCATTTTCCACAGAAGATCTGCCCGCAGGCCCGGCAGTGGTGCTGTGAAGGACAGGAGACATGAGTGTGGTGGCAAGACATTCCTTCTCCTTTAACCACCATCACTCAGACACTCCTGTCACTTCCCTGCCAGCAGCCAGGAAACATGGTCTGTCCCCAGCACATTTCCACACAGCAAGTCCTGCAGGGAGTTCTGCAAGTACCAAGGGCTGTGTAGAGCAGGGAACCCAGAGGGGCAGGAGCTGCACCCACCTTCCGCGTCACAACGCCAAACTGCACGCGGCACCTGTGACACTCCTCTGCATCCACCCAGTCTGGAGCCTGTAGGGGTCAAGGGAAAGGGCGTAAGGAGGGAGAAGTGCATCTGCACCGGGCCTTTCAGGAGCCCTGATGGCTAACAGGGCTCTCATGTCTCATGGGGGAGACTGGAGGCATTGCAGCTCAACAGGAAATATTTATTTCCCTCAGTTATCTCCTCTCATGTTCCTTAGAGACTGCGATGCTTTCCCAGTCAGTACAAGATTTGCTAGGAAAGTGTCTGCACAGCAATCACTTCAGCAATGCCCTGCTGCCATGTCCAGCCTGCCAAGCTGCTGCAAGGCCAGTGAGCAGGAGGAATGACAAGTCTGACTCCCTGTCCTGGTCAGTTCTCCCAACAAGGTCTCCAACCCGCATAAAATGGAGGAACGCAAGACCTGCAGGTTTGGCAGGAAGGGGATGGGAAAGCAGGTCTGTCCCACAGTGCCAGCTTCTCCCCCCACCACAGAGCTCACCCTCTCTGCAGCAAACATGGCATCGCTTTCCTTGAACTCTGGGAAGACGTGACCTGCAGGAGAAGAAGTGGAGCCCCGTTGTGAGAGGAATCCTCTGGCACAGGGAGGCCATGTGCCTGCAAGCTCATGCCATAGGTGCCAGCTCTGCAGCACCTCTTGTCTTGACCAGTACCTCCCTCTGACACACCAGAAACAGGCTCCCCTCAGCCATGGTCTGAAGACAATCCCCAGATGTTTCCCTTACACACCTACAAGGGACATCATAGGCCTCTGGATAAGGCTTATTATTTCTCAGTTCTTTGAACTGAGGGGGATAAAGAGCCCAGCAGGCAGGGCTGAGAATTTCAGCCCTTGAAGGGCCAGAGCTTGGCAACACCAGCTCAGGATGGTGAACCGACCCTTCAAGCTTGTGCCACTGCATAGAGTTTGTGATGCACAGAAGGAAGCAGAGGCAGCAGTGTGTCCCTGCCCTTGAAGTGCACACTGCTGTCCTGGGACAGAAGGGAAAATGTCACACCAACACTGTGTCAGCAAGTGTGAGTGTGGACCCATCCTGGGAGCAGGAACAAAAGCCTGTGAGGAAGGAACTGCCCCACAGCAAATCCCTCCCAGAGGACACGATGACTTGCTGCCAGTCTCCCCAAGAACAGCTGCAGCTCCTGCTCTTCAGGTTTCCCTGCCAGCCCCGAGGCACTGGCTGGGCTGGAGGCCCAGAGCAAGGCTGCCCTGGTCCTGGGAACACTGGACTGTCCCATGTCTGCAGCACCCTGAAGGGTTCATTGGGTATTGGGAACCAAAAGCTCAGTGCTGCAAATCCAGACTTTGCTCACACCAGGCAGGGAACTGCCAAGGCAGAGCTGCTTCACCAGGTGTCCCCTCACCTGTGGCCACAGTCCTCACCTTCAACCTTCATTATCTGATAGGTGTCCTGCACCACCTTGTACTTGGGCTCATTGCGGAAGGCATGAGCCCAGGCCTGGATGAGGTACAGGATCTTACTGCGGACACTCGTCTCCACTTGCCTCTGTGCAGGAAGGGAGGAGAAAAAAACATCACAGAAAATGTCCCTGAAACCCTAAGGATGGTGTGAACCCCCTGAAGAGAAGCCAGAAATACCATTCAGGAAAGAGAGACTTTAAGAGTACTCAGCAGAGGCAAGAGCTGTCAGAAACCTGCAGTAAGGACAATACACAGCACAGACAACAGACCCCCTCAGCTGCCCCACTGCACCCTCCAGCACAAACAGAATGTCCTTTGGAGCAGCACAGACCAACTGAACAGAGCTGTGGCCTTGATGCTTAGAGCAAATGCCCAGCAGCTCTGTCCACCTCCTCACCAGAGCCACCCATCCCACACTCAGAACACGGTGGAGCCCCAGCTGCCCCGTACAGCACAGCCCGCCTGGCCTGCCCACTGACAGTGGCGGAGGTGCCTGGAGGGTGTCAGCACCTCCACTCCAGGAGTTCTCAAAGCCATCTCAGGATGTGACACAGCGAGGACAGCAGGGACATCTGCCCTTTGGACACAGGAGCAACTGCATCACGCTTCAAGGAACTGGAGGAAAGTTGGGAAGCCTGTTCTGACCTCAGCCAGCCTCAGCCTCGTGTCATCAGCTGCCCAAATGATCACATCCACATGACTGGCTGTTCCAGAAATCCCCAGGAAGCACAGGAGCACTGTCAAGCTCTGATTTTAGCCAAGACCTTGGTCCACACAGCATCACTTACTGACACTTCCGGGAGCTCCAACTTCTAGAATGTTTGGCAAAATCCTGCATTCCATACATGTCACAGCCCTGACATGGACTGTTTTACCAGCATCGGGTGTTCATGAGCAGCAAAGTTCCAAGTGTGGGAGGAGAATGGAGCAGTTGGGAAACTCCTGAGGCAGGCAAGGGCTGAGAGAACCACAAAATCCCCGGATCTGATTCAATCTCCTTAGCCCTTGGAGCAGCTGTGCTACCACACCTGGCTGTCACGCTATGGCAGTGTTCCTGTCTCAGAAGATCCTGCATGGAGACTGAGTCAGCCCTAACAGGAAGGTGACAGGAGAAGACACCTTGCTAGGTGTGTGAGGTGACAGGACTCACACAGCTCATCCTCCAAGGATCTGGGTCACCTGTTTGTTTATTTCTGGTGGAAGACAGAAGCTGTAAGAAGGAACAGTACGATCCTAATAAGCTCTTGTCTGGGCATTGCTGTTCTGAGCTGCAAGCTGGAGACAGGAGTTCTCATTTCCACTTCACCAATGGAATTCCCCAGTCCAAGGACACACGAAGCTCCAGCAGGCATCAGACTGGTGACAGCTTGTAACAACAACTTGCCAGTGCCAGCAGCCATGGCCACATCCTGCAGAGGTCCTGAACAACTCGACATGCCAATGAAACGGCCATGACACAGAGGCAGCTCCAGTTGGTTTTTCCTTTGTTTCTTGCCTATGTGTCTCACATTGCTCCATGAGAGGGAATTCACCTCGCCACTGCCCAGGTCCTTGGTACAGGTGCCAGGCCGTCATCTGTTTCCCTTTGCTGTCCAAACGCAAGTGTTGCATCCAGAAGCATTTCTCATGGAATGGCCCAGGCCTCCTGCCACTTCACTGTACAGACAAACCTCTGCTCCTACCACATTTCCTCTTCCCAGAAGCCCTCCTTCCTTGCCTACACTCACCCTTTCACACCACAGGATAGTCTGCTCTTTTCTAACATGTGTTTCCAATTTCCCTTCTGCTCCTTACCCAAAGAGGACACGAGAAGACACATACATTTCTTCCTGCTGCTGCTGCTTTTCCACAGGCAAAAAAATGACAGTAAAATACATCTATTTACCTTGAGTATTTCCTTCAGCTCCTCCATGGTCTGTTTATTGGCCACCTCATCATGGACTGTTTGGCCACAGTTTTTAACGACCGACTCCATGACCTGCAAGGCCCAAGACAACATCAGCCCAGAGCTTCCTACCTCCCCTGCAACTTGTGGGGGTCCCAGCACACATTACAGGCTGAACACGGGGCACTACTTAAGCAATGAGGTGTGCTGGGGACATGTCAATCCACTCCCTGCAGCTGTCCTTCACCTCTGTGAGGGGCTGGGGGCCTTCTGCTCTGTGGAAACCAACCCCAGGGAGAGCAGCCCAAGTCTCAGCTTTGCCTGTTCCAAAGCCAAGATGAAACTAAAGTATGAAGGGCCTGACCTGATCACCCCAAAACCTCTGTGCCAGAGTCAGGAAGAGGCTGCTTCCACACTGCGCAGCAGGAAGCTGTGCAGCCTGAAGGCAGGTAGTAAGAAGCCCCTGCTGTGCTCCCAGCCAGGTGCCATTACCTCCAGTGCGTACAGGGCCACGTGGGGATTCTTGTCATTCACCTTCTTCTTGATGGCATTGACGGCGTATTTCGCTCTGGGTAGGGGAAGAGGGGACATGTTCTCAGGGGATCAAGGATCTGGGGGGAAGATCCCGCCTGCTGCTGACAACGCACCAGTCCCCACCCTGACACGAAGGGCACAGTTAGCTCAGGGGTACACGATTCACTGAGTGAAACTGGGAAGGAATGAGAGCACTCAAACTTGAGTTTCCCTAGGGGTTGCAGGCCAGAGGTAATCTGCAGCTCCCAGGGTCTGGGAAGCACACAGCACATCAGGGTGTGCTGTACAGCCCCTCTGATGCTCCTATGGAAGGGCACAAGGAGATGTGTGTTGTCACGGGCTGGCAGGTCCGAGACCCTCGAAGGGTCGGTCCTTCCTTGCACAGACAGCGGAGCTGTGCCCACAGCACGGCGGAAAGCCCAGGAGCACTTACTGGGTGTCTCCCTGACGGATCATGTCGCAGATCTGCAGGATGGATTCCCAGTCTGTCTCCAGCAGGAGCTGGCTCGTGGCTTTATCTGCAATGAACAAACGCACCGGGCCGCCGTGAGCGGCTCCGCTCCGCCGCGCCCCAGGAGCGCTCCGGGGATAAACCCAGCTTCCACCCGGAAACCCTCCCGCCTCAGACACGCCCGAGCGCTCGGTAACCTCGGCACCGGGCTGCGGCACCGCAACCCGGCCCGGCCAAACCGGCGCCGTGCTCTGGGCCCGCCTGCTGCCGGGGCCGAGCGCCGCGGACCCCGACCCGGTTCCCGTCCGGCCCGCCGAGGGAGCCGCCCCCGTACCGAGGAGCCGCTCGAAGGTGCCGCCGCCGCGCCCCATGGTGTTCGCCCGCCGCCGGTCCGGCCCGATGGCTCCGGCCCGGTCCGACCCCCGCCCCGCCGCGGCCCTTCCGCTTCCGGCTTCCGCCGGGGCGGGGCCGCTTCCGCCGGGGCGGCTCCGCCATGGCCGCGGGGCGCTGCCCGCCCACCTTCCTGCTGCTGGGGGCGGCGGGCGGCGGCAAGAGCCTCCTGGTGCGGCGGCTGCGCCATATCCGTGGGGCACCGGGCACCGGGCACCGGGGAGGGGCGGGCGGGGGTCGGGGTCGGGCCCCGTGCCGTTCCCGGAGCCGCTGCGTCCTTAACGCCAGGCACAGCTGAGCGCCGAGGAGCCCGCGGAGCTGGGCGAGCCCCCGGCCACGCTGCCCACGGTAGGTGCGGCCCGGCGGGGCCGAGCGGCGCCGGGACGGCCGAGGCGCTCCGGGGAGAGCCGCCGGCAGCCGGGCAACTGTCCCGCAGGTGGGCACCAACCTGACGGACCTGCGGCTGCCGCGGCCGGTGACCGTGCGGGAGCTGGGCGGCTGCATGGGCCCCATCTGGCACAGCTACTTCAGCGAGTGCAGCGCTCTCCTGGTGAGCAGCACCGCGCACCGGCCCGGGGCCACGCTCCCGAGGGATGGACGCGGGGAGAGGGGCTTCCGGGGCTGGGGTCGGCCGGTCCCCTCGGTTTCGCCCCGTGGTGGGATCTCCCTCCTCCGTGCCCTGCTCTGGCCCACTCGCACCCCGCTTTTCCTTCTGCCCTCCAGTTCGTGGTGGATGCCTCCAACCCCAGCCAGGTCTCCTCGTCCTGCATCCAGCTGCTCTCTGTCCTCTCTGCAGCGCCGCTCGCCTCTGTGCCCGTCCTGGTCCTCTTCAACAAGATGTGAGGAGGAGGATCAGCCGAAGGCTGGGGATGCCAGGGAGCAGCGGCTGTGCTTTGCTGCACTTCCCAGGCTAGAGTCCCCTGAGCCGGGGCAGGGGAGCCATCGTGGCTGGCTGATGCAGCTCCCCTCTCCCCATTGCAGTGACCTGCCCTGCTACATGTCACTGGTGGAGATGAAGTCACTGTTCCGCGTGCAGGACATCGTGTCCTGTGCTACGCAGCCCATCACGATGCTGGAGACCAGCGCCCGCGATGGCACCGGCCTGACCGACGTCCTGCAGTGGCTTCGGACCACCCTCAAAGACCCCTGCTGACCCCAACCCTGCCAGGTGCCTGTGGCAGCCCTGGACAATCCTGTCACAGGAGGTGGTGAAGGAGCAGCTGCCCTGCCTGGGGCTAGGAGCAGAGCCCAGGACAGTGCCTTGGGCTGTTGATGGACTGGATCCCTGTGGGACTTCACAGTAAAACTCCCACTGAACTGTCCAGGCTGGTGGCTGCCCTGTGCTCGAGGGGAAACCTTGGGCTTTTGGGGAAGGGACAAGCAGAAGCCACAGAGGCCAGACCATGCTGGCACCTCCAGGCACAGGAGGGGTTCCTGCAGTGGGGCTGGGGGCTGCAGCAGCACCTGGGGTGCTAAGCATGGGGTGGATCAGGTCCCCTGGGTTTAAGACTGAGTGCATGTGGGGCTCCTGCCAGCAGCTCTGTCTGTGTGAGCCCAGGCACACTGGGGTGACCTTGGGGAGGGTGTGGAAGGAGGGGGTGACCCGGGTGGGTGTCAGGAGCTAGGGCACAGCTAGTGACTGGGGTGCTTCAATCAGGGATGTCTTACAAGCTGCAGCAAATGCCAGCCCACAGCTGCTCTCCAGCAATCACCTAGGCTCAGGCAGTCTCAGAGTGGGTCATCCCAGAGGACATGGCACAGGCTTGCATCCAGACAGTTCTGGACTATCTCCAGTGAGGAAAACACCACACCCTCTTTGGGCAGTCTGTTCCAGTGTGCCGCCATTGGCACAGGGAAGTTCTTTTTAGTAGAATATCATAGAATATTGGAGGGGACCCATCAAAATTATATTCAGGTGGAATGTCCTCTACATCAGTTTCTGCCCGTTGCTTCTTGTCCCATTGCTGGGCACCATGGAGTAGAGCCTGGTCCATCCACTGACACCTCCCTGCTGACAGATGGTGAGGTCCCCTGTCAGTTGTTTCTCCTCAAGGCTGAACAGGCCCAGCTCCTGGAGCCTGTTCTCATTAGAGAGATGCTTCAGTCCTGTCACCGTCACTGTAGCCTCTGCTGGACCTGCTCCAGGAGTACCATGTCCCTCTTGTCCTGAGGAGCCCAGAACTGGACACAGCACTCCAGCTGTAGCCTCACAAGGGCTGAGTGGAGGGGCAGGACCACCTCCTTTGACCTGCTAGCGATGGTTTTGTTAATTCACCACAGGAAGAGGTGGGGCTGCAGAGAGAACCTGCCCTGTGCCCACACCACTAAGCAGTGTCTGTCCATGCTGGGCCTGTGCTCACGCTGATGGCCCAGCCCAGCTGGGCAGGCAACTGCTGCAGCCGGCAGCCCTGGTGCCAAGTCACAGGGTACTGGTGGCTGCCCGTGCCTGGCACATGCCACAGCACACCCTGCCCTGTCAGTGCTGTGGCAGCTGCCATCCCAGGGCCTGGAGCTGCCAACAGCATGACATGGAGGGGGGTGGTTCTTGGTGCTGGGGGCTGCAGCCATTGCACCGTGATGCTGAGTGCCAGTGTGGTGACAGTGGCCTTTACTCCAGCAGGGGAGAACTGGGCTCTGCCCCAGGCAGCCCCATGGGAAAGCAGCAGGTGCCAAGGAGCCCGAGCACACCCTGACACTGCTGCTGAGTCACCACCACGAATAGCACTGACAAACCAACCCTACCTGCCTGCTTCCAGCCCAACAGGTCCTGACACCAGCCAGAGCACTCCTGCACAGCAGCACTTCAATGGGCCAGGTCAGCTTGAGCCCACAGGGTCCCTGCCCAGCCCAGCATTAGGCATCGTGGTGATTCTTCCAAGTCCGTCCGACCATCCAGCGCAGTGGGTGCAGGGCTGCTGGGGGTGGCCCGGTGACCTTGTTTGTGGGACTGGAATCAGCCAGCTGCTCTCCTGCTGAGCCAGGCACTGGGCTGGAGCTGGGTCCATGCCTGGCAGCTCCTGGCTCCATGCTTGCTGTCCCTAGGCAGTGTGAAGGTGGTTGTGGAGAAAGCTCCACGGTCCCCAAAGGATTCAGAAAACAGCCCAGGCACATGGGCAGGAGGGAGAGCTGAAGTAGTGAGCCCCCACGGAGCAGGGGCGTGCTGGGCAGGCAGTCCTGCGTGGAGCTGTGCCCTGGGGTGTGACAGCAGTCCTGCTTCCGTGCCTACTGCATCCCAGCAGCTCCAGGCAGCAGAAGCACCTGCACCCCTGTGATGCAGCATTCCCAGTGACATGGCCCAATGGGTCCTTGGCAATGGCAGGAGGGGAGGATCTTCCCCAGCACTCCATGGTCCCCCAGCTTCCAGTGCTGACAGATTCAGTCCCAGCTGCAAGCAGAGTTGGTTCCATCCCATTCTTTCCTGCGGAGCTTCACACTAGGAGGACAGAGTCCCTAAGATCCCAAATGGCAGAGGGGACTCCTAGGTGTCATCTCTCTCTGGGCCCTTCTTCCAGACTTGCCTCCATCCTCCTCCCTGTCCCTGGGCCACAGTAACACTGAGGATCGTGCATCCCTTGGGACAGGCAGAGGAGCATCCGTGCTCAGCACGGCTGAGCTCTGGGTGCCCTGGCAGCCCCTCCCCACTGCCCTTCATGCTGGCCTCACCTGGGACTCAGAAACGTCTGTGTCTCTGCTCGTAAACGGAGTGGAGCTTCTGAATGAGAAATACCTTATCTTCCCCTTCCTGCAACATCAGAGACTGCAGTGAGCAGCAGTGGGGTGGCTGAGTGGCAGCACTGCTGGGGCCAGAGCCTGAATTGGCTGGGACTGGGCCAGGCTGTGGGGACGGGCAGGGGCAGTGCTCACGCACGTTGGCAATCTGCTCCTGGAGCAGGCAGATGACCCTCTGGCGGCCTCTTACCACCTGGATGTTGAAGTAGATCACAGCTCTGCAACGACAGCAGGGATGGTGGCAGCCAGGCAGGAAGCTGAGGGACACTGTGCTCCTGGCACTGAGACTGGGCACAGGGATCTGGAGTGACACCTTGGCTCCCAGCCCCGCTCATAGCTGTGACAGCAGGACCCTCAAAGCGGGCCCAGGGTGCAGCCTTGGGCTCAGCTCCATACTCACATCAGGGCCACAGACATGAAGAACAGGAGGCTGGTGTTCTCCAACAGATGCTGGTAGAACCAGGTAAACCAGGTGATATTGGGGTTGGACTTCTCCAGCACTAGCACCCAGTTCTTCCCTGACTTGTAGATGGTTTCCAGCCCCCGGAAGGGACCGCAGGTTTCTGACGGCTGCACCCTGAGCAAACAGACAGCAGGGTGCTCAGAGCAATGAGCAGCCCAGCAACTACAGGCGGCAGCCCAGGGCACTGCCTGTCTCAGATGTCCAGCTCTCCAGGGACCCAGCCTCACTGTGCCTGGCATCCCCAGGGCTGGGCAAGGGAGTCCTCATCCCTGCCTCCTGCACCAGCAACAGCTGGAGAAAGTGAGCACAGGCCAGCAGCTGGGAGGCAGCTCCCTTGCCTGGGGCAGCACCTCACAGCCTGCAGCTGGGGGATGCCAGGGACAGGGGCCATGGTCTCCCCAACCCTTCCTTCTCCAGGCAGCCAGGGGTCCTGTGCCCTGAGCCATGGGTACTCACGACCAGATGGTGTAGGAGAGGAAGGCAGCTGCACCCAGGAAGGAGGGGAAGCACAGCAGAGTGATGAACGTGGTGCTCATGCGCGATGCTTGCCAGGGCTTGCTGGGGGCCTGGCAGTTCCGCATCAGGCTGGTCTGTGGATAGGGAGCAGTGTCCTCTGGGCTGCCAACTCCTGGAGAGCAGTCTGCACCCTGCTGCCCCTCCCTCCCACCCACTGGGAGCCGAGTGAGCTCAGTGACATCCTGGCCCCAGAAACTTCCGCTCAGCCCCACAAGGACGAGGCTGCTCCAAGTGGCACCACTGCTGCAGCAGAGGCTGATGGTGACAGGGCATAGCATCCCTGCAGTTTCACCCCACGGGGAGCTGTGGGGGGGATATCACACCTTTTTGATATAGAACAACAGCAGCAGCTTCAGCATCTGCACAGCTGGGAGGAGCGGAGCGAAGAGAATGCCCAGCCTGGGAGCACAGGAAAGATGAGCTTGCCTGGGTCTGAGCCCCAGGGGACACAGTCGTGGGCACAGCTACAGCACCCACAGGGCTCCTGGGGACTACAAGGCATTTCATTTGCTAGCAGAGAAAGGAGCCACACCAGGCAGAAACATCTCACCAGGTCAGAGTCTGCCCATAGATCAGCTCCAGCACATTTCGGGCGATATCAAACTCTGGCCTCTGCTTTGTCTTCAGCCTCTTCTCCAGGATTAGCCTGGGTAGAAGTGGAACTCTGCTCCCACATGCCTGGGGGGACTTCACACCCCACCTTCCCCCTCTGATGGTAGCAGAGCCCGGGTGCACCAGAGAGCTGTGACCATGCAGGGATGCCACACTGGCAGGGGAACATGTCTTGGGGTACATTACCTCCAGATCAGCTCCCCGAAGAGTGTGTCCAGCAAGGTGAATATGAAATCCATCACCATGAAGCGATACAGGTCCTGCCCCACACAGGTCTCCCAGCACTGGGGAGACAATCAAGTGTGGCATAGAATCACAGAATGGTTTGGTGTGGGAGGAACCCTAAAGCTCATCTCTTTCCCTGTCCTGCCATGGGCAGAGATATCCTTCCATTAGACCAGGTTGCTCCGAGTCCTGTCCAACACGGCCTTTAACAGTTCCAGGAATGGAGCACCTACAGCTTCTCTGGGAACCTATGCCAGAACCTCACCACTGTCACAGGGAAGAATTTCTTCCTTACTGTCTAACAGAGAAGATGCCACCAGCTGCTTGCACAACCCCATGCTCAGCCCAGCCCTCCATAGCAGTGATGCTGACCTCCTCTGTCGAGCAGGCAACGCTGCGGCTGAGCCACTGGTAGCACAGCAGGATGAGAACCACTGTCTTCAGAGTGAGGTTCCTGGGGAGCAGGAGCAGTACCAGAAGTCCCTGAGCCCAGGGGATGGGGGGGCCAAGCCCCACAGAGGCTCCAAAGCCGTCCTGCCTGCCATAGGTGCAGGTGCAGAAGGCTCCCTCCACCACAGCCCCAGCCAGCCCACCTGATGATTGCCACGTAGACCTGTGTCACCGGGGAGTCCTGCTTCTCCCACATGGCCAGCAAGTTGTACAGGTGGGGCATCAAAGCATTGAGGAGGGACACCACAAGGGGCAGGACCAGCAGAATGGCTTCTTGCTGCCATCTGCCACTGCCCTGTGCTTGTTGCTCCTGCTGAACCTGGTGAGCAGGTACCAGGGTGAGTGCACAGCTGTTGGCAGCCAGGTGTGGCGTCCTTGGGGAGAGCAGCAACTGCCCAGGCCAGGAACAGAGCTGCAACAGGGCAGTCCCTGCCTCTCTCCCCAGCATCCCAGCCCTGTCCCTCCAACCCCAGGGCAGGGGATCCCAGGGCAAGAGGCAGCACTCACCATGTGCATGTGTTCTGAGAAGTAGTGCACGGCCAGCACGCAGCCGGACACCGAGGCCAGGGCCAGGACCCAGGCCAGCAGCACTATGATGCAGTGGCCCAGGCACTGGCAGCGGCTCTGCGTGTGGGAATGGGAGCGCTGCTCCACCAGCAGCTCCTGGAAGAGAGCAGTGGCACAGCTGCCAAACCCACTTTGGGTCCGGAGCAAAGTTTCGTCCCACCACAGCGCAGCGGGACCCAGAGGGCTGATGGCCAAGGCACTAGTGCAAGGTTGGGCTCTGGGGTGTTTTGGGTTAGGGTTAGCATCGCCCAGCTCCTCCACCTTCAACTGGGTGCAGATGTTCTCACACTGCAGCTTCACCGAGCGCCTCTGGATCACCTTGAAGTCCCAGGCACAGAAGACTTTGATGGCCAAGTCCCCTGTGGAGCTTCCCACGCTCTCCCGAAAAGAGCGGGACACACTGCAGCGAGGTGAAGGGCATTAGGGATTGGGGCTGGGTGAAGGGGAAGGCTGGCAGTGCCACAGGTACTGCTGACCCACCTGTACACCAGCAGGATGCAGGTGACAAGGAAGGAGACCCCAACACTGAACAGGTAGGCCAGTGGCAAGTTGTACGGGAGCAGGGGGACTGCGAGGGGGCAGACGCTGCCCTTGGGACTGGAGGTGCAGGGGTCATTCAGGGTGACGTTGCTGTAGTAGCCGTAGTAGAGCAGTGAGTGCGTGAAGTAGCCCTGCAGGAAAGCACACGATGGGCCCCATGGTGACCTCGGCAGGGCTCGCAGCCTCCTGCTTAGCCTGGCACCTGTGCCAGCCTCAGGGACGCAGAGCCTTGGGCTGGGGCAGCACCACCTCATGCACCCACAGCACTGCTGGTCCTGGGGCCCAGGCTGTGTGAGGGCAAGAACTTGGGTGTTATTACAGTGGGAAAGCAGGGCTGCCCCCGAGGCTTGGAGCAGCCTCTGGCCTGGGGGTGCCTGGGCCATGCTTACCGCTCCTGTGAGGAGCTCGAGGCCAGTGAAGGGCTGGGGGCCGACCGATGTGGGGGGGTACACGGCCTGCATGACCACCACAAAGGCCAGGAGGATGAAGAATGAAAAGAAGTTCAACATAAGGAGGGTCTTGAGGAAGAGGAAGTAGCAGAGGACACTGGAGCCAAAGCGGCCACCGATCTGCTTCAGGGCATAGTGCCAGGGCTGCGCAGTGCGGAGCAGGGAGAGGAGCCGGTACCAGAGACCTCGGCAGCCCTGGGGAGAGGAAAATGGGGAGAGCAGTGGGGCTGGAGCCTGCACTGGAGCCCTCACAGCCTCTGTGCAGACCTGCGCCCCTGACTTACGAGGACGACGCAGACCTTGGACCAACCACAGGGTGAGGAGGGGGCCCAGTGATGGGTGCGCTGCCTCAGGGGGCCCCTCTGCCCGCTCAGCTGCCGCCTGCCCAGAAGAGGGGTGTCAGAGGGTACCACAGGTCCTGGGACAGCTCTGGTTGTGGGAATCTGGCACTGGTGGAAAGGGTCCTACCGGAGGATGCGTTTCTCCGCCAGGCTGAGGGGCATGGTGAGCAGCATGTGGCTGCACTGGCTGGGTGAGAGGCTCAGCAGCTCCTTCACCAGCAGGCGCCGCTTCTCTGGGGCACAAGGGGCTCAGTGGGACACAGCTGGCCAGGTCATGGCATGCCTGTCCCTAACCCAGTGTAGGGACAGTGGCCAGCATTGCCTTCTCACAGTCTGGGGGACTCTCACCTTCCAGCGTGGCCCTGGTGGGGTCCGTCTCCAGGTCGTACTGGCGCAGGCTGGGCCGTGCTGCACGGCAGAGCTGCTGCAGGGGTGGGCGGCTGCTCCGGCGCCGCAGCCGGGCCGTGCGGTTGCAATACTGGGAGATGATGGCCCCAAGGTTGCGGCCTGTGGATCCAAGCAGAGCAGGGGTTGGGAGGCTGTGGGAGAGCAGGGCAGGCACGAGAGCTCTCCAAGGGGTCTGGGACCTGGGGAAGACTGGGAAAGGGGGTGGCACCTACCGATGGTGCGGCTGGGCATGCTGGCCAAAATCTGCAGGGAGGCAGAGGAGTAGCTGGGGTGTTCCTCACCTTGCCCGGGCTCTGGCCAGGTCACAGCAGAGGCATCTGGAGTAGCCAAGTAGGCTGGGGACTCTGAGAGAGGGAAGGCAGGATGCAGAGAGCCCATGGCTCATCCCTGCTGCCCTGCTCCAGCACGTAGGCTAGATGTGTGCTCTTCCCAGAGTATCCCCTTCTCCAGGGATGCTTTCTGTGTCCCCAAGATCTGGTCTGCCCTGGACTGCCCTGTTCTGCACTGGCCAGGGCATCAGCAGGCTGCTATAAATGCTCAGACCACAGCATTGATGTGTGACACAGCTGGCCCAGGCAGAGGGATGGCCCTGGGCACACACACTGTCCCCAGCCTGCCCTGGCTGAGGCTGCTGCGCTTTACCTCTGCCCCTCTCCTGCAACTCCAGCTCCAGCCCTGCCTCGATCAAGCTGCTCTGCTCCAGGATGAGCTGGTGGAATGAGGTGTGCAGGGCACTCTCGTTGTCTGGACTGGGCTCCTGGCTGCAGGAACACGGGGACATGGTGGCACGGACAGCCGGTGCCTGCAGGTCGTCCCTGGGATGCAGCTCCCGGGCCACGGCAGGGCAGCGGGGAGGGTGACGCTCACCCATCACTCTCGGTGCCCTCGGGGACGCGGAGGGTGATGGAGGGCGGCTGGGACATCCTGCGAGGCCGAGCGGGTCCCCTCGCGAACAGACTGGCGCACTGGTCCCGGCCCCGGCAGCCCCCGCTGACCCGGCTCCCCCGGCTGCCGGGCCGCGGGACGGGGATGGAGCCGGAGCCGCTGCAGGGGACAGGCGGGATCGGGGAGTCGGCGGGGCTAAACCGGGACTAACCCCGGCTCCAGCCCAAGCGGGCGTCAGGAAGGAAGAGAGGGCGGATGGGGCGGTACCGCTTTCGAGCGGGTTCCGCCCGCCGTCCCGGGACCTTTCGGGTCAGGCACGAAGCCTCCGAGCGCCAGTCCCGGCTCGGCTCGGGAAGGGCCCGGAGCGGCCCTAAGAGGGCACATCGGAACAAAGACCCCCGTGCCCCGCACCGTGTTCCCCCGCCCAGTGCCGCCTCCTTCCGCCCCTGCTCTCCCTCCTCCACCGCCCTCCGGCTCCGCAGCTCCCCGGGCGGGCTAAGGCTGCCTGGGGCAAGCGGCCGCCCCGGGGCTCCCCGTCAGGCCCCGCTCGCCCCGACACCGGGAACCGACGGGACGCTCCCGGGCGCTCCCGCTGTCCGGGCGTGGCTCGCGTGGGTGCGGATCTGCGGGGAGGGTGGGGGCTCCCGAGCCCTGCCCGTCCCGTCCCATCCTTCTCGCCGCCTCCCGGTACCGGGTGGGGGCGGCGGGAGCCCCACAAAAGCCCCCCGTTTCCCCGTGGCTGCGCTCACCGGGGCCTGTCGGCGGCCGAGGCGTGGGGCCGGCGCTCCCCGTCCCCCGTTACACCGCGGCGGAAGGAGGGACGGGGCGGGCCACCGGGACACGGTGCGGGACCAGCGCGGCGCTCTGTGCCCGGGCGGGGGAGCCGCTGTCCCGCCGGACCGAGCCCGTCCGTCCCGCCCCGGCGCTGCCGGACCGCCAGGCCCGGCCCTCGGGGGGCGGTGCCGCGCAGGGGCGGCGGCGGAGCGCGATGGAGGGCGGCGGAGGCGCCTACGGGGCGGCCAAGGCCGGCGGTGCCTTCGACCTGGTCCGCTTCGTGCAGCAGCCGCAGGTGCTGGCGCGGATCGTCAGCGCGGTGAGTGGGGCGGGACGGGAGAGCCCTGCCGGGACGGCGTCCCCCGCCGCAGGCCGGTGCCCCTCGGCCGCCGGGACGGGCAGCCCCCGCAGGGCTCCCCCCGGCCTCGGTGCCGCCCACCGAACATCGGCTCCGCCCCGCAGGTCTTCGCCCTGATCGTGTTCGCCTGCCTGGTCGGGGATGGCTACACGAGCCGGGCCGAGGACCCCCGGCTCTTCTGCATCTTCAACCACAACGAGGACGCCTGTCGCTACGGCATCGGCATCGGCGTCCTCGCCTTCCTCGCCTGCATCTTCTTCTTCATGGTGGACGTCTATTTCCCCCAGATCAGCAACACTACCGACCGCAAGTACCTGGTCCTGGCCGACCTCGGCTTCTCAGGTACCGGGGCCGCGGGGCAGGGCTGTGCCTGCTGTCGCTGCCACAATGGCCGCCTTGTCCCGTGACGTGGCTGCCGGTGCCTGGCGAAGGGAGTCGCTCCCGTCTGGCGTGCTGCCGCTGCTGCCGCTGCTGCCGCTGCTGCCGCTGCTGCTGCCGCTGCTGCCGCTGCTGCCGCTGCTGCCGCTGCCGCCGCTGCTGCCGCTGCTGCCGCTGCTGCCGCTGCTGCCGCTGCTGCCGCTGCTGCCGCTGCTGCCGCTGCTGCCGCTGCTGCCGCTGCTGCCGCTGCTGCCGCTGCTGCCGCTGCTGCCGCTGCTGCCGCTGCTGCCGCTGCTGCCGCTGCTGCCGCTGCTGCCGCTGCTGCCGCTGCTGCCGCTGCTGCCGCTGCTGCCGCTGCTGCCGCTGCTGCCGCTGCTGCCGCTGCTGCCGCTGCTGCCGCTGCTCAGTGCCCGAGGATTGCCTGCTCCAGCCTGCACGGTGGAGCAGGGTCTGGCCCCGGGACTGCCCAGGAGCAGCGGGACCAGCCCTGGCCCCTCATGCCACTTCCCCCCCACAGGTCTCTGGACCTTCCTGTGGTTCATCGGCTTCTGTTTCTTGACCAACCAGTGGTCCTGGACACGGGCCGAGGATGTGTACATCGGAGCGGACTCTGCCCGTGCTGCCATCACCTTCAGCTTCTTCTCCATCTTCTCCTGGGTGAGCGAACCGCTCTGCCCCACTTGGGGGGAGCGCAGAGGGGCCCCCTCCACTCCACAGCCTGGAATGGCCTTAATGCTGCTGCCTCCTTCTCTCTGCAGGGACTCCTGCTCACTTTCGCTTACAAGAGGTACAAAATGGGAGTGGAAGACTTTGCTCAAAACTATGCCGACCCCAGCCCGGAGGTTTCGGCTCCCTACTCCAGCTATCCCAACATCAGCCATGAGAGCTACCAGCAGCCACCCTTCACGCACACAGCGGATGCCCCGGAGGGTTATCAGCCACCACCAGTGTACTGAGCCTTGGCTGGCACCCGCGGGACAGCTGTACCAGTGCAATTCCTTCCGCGGGGTGGGGGATCTGGGACTTGGAGGGGACAGTGGGGTGGGAGGGTGACGGCTGCTTTTTTGAAGGTGACTGGGCCTCTTCATGGGGTGCAGGAGGGGCTTCTGCCTGGTCCCAGAGCTGAGATCCTCACTGGAGGGTCCAGAGCCCAGTGTGTGGTGGGTGATTTGCAGCTGCAGGAGCTTGGGTGTGTGGGAGGCCTTGACATGTACGAGCCTTTGCTTTGGCTGTGGTGCCTTGGTGGTGGGGTGTGGTTCACAGCCCCTGACCCTGGCTCTGCCCTGTGACTGTTGCCCTGGCCCATCCTGTCTCCTGTGCCTTCCAGCCCTGCTGGCTGCATTCCCCCAAGTGCCATCTCTCACTGCCCTAGCACAGCCAGGCCCAGCTCCTGCCTGTGCTGCCTTTCTGTGCCTTCCCCCATGGGCTGCTTCTGGGTGAGCTGTTGCCAAAGCCCCCTCTTCTCTTACCTGATGCCGTGCTGTGCCTTCCCCCAGCCTGCTCTGAGCTTGGCTAATGCAGTTTGGGGTCTGTGGGAGCAGTGAGCACTGAGAGCCCTCAGCAGGGCTGTGGCTGAGGACAGTCCTGGAGCACTTTCTTTCCCTCGTGTGCCTGCCTGAGTGCTGCCTCTGCTGCTGTTTGGCTGAGCTCCTGCACCCTGGCCACACCAGGAGCCCGCGGGCCGTTGTCTCAGGTTGTGTTTGCTGCTGTGCTGTGGTAAAGCTGTTCCCGGCAACCATGTGGGCCATCACTGCTGGGGCCAGTGTTCAAGTAGTTGTCACTGTAGGGTTGAAATAAACTTTTTCACCAAGCCACCACGTGAGCCACCAAGTGCCTTTTGTCTCAGGGGAAGCAGACGAGGTTCCTGCCTTCTGCCCCCATGGGCTGGGGGGGTCAGGTGGGGCACTGCAGCCCCTGCCAGCTGCTGTGCTGCTCACAGCACACTTGTGCTATTTTTAGGCCACCCTCCTCCTGCTCCCTGGTCTGAGAGCAGCCCTCCCACCCTGTGACTGCTGCAGTCACCAGCCCATGCTGTCTCACTGGTCATGGCCAGGAAGACTTAGCAGAACACTGGTAGAAAATACACACACAGGTTCATTAAGTTATTTATTAACCTAAAGCAGCAGCAGCACCTTCCCCAGCCCGGGGAAAAAGCCCAGGCCTGGCAATCAAGTGCTTGTGAGTACAGTTATTCTCACCTGTAACATGGGGGCAGCAGGGAGAGTTCAGGCAGCTCTTGGAGCCTTCCAGGGCAGAGCAAACAGCAACCCTGGACTCAAATGCAGAGGTCTGGCCTCACCAGAACAAAGAGCTACCGCTCAGAGCCTGTGGATGCTGGCTTCCCAAAAAAAACACTTTTGCAGGGAATAAGGAAGCAACAACCTTCCAGAATCTGAGTCAAACAAAGAAGCAAAAGAATCCTTCAGTCAGCTTAGAGCAGACTAAGAGAGTGAGCCTTGAGAATTTTGGAAGGCTGAGGAGGGAGCAAGAGACATGACTAGAATGGAGAGGGAGCTCCTCAGAGGAGAGCCCCTTTACCAAGCAGGTGGATCTTCCCTGGAATAATTGTCCAAATCTTGGTAGATGAAACTCTGAGCCTCCAAACCCCTCAAAGGTAACGTAACACCAAAGTGGCAGCACCAGCCCTGAACCTGAGAAAAACTGCCCTGAATTTGGAGAAGGCTCTTCCCTGGGCCAGTTCCTCCAAAGGAATCTGTCAGACCCTGCTAGAACACAGCCAGCCCTTTGAGGGTCAACACCTCAGAAGAGTCAGCTGCTAGGCCTCCTTCACCTTCTTCTGTTTCAACAAAAATCGACAGGGCAGTAACACTAATGAGCATGCTGGCAGAGGGTTTGGGGGCCTGCCCAGGCCTGGGCTGCCAGGTGTGTCAGTTTAAAAGCTGTGTCACAACTCTGTGACAAGGGACAAGTTACCACAGACTGTTAAAGGAAACTAAAAATTGCATTTAAAATACTAGTGGCTGTACACTGTCTTGAGAAACCTGGAATTTAGCAACAGCACACAAGAGAAGGGCTGCACTCACAGGCACCAGAAGCAGCACCAGTGCCAGCCCAAGCATGCTTAGGCCACTGGGAGAGCTGGCCAGTGCCACTGTGAGTGGCAGAAGAGCTGCAGGAGCGCTGTGGCTGGGCTCGATGTGCAGAGCCCCAGGGCCTGTGTGTGGCAGCATCAGTAACTGCTTGTCTCTTTCCTTGTTCTGAGATAGGAACTCACTCTAGCCAGGCTTTTGCTTCCGCTTCCACCAGCATCAGGTTTGGTGGATCCTCAGTTGCGCTGCTGGCACAGGGAGTTTGGGTAGGGAGGGCTGAGGCGCTGGACAGTTTGCTAAAGTAGAGAGAGGCAGACCCAGTGCCCACGAGCCACAGAACTGAGCTCCCTTCCCCTCCGTTTTCCAGCAGTCAAGCGAAGATCTTCCGAGGGGCAGCTGTCTCCAGCTGCCTCAGGCCCAGGGGCACGTTCTCCTTGTTCTCTGTCCCGGCCTGCTGGGGTCGCTTGCGGAAGTAGCAGGCTCGGCACACAGAATGGTACTTGTCGGCTCCTCCAATCACTTCAACCTGGCAGGGAAATTTGGGGAGTGACTGCAGAGCCCAGCTCCCTGGAGGGAGTCTCTCTGTACCAGCTGGACTGGCAAGGTGAAACAGTTCCTGTTCCAAGGTGACTCACCTCCTGCTCTGCTCCCAGCCTCTTGGTGTAGGAGGCCTCCCGGAAGCACTCCATGCACACAGCGTTCAGCTTCACCACGCTCTCCGCCAGTGGCACCAGGTTCAGGATGCTCCCAAAGGCCTGGGCGAGACAACAGGGAAGATGCTGCTGGGTTGGTTCCACAAGGGACCCAAAGCAGTTGCTGTACCAAAATGACTGTTTTACCTTCCTCTGGAAAGTCCCATCCAGAGCAGCAACAATGATGGTTTTCCCAGTGTTTGCCATTGTCTCGCAGAACTCCACAATATCTGGGAACTGGAGGGGGTACAGGCACATTGTAAAGAAGGATGGGGGTCAGCACTTGGCTCCAGATTCCACAGTGCATGCCCAGACAGCAGCACCAGGAACAAGGAAAATCAGAGCCATGTGCCCTGTCTGTGAAATGGGCTCCAGTCCCACCCTCCTGTCTGCAGGGACTATAGGGAAGGAGGGTTTCACTAAAAGCACAGGCCACATGGATCAAACTGCCCCAAGGCATTATTTCCCACCGTCTCCTACAAAGGACGCAGACCCTGGTCTGCACAGGGTGTACCGAGGAGTCTGTGTCCCTCAGAGCCCAGCAAACCCCCCCCAGCCGTGCACTTACGAACTGGCCCTCATCGATGCCAATGACGGCGGCAGCCAGCGCCTCCTGGTAAACGTCCTGGAGGAGCCCGGCAGGCAGGGCCTCCATGGTGCTCCTGTGGGCAGGGAGGGAGTGAGCCGGACAGGCCGGGCAGCCGCGTGGAAGTGGGGTGTCCTCCTGCCCCGGGAACTCACTTGTCGTGTGTGGAGACCCCAGAAGAGCTGTAGCGCGTGTCCTTGGCATATTTCACCAGCAGGCACCGGTACTGGGCGAGCTGGAACCGCCGCACTCGCCGCATGAGTTCCGTGCTGCAAGACACGGTGTCAGCGGGCCTCGGCCTCAGCCCGCCGCCTTCCCGGGACCCCCGCCCTGCGCCTCCCGCTCCGCGCCTACCTCTTTCCTGAGAACATGGGCCCGAAGATCACCTAAGAGCAGAACGACGGGGTCAGAACGGCAGTCAATGGGACGCTCCGGCTCCACCCAGTGCCGGTGGGGCCCCCTGGCCCCGCAGCCCCCTCAGCCCGGTACGGTACCTATATCTGCCCCCCAGCCCGATGCGCGGCAGCGCTGCCGTACCTGCATGTGCTCCCACACCGGTGCCCCAGGGTGGAAGCTGTATCTGCCCCCAGCCTGTGCTCGGGTGACACCGTACCTGTATCTGCCCGCGGGGGCGGCTTGGGGAGCCGGGGTGGACACCGGGCACCGTCAGGCAATTCATGGCGGACTGCCGGTCCGAGCCCGCGCGCTCCGCTCCGGCGCGGCTCCGTCAGCCAATCGGAGGAGGCCTCTCACCCACGCGCCGCTGCGCTAGCCAATCGTGAGAAGGCTTGCGCCGCCGCGCGCTGGTACCGCCCAATGGGCTTGAGGGCGCCAAAATTTTTATTTCTCCCAGCCCGCCGGCTCCGCCCCCGGTCCCGAGTGGCCAATGGGAAGAGGTCCCGCCCCCTGGCTCTGGCCTCGCCTCCACGGCCTGGCCCCGCCCCCGGGCTCGAGACTCGCCTCCGTGGCGGCCAATGGGAGCGGGTCTGCCCGGCCCGCTCGGGCCCCGCCCCTCGGCGCCCGCCGGCCCCGGGAGCGGCCCCGGGAGCGGCCCCGGGAACGGTCGCACCATGGGAGGGTGGCGGGATATGTCCACGGAGGTAGGGGCCCGGAGGCAGAACCCGCGGGTGGGCAGAGCGCGGTTCTCGTCCGGGCCGCCGGCTGGGGGCTTTCTCGCGGCCCCCGGCGGCCCGGCGGCGCTGGCCCCGCCGTATCCCCGTTGTCTCCCCGCAGGCGCTGGAGGACCAGTACTCTCCCAGTCACTGGTCCCCCCGCCTCGACCGGGACACCATCATCGACGCCCACGTCGCGGTGATGGCAGCAGGTGGGGAACGTGCGGCGCCGGGAGAGGGGCTGCGCTCGGTGCCACGGCCCCGTGCTCCACCGCCTCCCCTCCCGCAGGAACCGAACGGGCTCGGGCCAGCGCGCAGACCTCGCTGCACGTCCCCTATGGCCACGGGGACGGGGAGAAGCTGGACATCTATTTTCCCACGGACCCTTCTGAAAGTGAGTGGCGGGGGTGGCGGGGACGGGAGTGGGCAGGGTGCACACCCGGCTCATCCCCCGCTGTGCTGCACAGCCTTCCCGGTTCTCGTCTACATCCACGGCGGATACTGGCAGTGCTTGAGGTGAGAGACTCCTCGGGAAGGGACCCCTCACCAACTCTTGCTGACCCCTTCTCCTGGCACTGGGACTCGCTCTGGGTACACGGGTCTGACCGGTCCCCAGCTGGCCCTGCGGCCCCCGGTTCCCGCTGCCTGACAGCATCTCTGTCCCCCAGTAAGGACCATTCGGGGTTTGCAGCCCCCCCGCTGGTGTCGCAGGGGGTGGCAGTGGTGGCGGTGGGGTACGACATAGCCCCTAAAGGTAGGTGCTGCCCTGCAGAGGCTGCAGCTGCCTGCGTAGCCCAGTGCCCTCCAACCCTGCCCTTTGTCCTTTCCTCAGGCCACATGGACACCATGGTGCTGCAGGTGCGCCGCAGCCTCGTCTTCCTGGTGGAGCGGTACCCTAGGATCAGGTGGGTGGTTCCCAGGTCGGGGGGTGGTCTGTGAGACTGGCTGGGGGGACAAACACGGCCTGCAGTGGGACAAAGGTTTTGGCACCTCGATCCAAACGCTGGGCAGTGCCTGTAGGCACAATCCCGTAACTGCATGAGGCAGCAGCCGACAGACTGGGAAACATCTGAGCTGACACATTCGAGCTGTGCCACCTCCTCTGCACGGAATAAAGTGTACCTAAGTGTCCCTAGGTGCCCCTCTCAGTCGCTCCCTCCTACCGGCTCGCTGCTCCTTCCTTTCAGAGGCATTTACTTGTGCGGACACTCGGCAGGGGCCCACCTGGCAGCCATGGTGCTGTCCACAGACTGGACGGAGTTCCAAGTGGTGCCAGATATCAAAGGTAATGTTGCCATGTCCCAGAAGAGGCTTGGGAGAAGAACTGGTCTCCACACCTGGGACAAGGCTGTGGGGCTGTGCAGCCCCAGCTGATTCTGAGGTCCCCAGGGCTGTGGGAGCCACCCAGGCTGCAGCTCTTCATCTGCCAGTGCCTCTGCCTCCAGGAGCGGTGCTGGTGAGCGGCGTGTATGACCTGGAGCCCATCCTGCACACCTATGTGAATGATGCTCTTAACATGAGCCGGTGAGCCCTCACGCTCTGGGGACAGCCACGGGGACAGAGCACAGGCAGGCGAACGTCAGTGGCTCTGCAGCCACCCTGCCCCTATGCCTGCCCCAGCTGGTGAGTCCAACTGATGGCACGAGTGCTCCTGGAGCAAAGGGCTTCGTGAGCTGCCACCGGTGTGACTCCTGCAGGGAGGTGGCCCAGAGGAACAGCCCCATGAGACATGTCACCCCGGCCGTGCCAGCAGCCTGTGAGGTGCTCGTGGCTGTGGCCCAGCACGACTCCCCAGAGTTTCGCAGGCAATCACAGGAGTACAGCCAGGTGAGCATCAGGCGGTCACAGGAGCGTGGCCAGGTGAGCTCCAGCAGCACCCTGCTCGGCTCTGGTGGCGACACTGCTCCAGGCAGCCCTCACCAACTTGCCCAACCGGGAAGAAAAGCTTCTGTGCTGAGCCAGAGCAGTTTCTGGCTCACCGGGGGACACCAGTCCTTGCTAAGACATTATTCCTGCTGCATGTCCAGGACATGTGGAGTTTGGGGTCCATCCTGCCGGCACTGCTCTCTCCACAGGCCCTGCGTGCAGCCGGCTGGTCTGTCTCTCTGCTGGATCTGGCTGGTGTGGATCACTTTGACATCATTGAGAAGCTGTCGGAGGACAGCTATGTCCTCACTCAGGTAGGCGGTGAGTGAGCACGTAGCGAGTGACACAGGAGGGCTGTGCCAAGGTGGGTCAGGTGGGCTGCCACCTCCCTGCAGGGAGGTACAGGGTCAGGGGCTTTTCACAGGGTTTGGCTTCTCATCCCAGGTGATTCTGAGCATGATTTCAAGAGCATGATGGCATGTCAGGAGTAAACAGATGGGGACCATGGCCCTGTGTGGTGGCAACAGGCATCTGGATCCCGCTGCCTGCTGCCTCCTCGGTCTAACACAGGGTGATCACTGTGTCAGACCCACACCGTGCCCTCTCTGCACAGCCCAGCCTCTGCCCCTTCCCTGGGGTGTTCCTGGCTGCTGGAGTGCAGGGGACTGAGGGCTGCAAGGCTCTGTCTGGGCAGCTGGGTCATGAAGTTTGTTCCCTCGGTGCCCTTTAAACTGCACATTGACAATACAAAATAAAATGAGAATTACCACTGCCTGGGGTAGTGCTTCCCAGGGAGCCAGTGAGTGCACACCCAAAGCAACTGCTGCTGAGAGAATCCCTTCTTCCAGTGCAGAGTTCTGGGCCTTGCTGACCCAGAACATGACAGGGAAGCCTGGGGAGCCCACCTGCTGCTGTGGGACAGAATGACATAAGCCTCTGTGAATGGGAGTGACAGAGCCGTCTGGGCCAGGCTGGGCTCATGCTCCTGGGACAGTCCTGGCCTGACACAAACCTTGGCACTGCTGTGCAGCAACCCTGATCCTGTGGCTGAGATGCTTCCATGTCCTCAGGAGCATTTGTCCCTCTGCTGGGACCTTGGCTGTGATGATGTACCTGCTGCAGAGCAAGGAAAAGAGCACATTTGAGGGCAAACACCCTTCACAGCTACAGTACCTACACAGTACCTAACCATCGCTGTTGGACACAAAATGATTCACATGGACACAGCTCAATGTGTGATAGGAAAAAGAGTGCAATTTATTCTGTGGTTTCAGTATTTATAGATTCTTGACAACGACCAGAGATTAGATAGTTAGGTTACCACCTTCCCAACCACACTGGTCGTGAGAAATGACCATCAAAAGACATTTCTTCAATGAAATGTATAAATATCTATGTTTATAGTTACTTTCCTGGGAAAGTAGCTAGAAACTATGAAAACAAGATCAAAAGGCTTAATTCTCAGGGCGACACCTAACTACAGTAAAATGTGTTTATTTTGTGCACTGACTGCCTCAAGGGCTGGGGTCTCTGCTAGGCTGGGCTCACATTGGTTTGTCAGGCTGCCTGTGAGGGCTGATGTGATGGCTGGGAACACATCTGGAGCACAAAGGGGCTGGTCCCAGTCCTTGCTTTGAGCTGCCCAACTGCTGCAGCTGTGGGGCTGGCAGAATGTTCAGGCTCCCCCAGTGCCTGGAGACATCGGATGCAGTCCCAAGGCCAGTTCCTCCTGGCACTTCCTGGCCACAAATTCCAGCTTTCTCCTTGCGAGCTCGGTGTCACGGTCCGAGACGTCGCGGTGCCAGACAGCGCGCGCAGTCCGTGCTGACCAGGGGAGCAGCAAGACGCTGACAGCCTGCCCAGTCTCAGCCACCTCCTCCTCGCTGACGGCACGCAGGCGGTGGCAGAGCTCAGCGGGGGACGGCCAGGCCCCCTGGACATTTACCATCACGATGTTGGTCTCCACCGCTGCCAGGTTAATGGACAAGAGGGGAGAGTCCAGCACATGGATACCTGTGGGAGGCCGAGGTTGTGCAAACCCACTGCCCAGCTACCTGGAAGAGACTACCTGCCCCAGCCCCGCCCCAGGTTCTGGATGAGGGAGAGCCTTTTCTCCCCCCTGTGGTACCAGGGTCACTGAGCACAGCACGGGGACAGTCACAGCATGATCCTGGCACTTCAGCCAGGTGAGGATCCCAACAGCATCCTCACCTGGCTGGAGACGGAGTGCGGCCATCCAGAGATGGTGCCCAAGCCACTAGTACTGTGTATTGCTGGGCAGTGCCAGGTGTGCTGTTACATCCCAGCACACTCAGGGAACCCGAGGTACCTTCTGCAAAGCGCCGGGCGTTGGTGTGGTCTCTGCCAAGTGTCGCCTCCGCGCGCTGCAGCCCGAGGCGGGCAGCAGCCGCCAGCACTCCCGCCTGCCGCATGCCCCCGCCCAGCAGCTTCCGCACACGCCAGGCCTCGGTGACAAACTCCCTGCACCCTGCCAACACCGCACCAGCCGGGGCACCCAGGCCCTGCAGAACCACCAGCGGGGTCACTCCAGCTGTACCAGGGCACCTGCCCCTCAGGGGTTGGGGCCCAGCCTGCCAGGTGTGTTCTTAGCTCAACACCTGCAAACAAGGGCCAAGGTCTGGCTTGTGCCGGCCCCTGCCAGCCCTGGGGACCCCTCCCCACACAAGCAGACCTTGGAGAAGCAGAGGGACACAGAGTCACAGTGCTGGGCAATCTGAGCTGGCTGCACACCCTGGGCCACTGCTGCATTCATCAGTCGTGCACCGTCCATGTGCACCCGCAGCCCGTAACGGTCAGCGAGCCCACGGACCTGGGAGTCAGAGGGACAGCTGGTTTGGGAGGGACCCCTGGGGCATCTGGTGCTGCCACAAGCCGTGCTCCGAGCTCCAGTGCCCCCGCAGTGCCACTGTGCAGGGCCCAGCTGCCTACGCCAGGCAGGATTGTGCCAGCACCATCTGCGGGCTCTCACCTGCCTGAGATAGGTGAGGGGCAGTGCCCGGCCCCCCGCCGAGCTGTGTGTGTTCTCCAGGCAGATGAGCTCAGGGCGCGGGTGGTACCGGCTGTCGTGGGCCTCACGGATGGTCAGCTCCAGCTGGTCCAGGTCAAATGTGCCATTCGGCAGATCTGGCAGTGCCTGGGTGTGCACACCAGCGACCTGTGCCGGGGCAGGGAAGAGCATGGAGCTGAGAGGACACAGTGCTGGTGCACAGGGGCTCCAGTCCTCTGTCCTCTCCATCGGGTGTGTACAGCCCCCACTCGTGCTGCAGCCCGTGGACTGGGACAATAATCCAGGTGATGCTCTGGAAGCGGATCCTCCGCCTGGCCCGGCCCTGGTAGCCAGAGGAGGGCAGCACGCGGCTGTCCTCCTGCCCTGCGCGCACCGTGCCACCAGTGCCACCAGTGCCACCAGTGCCACCAGTGCCACCAGTGCCACCAGTGCCACCGTGCCCGCCGCTCTCACCTGCGCGGCCCCGCCGTGCTCGTATTGGTGCAGGTGGCTGTCCTGGCCCAGGAACAGCTGAGCCCCCCTGCGCTGGCAGTGGCACATCACTGGGAGAGAAGGGCCGTGAGGGAGGGGACCAAGGGCAGCATCCCACAGCCTGGAGCGCAGCCCCGGACTCACCGGCGATGAGATTTGCCATGGTGGCCGTGGGCACGAACAGAGCCGATTCCGTTCCCAGAGTCCCCGCAGCCAAGCGCTGCAGCTCTGCGGGGCGACACGGGTGTCCCGGGGGCTGGCGCTGGGCGGGCTCAGGGGCTCGGGGACCCCACAGGTTCCGCCTGCCCCCGCGTCGGGGGCTTGCAGGCAGGGACCCCTCGGGAAGCCCGTCCCCTCCACCCACCGTTCACTGCCGGGTCCTCTCCGTAGTCGTCGTCGCCCACGGCGGCGCGGGCCATGGCGCGGCGCATCCCCCCGCACGGCCGGGTCACCGTGTCGCTCCGCAGGTCCACGGCGAGCGGCCCCGCGGCGGGACCCCGCGGCTGCGTCCCCCCCGGCACCCCCCCGGGCCCGGGCAGCCACCACCGCCGCAGCACCGCCCGCATCGCCGGCACCGCCTCCCGCGAGTGCTGCCGGGCGGGGGCGGGATCGCCCGTCCCGGGAACGGGGCCCGCACACTCGGGGCGGGCACAGGGCAGCGGCTCCTGCACGGGAACGCCGTCCCTACAAGCCCACCATCCCTCCATCCCCTCCCACTGGCGCTGGGAACACGGGTGGGGGCCGCCCCGGCCCTGCACTGTCCTGCGGCCCCTCGCTTTGCCAGGATCCCCGTCCCGGCTGTCCGACGGAAGGGAGCGCCAGGGGCATCCTCCAGAGTCTCCGTGGCTGAGCAGGAATCGCTCCCGTCCCCTGCGGCCGCTGCCAGCAGGGCTGGCACGGACGGGGTCGTGTGCCCGGCTGCCCTGGCTGGCAGCAGCCGCCGCGCAGTGCGATGGCACCGCAGGTGGGCTGGCACTGCAGCAGCGCTCTGGGATCTCTGGGCAGCTTCACAGACCTCTGCCTGCTCTGAGGGGACCCACCAACCTCTTGGCAGAAATGCCCACTGCCCCTCAGCAGGAGGACATGTGTCCAAAGCAGTAGCGAGACCCCCTCACGCCCCCCGTCGGGCTGGACCAGCCGGACCATAGTCCCTGCTGCTAGCACGGTGGGGGCACCACGCTGCAGCACCCAGCTCCTCTCCTGGCGTTTGCAGGGGATCAGTAGGACAGGTGCATTAAGGTGCCTCTTCCCCTCAGCCCCTGCCCACCTGTGTATGTGCTGTGCTCCAGCCACCTATGCCATGCTGCTGCCTTTTCCCTCTCCCTCTGCTCCCTCCCTCTGTGTCCCCCCAGCCTTGGCCACCCCGTGTCTCGTATCCTGAGCCCCCTGCAGCCACCCCCCTGGTGCCCGCTCTGCCCATACCCCTGCCTGTGCCCCTGTCCATGGAGCCCCCTCCCTCACTATCGCTGGTCACCCCCCGCGCTGCCAGCCCTGCAGATGAGTGAGCCATAAACAGTCCTTCATGAGATGTTTTTCACACGCAGGGCCACATGTTAACAGTTTTTCTTTATTTACTGCCTCCATTTCCTCTTTGTTCCAGGAACTTGTCCTCCAACTTCAAGCTGCTCATGATTAGGCAAAAAGGCCTCTAATCTCCCCGATCTGATTTACCGTCACTGAGAGCAGACGCTTCCCGTTACTGGCCCTGGACCTGGGAGCACGGACAGCTGAGTTGTGCCGGCTGCTGAGCCCAGGCGAGCCTCCCCAAAGCTGCCCCGCCACACACCGCCTTCCCGGCAGCTTCCTCTTCCAGTAAGCGCTGGGCAGTGCAGCCAGTCACGCCGCAGGTGAAGGGCTGGGGGAAGAGCAGCTGTGGGGCCCTAGGCCAGGGATCCCCCCCTCCACCTGGGGTGGCTGCTGTAGGGCAGGGCAGGCTTTGGAGCCATTTTCTCTGCCTGGGAGGGCCGGGTGGCTGGAGTATCTCTCAGCATGGCCTTCCCAGCCAGCCACCCATCCACTCCCATGGCACCTGATGGGGTGGCTGATTGCCCTGGTGTGCCCAAAGCTGACAGGTAGCTCACGGGTCTGCTGTGGGCAGCCCCCCAGCCCAGACAGGGTCCGCAGCCAAGCAGGAGCTCCTTCATTGGGCAGCAGCCACAGCTTCTGCAGGACTGTGCAGTGTGTCTGGGTGTCTTCCACAGAGCTCCTTGTCTTTCAGCCCGGTGCCTTTCCCTGGGACTTTGGTCTGAGACCTGCCTTGGGGGTCCCCCTTGCTACCAGCACCCACAGAGCTACCCCTGCATGTGACCCAGCAGGGCCACGGTGGGACCAGGACCAGGGAAGCGCTTGTGGCCTTATGTGGAGCGGCTGAGCTGAGGCGGCAGGAGCTGGGCAGCGGGTGGGCAGTGCCAGCATCTGGCCATGGGCTTGGCTGGCAGCTGAGGACTAGCGGGGGCCTCACCCAGGACCAGACTGCACCATAGGACTGCAGTCACCACCTGGCCGCACCAGCTCCTGTGGTGGCCTAAGCCCCTGCCCTGCTGGGCTCAGCTCCTGCTCCAGTCGTGCCTCCCCAGGGCTAAAATTAGCAGCTGAGGCCTGGCTGGGGAGCCGGGAGTGGAGCCCAGATCCCACCGCGGAGGATCGGGTTTCCCCCCTCCCTACCACAGGCCTGGCAACCACAGGGGCCGATTCCCGGAGCTGGGCCCCCCCTGCTACCAGCCCCACTGGCAGCCCCATCCCGGGCCTGCCCAGCCCAGCCGCTTGATCTGCACGTCCCCAGCGCTGAGCCCTGGCGCATCCCGGCTGCAGGAGGCTCGGGAGGGGCTGTGGGATGGGGGAACACGCTGCTGTAGCTCCCGGGGCACCACCGGGCTGGGGCTGAGCCCCCATCCCCTGGCACATGTGGTTGCCTGGGACAGGCTGGCAATGGGCTCTGCCTCCTAAGCAGAGCCGGTGGCTGCGGCCATGGAGCTGTCAGTGGCCCAGGCAATGCCCTGGGGGTCTTGTGTTGGGTGCCAAGGGCTGACTCAGGACCTGGCAGTGACCATAATATGCTCGCCATGAGCTCGGGGTGTTTTCCTGTCGGGCTGCCTTAGTCCTGCGGCCACACTGTCCATGCTGCCCGCGCTGCTCACCCTGTCTGTCCTTTGGGCTCCGCGGCTCGTCCCAACGGGGTGGCACTGGCGCTGCCCGCTCTGGAGGGCCCCACTCCCACCTGGGCCGAGGCAGCTGCCGTCCCCCGAGGGATCTGAGCCACGGAGCCGAGCAGTTCCCTGCGGCCGGGAACGGCAGCGCGACGCCCGGGAGCGCCGGGAGCGCTGGCTCCGGGCTCAGCCGGGCCCGGTCCCGGTGCCGGTGACACGTCCCGAGTTGCGGCACACGGCGCCGGCCGAGCTTCGGCCCGGGACAGACCCGCGACGGACACAGTCCCGGGGCTGGCGGGGCCGCGTCCGGTGCGGGAGCCGCGGCTGCCCCAGCGAATCTCCGTGGGAGCCCCGCACGGGCGGCTGCCGGGGCCCGGTGGCCGCGTGGTCCCGGCCGGGGCCCCGTCCCCAGCCTGCGAGGCCGCGGCTGCCCCCCCTCCGCCGGCAGCGACTTTTCCAGTAAAACCGCCGCAGAGATCCCGGCTTCCCGACAGGCCCGGCCTCCGCGCGGGGGGGGCGCCGGCCGCCCTTAACCCTTCCCGGCCCGGCCGGCCGCTTCTTCGAGCCCGGGACCCGCCGGGTTCTGCCCGCCCGGCCCGGCTTGGCGGCTCCGGGGACCTGCGGGGGACTCTGCCCGCCTGGCCCGGGCGGCGATGGCCCCGCTGCCCGGGGTCCCGGAGGAGCCAGTGCGGGGGCAGCCTGACCCGTTCAGCACCGGGACACACCGGCACACACCGGCACACACCGGCACACACCGGCACACACCGGGACAGCTCCCTCGTGGGCTCCGGCAGTGCCGGGAAGGGCCCCCCAGCCCATCGTGCCCCCCATGCCGAGGGTTTCCCTTCTTAGGGTGCACCTGAACAGGGGTTGTTCTGCGGAACAGACGGAACATCCCAAGGGCCAAGGAGCTGGAGAACCGTCAGGGGAAAAGCCCCTCTGCACGGGGTACCCCAGTGCGGGCTGCCTGGGGGCTGTGGGGAGGGAGCAGCCGGGGGTCCCTAGGAGAGCTCTGGTGCTGGGGGAGCTCTGGGGCAACCTGGCAGAGCACTGGAGCCGCTCACGGCTAAAGGCTGGTGGCTGTGCCGCCTCCACATCCCTGCTCCAGCGCTCCGCGGGGACGCTCTGGCCGGGTGGGCAGACCCGGGGATGGCCAGGCACCGGGGGTCCGTGCCGAGAGCTGTGCCGGGCCGTCCCCGCAGAGCCCTGCCTGCCACCAGCTGCTACACTGGCTGAGCCAGGGCTGAGGTAAGTGCTGTAATTGTTTTCTCTGTGGCCCGAGATGAATAATTGAGAGGTCTTTGAGGAGAATTAATTAGCCCGTTTATTGGCAGTAAATGCTTTTCTCCCGATGATGAAATAGATCCTGAGCCACACGTGGAGCAGGCAGATGCAGGTCATTGATGCTGCTCTGGAGCAGCGCCGGTGCCGGGTCCACAGGTCAGCTGTGCCCCGTGTCCCGTGCCCACTCTGGACAGGCACACGGGTTCTGGCTCCCACGGCCTCCCGCGCTGCCCGGAGCTCACTGCACCCATGGCCAGCACTTTGTGTGGGGAACCTGGTGTTGGTGGGAGCAGGGGGCACTGAGGGGAAGGACGTGTTCTGCAGGAAGCCCTCTGCCCCCATCATGTACATGTAGCTTCCTGCTTTCCCCGGCTCACATCCCATCCTGGGGCTCTCTCCCTGTCACACCCTGATATGTCCCATCCCGTTCTCCTGAATGCCAGGGTGGTGTCAATTTGGGGCTTGTAGCCTGCACCTCCTCCTCACATCCTCCTCTTCCTCCTTCTCCCCTGGGCATGGGGTGAAGGGCCTTGCATGGCCAGAAACGCTTAAACAAGGATTTCCTTGTTGCCGCATGAGCTGTTTGCCTTCTCCCGGGCCAGCCGTTAATGAGGTTTGGCAGGAGGCACTGTCAGCCCCAGCCATTGGATTTCTATAAATCAGCCTGGAGCTGATGTGTGGGGCTGGGATGGAGCTGCTTGATCTTGGTGCATGGGGCTTCAGCTTGTGTGTCCTGGGAGCCCCTCAGGGAGTGGAACATCCTGGCATGGCAGAGAGGGGCAGGGGTTGAGTGGGACAAAGGGGCTGCTTCCCCTAACCAGGCAGGTCAGGGCAACCACTTCACGCATTTCCAGGAATGGCAGAAAGTGCAAATTGAAAAATAAAATAAAGCATCTTCCTAAGGCTGAGGTGCTTTGTCCCAGTCTTTCCCACATGCCCACCTTTCTTGCCAAGACTCAGAGAGGCTGTTGGGTGCCCTGAACTGGGATGATGATCCTGCCCTGCCTTAGCATAGGGGCTGTGGCTGTGTGTCCCCGGGCAGCCTCAGGCATACAAAGTGGGGCAGGCAAACCATCCAAATGCTTGCCCTGGGAAGCATTTGCTGCTTCCTCTTGCTGGGAAGCAATGCCACAGGGGCAGACCTGGCATGTGGGCCCTTTGCTCCGAAGCTGTGGTGGCAGATGTGGTGGCTGTCACCAGCACAGGGACACTGCCAGGGCTGCAGGTCCTGTGGTCTGTGGTCTGCCAGGCTGCCCCGTCCCCTGGGGGACACAGGCCGTGCCCATCCAGGGACACCTGAAGTGTAGCAGGGAGCAGGTTCCCATTGCGAAGGGTCTCCCAGGAATGGCTGCTCCTGGCAGCCCCGTGTCCAGGAAAGGAGATGCTGGGAAGTGGGACCCTTATCTCTGGTTTCCCACAGTCATTTGCTCTGCTCTCCTCACCTTTGGGACGGTTTGTTTGGGAGCCAGCGCCAGGCTGAGAGGAGCCACAAGTCTCAAAGGTGATGTTCCATTTCCGGCTCTGAGTGTGCTTCCCCCTTATCCAAAAACACCTCTGCTGACTCAGTTCTCACAGAGTTTCTGCTGTGTGTGGAAAGTGAGAGAATCCCCAGTCCCAGCACGGTTGCAGCAGGGCTCCTCGGGCTCACCACAGTCTGCTGGGAAAGCTGTGGCCCCCTTCTCGCCTTCCCCCAGTAACCCCTGGGCCAGTGGTGTCCCCCACAGCAGGCCAGCACCAGGATGGTGGCAGCGCCAGCTGGCAGGGGTTTTCTAGGAGCTGCCCCTCCATCTGCAGCCTCATGCCTCCACCTTGCCAGCATTCCCTGCGCTCGTCGGCCCGCGGAACCGTCAGCCCTAACGGGGGTGGGCTGTGCCTGGTAGCAGAGGGGAGATGCTCCATCGGAACCACCACTGCAGCTGATACCCGCCGCGTCCCCCGTGTCTGCACCGCCGGGGCTCGGAGCTGCGCCGATCGCCGGGTGCCAGCGCGGTGCTGAGCTCCGGCAGCGCTGGGCCCGTGGGGACCCACCCGCGACAGGGGCAGCTTTGCGGGGCACGGCTCTCTGAGTGGCCAGCCACGTGGAAAACCCCTCGGCTGTGAGTTCGCAGCCACGCTGCGAGCCCGGGCTGGTCCCTGCCCTGCCGCCTCTCCATCGGCTGCAGGGCCGCGCTCCGTGCCCCGGGCAGGGGGCTCTGCCCTGGGACCCCCGTGCGCAGCGGCTGCCGCGGCTGCAAAGCCGGGGCTGGGAGCAGCAACCCCGGCGAGATGTTGTGCAAGAAGGGGGGACCCGGGAGGGCACGGCCAGTGTTGAAATTCCACGCTCTTACAGAAAAGCCCCCGGGCAGAATTCCTGACAGGGGTGATTCATCCCCCACTGGAAGCGATGACTTTGCCTCTCCAGTAAACACTCCTCAGTTCAGCGGGGTGCCACTGCTCCGTCCTGCCGCCCGCCCTGGGGTGACAGGGCTGCCCTGAGCACCGCAGGCAGCACCGGGGGTGCTGAGGAGGACCAGGCATAGGGGCTGGAGCCGTGGGCGACTGGGAGCCGGCTGCTGGCCAGCAGAGAGGTGGGCACCGAGGGCAAAACGGAATCTTTGGCTCCCTGCCCCGGCTGCCACCCAAAGCCGGCGCAGGCCATTGCTGTTGCCAGGTGCTTTGGGGGCCCCGTCTCCCGCTGGTGAGGGCACACGGGACAGCCTCTTCCAGGAAGCACGCGAGGGCAGCCAGGCTGTGAGTTCCCGACAGCAGCTCTGGTTTTAATAACAGCAAATCAATGTGCTTCCTCCCTGGCCCCCTCCAGTGGCTTCCCCATAAGGTAAAACAACCCATGTGAGAGCCCCAACTCTGGCCATAGTACACGGGGTTCTGAGTGCTGATGGCCCACGCCTGCCTGCCCTGTTCCAGCATGCTGCCTGCACCCCAGCCCCACCGCAGGGAGGGAAAGTTGGGGGTCCTCAGAGCCCACCTCTGCTGTGCCCACCCCCCCTACACAGGAGGTTGCTGCCTGCAGGGCTGCTCCGTGGCTGGGCATTCCCAGCTGCTCCAGAGTCTTGCCTCCCCAGTCCAGCCCCGTGCTGTGATTCTGCCTCCTCCCCGTGGGTTTGCACAAACCTCGCACTTGCTTTGTGCTTGTTTTGAGAACAGATTAGTCATGGCTCTGAGCTGGCTTCCAGCAAATGCACAACAGCACCATGGAAAAACGAGAACAGTGAAGTGATGACTCAGCAGGGCTCCCACTCTGTCCCTGGGGTGCCAACTGTCCCTGCTCCTGACTGGCCCCAAGCACCAGTGAAGACCACCCGGGGATGCCACAGCTGAGCCAGGGTGGGTGGGTGATGGCAGGAAAGAACCGGAGGCAGCGCCTGCCTGGCTGCCTGGAAGCTGCAGTAGTGCTGCCAGGGTGGGATGCCAGGTCCTTGGGGGTGACAGGCAGCCTCCTCCCCTTCCCCTGTCCCCTCATGCACCTGGCAGGTGGGGACCCTTCTCCAGCCTGCTGGCACCTTGCTTCCCCAAACTCCCACATTCCTGCGTGTAGGGCTGGAACATCCTGCTGCTGGCAGCTCCAGCTCAGTGCCCAGCAGGCCTGGTGGGTTCTGGGGATGCCACAATGATGGGTGGCTGCCAGGATCCTGCCAGGACCTCAGCGGGATGGGGATCCCCGGCTGTATGGGCTCAGCAGCCAGCCCCGGGCACCAGGGCCCTCCTGGCCGCCACCTGTGCATCAGTGACGGGAACTTCCGTGGCGGGCCCTTACCGTACCTCACACCTTGCTCCGCAGCCCTTCCCTGCCCTGCCTTGGCCGGCTGCCCAGCAGCACAGCGTGCTGCCAAGCCTCATTGCCAGGTGGCTTATCATGATCCCATGGTGCTGGACACCAACTGGTGTCGGCTGCCAAGGATGAACAATGTAATTACTGGAATTACAGTAAAGTGCTCCCATTCCCACTCATTAAATGCTGAGACAGGGCCCCTGGGTCCTTCTGGGGAGCATCTGCTCCAGCTGTGCCCTCTGACAGCCGCACACCCCATTGCCCAAGTGGCACCACCGGCACCCATCACCCCTTGCCCAGCTGGTGGGCTGGAGCTGCTCTGTGCTGAAGGCCACCAGAGCCATGGGATGGGCAGAGCCCACCAGGCTGCTGGGGACCCCCAGCATTGTGCACAGGTGAGGAGGGGGTGGGCAAGGAGGGCAGGGCTGGACTGTGGACACAGGGTCCCACATCTGGGAGCTCCATCCCCAGCCACATGTGTGGCTCTGCCACTGCTGCCTCCTGTGCCGCGGCCGAGGCCAGGACTGATGTGAGGCCAAGGGATGCTCCAGGGCTAGGGTTTGGCACCTGCCCATGGCTGCTCTGCCAGGGTCATCTGAGGACTCTGTGCTGTGCGGGGCAAGCACACTCCAGGCAGCTGGCAGCTTGCTGCCAGAGCACCCAGAGGGACCGCCCGTGACGTGCCATGTGCCCAGGAGTGACCACAGCCAGCGCTTGGCACATCACTGCTCCCTGCAGTGCAGGTGCAGGAGCAGCGTAGCCCTGGGCCCGGGTCTCTGCCAGGGAGCAGAGAGCTGGGGCCGGGGGGGCTGGGGCAGAGCAGCTCATGGAGCTGCTGATGGAAGGAGTGAGGAATCCACAGCTGCTGGCTCCCTGGAGCCGGCCGCGGGTCTGGCTGGGGAAGCAGCAACAAAAGAGGGTTTCCATGGGGATGTACACAGCTTGCTGGGCTCAGCTGCATCCCGAAATACTTCCTGGCCTGGGCACGGGGTCCTGCCACCCCCTGCTCCCTGCCTGTTAATAGCCCTGCCTGGGCCAGGGAGAGCCAGGGCCAAGCCAGTCCCTCTGGCTCCCCCAGACACCAGGGCTCTGCGCCAGGTCACTAGCAGCTGAGCTACTGCCAGGACAGGGACTTTGAGCAGTACCTTGAGTGCTGAGGCCCAAGATGAGGGGCAGTTGTGGAACCGAGGGGCTCTGGGGACATAGAGCTGCAGCCCTGCTCCTTCTCCAGCCTAAGCAGCTGTCTCTTGTCCTGGGCCTGCAGCTGGGACCACCACTGCCACAGAGCTCGTGCTTGTGCTTCCTGGCAGCTCACTGGGAGCAGCTGTCCCAGTCCCTGTTCCCAAGTGTCCCCATGGCCCTGGCCTGCAGAGGAATTGCTACGTAAGGAGCAGGTGGTGCCATTTACAGTAAGTCCCCAGCTGCTGCACAGCCCTTTCCTGCATTCTACTGGGAAAACTAGCGGTAGATGTGGGAATGTCCTGGGGCTGCAGAGCCAAGCAGGAAGAAGTGCATGAGGGGAGTGCTGCGAGGTCGGGGTGTTCATGGCAAGCTCCCTGTCTGGCCCTGCCACCCCAGGGACCTCCGGTGCTGTGTCCACTGCCACTTTCCTTGGGGTCCTGGTGCGGAGCTGGGGATTCTTCATGGGTCTGTCCTGCTTCCCTGTGACCAGTTGTGTTTTCTGCATGGTTGGTGTAGCCACAACGGAGCTGTGGTGCTGAGCGAGCCCCCTGCTGCTGTGCCGGGGCTCGCTGCCCGCAGCAATCTCCGGCTGCGGTGGTTTCCTGTTTTGGCTCTGCAGAGACTGGTACACACCAGAGCAGGTTTCCTGCACCCCTGACCCCACAGGGTTCAGGTTCACCATCCCAGCAGACACTTCCTTCTTGTGCCAGTAATGAGCCAGCTGTGTGATGGGAAACATTGGTGGCTACCCTGCACCCCATGGGGAGGCCAGGCTGAGGCAGGATGGGGGTCTGGGGCAGCACAGCAGGGGTGTGGGGCAGCAGCCTGTCCCTGCCTGACCACCCTTCTGTGTCGGGCTCTCACTGGTCCTGGTGCTCTCACCCTGCTCTGCATGGCCCCCATCACAGCATGGAGGAACCGATGGCACCAGGGGCATGCATTTACAGCTGCAGCGGGTTCTGCTGGTGCTGCTTGGTGCCCAGCCCCAGGAGATCTGGGGTGTGGAGAGCTGCAGGACCCCAATGTCCCAGCCTTGCTTCTGGAGCCCTGTGCAAATTCCTGTCTGGCTCCTGGCACCACCACAGGGTGATGGGGTCTGATCACTCTGATAACATTTTCCCCATCCAGAAACCCTCCCAGGGGGAGCTCAGCTGCCCCAGCCCTGGTGAAGGACAGAGGGAACCCGGCTGTAGGACATGCCTGATAGTCTGCTTACGAAACACGGGGCCAAGTCCAGTCAGCTGCTCTGGAGCAGAGAGAGGTTTGTGAAACCTTCAGCAGGGATTTGCCCACTGGCCTCCGCGTCACTGCTGCCGCGAGCTTGGCTTTATTCCAAGAAACCCGCGGGGCTGGCGGAGCTTCCCGGATTCTTGATTCAGCCGCGGGTTGCAGCAGCACGAGGGAAGAGGCCCTTGGTCGGCAATGCCAGGGCCCTTCTGGGAAGTGAAGAAGCTGGGGCTGTTCCCACAGAGATGGGAAAGCTGGGATCTGGCTGGGGACATTTGAGCAGGGTCACTGTGGGCAGCCCGGCTGCTGTCCGTGGGGGCAGCTTCCCATTCTGTCCCACCATGGGGTGCTGTGAACCCCTTGCTCTGCTGGGAGGGCTGGGTGTGCTTATAAACCCGCAGGGCCCTGTTTTTCATCCCTTGATTCACCTTGTCCTGCCTGGGGGAGTGGTGATGCTCCTGCCAGCTGGGGGCTGCTGTGCCTGCAGCGCTGCTCCCACCCCATCACTGGCACGGGGCCGGGAGTCACCGGTGCTGCTGGGAGCCCTAAACTCAGGGATGTGCCTCGGCAGGGCCTGGCAGGCAGCCACCCGTGCGCATGGACATTCCTTACATAGCTGTAGCGGGTGCCTGGGCAGGCCAAGGCACTTCCTGGCAGCACGCGTGCCACAGCCCCACGTAGCAGCCCCAAAATAGTCACTGGGATTGTGCCATGCCCACAGCCTGGACCGGCACACTCACCATCCCTCTGGTCCGGGCTGATTCCTTAGGAAATCCTTTCCCCAGCAGCCAGGGTTCCCCATGCGGGGCGGGAGCACTGCTCATGATGCCAGGCATAATGCCTACAGTGTGGAGATGCAGACTGTGGCCTGGCCACAGCCTGCTCCTCACAGACAGGGGCTCTGGGGGGCTGACCTGCTCCCAGGGGATCACCCACATCCCTGGATTCAGCTCTTCAGCCAGGCACTGCACTGCACACCAGCCACACAGAGCTGCAGGTTTATTCCTGCGCCTACTTCATGCCCCTAACAGCAGGGGACAGGCGCTTCTGGGGACAAGGACATCCTCAGGAGAACTGGATCCTCTCCCTTGGACATCTGTGCCTGGCCAGGGTTCTGCACGGGACAGAGCTTTCCTCTCTGTGCCATGGGGGTCAGCCCCTACCCCGAGCCCAGTACACGCTCAAAGGAAACACCTGCAGACCCTTTCCTGCTCATGCCTCTCCTGTTCCTGCAGCTCCTCACCCTGGCATGTGCCAAAACAGGGCTGGAACAAGGCAGGACTCGCTTGGCCCTTCGCGAGCACGGCACTGGGGCTGTGTCACAGGCCAGCCTTGGCCACCAGCTCGGCCCCTCCTGTGCCCAGGGCCACGTCTGCTGTCCCATGGTTGCACCATGTGCACGAGCCAGGAGCGGATCCCATCCTCATGGCTTGGCTGGTCGCAGACATACCTGAGTGCCGGGGAAGAGCTTACGCACGCCGGGCTGAGTCACCCGGCGGGATCACCCGGCATGGACAGCGGCTCCAGGAAACGGTGCTTACGTGCTGTAAACACATCCCAGCACTGTGCTGGGGCCAAGCGGCCTCAGGGGTGCAAGAGAGAAATCAAACCAGATCTGATGTTTTTCATTAAAAAATAGTGCTCTTTATTATAAATTATGGAAACGTTTTCTTTCTGAATATAAATATAAATATGTGCAAAGTTTCATCTGAGTTTGGTTTTGGTTGAATTTTCAAGCATTGTTTTGCTCAGCCCTCAAGGCTGGAGGTGAAGATGGAATCTTTATAAAAGACAGTGATTCACGTTGGCCTGTAAACATCCCTTCGGTTAAAAAAATAAGAATAAAAATTAAAAAAAGCCAGAAAACCCAACCACTTCTCTGGGCGGACGCAGAAAAGCACTCACGAGATGACACGCTCCAGGGGATCATCCTGCTGCGTTCCTGCAGGAATTGGTGCCCTACAGAGCAGCACAGGCAGGGTCTGTGGGAGTGGCTGGGCAGAGGTGGGGTGTGACTGTAGGGAGTAAGGGCCCCGCGTCCTCGGGGTGATCCTTGCAGATGTGGTTGTGTGGGACTCAGCAGCATCGGGACGTGACGCTTCCCCTCCAGCTTCACTGCACATCAGCAGGACCGTCCCTGCGCAGCGTCTCTGATGGACGTGCGCTAACCCAGACCGCGGGGCAGGGAGGATATTAAGGCTTAGTCCCCTGGAAAATGGCAACGCGGGGCAAAGACTTCTTAGTCTGGGGCTTGGTGTGAAAGGAGCTTTCACCCACAAGGAGGCAGCAAGAGGTACAGTATGGGCAAAAAACACCTTCCCCTTAAAACTGAGGAAAAGTGATCAGGCACTCCTGGGCTCCAGTGCTTTCCATTTCTGGGGGTGGAAGGGACTCTCGCCAGGACATCACATCCCCACGATGGGGCTGGCACATTCCCCCATGCTGTGGGAGCTGTCCTGGCTGCCCAAGCCCACAGAGGCTTTGCCAATGGGTTCACAGTAGCATCCACGGTCTGGTCGGAGCCATCTCCTTCCCTGTGGAGAGGAGGGAGAGGAGGTGTCACACTTACTTGAGGAGTCCCCCCAGCACCGAGGGTGCCCAGCTATACTGGCCACAGCCCTGAGCCCATGGCAGCTTGCCCCAGTTCCCCTCTCTTTCCTTCCCGGATGGAGAGGCTCGGCATGCCCTGCCAGCTCCTGTGCCAGTGGGGCATTGTGCCTGTCCCCTGTTCTTGTGCTTGTAGCATGTGACCTTGCTCCGCTGGCTCCTTAGAGAGGGGCATCGTACTGGTCCAGGAACTCCTTGATGGGGGCTGGCAGCTGAGTCATCTTCTCGTAGGAGTCCAGGTGCCCATTGACGGTCTTGCGGCAGAGGTGCTGCAGGGTGGAGACACTAGAGGAGAGCGGGCGGCTCAGCACCAGGGGGATCTTCTCGCCGCCTGAGTAGATGTAGTAGGTGCGCTTGGGGTGCAGGGCCCCCCCAGGCTGCTCAGGGACAGTGCAGGGTGTGGGTGGCATGTAGTGATGGACCAGCTTGAGCACGCAGTCAAAGCGGGGCACGGGCTGGCTGCTGTGGGGATCACTCTGCAGGGAGAAGCTGCCGCCCTCGCACTGGATGCGCAGGTTCTTGGTGCCCGACTCCGTCTTGACGCTGAGGGTGAAGAAGTGCCTCTGGTCTGAGCTGTCCCTGATGAGGAAGGTGCCAGCCGGCTCGGTGCTCAGCAGCAGGTTGGCCTCACCACCTGTCACCGTGCTCCAGTAGAAGCCGCTCTCCTGCAGCTTGCGTACGGTGTTCACCACCAGCTGGTACTCGCTCTTGGAGCTGAACGTCTTGAGACGCAGGCTGGTGTCGAGGGGGCGGCTCATCCCGGCGGAGGGGAACTTGCTGTGGGTGACCATGGCGCAGGGAGCCAGCTTCGTGTGCTCTGGATGCTGCTGCCAGCAGCAGCCGCTGCTACACCATCACCTGCGGCAGAGAGAGGGGGTGAGCCCCGGCACTCCGGTCTCCGACTCTCCCTTTCCGGGAACACCTGCACCCCCGGTCCTTGGCTGTTGTCCTCCAGCAGCAACAGTGCTCCCGGTCCCCGGCAATCCCCTCCCCCAGCTCTCATCTCCCAAAAACCCGGCAGCCCCCCTGCCCAGCTCTCTCTTCCCGGGAACCGGCAGCCCCCGTTCCCGGCTACTGTCCTCCCGCGGCACCGGCACCCCCGTCCCCAGCTCTTCCTTCCCGGGAGCACTGGCAGACCTGCGGTCTCCCGCTCTCTTCCCTTTCCAGGAGCACCGGTTCTGATGTCTCCTGTTCTCTCACTCCCGGGAGCACATCGTTGCCCCAGGCCAGTGCTTATAGCCCCACTGAGGCACCAACATCCCCGGCGACCCCCTTCCCTCGGCAGCACCGGCATCCCCGGTCCTCGGCGATCGCCCCCCCGAAGGTCTCGGCATCCCCCCCGTCCTCTCCGGGACTCCCTCCCGCGGCCGTACCTGGGGCGCGGGAGCCGGTCCTGGCGGCAGAGCGGGGCCGGTGAGCGGCGGCGAAGCTGCCGAGGCGAGCCGGGGCGGCCTCTTATAGCAGGCGCAACGCCCGCCCTCGGGTTCCTGGAACTGCGCGGCTTCTTGTAACGCGGCGGCACCGCCCGCGCCCCGCCCGGCCCGGCCCGGCCCCCCGGCGCCCCGCCAGCCCCTGCTCCGCCAGCCCTGGGCCCCCGGCCCGGCCCCAGCGGCCCGTCCAGGGCAGGGCGGCTGCCCCCACCCCTCGGTCTGCAGAGAAACGGAGCGCCCCGGTGCGGCCCCCGCCTCAGCTGGAGTTTGGGTTCGGCTGGTGGGGGCCGCACCGGGGGTACACCGGACCGGGGGCTGCCTGTCCCACGTTGGCAGTCCTGATTTCAATTTGCAAGGCTGCCGCCGGCCTCGGCCGCGCCTCCGGGGGTACCCGCGGGGTACCCTCGGTCTGGAGACAAGGGGGAACCCGCAACCGGGGCTGTGCGGGGGCTCCCGGCTCCGCAGCTGTTCCTCCCCCGCGCCCGAGCCCCGCTGCGGGCGGCGGTGGCTCCGGGAGCCCCGGGGCGCTCCGTGCGGTCGGTGCTTTGGCCGGTCCATGTGGGCTGGTGGGGAGCCCGGCAGGACCGAGGCCCCCTGCCCGTGGCTGTTCCCCGCGGGGGTCCCTCGCCCTCAGCCGCAGCCCTGCTGGGGACGGCGCCCGGCGGGAGCAGCGGCGCCGGAGCTCCCCTCCCCACCCTTCTGGCAATTGTTGGTTCCGAGCTCGCACACAACCCGAGCTCTGTCCGTGGGTTTATTTTAACCAGTTTAATTTGCCCCGGAGGAGCGGTCGCTGCCCGGCACAGACCAACCCAGTGCGGCAGTTCTGGGAATCGGCGCCGGCGAAGCAGCTGCTCTGAAATGCAAACGAGCCCCGGAGCGCTGCCGGGGCGGGCGGGGAATAGCGGGGGAGGGACGGGACGGGCACGATGCGGCTCCGGGGCTCCCCGGCGGGACGGGCTCCCCGTATCGGGACCTGACGGGGGGACCCGCGGCCCCCGGACTCCGCTTCGCCCGGCGGGGCGGCAAACGCGGGCTCCGCTGCGGGTAAGAGCCGTGCACGTCCGTTCGGAGCCGTTCGGCCGCGCCGGGGCTCGCCCCGGGGGGAGCCGAGACACCGGGGGGTGGCACTGCCGGGTGATCTGGCTCCGCGCGAGCCCACGTGTGCGGGACCAGGGGAGCCCCGGCCCGGGCCCGCCGAACAACGAGCCCTTCCTGAGCTCCTCCCGGACCCTTCCCGGACTCCGCGCTCGCGGGCCGGCGGGGACCGGCGGACACCCCGTGTGCCCGGGCCGGGGTTCCCGGAGCCGCGGGTGGGCCCGGGCGGGGCGGGCGCTGCGGAAGGCGCGGCCAGCGCAGGAAGCGGAAGCGGAAGGCGGTGTCGCCATGGCAGCGCGGAAGCGGAAGGCGCGGGCGATGGCGGCGGGCGGCGCGGCGCTGTGGCGGCGGCCCCGGCCTAGGCTGCCGCGGGGCCGCCCCGGCCTGGCCGCGCTGCTCGGCCGCCTCTCCGATCGCCTCTCTCGCGGTCGCGACCGCCGCGCCCGCAGGTAAGGACCGGCCGGGACCCCGCCGGTCTCCCGGGGCTGGGAGGCAGCGGGAGCCCTCGGCCGCCCGCGCAGTCGGTGTCGTGTTACCGGGGCACCCGCCGATCGCCTCTTGCCCTTTTCGGCCCGTTCCAGCCTCTTGGGAAAGCTGCGTGGGGGTAAAGGGGCGGCCCGGTACCCCCAGGCCGGTGTCGGAGTCGGGTTCGGCTCTGCTCTCGCAGACCACTTCAGCTCGCCCCACTGTCCGATCGCCCCCAGGACAACAGCTGAGCCTTATTTCATTTTCTTTCCCATTTCCTTGCCTCACGCTTTCACCGGGCAGCCGACATCTCTTTTTCCCCAGAGCCGGGCGGCCCGGGCTGTGCAGCTCAGCCCTCGGGCGGCTCTGGGTGTTCGGCGCAGCCAGCCCGGGTGGTCCCGGAGGGCGAGCTGGGGCCGACACAGGAGCCGGTCCCCCCTGTGCCCGACACAGGAGCCGGTCCCCTCTGTGCCCGACACAGGAGCCGGTCCCCCCTGTGCCCGACACAGGAGCCGGTCCCCCCTGTGCCCGACACAGGAGCCGGTCCCCCCTGTGCCCGACACAGGAGCCGGTCCCCCCTGTGCCCGACACCGGGGACAGCGACCTGCGGCCGACACGTGCCTGTCGCCGCGGTCCTGGATGAGGTGGATCATCACTCTGCTCTGTGATCTTGTTCACACCAAGGAAATTCTTTCCACGCTTCTCTTTTGGTCTCACCGGTGTTTTTAGGGCAGAAAAAATAGGCTAAGCCCTGGAAAGCAGTCACCGAGTTCAAAGAGCAGCAGTGTAGATTCCCCCGTGTGGTGATGGGTGTGTGGGTGAAAGGATAGCACTATGTCCCGCAGTTTCACTTCACTCTGCCTCTGAGGATGAGGTTTATGAGTGAATAAGAGTTTCAGCTCCATTCTGAGTTTCTGTACCAAACCTACACTTTAAAAAATAGAACACAACCCAAAAAATCCGTTGTTTCTATTTAGGGTCAACTTTTTATTCAGAAGGTGATTCCTTTTGATTCCATTTTCTCTTTCTGGTTAACTCAGTGATGTGAAGTACGTGGAAGGGGCTCCCCCCTGGTTCATTTTCTGTTCCTCTGAAACCTGGTTTGTCACAGTGTGGAATTTTGATGATTTCTTCATAATGGTATGTGGTTTCTGATAGTTGTGTGTGCGTGGTTGCAAGGATTGGTTGTAGTCAGGTAGTCACTGAGCTGATGTCAGTCGCTGGTGGGTAGAAGCTGCTGCTCTGGGAGCCAGTTGCTGTGCCATTGGCTCTGTGGCTGGAGCAAAATACAGATTTATTTGATGATTCTAAAAGCCATAGGTTCTCAATGCTGAATAAGGTGTAAATTTCAGTATTGGGCTGAAAGATCAAACAATGTTGGCACACTTATTTCAGGAGTGAAAAAATCTGGAGGATGCAATTAGTGGGGGTAAATTGACCTATACAGAATTAATCTGAATTAAACCAAATAGTACTGGTGCTGCAGGTTGACGTTCCTCCAGATGTTCCAGTCAGAGTCCAGATGCTCCAAGCTCAGGCCATTGCTGCCTGCAGCCTTTGGAGCTGCCCCTGGCTCCAGGCAGGCAGGTGCAGGGCCACAGGCAGCAGGAGGCAGGTGCAGGTGGACTCACAATTCCAACTGTCCTTGCTAGAAAATGGCTTCTGGGAATCATGTTTCTGGAAAGTGTCTGCTTGGCTGCTGGTCTGGCTTCTGGAAGTGTAATTGGGTTGGCCAGTGAGATAATGAGGACAGTATTAATCTCTGTTGATTGTTATTGTAGAATACATAAAATTTGCCACTGCTTCCTCCCTGGGAATAATTCCAGAGGATGTTTGTGACCTGTGGGGCTGGTTTAGAGCCCAGCTATGCCACTGCTCTGTGGGCTGAGCATTTGGTGGGTTTTAAAACCCTGTGTTTTCGGATCCAGTGAGAATTCCTGTAGCTCTGTGTGCCATGGAACAGTGGGAATCTGTTCTCCTTGTGAGGCTTGAGGTGAGCAAAGATGTATGAAGGCTGTGCTCAGGTTCTGTGGAGACTTACGAGAATGTGCCTGAAAAGTGGTATTTCTTGTGTTTCTGTTCTGCTTTAATCTTTTCTGCACCCTTTAGGGGATATTTGCATTGTTTTTAACAGCCTGTGCTGGTGATCTCTGTCATTTCTGGGTATTCAGGCTGAGCCCGGTCCACATGATCTGTTAAAACCCGCCATCCCAGGAATTCCTGCACTCACTGATCAGATTTCAGTGCTCATGAATAGTCAGTGACAAACTCGTGGATTTTCCAGGAAACACCACTATGAACTGGTTTCCTTGTAAGGATGTTTGGAAACCTTGTGAAGATCCAGGGTTGTATCATGAACCAGATGAGTGAAATCATCTTCCTGGAATTTGTGTTCATTTGGGATCTGGATTGTGGTAAAAGGGTTCCTCAGCCAAAAGTTCCTCATAACGGATTCTGGTAAAGGTTGTGATTAAGTTTCCTCTTGATGTGTGGTGATGGTGGAATCATCAGGATGGGCCACAGGACAGTGGCTGCTTGCTGGCCCGAGGACCTGGTGGTCCTCAGGGTAAGACCAGCCACTGTGGTTCCATCCCAGGCAGCCCAGCTCCCATGAGTGGGGTTTGCAGTCAGGTTCCTGTCAGGTTCAGGGATGCAGTTCAGTCCCTTGCTCATGGATTCCTGGATCCCATGGGAGCTGCTGCTGCTAATTGTGTTGAAATGTGGTTTTGTCATGCGAACAGACTCCTGCTGGGGGATATTCTATGACTGGATGAATTTGCATGTGTGAAACCGAGGAGAGGAGAAGTTGCTGCTTGCTTCCTGTCACCCGCTGAGTGTTGCTGGCAGTAAGCTAGTTTCTTCCCAAAGTGACTTCAAAGAAATGAAATTTGTTCTGAAATGTCTTTCTGAAGAATGAGTTTCCTGACGTTTCCCTCACAGCTTTTGTGAGGTTTGCAGGGGAAGTTGTGATCCTCTCTTGTACTTCTGTGGAATGCCAGTGGCATTGCTAGAGAGGGATGGATCCCTGTTGTGGCTCTTGGTGCATTTCTGCTTGGACATAGTCGCTCCTCTTGTGGGTCATTCTTGGGGTGTGACTGCTCTGCCTTTGCTGGGGCTTCCACTTGGCCACCTTGCGTGCTGTAGATATATTTTTGGGTAAGATTGAGGGATGGAGGCATTTTTCTCTTTAAAGCAGTGCGATCTTTAAACCTGAAACATGAACAACTTCAGCCCAGCTGAGGAGGAAACTCGACATGAAGGGAGTGTTGGCCATGGCCAAGCTGATGTGTGTGTGATGGAGATAATTCAGAAGCGGCTGGTTACAGGTACAGGTGGTACCACCACGGCACTGCCAGACACCTGAGCGCCCACACTCATTTTCTGCAGCTCCCAGCCTCCTTGTCCTCCCATGCTGTCCTGATGGAGTTGTTTCCCCTCATCTCCATGCCACCTCAGGGAAGGAGCTGGTGATGTTCAGATCTGTTCTTCCACATTTTCCCTGTGTTTCTCTCTTTCTACATTTGGCTTTGGTGATCCACATCAGATTATGGAAAGGGAAGGGCATTCTTGCCATTGTGGATCCCTGCCATGTATTGGCCTTGGCTGCAGCTCTTCCTTGACCTGCTTGGAGTCTTTCTGGGAAGCAAAGGTTTCACTATAAAGAATTTCTCCATCTTTCTTTGCACAGATCATCATGGCTCCTTCTAGCCCCACTACTCACCCCTCCTGTTCCAGTAATCACTGCCCCACCGTGTTCCCTCTGTCCAGAAGGAGCACACAGGTTCCAGTGGATCAGGAATCTGGTCCCAGAGTTTGGGATCTCCAGCTCGCATGTCAAGGTGCTTTCATCCCCGGCGGAATTCTATGAACTCCTGAAGGTAAGGTGTGGGCTGCAAGTTGTGGGAATGGTTTTGATACAATCCCAGCTTTGCAGCTGCTGCCTGGTAACTGTTCTCACATGAGTAGGTTTAGCTGCAGGGAGTGTGGTCTTCAGTTTCCCAGAAAGCACTGGAGTTTTAGATGCAGCAGTGGTGCTGCTGTGGCTCCACAGAGCTCCATATGTTTTACGTCGCCATTCTCCATTTTACCCTTTCCCCTTCTCAAGGCCAGGGAGCCAGAGCAGAGATGTGGGTGAAGGATTCCTCCCAGAGGAGTGCAGCACTGCCAGGTCTGGGCTGATGGCTCCTCAGGACCAGACACCCTGTGTGAAATTGAACTTGTGTTTTGCTGCTCTCAGGTGCAGATAAAAGCAGCCAAGCAGCGGGTGGTGATGGCCTCATTGTACCTGGGAACAGGACTCCTTGAGCAGGAGCTGGTGAGTGTGGAAGGGTTTGGGAAGGCCAGGAAGGGATGTGGAAGGGAGGCAGGCAACGCTTCTGGTTTAGGTCTGGTATGGAGCCAGGGAACTGCTGCACTTCTTCAGGGGATAGCTAGCCTGGACCTGTCAGAAGGGACTGGCCTGGTGTTCAGAGTGCTCAGGGGGGCTTTGTAAAACTCAGGTCACGGAAATCTATTTTTCCCTGGCATTTTTCTTGAACAAGATTTGAGCTTAGGTGTGTAGCGCTGTTGTTTGGTGCTCCAGGTGCAGGACACAGATGGAGGATTTGTTTTCTGCATTTGAGATTGAGGTCAGCTTTGCTTCATGGTATTTGCCTTATTTTGTTCTTTTCTCTGGAAACAAAAGCATTTTTGCCCAAGGGCTTTAAGAAGAAGCCTGGCCTTGGCCGTGATCTGATGTTAGGAAGCAAATGCCCTGGCAGGGTAAAGGTGGATGGAGCCTGCATAGGATTTGTGCCCATCTTTGTCTGGGCTTGCACACAGGATTTGAATTTGCATGTGACAAACAACCTTGTAGTGAAAGAATAAAACTGCAGTGAATTCCTACCAACGGTTGTCTTTCGCGATGCGAGTCTGGGATTTGGAAATGATACTGGGACTTTTTCTGCTAACAGTAATTGCTTTTGTGAGACCTGAAGAATGTGGACTTGTAAAACTGAGGGCCTTTGATCTGTGGCTTTAGGCTGATGGAAGCTGCCAGGCTGACAGATGCAAAGGCTGAACTGTCTGTGTTTGACACAAGGAGGGAGGACTTACACCAGGTCCGTGGTCTCCTGCTGCTGAGCACTTTCCTTGAAAGTGTATTTGCTTTTGTAATGAGGAGAGAACTCTCTCTGCAGGTGTATTGCTTAGAAGAAACACTGGAGAAATCACTGCAAGCAAAAAGCTCACCTGATCTCAGAGTTTCCATTCTCCTCGACTACACCAGGGGCTCCCGGGGTAGGAATTGCCACTCATTGCTTTTGTCAGAGACTGATTTTACTGTTAGGCTAGAGAGACAGTTCTTTTCAGAGTGGGTATCTTGGCCAATTGGACCTACTTGCTTAAAGCATGCACATTACAGGATTGGTCTTTTGTGTTTCAGAACTGCATATTCCCAGAAAATCTTCAAGCTGAGCAGTTTTTCTTCAAAAATAGGTGGTAGGAGGAAGAAGGGCCAATTCTGTGCAATTTGTGTAGTCTTGCTTGGTTCATTTGTTAGTGCATTTGCCCTTATCCATCATGCTCACTTACATTTTCATTTTGAAAGGGGAATGGGAATTGTTGGAAGCAGCAGCACGCTGAATTGGGAACCTGTGGTCACCTGCAGTGACTCTTGCAGATGTGTTACCAGTGCTGCTGAGGCTTGGTTAAGAAGCTTAAAAAGTATCAGACCTGTCCTGGATGTCAGTTTCAATATTGACATAGTACAAATGAAAGTGATTTAAAAAAGACAAAGAAAAAAGGAAAACCTGTGAAGTGTCAGTGGATGGGAGGGGTGCTCACCCTGTAACCAGCTGAAGAGCTGTGTCATGATGTGTCCTGTCTTTGTGATCTTTGTTTGAAGCTCCCTTTCTCTCCCAGGCAGGAAGAATTCTCGAACAATGCTGATCCCATTGCTGCAGCGATTTCCCGAGCAAGTCCGCGTGTCCCTCTTCCACACTCCAAACCTGCGTGGACTTCTCCGGCTCCTGATTCCAGAGCGTTTCAATGAGACCATTGGGCTGCAGCACATCAAGGTCTATCTCTTTGATGACAATGTGATCCTGAGCGGGTGAGTCCTGCTGCGTCTGGCCTTGGGTCGTTTCGCTGGGCTTTGGGCAGGGCGTCTGTGCTGCCAGAGCTGCCTGAACATCTGGACTCCATCGTGATCCTATCAGTGCTCTTCTGAGATGGGAGAGCAACCACAGTTCCCACACATGAGATTCTCACATGAAAGCGAGTCTTTCTTAAAGGGAAAAATATTTTGAGATTCTGAAGGAAATGGCCAATTTGTGCTTTAGTGCAGCTATCCCAGAGTGAGGCCTGTAGCCTGGGCTGGGAGGTTGAGAATCTTGTACCCGTCTCTTCCCTTTCTCTTCAGTGCAAACCTGAGTGATCTGTACTTCACCAATCGTCAGGACCGCTATGTCTTGCTGCGGGACTCTCCCGAGATCGCAGACTTCTTCACAGAGCTTGTGGACGCGATTGGAGATGTGTCCCTGCAGCTACGGCAGGATGACACAGTCCAGATGATGGAGGGAATGGTGCACCCATACCAAGGTAGGGGGGAGTTGTCTCACCTGGTTGCGTGATGGAATCCAGAGGAGAGGAGTGACAGCCAGGGTTTATTTAAGTAAGTTAGACTCCATCCATGTGGGTATTGCTGGGTGTCTGACCATTGTTCAGACTGTGGGGTGTCCTGTTTTGTGCCATCCAGAATTAAAATCAAGATTCCTTGAGTTTCAGGACTGGGTCTGTTGGAGTTTTCCCAGCACAGTGGCTGTCACAGGCTAATTTGGCAGGGCATGCGGAGGTTGGAAGTAACTCTACAACCATCTCAGTGCTGCCTCATAAATGTGCTGCTTTTGGCCTTAAACAAGAACTTCAGTCCTTTGAGAAGTTTTTCTGACATTAGCAGCTGCAATTCCAGGTGCTCTGGGTGTGCATGTTTATGAATGTGCCGCTATTGTTGGTAATTAATCTCTTGTAGTAGAGTTTGTTCTGGGAATCAAATGGGAATCGGTTCAGCAAGACTGGGAACAAGCGTAAAATTGGGCAGAGAAGGGCAGCGATGTGCCAGGCTGATGGCGTCATCAGTTTTTGTCCTGGCCTTGCACTGCTGGGTGATGTGAGTTCAGGCTGGGGGTGGGAGTTTATTTGTGTGTTCAGCTCATTCTTGGTTGTCAGTGTAGCCTTGCCTTCGTCCTTTCCTTTCTCAGGGGATTTTTCAGGCCACTACCAGTTGCTGAACATTTCTCTTCTGTAACGTAGCTCTGCCGACCTTGGAACAGCTGGTTTAGGCCTTAAGACAGAGAGTCATGTGCACTCTGTGTTGGCTCCTATTTGTTCCTGTATCCATGTCCTGTCAGTAGTTTTTCCTGGTGTGTAATAGATGACACGTAGCTCTGTGCCTGTAGACCTCAGACATGCTCTCTCTGACTTTTCCTGCAGGGGACAAAGTGGCTTACTGTGAGATTGCCAACCGGAGGGTTATGGAGGTCATCAACTCTGCCCGGACACGGCAAGAGCTCCTTCATGCAAAGACTTTCCACAGCAGCCAGCCAGGCAGCTCCCTCCTATCCCAGCAAGGCTCTCAAGCATCTGGGAGCCTGAAACCAGAACCCGACACCTGGATCTATCCCTTAATCCAAATGAAACCTTTTGGGATTCAAATAGATGAGATGGTCACAGAGACACTGCTGACGGAGGCTGAGCGGGATGCCAGGATATACCTCACCACTGGCTACTTCAACTTGACACAGGCCTACATGGACCTCATCCTGGGCACAAGGGCTGAGTACCGGATCCTCCTGGCCTCACCAGAGGTCAATGGGTTTTTTGGTGCCAAAGGGGTGGCAGGTGCCATCCCTGCTGCCTACGTTTACATTGAACATCAGTTTTACAGTGAGGTCTGCTACCTGCAGCAGCAGGAGAGGGTGCAGCTACAGGAGTACTCCCGTGCCGGGTGGACGTTCCATGCCAAAGGTAAGATGCCCTTATCCCAAGGGGTCTTGTGCAGAGCTGTGTGAGAGCTGTGCATTTGGATTGCGAAAGGAGTAATGGGCTGGCTGGGTGCCAGTCTGGGCTTAACCTTCAAAACACTCCTCCAAGGTTCAAACAACTTGCTTGTGTAAACCTGGAGGGTTTGGATTATTTGGGGGGGATACCTTACCCTTGGATTTCCAGTCCAGTACAGTCACAGGGATGGTGTAAGAGCTGTCCCTGTGGTGGCACTGAGGCATTGCCTGGATGAGAAACACAATGTGAAGGAAAGGAAGCATCTGGATGTGTTCATGATGCAGTCAGTGCCATAGTGCAGTTTCTTATATCCCTTGGGCTGGTTTCAGCAGGCAGAAGTGCTGACTCCGCTGGAGACCCTGCAGCAGTATCTGGGGCAGGTGTCCGAGGGGAGCTGCTCCCGGGGCCTTCCCAGCAGCAGATCTGTCTGGGGACATTATGAGTGTTGGGGGATTTGCTCCTGTTGGCAGCTCACAGGGGATACAGTGTGTGAGGAGTGGCAGCATGTGCTTATGGGGGTCAGGGCAGCCAGACGGCAGGGGGCTGAGGAAACAATATGGACTAACATGCAGTGAGTTAATGAATGCTGCCCTCGTGGTCTTCTCTGGGAATCCTGGATTCCTGCTGGATACACTATGCCCAGCTCCCACAGGCTCAGCACAGTGCTCCAGCTGGAGTGTTTGGGCTGTGGTTGGAGCACTGGGGCTGTGACTGTTCCTGTTTCGAAGAGAGCTGTTAGTGGGAATGGCTCCATCTCTCTGCTTCTCTCAGGGGTGCTCAGAGGGAGGCTCGGAGGTGGTGGGGAGGGAAAGCTGCAGTGTCAGCCTTCTCTCAACTGTCAAAAATCCCTGGGTGCTGCTGGCTGCCTCTGTGTTGAAAGGACAAGCAGATCTCAGGGTCCCCCTCCCCAGCACAGTCAGGAGTGCAGGGAAAACCTTTATCTCACACAGGGCAGCACGAGGGAGGTCCCTGCCTGCCTGCCTGGGGTGTCCTGTGTCTTTCAGGACGCACATGCTGGAGTGATCTGTGGTTCCCAGGTTCTGCCTTTGTTGAGCACTGCAGACTCCCAGTGGGATGTGGTTTGGCATAAACTGAGCCTAGAAATAAGGGCTGCTTTTCCCAGCTGCCAAAGTGCAGATGGTCATTGGTTCTGTTTGGGCCAGCCAGGTCTCATGGAACAGTGCTTTGGGCTCTCTGCTGTGTGGTGTTTGTTTGGAGAGGGATGCAGGGCTTGGAGTTCAGCAGCTCCTGTGCCTGGGACAGTTGGAGACATTTACTGCCTTATTTCCCCTTCAGAGTGCTGGGAGGAGCAGTGTGCAGCTCCTCCTCTGGCGTGCTCTGCCCTGGACACACCTTGGATTCACCTCTTTCCTTCTGCGGGAGTCACGTGTTTGGCAGAGAGGACAAGGACAGAAGAGGGAAGGGAGGAAGCCTTGGAGATGTGAAGGGCATGTGCACAAGGAGCACATGGAGCCTAGCTCCTGACTGAGGACATAAGATTCCCAGCAGCAAATAGTGCCTGTTGGTGCTTCCTCTCTGGGCTGAGACATGAGACCCCCTTTAGTGTCCCATGGGATCTCACTGACATACCCCAAACACTGGGGCTGTGCTGTGTGCCCCTTCCACTCCCCTTAAAATGTTTGTATCTGCATGCACAGTGTCAGGTGGTGTTCCCAGGGGTGTCTCTCCTGGGTGCATTCAGCACCATGCAGATGTAGCAGAGTGCTGCACAGATGGACTGCCAGCAGTGTGGCATCCCAGAGCCTACCTGCCACTTTCCTGGGTGTGGGGTTGGGGGTGACACGGGTACATCCCGTGGGATCAGGGTCCCTTCCAAGCAAGTTCTGGTGGCAGGGTTATCTCATTTTTCCTGCAGGCCTCTGTTACTGCTATTGACTGGCGCTGGGAAGCTGCGCTTCCCCTTGCTGGAAGGTGAGTCACTGTTTGAGCAGATCCTGCCAGATGGCCATGAAACCAGAGACCTGTAAAGGCTGTGGGACTGCCACAGGACACTTGGGAAGGCAAGGAATCTGTTCCTCATGGCTGCTGCTTGGGCAGAGATCCAGCCTTTGGCTGGTCAGGCACTAGACAGCCCCTGGCAGGGTCCTGTTTGGTGGCAGAAAGTGACAAAACTCTGTGCCATGTGGATGCTTTCCTGTGGCTCCTGTGGTGGGCTGCCCAGCCCCGCCATGGAGGGGTGAGCCCGCGGGGGCTGGAGGTGCATTAGGGCAGCGCCAGCTCTGTGAGTGTGCTGTGGGGGCGGGGAGGAGGTTACAGGAACTGGCAGTGAATCGGCAGCATCTTACTCAAGGCATTCTTGGAACTGCTCTGGGGCTGAGTTGGGAAACCTGCTGCTATTTTAAGGCTGAGGTGGTTTTTATGCTACGGGTTCTTTGTTGCAGTCTCTGTGTGACCAGCCATGGGGATAAGTCTCTACTGAGGACTCACTCAGGGCTCTGCTGAGGAGAGCAAAGGCTTTCTGGCTCCATTTGTGCAGAGTGGCCACAAAGCCTCTCCTTGGCAGCAGTCCTGACTCTCCTGTGGCTGTTTCTTCTTGTCCTGCTGCAGTGGTGTGCTTGAGAATAATGTGATGTTTCCATCTTTCCCTTGAAAACCTGTCCTGGGCTCTGTCCCGCCTGCTCTCTGTGCTGGCAGAGCTGTGGGAGCTGTGCTGGTGAGTGGCAGTGGGGGCCAGGTGCCCTGGCAAGAGTCTGAGCTCATCCCTGGTGCCTCCTCTGGAACTGGAGTGAAATAATTTGCATTTCTCTTCTGTGTCTCTTCACAGTGGCATGTGAATTCACCTGCCTGAGCTGGGAGATGCCTTTTCATGTCATGGTCCTGGGATGGGGGTTAGTCCCTGGCCCTGGGACAGGCTGGACAGACCTAGCCTGTCTGCCTGGGGCTTTGGGGCTGGTTCCTTCACTGAAAACCTGTTTGTCTTCTCTCAGCGTTTCTGAATTCGCGGTGGTGCAAAGCAGCCTCTAATGCAGTGACTGCACTTGCTCTGGGCTGTTCTGGGGCAGTGTGTTCCTGCACTCCCAGTCAGAACACTGATTTGGGCTGTGCCAGGGCACCCCACGAGTCACACACATCAGCACAGCCCTGCAGGCCCTGGGGGCCGCTCCCTGCTCTTGAGGTCCTGTACAGAATCTGTAATCCACGTTTAAAGCATTTAATTCACTCGGAGTGAAGGGATCATGTGAGCCCACCCTGGCCGTTCCCTTGGCTGTCATGCTGCCTCTCTTCCTCATTTTTCCTGCAGGCCTCTGGCTGTACCTGGCAGGGAGTGACCTGCCCTGCCTGACCCTGATTGGCTCTCCAAATTTTGGATATCGGTCAGTTCATCGTGACTTGGAAGCTCAAGTTGCCATAGTGACAGAAAATAAAACCTTGCAGCAGCAGCTCCATCAGGTAAGCAGCAGATTCTGGGGTGTAGTGGGGATGTTGTCATCCTTCTGGGTCACACAGAGAATGCTGATGGCGCAGTGGCAATAAAAACCTGCAGCTACCGTAACTCAAAAGCTTCTGGAGCATGGGGAGTCCTGAGGAGCTGTCAGTGAAGTGACTATTGATGAGCTGCCTGCTGCAAGTACCCAGTGCTGGGAAATGAGGCCATAACGGGAAGGAATGTGTGTCCCCAGTGACCTCGGGTACCAGGAGTGCTCAGGATGTGCACAGAGCTGCTGGAGGACCTGCTGACTGCTCTGCTCACCAGCCACACTGCACCTCTGAGCTGTTATCCCAGCATTTGGGCACTGCCCAGGGTGTGACAGGTTCGGGGGTATTGAGCCCTGGAATATCTGAGCTTGGACTGGGAGAGGGTTTCTGGACTGGCTGGGAAGCCCATGAAGTTCCATGACAAAATCCTTACCTTGAATAATAATATGACATTATATAATCCTGACACAAACATTTTGAAGTGGTTTGATATTCAGTGTCCCAGGGTTTTTCGGTGCTGTTTTGGTTTTAATTAGGCAGCTTGGAATGCTCAGCAGTTCTGCTGCTGCTCCAAATCCTGCCTGGTTCTCCAGGTGTCTTGACTGAATCTTCTGCTGGAACTGACTGTTACAAGTCATTTCTCCTGCAGTGTTCTCTTTCAAAGCAGATCAGTTTGGTGCCTCTATGTGGCTTGGAGACCTCAGAAATGCACTGTGTGAGGCAGGTGCTGGCAGAGTTGTCTGCAAGATCAATGGGAATTGCCCTCTTGCATCAGGGCTCTTCCCTGGGATGAGTCAGAGTGTATCTAATCAAAAACAATTCTATTACTGGAAGAGTTGCTTGAGTATTTCAATTCATATCTTGCCTCTGCTTGTTTCTAATGGAAGGGGAAAATCAATGGAAATGTGACACAAAGGAATTTTCTTACACAGGGCTGCAGTGATCTCATTCAAAGGGCTTTAAACCATTCCCGATTGCTGGAAGCTGATTCTGAGATGGGCTGGGTGTTTACTTTCTGTGGTCTTTTTTAGAAGACTTAATCCATTCCTGGGATGCTGCCATGAAATCACTTTGCCTATGTAATGTTCAGTTCCATTTTGAAAGTGTGTGCTGAGATTTGGGAAGAAATGTGAGTGGTATCTTTGGGTCCTTCTGTGAATGAACTGAGGTTGATTCAGGGAACTGGCCTTGCCTCTAGTGCTCAGATCTCACTGTATTGAATGGTCATGGAGCAGAGTCCTCACAGCAGGGCTGACTAGAGCTCTTGGAGCATTTGAGGGCTCTCAGATTAGAGTGAATTGGCAGATTAATGTCTTGGTTCATCTTTTTGGTGTTACTTTCCTGTACTGGGTTCCCGCTTCCCTCTTCCACCCTGAATTTAAGTAGTGCAGAGTATTTTCTGCTGTTTGTGACAGCTTCAATTATAAAAAAACTGATGAACAAACTTCCACGAGCTGTTCTGCTCCTTGTTTGCCTGCAGATCCTGAAACCTGACTGTTTGTGCTAAAAACCCCACTTACCTGTGATCAAAGTGCTGCTCTCACGTGCTGTGAGTGCTTCATTTCCTCCCTCAGCAGTTGGGTGCAGCTCTGGGGGCCCGAGTGTTTCTGGTAATTTAGCTGAGATCACGACTGCACATTCATCTGCAAACACGGCGCCTGAGCTGTGTCTAGAAAGAGCCACATGAGCCAGTCCCAGGAGGTCTGGGTGAGGTTTCCTTTTCTGGCAATTACAGCCTGGCCTTGAGGAGTTTTCTGACACCGAAGCTCAGCTCATGCAACTGTGGGGCAAAAAAAGGCAAAACCCTCTACCCTTGTTCTTTGTAAGAGTTTAAATTGCAAATTCTTGAGGAGAAATGGTGCATACTTGTGGCAAGATCCCTGGTCAGTTTTATATGAGAATTTGCTTCTCTGAAAGACCATTATGTAATTTAACACTTTGGATTTACTGAGATGATGTTTCTTTCCCTGTTCAGGAGCAAGAGCAGCTTTACCTCTGCTCAGGTGTGGTCTCAACATCAACGTTTGAGCAGCCAAATCGTTATGTGAAACTGTGGGTGAAGCTGGTCACACCTCTGATCAAGAATTTCTTTTGAAAGAAGAAAAGTTGCTGCTTTGGGTGAGTTTGCTGCCATTATGGGGAATTATTGCACTGACTGCAGTGAATAGCTGCAGTGCTCTGTCATGAAAGAAAGATGATGGACATGCAGATGATGTGGGGAAAACCAGGCACGTCTTGATTCCTCTGGGGCTGCCATGGACTGGGATCAGTGCTCGGGTCCTGACTGGGTTTTGTCTACTAGAATTTCTGGAAGGGGCACTGGCAGAGAGCCCATACAGTGGTATTTTCCATGTGTGGAAATAAAACCCTTTTCTGAAATGTCCCTTTCAGAGTTTCTCAGAGACAGACTGTATTTGTGTTATCTTGACCAGCCAATAGGAAGCATTGCTGGAATACTTAAAATGTTTTCTCTTTGCATCCAGTCAGGGCTTTGCTTTGCCCCTGTAGTATTGGTTAACAGGAACAGTTGGTTTTGTTTTTCTGTTTTGTGGTGTCCTGGGGTTCCTGGTGGTTCCACTGCTCCATAACTGAAGCCCTTGTGAGCTTCAGGACATCACTGTTCCTGTGGCGTGGACAGTCTGTGCAGCTGGCACTGCTGTGGGTGTCCAGGAAGCTCTGTGTGCCCGTATCCCTTTTCCTTACCTAGCTGTGGCCTCCCCCCCAGCAGGGTTTGCCCAGCTCCTTCACATTCAGATATGTTACAAGTGTCTTTCAAGGCTTTTGGTGTTGGTGTGGGATGTTACTTGCTGGAAGTAGGAGGCTTGAACCATAACATCCTGCAAAGAAGGTGTTCAGAAGCCAGGTAAAAAGGTGTGGGAGTGCAGGGTAGGATGTGAGCAAGGGTTTCTGATCTGGTAGTGCCACAAGCAGGATTTCTGGCACCTGAAAAAAGCTGATGGTCGTAACTGATTATTATTATTATTGCTGCTCTATAAAGAAATGAGCTGCTGTCTGTGGCTGCCCTTGGGGCTTGTCTGACTGTGAGCTGTGAGGGAAGTTTGAGGTAACTATTTTAGAACTAATTGTTCAAATATTTCACAGGGTAGGATTTTGGTGAATTGTTTTATGCCAAAGGGGCCAGCCTTGGCAAATCTACTCACCTTAGTGTGTGTTACTGCTGAAACAAATTACTTGTTGTGAAGAAAGGGTTGAGTAAGTTCTGTACTCTAGAAATAGAAATAACATACTTCAGAGAGGAACCTGTTTGCAGCTGGAGCTTCTCTGGGCTGTGCAGGTTGGGTGTGGGTGAGCTGGACCAAATCTGCACCTCTCTTCTCCCATCTGCTCCAGCCAGACACATGCTCCGTGCAGGAGCAGGGGGAGTTTCTGCTCAGTTTGCCCTGAGCCATCACACAAAGAGCTGTGGGAAGATGGAGAGCCAGAAGAGAGAAAGGAGTCAGGCGCTTGTGTGCAGTTGTTCTGTCTGGCTTCCCACGGTGGTCTGGCTCCCCACCAGCGCCACGTCAGAAACCACCAGTGGAAAACCAGTATCCGCCCTGAGAACCCCGTGTGCTGCGAGAGCAGGCTCCACATGGCCGCGCTTCCAGCACTGCTTTTATTGATACTTTGCTAAAATGGTTCTGCTGCAATCAAACATAGACTGAATTACACAACTTGGAGGTTTTTACAAGCAAAAGCACTTCTGTTTTCCATTGTCGTTAAAGCCTAGGCCTCTAGGAGCAGAGCCACACCAGCCAGGACCCACTTGGCGGGTTTTTCTTTCGTCTTCAGGTTGAAGGTCCAGACGTAGGTGGGCCCTCGCATCCGTGTCTTGTAGACGGGACATTCGTAGACGTTGATGGTGTCCATGCGGTCCACGGGGACGGCTCTGAGCAGGATGACCGGCATCTCAGGCGTCAGCTCCTTCATCCGCGCGTCCGCGATCGACCCCGAGGGCACGTCCCAGCGCGCACCTGCAACGGCACGGGGCGCCTCGCTGGGGCTTCAGAACTGCTGATGGCTGCGAGCTCAAAGGGGAGGGCTGGGTAGAGTGGCTCAACGGTGGTTAGGTCTGTTCTCATCTCACTGTGACCCAGGACTGCATTTGCCTTACTGTGTGTGGGATGTCTGAATAAATTCTGTCCCCACCCCTCCCTTCAGCATGGCTTTATGTGGGAATCGCAGAGTTTAAGGTGAACTGGCCGTGGTGGGATCTATCACGTGCTGTCCCATGTGCTCCCTGCTTTTGTCCCAGTGGACCCCTCAGCTGCTCTGCTGAACTGCCTTCTTCCCTCCCATTAGCAGTAATTATCATGGATTTAAATTTCAAAATTTGTCATACTCGAGCATCAACTAAGAATGTGACAATGTATTCACTAGAGCTCTGTAGCTCCAGGAGCCCTGGGGTTCATGAGCTGGAGCCTGCATTGCTAAAACACAAATTTCTGGTTTGGAAAGGCTGTGATCTGGGCAGTGGTGCCCTCAGCTGGTGGCTGAGCCTGGAGCCAGGTGGAGCCAGGTGGAGCCAGGGCTCCCTGCTCTGAGCTGCCACCAGCATGGGGTGGTGGCACTGTGACACAGTAACACCACCAGCCAGCAAGTGCTGACACTGCTCAGCTGCACGAACGAGAAGGGCTGAGCTGGGCCTGTTCCACATCTGAAACGTCTCAGAGATGCAGTTCTTACCTTCCATGAACAGCCCATGCACGTAGGAGCCTTGTCTAGGGGGAAATGTTATGTCCTCACGGATCTTCTTGGTCACATCCACTGCCAGACACATCTTATCCAGTGGCCACTGCTTTTTCCTGGCTGTGGACTGCATGATGGCTGTGAGGAAGGATTGGGGGTTGAAGAACCCTGCCAGCCACACTGATGCAGGCAGCACAAAATCTGTTGACCAGACTTCCAGTTCCTGGAAAAAAAAGTAGCAGAGTCCTTTAGGGTGGAGAATGTGCTGTGAGCTGCAGGCCACGGTGACAGAGCTGATGCTTTGCTTCAGCTGATCTTGCAGAGTGGGGACTGGCTGGAGGTGGTCTGGGAGGAGTAAGCAGCAGATTCCCCTGCAGCAATGAAGCTAAAACCCTGAATTCATACTGCAGAAAATACTGCTGTTATTTTTCAACAAGGCCAGTTTTATTATTTTTTTTATGGGACACCCAGAGTTGAAATGATGGGGGGAGATAATGTTCTTTTGCTACAGTGATATACTCTAATGGGAGCCCTGGTCAGACTTGTGCTCCCATTCCTGGAGTAACAGCCCTTTTCAGGTACTTCAGGCTGGTTAAATCGATGCTGAGAAATAAACCAGTTAAACCAGTGCACTGGTGGGGAGAGTCCTGGGGCACCCCAAGCTCTGGCAGTCACACACACTCTGCTCACCCTGATCCGCAGGAGCAGGTCTGCATACCAGTTTGCCAAGCTGAGGAGGGAGGGATAGGCATAACGTGTCCATGATTCTGGAACGTTGTCATAGAAGAGAGCATTTGCCAGCTCTTCCATCTCAGATGTAATCGTCAGCTCTCCCTTTGAAAAAGAGAAGAGTCCAGGCAGTGTCACCTGCAGCCATGCTGGGACAGCCCCAGGGGTGTGCATGGGCTCAGGGAACAGAGCTTGGTGGGTGAGAGCTGCAGCAAAGGCAGAGAGTGCTTTGGAAATACTGGGAGATGATCCAGGCAGCTGCCTGCTGTGTACCTGCAGTCCCAGGTCCAGCTCCTTCAGCGAGCGCCTGATCTCGTTGGTCAGGATGTTCATCCTTTCACATTCCTGGAGAGCTACCACAGTGTATGGGGTTTTTTCCTTTGCCTTTGCCATCATCTCCTCCATGTTGAATGGGTCCGGCAGCTGCCCAATGATTTCATCCAGGACTGACTTCACCTGAAATGAGAATGCCATAAACTGCTCTTGCCCAGAGAAAAATGCTGCAGGTTCCATGTAATTAAGTAGGTAAGATATTTTTCTTTTTCTGCCCTGGTGTTTCTTTGTACCTCCTCCTCTGTTACTAACGCTCCTTTCTGTTACTAACTGCTCTTAAAAAGCTGTTGTTCTTTTTTGATAGCCAAGGTAAGAGACCTGAGGCCACGGAGGCTGAAACTAAAGTGCAAAATTCGGGCAGTCAGGAAGAAGACTTCTAAAAACAAATTATTTTATCTCTTTTTTTAGTAGTTGCTCTCATGAATGGAGGCTCCTCAGCTAGCTCCATCATCTGAGGAGCCCCACGTAAGCCACTTGTTGCCAGTGGTGCATCTTGGCCCCATCAGGGCGTGAGGTTCCTGCCTGTGCTGAGTGTGCTGCCATCCCTGGGCCGATGACCACAGCGTGGCTGGGCTGGAATCGCCTCCCTCTGCTGACCCTTCCTTACTGCTGGGGGCCTGCTCTCTCGCTTGCCTCCTGGCCTGTGTCTCTCCCCTCGCTAGCCTCTCAGTTGTCACCCTTAAGAGGTCTTTTCCCCCACCGTAATTACTTCCTCCTCCTTAAAAAAAAAAATCAGTTAATTTCTACCATAAAGAGACAGGACTTGACTTGCCTGTTCCTCTCGGGAGGTACCCGAGCCTCCGGCAGCCTCGGATTCCTTGGGCTGCAGTTCCAGCACTGTGCGGAAGAGCCTGTCCGAGGTGACGGTCAGGAAGCCCATCTCGGCATTGGGGTGCAGGCCGTACAGGTGGGGGCTCTCTCCTGGCAGGTTGTCATCGATGTACTGGTGGTAGGCCTGAGTGCAGGGTCAGGGCCACCGTTAGCTTGCAAGCACAGGCAAAGGAGCCCAAAGTTCCCTGCAACCTTGAAAACCTGTCCCCACTCACGGGGCCCTTTGCAGCACCTGCTGAGGCTCTTTTTTAACTTGTGTCTCAGCCAAGTTTTTCCCTTTCCATCTCAACCACAGGAATTACTTTTGCAGCAATTCTGCACATTCCCAGGGGTTTGACTCTCTCCCTACATTCCCCATGGTGAGCGAGAGGGAACGTGGACTCCTGCACATTTATCCAGAGCAGGGGTTTTCTGCAGCAAATTGCAATGGTTCTTACCTCGTAATCCATGCGTGGAGGGATCATAAACCCTGGAGCCAAGGACACCTCCCCATCCAGCATCTCGGGCTGGACGTACTCGCTCAGGTATGTGCGGCACAGCCGGCGGTCCCAGTCGTCAGTGATGTGCCCCCCGTACATGATCTCACCAAAGAGGTACCGGAGGTCATCCCACGGTACCTGCGGGGAGAGGCTCCAGCTGGGGCTCCCGGGCTGCTGCCCAGGAGTTCCCCATGCAAGCACACAGTGATGGCTCCAGGACTGACCTGTGCAGGGAGATGACAGTCCCTGGACCCACAGGGGCTTGGGGAGAGGGGTGTCTCTTGATCACCCACAGATTTCTCCTTGTCCCAGTATGAACACAGCCATCTGTGATTTGAGTCCTCTCTTTTTTCCAACCAGCCCCGTTCACGTCTATGAGGGCAGTTCTAAAGGTGAGACTTCAGCCCTGCTCACTGCACCTGCATTCTTGGGGCAGGCTTTGCTTTTTAGGTGGAACCACCCAATCACCAAGGCAAGCACATGGGCCAGGTGCCTGGTGCCTCTTCCACCCAACTTGGTCAGACCCTCATCCCCTGACCCTGCCTGAGCATGCAGGGAGCAGGGGAGGAACTGCTCCTGGCCCTGGGCTTCTTCCTGAGAGTGTTTGTGCTGCAGACTGCTGAATGTTCTAAGAAAGGCCAGTTGTTGGAGCGTGTGCTGTGCTGAGGAGCAGTCACCTTGTTATCCCTCACCTTGGTGTTGGCCTCCAGGTAGTTGTGCAGGACGTTAACAGAGACGGTCAGGTCGCCGTTGTTGAAGGGGTACGACCTGTTCCAGCCCTGGGTGCCAAACCTGCGCCGCTCGGCCACCGCCGCGTGGAAGTAGCAAAGTGCAAAAAGGATGCACCTGAACTCGGTTTCTTTGCTGCACTGCTCCAGTGTTTCCTGCAGAGGAACGTGAGTGTGGCTTGCAGCTGAATACTGCTATCAGATGTCCCTCTAGTGAAGAACATCCATAGGCAAAAGAGAACCAAAAGTGTTCATTAGGAAAAAAAAAAGCATACAATTGTATTTTAATGATTTGCTACTTGGTAATTTTTGCACTCATCTGTTTATGAAGGAATTAGGAGTTCACACCCCAATGGCCTGCTGGCAACTGAGGCAGCTTGTTCATAGCAAAGCTGCAGCAGCTCCATGTTCAGCCTCAGGAAAGGCACTGGCAACCTGGCACTTCCTTGTGTTGGGAACCCTCGGGCAGCTCTGGTTATCCCTAAACCCCTGCCAGAAGGGGACTCTGGGCACTCCTGGAGGATGCAAGGGCTGGCTCTGGGTGCAGTGTCCCTGGCAGCGGTGACACCCCCGAGGAGCTCAGGCTGTGGAGCCCAGGGAGGGGATGAGCCATCCCTGCTGACCAGGACAGCCCTGAGGAGGCAGCAGTGGAAGGGCAGGAGTGGCACAGGGGCTACCTGGGAGAAGAGGTCGAGGGCTCCGTGCAGGTTGGCGCGCATGCCCGTGGGCGGCTCGCTGGTGATCTTGATGGAGTTGTCCAGCAGCCCCTGTGGGATGATGTGTGCCTCGGGGCTGGGGGCTGGCTCGGCGCTCATGAACAGCCGGTACTCGGCGTGGCTCTCCAGGCTGTGGTGCTCCACCAGCTTCTCCAGCGTGTCCAGCCACCGGGCCACTAGGTGGATGTTCTGCAAAAGAAACTCTCTGGACCTTGTGAATCTCACTTCCCCCCCCAGTTCCTAGTGTGGCTCCACAGGGGGAAGGTGCAGTACAACCCAGCTGGGGCTGGTACAGCCAGCTAGGCCAGGCAGTGTCACTGCCATCGCCAGTGGGGTGACCACGCGTGGTGTGCCCGGGTGCCGTCAGGGCTGTGCAGCCTGTGGTGCCCACTGCCCACACCCACCTGCAGGATGACCCAGTGGCCCTCTGCAGCTGCCACCTCCATGGCGTGCTCTGCCACAACCTCCTGGCCTTGCCCCAGTGACACATTGTGGATCTTCCCGTTGTCAATGGTGAAACCCAGCCTCGTGCCTGGGAAGGGAATGTCAGTATCGGTATCAGTACTGAGCTGAGGCCATGCACTTCTGGCTGCTTGGCCCCACAGCAGCTCATGGCCAGCAGGGCTGGTGCCCGTCTGGGGTGGGCAGAGCCTCACCCAGTGCCTCCACATCCTTCAGCGGGTCAACACCGGGGGAGAGGATGAAAAACAGAGGCGTGGAGGGGCTGCTCTCCTTGTACACCTCAGAGAGATCAATGCTCCTTCCTTTCACATACTTGCTTCCCATCTTCTCTTCCACAAACTTCCTACAGAAAAATAGAACCATCCTGTGAGATGGGAGCAGTCACTGGTTGCAGCTGGAGTGGTGGCACCCCAGGGCTCTTGCAGGAGAGCCCGGTGCTGGGCACCAGATACCTGATGGCATAGGTCATCCTGTCAGGGCGCAGGCACCGCAGCACACACAGCTTCTGTAGGGCTGTCTTGTTCTTCCAGTCCATGGGGAACACCTCGTTCTCCGGCGCCTCCATCTCCACAAACCTTTTCCATCGCTTTGCTGAACTCTCGATGTCGTTCTCCAGGCTGCTGAACTCTTCCATTTCTGAAAGTGCCTTTGGGTCCCACAGAGAAGGACTAAATCACTCCTGGGCTCTGCTCATCCTCACCCTGCAGGTGACCCCGTACCCTGCACTGGGGGCTGTGCTGGCATTGCCTTGGCACAGTGGGCGACTGCACAGACCCACCTTGACAGCACCCCAGCCCTGGTGCTGCAGGAAGTCCACAGGGGACGTGACACCAGTCTTGGAAGGGAAGCGCAGGAGAAAGTCCAGCTCTGCTGGGTTCACTTCTTTCTTGAGGGCCAGGACCTGAAAGTTGGGAGTGCGGCATCATAGCCACCCAACGCCCATGGCCCCAGTGTGAGGGGCGAGAGGCTCTGAGCATCCACAGCAGCACCAGAGTAAGAGAACAAGCTGTGTAAAGCCACGTGAATGCCTGTTGTACAGCAGGAGCCCCAGACATTTGCAGGGATTACCTGGAAGGCAACCTGTGCCAGGAAGATGAGTTTGTCTCTCTCAAAGAGGCCCCGTGCAGTGTACACATAGACCGAGTAGGTGATCTGGTCTGTCAGGTTGATCACCCTTTGCCGGGTGTCGTCGCTGGGGATCGCACGTTGGATGGCTTTCTCAAAGACCCCGTTGAAGGCCTGAGGAAGATCCCAGCAGGCATCAGCATGTGGCTGCTGGGGTCTTGTCAGCAGCATGAGAGCTGAAATCTCCGTGCTCCCTCAACTCTGTCCCACCCACAGACATCTCTGTCCCTCCTCACTTCCCATCTACCTTGAGAGAGAACTGGTAGATGGGGTTGATCTTGCAAAGGTCGCTCAGGATGAAGTACAGCAGGGATGCGCGCTCTGCTGCCGGCCGGTAGTTCTCTCTCGCAACGTTTATTTGTACTTCGGTGACTTTAGCTTCTTTTACCTGGAGGTGCAGGGGGATGGGAGTTACCAGAACCCCGTCACACATCAAAGCGGTGCCCGCCCTCCTGCTGGGTGCCCAGCCAGGCTGTCCCTGTGCCTGCAGCACCAGCTCCAGGGAGCACACTTACTTTTTCCTCAATTTCCTTGGCTGTGCGCTTCGTTATCTCCAGGTTCTCCACCAGTGCTGTGTCCCGCAGGAAATCCCCCCCGGCAGCCGACAGCCGGGCGAGCAGTGAGTCCTCCAGCTCCTTCAGCTTGATCTTGAACTCGTTCTGGCTCTTGGTCAGGTTTGCCTGCAACAGCAGCGTCCAGGGATGTGTCGCTCAAGAGATCACAGCAGAGTGCTGGCACCAGTCACTCTGTTGTACGGCCACCAACGTGCTGGTGCGAGGGGAAGGTGGATCTGGCCCCTCCTGGGTCCCACCATCACCTGCAGGGTGAAGTGATGGCCCTGCTGCCTGTGGGGGCAACGGGGACCTGCAGCTGCAGGGCCTGGTCGGGCCTTCCTTGGCTCTCGACAAACAGCAGTGGGCACACAGAGGGGAGCTCTCATTCTCCCTGCCCAAAACCTCCACAGTGCCCCGGCTTCTGCCACGTACCTTCAGGGTCTCCAGGTCTGGCCGCTCCCGGGCTACCACAGCAGCCAGCAGCTGGTCCTCCAGGCCCTCCCGTGTCACCAAGAAGTTGATGAGAGTGCACTGAGCCTGCACTTCTGGCTTGTAGTGCGGGTTGAAACATCGGGTATGCAGGATTAGGCGGAACTGCTGGTTATACTCTACTTCTTTATCTCCAATTCTAATATATCTGTTCAGTAAATTAAACAAATCAGTCCCCACACTCCGGGCAGTTAGTCATGACAGACTGATGCCCTCAGCCCGTGTGCTGTTCCTGGCCACTTGGGATGAATTTCTTTGGTTGGGAAAAGGCACGACAAGGAAGAAGTACCAAACCAGACTTGTTAGGGCAAGGATGGAGGAAGAGGAGCTGGAGACTGCCCTACCCCAGTCCCCCATGGCCTCTGGGGTGCAGTTCCCCTTCCAGCTTATCATGCCATATGGCAGGTGTCCCAGGGAACGTGTCCTTGGATCACTAAATGAACTGTATGCCAAGGACCAGAACATCTGGAAAGGCCACATTCACTACAGGTGTCCTCCATGGGATGTACTGGAGAGCACCGGGGGATGTGGCCAAAGCAAAAGAAGGATCAGGCTGCCAAGATGCCCACAATGAAGGTGCATCTGCCAGCATTTTGGAGCAGGTGAAACCCCCTCAGCATTTGGGTGTGCTGACCTGCCCTTGGCAGTCCTGCCCAGCAGCGGGTCCAGCACTGCCTCCACCGTCTCACCGATGTCCTCGATCAGCAGTGTCTGTCCTTCAGAGACCGCCTGGGCAATGATGTCCAGGTACCTGAGGGGGGAGAGGGGAGGTGTGTATGGCAGGCCTGTGCACTGTGGGGGGCTTGGTATGCTGTGGGAGGCTCACAGAGTGCTTTGCACCCACTGTGCCCTATTGGGACCCCAACAGCCAGTCCTGGCCTCCACAGAGCTTTGGGAGGTGTCAGGTACACCCTCAGGGCTGCTGTCCTTGTGTGCCCTGAATCTGATGTGGGATGTGATTGCCCTGACTCTGCAGCCTTGGCAGGGAAAGGGGGGCTGGTGCAGCCTGAGCCTGTGCCCACCCCACAGCCCCTGGCCCACCTTCGCTGGCCCAGGCGGACAATCTGCAGGTCCTCCCCGTATTTGTTCTTGATCCACTTGCTGCCCTGCAGCTGGGCGTCCACGAGCAGCGGCCACCGCTGGGTGCTGCAGAGGATGGCAGCGTTCTCGGTGGAAGTGCGGTCGCTGGGCAGCCCCTGGTTGTTCCAGGCAGCCACGTCGGCAGAGTCCGTGAGGAGGCTGAGGGGATCCAGGTCTGGGGTGATGGGGATGGGCACCTGCAGGGAGGGGCTGTTGGGTGCCTGGCCCAGGGGCGTGGGAGCCCCGGTGGGGAAGGCGCTCTGGGATGGAACCTGTGGCCTCTCACCGTCAGCCCGTGGAGGAAGGGGACCCAGTGCTTCTCCATAAGCTCGGCCCTGTACTTCTTGGTGAAGTATCCGATGTAGGACACGAAGGCGGAGACCAGCAGCACGTCCCCACACAACGTCTTCTCCTGCTCTCTGAGCTGCTCCACTGACTCAGCCCAGCGGACGTTTTCGGACGCCAGACCCCCAACGAGCCTACGGGGTTAGAGGGGACGGTGGCTGCTGTGGTGCTGGTGCTGTGACCCAGGCAGGGGGTGGGTGGGGACTCAGCCCTGGTGTCCTCGGGTGTTGTCACCTAACATCTCAGTGGCTGCTTTCTCCCATGAATGTCTGGCCCAATTAATCTCCGAGTTTTTTAATTTGGGGAGGGTGCGGGGGGCTTTGCTGATCCCATGGCCCTGGTGTCAGGGAGCAGCAACCTGCCCTGATGCTTCAGAGCCAGTGTTTGCATGGTACCTGTTTGCCAAGTTGATGACTTTGTTGGTTTCATCAGCCTCCTGCTGGCATTTGATCTTCTCTGCTGTGGCTTTCTCAAACTGAGCAGTGAGATTCTCCAGATTTGCATTCAGGGCCTTTGGAAGAGAACAGCCCCAGGGTTAATCCCTGCCTAGATGTGAGGCTCCAGGGTTCTAGAGCTCTGCAGCATCTCCATCCCAGGACACTGCTTGTGCTGGGCTCTGGGTTCATGTGTGCTCACTTGGTGACTGAGGGGCTTGTGGCTCGGGCTGTGGGGACACACACTTACCACAATTTTGCTCTTAATGCGACTCAGCCTCTGCTGCGCCTCTGCCAGCTCGGCATCGGCATCAGCCACTGCCTGTCTCTTGGGCTTCACCGTGCAGTGCACCTCGTAGAAGCGGACCATGTTGAGGCACCAGGAGCACAGCCCTGCTGCGGCCGTTGACTTGGACTTGATGAACTCTGGATTAAAGCCAGGGTCGTTCCGGTAGGGCCTGGAACAGGAGGACACACCGTGCTGTGGCACTGCACTGCAGCTGCCCTGTCCCACTCCTCCCAGGGCTTGGGCTGCCTCTGGGTGGCAGGGTGGGAGAGAAGGGCCAACACCTGAATCCCACTCCTGTCCCCCAGCCCTGCTGTGCTCTGGGTCCCCCCTGGCCTCCCTGCTCAGGGCAGCTGGTGGCAGGGGCTGTAAAGGGGCAGAAACCAGCCATGGACTCACTCAAATGCCTTGAGACAGGCCTCAGGGATGTTTTCTCCATCATAGTTTTTTAAGCTTGCAAGGAAAGTGTCTGCTTTTCCTATCTTGACTTTTCCTGCTGTCCAGCTCCTGTCCTTTGGAATCTTGCCATTTTCGGCCGTCAGAACCAACACAGCTGCCATCACATTCACTACCTCTGGTGGTGGGGCCCCAAAGGACTTCAGCTCTGTCAGGTTGTACTGGGGAGGGAGCACAGGGCCACTGAGCATCACCCCAGCCCAGGGCTGCCAGCACAAGCTGGGCACCTGCTTCTTCCCACTGAGAGCTCACCCACCTTGTTGAGCGTGTCGAGGGCCTCGCGCGCGGCGGAGAGCACCACCTCTGCTTCTGCCAGGTCGCTTGCACAGGCTCGTTGCTTCTCAGCCACCATCTGGGGAGGGAGGACATGGGATGGGGTAAGTAGCTGTAACCACAGAGCTCACACTGCCCCATTCCACGTTGGACACCAGCTCAACACATTGCACCTTGTTGATGGCCTCGACCTTCAGCTCCTCCTCATCAGCAATGGCTTTTTCCTTGCTGACCTTCTCAGTCTCAACACCCACCACGTGGATCAGTTTGTCTGTGTCCTCATTCTTCTGCTTCAGCTCTACCTCCTGGATTGCCAGCATGGCTTTCAGGTCGTCCACCTCAAGGAAGGAAGACAAAGAGCAGATAAAAGGGCAGATCCTGCCGAGCCCTGCCTGGTGGAGCAACAGTGTCTTGGTATGGCTGGGGGACCTCACAGACACTGTGACCATCCTGCAGGGACGTGCCTGCTCTCTCCCCCTGTGCCAGACCCAGTACAGGCACGATGCACAAGAGAGGCTATGGACAGGCACCTGTGATGCTGTGCTCTGCAGCTTCATCAGCCCCTTCTCCAGCCTGTCGATGCTGGCGGAGAGCTTGCTCCTTTTATCTGCCAGCAGGTTTTGGTAGAGCTTTATCTGCTCCAAGAAGGTCTTTGGCGTGGTATAATTATAGCGTCTCTCCACGGCCAGGTAGATCTTGGACATCTCCTTTGAGCTTGTGTGCACGAAGGACATGAAGCGGCTGATGGAGGCCTTGACCTCTGGCTGCACAGAGAGCACAGACAGGGAGCTGCTGCAGCGGGCAGAGGCTGCCCTGAGCCCTCCTGCAATGCTGGCTCTGTGTCCAGCCACAGAGGCCAGAGCAAAGTGACCCTTTTTGTCAGCAGCACAGCGCAGGGCTGAGATGCTGGTGGTGAAGGCACTGCTGCTGGTTCCCATGCCCAGCTCTGTCCCTGACATCCCTGTGTGGGGAGGAGCTGCTGTCCCCAGACTATTGCCTGTGGGGATGTTGTAAGGCCAGAATGGAAAGGGAGGGTTTGTCCTTGCCAGCACAGCGCAGGGCTGCAAGATCTGATGCTGGAACCAGCTGTAAACTTATCCCAGACCTATTCCCAGCTTGCTGTTTCCAGCCCCCTGGGTCACACCAGACTCCCATCCCTGGGCACACTAGACACAGAGAGGTGCAGTTCATTGCCCAGTGCAGCCGGGGATCCCCAGTGCCCCAGGACAGCAGCTGCACTGGGGTCCCAGCTCACCTCGATGTCTGGTGTTTCCTCCAGGAACCTGCTGCTGACGGACACCAGAGCATCCTCTGGCCACTCGTGGAACCAGTCGATGGCCGTGCAGTTGACTACAGCTGGGAACCTCCTGGCCCGCACACGCAGGGTTGAGCCCACGGGGGAGAAGCAGAGGACAACCTGGGGCACAGCAGCAGTGGCTGAGCAGGCTGTCCCCGCTGTCAGGGTAGGGGCAGTGTCTCTGGGGACTCATGACTGACAGGATTCTGCTGCAGACCTGAGATTCGCTGTCTTCCCATTAACTCCCAGTACACACAAGGTGGTCTGTGGTTGTGCACCCTGTGCCTCTCACCAGGGCTGGAACCGGGTCCCCTTCAGTGGCTGCAGTCAGCAGCTGAGCACGGTGTGAGCTCGTGTGGGTGTCCCTGGGAGCGCCCAGCATGGTGTGTGGCCATGGCAGCTACTGACCCCCTCTGCCCCCAGGGAGGTCAATACAGGGCTGGTCTGCCGTGCACCTCTGGGGCTGGGGGCAGCTGGGCAGTCTCTGAAAACACCTTTGTCTAAACCCACCATCCTGGGATGAGACCTCCATGTTCTGTGCCTGTTGCAAAGAGGTTTTGGATGAGGCAAATCAGGGGCACAGACAAACCAACCAGGAAACACCCACCTTTAACTGGCGCCTGACTTTTTCTATAAATAATTTCCAGCAGTTTTCCTTTGTATCCTCCATTCCAAGGGACTTCACTTGGGGCCTCATGGCCCCAATGATGGTTTCCAGGTCATTATCCTGAAAGAGGCCTGGCACCTCCCCAGATGCCAAGAAATCATTGATCACAACCAGGAATGATTCTTCAGCCACCTGGGAGTCTGTCATCAGGAACACGGCGGGGATGTTCTTCACAGCTGCTTTGATGTACTGGGAGGCGAGGTCCAGCTGGGACAGAGAGAAACTGTCACCCCCCACTTCAACCCCTATGAGGAGTTCTCCAAAGTGAGCAGTTTGGAGCAGGCCTGGGCTGCCCCGGAGAGCTGGAAGGGAGCCTTTGGGAAGGAGCTGGTGCTGGGTGCTCTGCCCAGGCACAGGTCCAGCACCAGGGCTGCCCACACCACCACCCCTGCTGTCAGCAGTAGCTCCTGCCCATGCCTGGCTGGGGAAGCACTGTGGCCCCTTGGGGCAGGACTCACGGGTGTCACCTGTGAGTGGATCCTCGTGTGCAAAGGCAGTGTCACAAGGAGAGCAGAGCCTCGTGAGCCCACTCCAGGTGCAGGACCCCTCCCCAAGCAGGTGGCACCGAGCCAGGCTCCAAAGTTGCTCCTACCTTCAGGTCTGGGATGCCGTAGCCTTTTCTCAGTGTGATCTGGAACACGCTCAGGTTGCTGATGTGAGCTGCCAGCCGTGCCAGGCTCTGCTTTCCGCTGCCTCCCACCCCCACCAGCAGCGCGTTGCCCCGAGGAGACTCCAAGATCCGGCTAATTCTGCAAATGTGAGACACGGCGTCTTCGAAGAGCACCTGAAGAAAACAGGAGGGGAAGGTTTGGTGTTCTGGATCAAGGCAGAAAGAGCAGTGAGTGCCCCATAATGCACCAACCCAACCAAGCAGTGCAGTGCTGCAGTCTCATCTTTTCAGGGCAGAGCTGCCTGCCACAGGCACTCACCAGATTCATCGCTGCATTCACCTCATTGTAGCTCTCCAGGGCTTCCCCAAGCAGGTCACTCAGAGCTGCCCAGCTTGCCACTGGCATGTACTTGGACTCATCCATGCCCTGGGCAAAGTGGCAGTAGATGTTGGGCTTGGCGAACACCAGTTCTTCATTGAGCTCCTGGGAGAGGCAATTCCAGCCATGGGGCTCAGCTGTGGGGCACCTGGGGGCTCCACTGGGCTGCAGCACTCTGCTTTTCAGCACAACTTACTGGAAAGGAGGCTTTGCAGATGTCTGCCAGCAGCTTCTTGAAGCTGTACTGATCCTCTTCATCGACAAGCTTGTCCCCATACACCCTTTCTGCTTCATGGATCCAGAGACGCATCATATCCACAGGGGTTTTCAGGCATTCGGGGGTAGAGAAGAGCAGCCCCTGACAAACAAATCCCGCAGCCCTCAGGGTTATTTTAATGCCTCTCAGAGCTGATTGCAAAGGTTTGCTCTGGGAAGAGGCCAAGGCCCTTTTTAGGGACATGGTATGCTGCAAGGATGTGGGATGAGGAAAGGGAGGAATAAGGATATTTTTGAAGAAACAGCTCTTCCACTACCTGGAATATGTTGGAGAGGTCCCGCAGGTTGAAGACGTAGTGGAACTTGATGGCTGTTGGCAGAAAGTTGGAGGCAACCTTCTGGTGCAGGGCTGTTGGCAGGACAGGAGCGTGAGCAGGCTCCAGGTCCCCAGGGACCCCTGAGCTTGGCTCCCTAGTGGTGAATTCCCCAGGGGCTTGTCCCACCCCAGCGTGGCAAAGGCTCACCCAGTGCTACTGCTACCAGCTGGGGCTGCATCTTCTGGACAGGTGGTGGCATGCTCTGCCGGGCCAGGTGCTGCTGCAGGATGGTGCCGTAGACGGTGTGCAGAGCCTCCCGGCTGGGGAAGCACACGGCGAGGACGCAGAAGTGGCGCTGCAGAAAGGGGCAGAGATTGCCATGGGCACTTTGCCCCGCAGGGGCTGATGAAGCCAGCTGGCACTGCAGGGTCCCCTGCCTCATTCCACTCTCTGGGCTTTGGTGCCTGGAGGGTGAATGTGCCAGGCAGAGCCCTGCCCCCAGCTCCTGCACACCTGCAGCCGTGAGTCGATGGTGAAGGACCCTGCGGTCGGGTTCATGCAGGCCACGTACTGGCAGTTGCGAATGTCCTTCAGGGTCAGTTTGTTCCTGTCATACCTGTGCAGGGACCAGCACTGTGACACTTTCCCCAGGGATGGGGACAGGTTCCCCTCATCATGCTGTGCCCCTCCAGCACCCACCAGTGCCCATGGTCCAGGTGCTGCCGAATCAGCGTGTGTGGTGCCACAGTGCCATACTTGTCTACCTCTGGCATGTTCATGTCATCGATGAAATAGATCAGCCTTCTGGTGCCAGGTGGGCCAAAAATTCTCCCCGATTTCTTCTCCAGGGGTTTCTCAAGGACGACTGCAGCAAGAGGAGTAGGTGGGTCAGCACTGCAGGACTCTGTGGCACAGCCCAGTGCGGGGCCAGCTGAGAGCCTTACCCTGTAGCATGGCCGAGGTTGTGTAGAAGTTGAGGGGCACAGACTGCACCAGATATTCATCTGTGCTGAGTGCTTCCAGCTTGTTCCACATCAGGACTGACTTTCCTGTCCCTGCGTTCCCCACCAGCATCACCGGCCGCTGCTTCTCCATCAGCAGGTCCATGAAGTAGCGGAGGCGAATGGTCTCTGTGGTGTGCACCACGGCAGCCTGGGGAGAGGCACTGTCAGTCCCTGCATGGCCCTGGCACTGGCAGAGGCAGGATCTGCAGTGGGCAGCATGTCTGGGCAGCTCCTGGCAGCTCCAACAGACGGTGCTCTCTGCCTGCAAACCTGGTCCCTCCCTACAGCAACAAGTCTCGTGTGCTCTGTTATTCTAAACACTTTCTGACCAAAACCAAGTCGTTACACAGAGCAACATGGACAGTTCCTGAAACCCCCACAGCCACGGCTCCTCACCCTTTTCCCTGACAGCTTAGATAAATCCCCAAGATGCCACTGTAGGAAACAAATGGAGTGCTGAAGGACATTTTGCACTCAGGCAATAGTCACAGCTATTTTACCAGACTCTCTGAAACTGCAGGTTAATCTGAAGGTAAAGGAGATGTGGAACTCACAGCCCTTGCTTGAGGCTTCTGTGGGGTAAAGAGAACCACAGGAAGCCATCGGGTTTAATGGGTGCTACCAGTCTAATCCTGATGATGCTCCATCCATTGCTGAGGGGAAGACTGTAGAGCAATAGTCAAACCAACCATATAAACACAGCACTTGTGGGAAATACCTGCAAGGGGATGTCAGGGTCGAGCTCAAACTCTGGCACTCTTTCATCCCAGGAACTGAATGTCTTCGTTTTTGGATGAATGTAATAGTCGAAAATTGTCCCCTGATTAGGAAACTTGACGGCTTTAAATTCTGACAGCCACCACTTGCTGAACTGCTGGCGGTGATCCACGAGCTGGAGGACAGAACAGAGACATTCAGACCCCAGGCACATGATGGGATGCAGAGAGAGGTGGCAGGTGCTGGGCAGTCCCATGGCTGTACCTGGTCCTGGAACAAGGCCCCACCGAAGGCCCAGATACAGGCGAAGACAAAGAAGAGCTCATACAGCTCCCGGGGTGAGTCTGCTGGGATATTCTTCGGTGTCAGGAAACATTCTAGCAGGGACAGAACTGTCTGTATGGCTGTGACCTCAGGAACAGGGGTGATTGTCTTGAACCCAGACCTGAGCTTCTCCAGGCATGGTGGCAGATACTTGTCAAAGAGGATCATCAGAGCAGCCTTCTCAGACTTCACTGTCCTTGTCTCAATCCAGCTGGCCACAATGCTATGGGAGAGAGACAAGCAGGGCTGCAGCAAGCATGCCATCCCATCCCATCCTGTCCCGTCCCGTCCCATCCCGTCCCGTCCCATCCCATCCCATCCCATCCCATCCCGTCCCATCCCATCCCATCCCATCCCATCCCGTCCCATCCCATCCCATCCCATCCCATCCCGTCCCATCCCATCCCATCCCATCCCGTCCCGTCCCGTCCCGTCCCATCCCATCCCGTCCCATCCCATCCCGTCCCATCCCATCCCGTCCCGTCCCGTCCCGTCCCTCTCCCTGCCCAGCTCACGGGTTCCAGCCCAGGTCTGCAGGGTTGATGTAGAGGATTCCAGCCCGGGACACGGTGGCCGGCGTGGCTGTCCGCAGGTGGCTGATCTCGAAGATGAGCCGCATGGTGGGAGTGAGGGGGATGCGCTCGTTGCTGGCCAAGGTGAGAACCTGGGGGAAGTGGCTCATTGTGGGGGATGTCTGGAGTTGGCCCCCCGAGACAACAAGGGTGACACCCTGGGATGTGATGGCACCAACCTTGTTGTCATCCATGACTGTGTTCAAGGACTCGATCCACATTGGATCAATGTCTCCATCAAGGATGATCCATTTGGGCCCATCATGTGTGATGTTGGCCAGGTCACGCATTGCCGTGGAGAACAGACCTGCCCCACAGAGAGACTCGGCTTGTTCCTCCCCACACACAGCCATTTGCTGGAGGACATGTGGGATTGGTGTTCCCATGAAACATATTCCTTCTCTCTCCCACTCCAGGAAAGAGCCCCAAGGAAAGGTCTTCCCATTCTGCCTTGCATTGCACATAAACTGAGCTCACAGCACTGGTGTCTCACCATCCTTCCATTCCCGTGTGGCTGGGTGAATGATCCCAAACAGCTCATCGCAGGTCACAGCCTTGGGGTCGAGGTCCACAGTGACTGGCCTCCTCTTCAGCCTTTTGTATGTCTTGTTGAGCGACTTCAGCACCTGTGGAGAGAGGATGGTGCAGCCACAGGCGCTGATCCCACCAGGGCAACCACAGCCTGCAGCAGCCTCTGCCTGCAGCGGGGGGCACGGAGCCTGGGCTGCTTCTGGGAAAGCCCCTGACCTCCCTCTGCAGAGCCAGCTCCTGGGCAGGGCATCGTGGAAGCCCAGGGTCTGCCAGCCAGCACGGTCCTGTCACCCTGCTGGCACCTCAGCATGCCCAGGATCAATCGTGAGAGCACGGCCTTGTCTGCTCTCTTTGTCTCTGCTCCCCTCCTGGGTGTCTTGGGCAGCTCCTGAGCTGTGCATCCCACACCTGCTCAGCTGCCTGGGCTCAGCCTGGCACACACAGTGCCTGAGGGCCTGGCATGGCCACGGCTGCACTGCTGTCCTCCGCCCAAACACCGCTCCGGCAGAGCTGGGGTCTGCACAGCCCTCACCAGAAGCCGTGGGAGCCCATGGGATAAGCCTGGCCGAGGCCAGAGGGGCCCCATGTCCTCGGGATGGTTTGGCTGCTACCTGGGACTTGCCGCAGCCGGCGTTGCCGACGACGAAGACGGAGTGTCGTACTTGTAGCAGTTCCTCCAGCTGTACCACCTTGAGCACAAAATTCTCCTCTGCCTGCAGCTTCAGCTCCAGCACAGACTCACGGATGACCTGGAAGGGAGAGCAGGCACTGACCACCAGCAGCCTTGGAAAGACCCCAGAAGCACTGAATAGACCATCAGCCTCTGGATGCTGCCAGGACTGGGACATCTCTGGCAATGGTGCCATGCTTGGGCTTGCACCTTCTCAAAGTTGAGGTCCCTCTTCCTGGGAACATCCAGTGCTGGAAACAGGTCTCCAATCAGCCCCAAGAACACAGGCAAGTCATCTGTCACAATCTTGGGGATATTGAAGTCTCTTAAAGCTCTCATCAGAACTTGGTCCTCTGCAGAGCCGGGGTCCCCCCTCTTCAAGGAGCCTGCCACCACCAGCACGGACTTGATGGCCCGCAGCCCCCAGTCGTAGTGGTCCTGTGACAGGAGGCAGAGAATCACCATTTCACTTTGGTGAAGAAGAACTGCTTCAAACAGCACTGCAGAGGAACACCCTGTCCACTGGCCCCCAGCCAGGATATCCACATGGCTCCCAGTGGGCTGGACCTAAACTGAGCTTATTTACAGGAGAAACCTGTAGTCAGTCATGGGGATGGTTTGGAACTGGGAAGCTGTCTTCCTTCTTGGAGACTCATTTATATTGTAAATCACCTCTCTTGAGATGAATAATATCTGAATGCTCTCACCTTAACTGGCCTAATTCTAATTCTAATTGATGCTGTTCTTCTTTGGGGCTTCTTGATTCCTTCCTTAAGGCAGAAAGGTGCCATATGATGCACCAGGTAGAAGTGGATCTTGTCCAGCCACAGACCTGAGCTGTGCAGAACCATGCACAGCTCCGTGTGTCACCACCAGCAATCCCACTACAGTGTGTCAGGTTTGATGATCAAATGAACTCTCCTCTCACAGACAGCACTGTGTAATATCATTGATTACCTGTTTTGACAACAGCTCTTTGCAGAGCGTGTAGAGAGTGATGAACTTTCTTGCCAGGAGCCTGGCATCGAGAAACCCCTCTGCCACAAGCATGATTTCGCAGATCAGTTCAAAATCGGGCACCACCATAGCGCAGGGTCTAGAGAGGAGCAGCTGCAGTTGTCAGGGCCGCTTACCATGTCCTTACCCTCCCCCAGCTCCTGAGGTTTGCCCCCAGGTTTCCAGTGTAATGAGCAGTCAGTTGCTGCAGTTACACTTGCTGGGATCTCCTTCCCAGGCTCCTCCAAGCGCAGCTCGTGTCCCACCAGACTGGGGCACATCAGCCCTTCTGCAGTCACAGGTTGAGTTTCACCAAGGACAGGGGTCCCACAGCATCTCTGTGCCTCCCCTTCAGGTGGTGCTTCACCACCTTTTTGTCCTACTCCCCACCCGAGCATCCTCTCATCTTGCTGAGCAGCCCAGCTCACCCTGCCTGGCCACCTCTGGGAGTGACAGAGGTGTCACTCAGGTGACTCAGAGCTGTCCCACGGTGCCGACGGCTCCCTCATAGCAGGGCCACCAGTGCACACAAACACCCCTGGCTCAGGTCACACTGTGGATGTGGCACATGGGTGCCAGCACCGAGGGAACTGCTGCTGTGACACCGACCCACCTGAACAGAGCCTTTAGATTCTCAGGCAGCTCTGTGCGCCCGGCGTAACCAGGGTTCATGGTGATGAACAGCCCAACCGATGGGACCAGGGAGATGGTCTCCCCAAGGAAGTTGAATGTTTTCTTCTTGGCACGGATTGCATCTTGAATACATTTTACCTGCCAGATGAGCAGAGGTGTTGGTGCTGGCAGTTCCCAGCTCCCTGCCCAGTGCTCTGTCTGGCCCCAGCTGCTCCCCAAGGTGAGCCTGAGGGGTTGGTTGTGCCAGGAATAATATTGAGACCTAGCTGAAGCCACAGCAGCAGGAGAGCTGAACTTAAACCAGCTCCTTCCTAATCACCTCAACTCCTTGTCCCAGGTGATGGCAGAGCTGGGGGCTGACAGGTCACCAGGATGGGACACAGCTGGGCTGTGAGGTTTAACTGTGCCCAAATCCCCTGCGCTGCTGTGCTTCCACCCCCCACCCTGTGTCCAAATGGGATATAGTGGAGAGAGCAGTGGCAGACTCCTGCGAGTCAGGTCTAACTGGGGCAGCATCCAGGACACGAGCTGGGAAGTCTCTTTGGCACCCAGTGCCACTGGGCTGTGGGGACAGCGCGCACCTGCACCGCAATGACGGACAGCACCTCCACCAAAATGCGATTGAACTCGTCGAAGCAGCCCCAGGCGCCTGTCTGGGCAAGTCCTTTGTAGATGTTCCCACAGGACTGGAGAGAAAGAGAGCAGCAGGACAGGCTCAGGCACTGCGACCCCTCACAGCATGGGGGGGTTTGGTGACAAAACTTGAGTGTTGAGAGCTGCAACCTTATGGATTGTGCTCTTCCCTAGGGAAATTCCCCGCGGTGATAAAGCCCCTCTGCCGAGGCTCCCCTGGGTTCCCATAGACCCCAAACCCGGGTCCCTTTGTCCTGGACACCCCACGGTTCTCACATGGGTGCCACCATCCCGTTGCCCCGTGCCCTACCCTGTAGTCCATCTGCTCGGAGCAGTTGAACACGTAGACCATAATCCCCACTGCCCGGCCCAGGTCCTTGGTGGTCTCTGTCTTGCCGGTGCCTGCGGGGCCAGCGGGGGCTCCCCCCATGTAGAGGTGCAGGGACTGTGTCAGGGTGATGTAGCACCTGTGGAGGGGGGACACCGGGGCTGAGCGGGGCCCGTGGCACGGCCGTGGTGCCAGGGCAGTGGGAGGTGTGGGGAGCCGAGCCCCACCTGTCTGTCAGGGGGGTGATCACCAGCCGGGGGGTGTTCCCCAGGTACTCGTAGGCGTACAGGAGCTGAGCGTCGCAGATGTTGGCGTAGCAGTGCTTCTCCCCGTCATCCCAGCGGTGCCGGAGCTGCGACTGCCAGGCAAACGCCTGCGAGTTCTCCACCTGTGGAGCAGCTGGCTGTGGGGGGCAGGTGGGCACTGGCACTGCCCACCCTGGCCCGCTGGGACAGTGACACACGCTGCCTCGGGACCGTTTGCCACCTCCCAGCACAAGGACAGCGTGCAAAGGGGTCCCAGGGCCATGCTGGGGTGGGTGAGGACTGTCCCTCCTCGCGGCCCAGCTCAGCGCACACCCACCAACAGAGGTGCCCAGCCAAAAAGTAATGGAATGACAGGAAACCTGTGCTCCAAAGTTCTGAGAGACGGTGCAGCAAAAATTCCCTCTGGTACCAAATACCTTTGTTTGGATCATTTTGGCCACAACGTCCCTCGCATGGACATCAATAGTGCAGATTGTCATGATCTTCATTCTGTCTCCAGCACTCAGGTTCCCAAGGAGCAGGGAAATCAGGGCATTCAGCCGAGCGATCTGGGGAAGGACAGAAATAATGGACATAGAGATGATGCCCTCATTTGCTCACTTCTTGATGACCCCTGGCCTGGCAGAGAGGCTCCAGGTCAGGTGTGGATGATGCCAACCTGCTTTTTGTTATAATCCTTCAGGGCATTCTCGTAACCTTTCTCCAGACTCGAAAAGGCAACACCAACCTCTGAGGTCCAGGCAATCTGGGTGCACGTGAGAGCAACCTGCAGAAAACCATGGGGGCAACACAGCCATAAAGAGGAACCCGCTGTGGCTGTGCCTCCTGGGGCTCTCTGGCCCCTGTCCCTCTCAGAGCCGGCTCAGCCTGGCCCCGTGCACGCACCTGTGCTGGGTAGTCAAACACCCACTGCTCCCGTGGCTTGTCCTCATAGGTGCCCAGGGCCTGGGGGATGAGGTTCCGCAGCGTCGAGCGCATGCGCTCCAGCAGCCGGTTCAGCCAGACCTCAACCTGCAGGGTCACATCCAGCAGAGCTCAGCAACTCCCAGCCCACTCAGGCTGCACAAACCTCTCCCTGCACAGCGCAGTAGGAGAGAGTCTGGTCCCTAGGGCACAGCCCATGGGATGTGAAGAGGAGTGGTCTGAGGGCAAACAGCCGGGGGTAACCACCCTTGAGGGACTGTGAGGCTGAGCAGGTTCACACAACTGTGCTGCTCTGTACCTACAACACAGGTGCCATTGCTGGGGTTTTTGGCCAAAAATCTTTGTAATTGCATATTTGTACTCCTGCTGGGGTGTTAGAGCACAACCAGCAAAAGGCTCATCCCCATCCTCAACCTTCCCCCCACCTCAGCCTTCAGAGTCTCCACAAAGCTCAGCTGACCTGGCCAGACAGGTCACAGTCTGCATCGAAGGGCACGTACTCCCCGTCCCGGCTGAACATCCCGCGGGCCACCTTCTGCGGCTTTTTGTCTGAGTCCAGCTGGAACTCCAGCTTGGCCAAACTGTCATACAGCTTTGTCAGGTGCCGGGACACCTGAGAGCAGAGGCACAGCCACTGTCAGGACCCCCGTCACGTGCGGAGGTGTGATCAGCAGCTGAATCTACCCCCGGGTGCTCTCTGGGCACTGCACCCCCAGGAAGGGAGATCAGGGACGGTGTTCTGCCCATAAGAGTGAAAAATATTCTAAAACTGCTCAAACAACTGCAGGGAAATGGCACAGGACTCACCCCCCCATGCTCACACACAGCCTATACCTCAAGGGGCTCGGTCCCCTTTGATAAAATATCCAGCAGGTCCGCAGAGGAGACAAAATAGAAGCGGGGAAATGCCAGTCTTTTGGTCTCAAGGTATTCAGCCAAGGCCTTCTCACAGACTGCCAGCCTGGCAGAAAACAGAGAACCTGCCATTAGCCCCCATACACTGGTTTTACTTTTTGCTCAGTCCTTGTCTTGCTGATGCTTTTTGAAGCCCTTCCTTTGGCCTCCCAAATGCTTCACCAGGATGGCTCGAGCCTTACCTGTCCTGCAGCGCTTCCAGCCGGGTGTGCAGCCCGGGCTTGTTAGTGCAGTCAATCACGTTGGGAGTTTGTACTGCATCAGCCATTAGTTCCTGAAGAGGAAAAACACTTCAGCCAACCCAAACTGGCAGAGAGTTGCAGGGAAAACGAGAGGGGGAATAGGCTTCGCACTCGGAAATCCTCGTCAATGGTATCAAATTTCTTCGAATCCTCTGGCAGTTGACTGCGTGTGTCTTCAGATGCTATGAAGATTGTTTCCAGGTGGCTCCATTTCCTCTGCACCTCAAACCAGGTGCTGATGACAGTGTCAGTGGTTGACAGCTTATGCTGCCAGTCCTGTGCCCTCTGAAGGAAGAAGGCTCGGTACTTGGAGGCCAACACGTTCTGCAGCTGCATTTGGTTGTCTTCCAGAGTCTCAATGAGCAGCTCATCCATCTTCAGCAGTGGGAGCTGGGTCCTGCTGTGGGGCTCATACTCAAACTCCATTGTTGCCCAAGTAGTGTCCAGGGCATTCAGCACCTGTGGTTGGGGCACAAGGATGAGCTGGGTGCTGAGCCCAGCCCCTGTGGGGAAGCAGGAGGACAGAGAAGTGCCTGCTCCAGGCATGGGCTTCACCAGCTCTGTGTGCTGCCTGTGGACTCCGGCCCCAAGCCCTTGACAGCCATGGAGTCACACTGGGGTCTCAGCAAAGCAGGGGAGGAGCTGAGCCCCGTTTACCTTCTCCATCCCAGCCTCCTTTGACGCTTTGTCCACGATGCCGCGAACCTCCTCCTCAAACTTGTGTAGGTTCAGCTGCAGCAGATCCGCGAGGGTGGTGTTCTCGGACATGGTGAATTGCACCTGGAGCAGAACGGGCACGGTTGGGCCATGGGCTCCCCTCCACAGAGAGGCAGCCCAGCAGCTCACCCAAACGAGCTCATTAACTCCCACTTTTAGAGACCCTACACAAATATTTGCATGTGGCCAGATTTAAACCTAATGGGAACCCTTCCCTTGCTGGGTGTGAGTCTTGGGAGCCTCCTGGGCCAGGGCCTGGAGCCTCCCGGGCCAGGGATGGGCAGGAGGACTCAGGAGCACCTTGGTTGTCTGCACAAGCTCCTGCCAGTGCCGGTCCCTGATGGCTGGGTTCTGCAGCTCGCTCACGGCTCGCAGGGACGTCATCATGTTCTTCATGCTGCTGTCCAGCCCTGTGAACACGTCCCAGCTCTTCACCTCCTTATCCAAAGTCCGGATGTCTTTAGCGAATTTCTTGCACTCAATATCCATATCCTCAACGTTAAGCTCTGCCCACCTGGTTGTGTTCCAGGCGGCGATGCTCAAGTTCACCTGGACCCAGGATACAGGTTCACAGCGTGTGATTAGCAGGAGCATTCCTGCCCGGGAAGAGGAGCAGCACACCCAGTGCCGCACGCCCTGTGTGCCCACCCGGCCCCCCACTCATGCACACCCACACAGACCTGCTCCAAGCGTAACAACCCACCCCATGTCTCACCCTCCCTCTGATGGCAAGGAGCTGTCTGAGAAGCTGCAGCAGCTCTGCACTTTTGGCTGGCAATGCCCAGCTGGCAGCAGGTACCTGTACCAGGTGCCTGTGCTAGGTGCCCATGCCAGCCAAGAGCAGCCTGCTGTCCAGCCCTTGCTTGGAAGCAGCGTTGGGCACTGTGCCCTGGCTCCCAGACCACAGCACGTACCAGGGTGACCATGTCCCAGACCTCCTTCAGCAGGCGCAGCTCCTTGCGACACATTTTAAGCTGTTTGTACTCTGGGACCGACACCTCAAACAGTGCAGCTGAGGTGGCCAGGGCTGCCATTTCCTTCTCCAAGGCCGTGATGTGCTTATCTTGCTGGATGGAGGAAAGGAAAAGGTGTCAGCCAGGGACCGTGTGCCAGTCTCTATTCCAGCAGCTGCTCCGTCCCTGCTGCGGGGCCAGACCCTCCCTGTCAGCCTGGAGTGGCTGCCCCTCCCCAGCAAGCAGTGTCAGGGGTGGCCAGGCAGTGCCAGAGGAGACAGCAGTGGTGTTCTCCCCTTCCTTACCCTGTTCAGTGACTTGTAGGGGTCTGGGTCTGTGTACGAGAAAGGGGCTTTTCCCTGGAAACTCTCCCGGAAGGCGAGCTGCTGGACCTGTGTGCGAGGATGGGGCTCATGGGGGCAGCCAGGACAGCTGGGAAGAGCAGCAGAATCTTCCCAGAGCTGCCGAGGAGCTGTCTCCCTGCCCACAGCCCCCAGGCAGGCACCTCAAAGTCCTCGCACTTCTGGCGGAGGATGGCGGCCTCGGCGGCTTGCAGGGGCGCTGCGTTGTCCGCCACCCGCAGGCACAGCTTCTTGTTGTTGTCCCAGTGCTCGGGCAGTTTCTGCAGTGGACAGACACCATGTGGGGTCTCCAGCCTGGCCCCAGCAAGCCCCTGCCCAGCCCCCCACACCCTGAGCAGCCTACCTTGAGCTGCAGGTGGACCTCCTCCGGCATCTTGTCCCCGTAAGTCTTGAGCAGTGCAACTGTCTCCTTCAAGGGCTCAAACATGACATCAGTCACCTCCTGCCTCTCCCTGACCTTTGCCAGGTGCCCCATCACTGCCACCAGTCCTTCATAGTCTCCCTCCTCCAGAGGTTTACTCAAGCCGGCAGTGGACTCTTTGATGAAATCCTGCAGCTCCTGAAGACTGAGAGGACAGTGGTGCTCACCAGGCATCCCTGGGGCTTAGGCTCACTCTGCAGGGCATGACGCCCCAGAAACTCGCCCCTGAGGTGCCTGGAACCTTCATCTGGAACCTGCCCTTTCAGGGCTGTGTCCCCAGGTCAGCCCTGCCCTGGCACACAGTGGTGCCTGTGCCACAGCTCAGCTGGGCTTCACTTGGAGCACCCTGTCCCTAGGCCAGGGCTGACCAGGCGTTACCTGCTGGTGACGTGTTGGGCAAGGAACTTCCGGAGCACCAGGCTCTGGCCCTTGATGGCATCCAGCAGCGCCTTCTTGAAGGGGCGGCAGTCACTCTTCAGCCACCCCCCAAACACCTTGGTTTCCTCAAACTCCAGCACCTCTTCATGCAGTGCCTCCAGTGCGTCAATCTGGGGACAAGAATGGGTCACGGTTTGTGGCTGGCACCTCCCTGGGCACAGAGTGTCCCCTAGGGCACCCCGAGCTCCCAGCACATCTGAAGGCACCCATCCCACACCTCCTGTTGAAAGAGCTGGAGGGGTGGAATCCCAGGCGCCAAGGGCTTCTCTGGTGATGGCTCTGTCTCCTCCCCCTCTGCGGCGGCACTGCCCATGGTGAGGAAGCGCTGCAGGAACTCCTCGGGGCTCTCCTGCCACAGGTGGGAGTGCTCCTCAAAGCTGCCACTGAATTCTTCCCCTTCCGCCATGGTGCTGACCACGAGCGACATCAGCTTCTCCTGCATCCTCGCCAGATCCGCCTGCTCCTCCAGCGCAGTCTGAGGGGACAGGCAGGGCTCGGGACTGCCTGGAAACGCCGCCACCCTCACCCTTCACCTGCCACGGACTCACCTTGTAACTGACCGCCCCCTCCAGCAGCCGTGGCATGGAGGCTGCCACCTTCTCCATGTCCTCGAGCAGCCCCTCCACCAGCACCAAGAAGCTGTCACCGGCCCCTGCCTCCAGTGAGGGCTGGTACTGCACGCGGCCCTCAGACAGCTCCATGCGCACCTCGAACAGCGGGGCCACCTGGGCCTGCAACAGGGCAGTGTCTGCTGTGGGGCTTCGTGTCCCACAGCCCCACAGCCCTGCAAGCTGCTGGAGCATGGGGACAGTCACGTTTGGCCACTGGCCAAACCAGCAGGAGCGGAGGGACACCCCGAGCCCAGCACAGGGACACCCGCTGCCAGAACACCGGGACCTACATCAGGGGCCATGTTGGTGAGCAGCAGCTGCAGGGATTTGTGAACGAGGTTGCAGAGCCCATCCAGCACAATTTTGTCTAAGAATCCCACATAGGCCAGCCAGATCCGCGAGGACAAGTCAGCCTTAAACAGATCTGCGTTCTCCTGCCACGAGAAAACCAACCAGTGCTTGTCAGTGAACACCCTGCACAGGCATTGGCTCCTGACATTGCTTCAAGTCCTTCCTCCTGCCCCTGCGAGCCATCCAATGCTCCAGGGCCATGTCTCACCTTCACCATCCCCTGGATCTTCTCGCCTGTGCTCTCGATGACAGTGCGGCGCTGAGCTAAGGTGTGTTCCTTCCCATCGAGGTCCAGGAGCGCTGTTTCCTTGTTGTCCTTTCTTCCAAACAAGGGAGTGGCTGAACAGTCCTGCAGGGAGGAGAGAATGGGGCTGCTCTGCTGAGCCAGAGAAGGGACAATCCCAGCTAGACATGTCCCACAAAGATGCTTGTGAAGTGCCAGCTAACACTACCTCCATCAGCTTGGTGATGTTCTGTAGGTTCAGCTTTGCTCTCTGGACCCGTCTCTGCAGGTCATGTAGGGTCTCCCTCATCCCCTGGATGTATTCCATGACACCTGGGAGGGAAATGGGCACATGAGCACCTTGTGGAGACACCCCCAGGGCAGTGGCAGGTCAGTCGGTGCTGGGGACCAGGGACCCCAAAATGCACAAGGAGGATTCCCAGCCTTGGATGGCCAAGGTGGGGGTTTGTACCTTCATTGCTCCAGAACAGAGACTTCTCAGCACTGGCCAGACGGACGTCCAGGGTCTCCAGCTCCCCTGCCAGCAGTGGCTGCTCCACCGGCATCAGCTGCTGCCTCACCTGAGTCAACACACCCGCAGGTGAGCACTGAGGAGCAGGGTCCCCACCCCACCAGCACGGAGGTGCGGGGCAGGAGGTGCGGCAGCAGCCACGGCTGGGCTCAGCCACAGGATGGGCAGGGACCTGAGGTGCCAGTGATGTACCCAAACCCCCGCCCCTGTCCCTTTCAGCCTGGAAAAGCAGCTGGGCTGCCTCCCCTTCAGAACCTGCCTCATTGTACCAGCCCACGATGAGCTCCAAGATGTCTCCTATTTTTTGAAAAGTCTCATTTTGGGCAAAGAGGCTCTCAGCATTGCTTGGGATGCCCGGCTGCTGCTGGATGTGCAGGTACTTCACCTCCCGCAGGACGGCAGCGAGCTGCGCGACACCACAGCCGGGAGGGGCTCGTTAGCAGCCCCGAGAGCTTGGGGTCACCCAGTGAGGGGTTGCTGGCATTGCCCGTGCCAGCACACACCTTTCTGCTGAAGTTGACGCTGAGGAGGCGAGACTCGGGGTCCCTCAGGAGCAGGGGCTGCTCCAGGCTGAAGTGGCAGTCCTGGCCAGGTCCACTCGCCCATTCCTCGTAGACGCTCTTGCTGTGGCGTTGCAGCATCCCCATCATTTCCTCGTACTTCCCAAACACCAGCTCAGCCTCAGCACCCACCATGGCACTGTCAGAGCCACAATAAAGCAGCTGCAGCAGGACATGGGAGGGGACCCATCCAGGCTGGATCCTCCCACTGCTGCCCTGTGTCCCCGGGGGATGACGGGGGACCTGCACCTACGGGTGGTTGATGGCCAACAAGTCCTTGTGTGGCCCCTCCAGCCGCTGCTGCAGCTCCAGAGACCACTTCAGCTGCCCGGCCACTGGTGGCATGTTCTTGTGGATGGCTGGGCCCCCCCTGGGGGGTGGTGGGGACAGGAACCGGGTGTCATACAGTGTCTTCACGCTCTCCACTTCGGCCTCGAACATTCCCAGCAGGGCCAAGTAGCAGGGGGAAGCCTCAGCCCTGATCAAGGGTTGCTCCAGCACGGAGGCAAACATGTGCACCAGCTGCAGGAGAGAGAGGCAGGCACTGGTTCCTGCACCCTGGAGCAGTCCCTGGACGGGCGAGACCCCCAGCTCCTGTGGGAGCTGTATGCCAGGCTGCTGAGCTGGGGCACAGGTACCTTCACAGCAGCTGTCAGGCGGTTACAGTCATCAAAACCCTGGCAGAAGATGGCAGCCAGCTGCTTGTTTGCATCCTCGACCTTCTTCTGGAACTCTTCAAAGTCTTTGTCCCATTGCTGCCATTGAAAGCAAAATGGTTTCAAGTGGCACAGCCGCTGTGCCTCCTTCCCAAATCCTTCAGGAAGGATTTGCTGTACCCAGAGGGTCCAGAGCCCCATGACCTCCTCCAGAGCCAGCCCTGTGCTGCTGTGGGACAGTCCCATGTGTCCCTCTGCAGCATGTTCTCACAGGGGACTCTTGTCTTTTCACTTGGCCAATGATAACACCTCCATTCCAGCATCCATCACATTTCCTCTCCAGCATCTGCTCACCTCCTCATCAGGATCCAAGGGATCATATTTGCATTCAGCAAAAGCTTTGGTGGCTTCACAGACCTCCTCAGAGATTTGCAGCACCCAGGTCACAAGGAAGTTTCCTCGCACCCCTCCCAGCATTGTCTTCTCCAGCCTCAGAAAGTCGATGGCTGCCTGGAACAGCTCCTGGCAAGCATAAACCCACTTTTACCTGGCTCCCCCTGTCCCAGGCTGCAGGTGCAGGAGCTGCAGCACCAGTGCAGGGCTGCATGCTGCCAGCTCAGCAGTCCTGAGGAGCATCCCCACAGGACTGCTCTCCAGCCTGCCTAGGGTGTGCCCATCCTGCCTTGGGGGCTCAGGGCTGGGGGGAAACAGCTGGGAATGGTGACACTGAACTCCCAGTGATGTCCCACTGTGCCAGCGGCCCCAGCCCGCCCCAGGCTGTGCCCACCCTGTGCCTCTCCCACCACAGGATGCCCAGGGCGGGAAAGGCCTGACTGAGGCTGGCACTGTGCCCTGAAATGCTGTGCTGTCACCTTGATGGTCTTGAGCCTCTGCAAGAAGGCGTCCATCCTCCCAAAGATCTGTGGGGGGGGAAACTCCCAGAGCTGTGGCTGCTCCTGGGAGGGGAGAGAGGCTGTCAGTCTGGTGCTGGTGTGCAGGGGTCAGATGTTCCTGCACCATCCCTGCACCCACCGGGAACAGTGTGGGCATTAGTTCAGAGCAGTAAGTGTTGTAGGACTGGAAGAACTTCTCTGTGTTGGCGATGGTTAGTTTGAGTGCCTCCAGGGTCTCCTGGGGTTCTCCTTGCAGCCCCTTCAGCATGTCCTCCGGGTTCAGGAATTTATAGCTCTGGGACAGACACAGGCAGGGGCCATTGTCAGGAGGACGTGGAGGCTGCTCCTGCCCCCTTCACCCCCACAGACTTGCTGGTGGTTGCCTGCAGCCTGTGCCTGCCCCCCGACTCTCCCCAGCCCTAGGCTGTCTCTGCGTCACCACGACTGGACTCTCCACATCTGGAGATGTCAGGGGTGGGTCAGTGCTGGCCCTGGGGCCGTACCAGGCTGATGAAGAAGTTGCAGATCTCCTGCAGGATACGGGCTATGTGGGCAGGTGAGTGGTAGTGCACGCAGTGTACCCGGAGCAGGCAGACAGTGCAGAGCACCTTGGGCACGAAGGGCCGCAGCTGCAGGAGCGGAGCCTCGTCAGTGCGGGGCCGAGGCAGAGCCAGGGGATGTCCCCCCTGGAGCCTCTGGGGCTCTGCCGCTGCCCAGATGAGGTCACCAGGCTGTGCCTGGTTATTTTGCCATGTATCACTTACCTGGGAGTAATCTGCTTGCTCCATCTCCTCCAGCAGTGTCTGCAGAGGTTGCAAGTGGAGGCTGACATCATTGGCTTCCTCCAGACCTAGGAGATGGAGAAAGTCTGTGTTGGGGTGAAGACACCTTGCTGGAGGCAGCCACCACCGTGTCATGGGACCTCACCACCACTGACGGCCCTGAACATGTTCTGCAAGGATGGCCAGTAGCAGCTGTCAGCCTTCTCCAGCATCTTGGCCAGCACTGTCACTTGGGGTGAGAGCAGCTGGCAGGGAAGAGGTGTCAGGATCAGCATGGGGGGCTCAGCACAGGGGGCTCAGCATGAGGACGTGTGGCCACCATAGCTGAGGCAGTACCTGCTCATTGATGCACTCCAAGTTGGTCATTCTGGTCTGCCAGAAATCAAACTCGACCCTGGGGAGGGGGTGCAGCCCCTCCAGTAGTTGCTGCCCTGGGTCCTGACTAAAGATCTCTTCAACCTGCTGGAACCACTCGATGATGACGGTCTCAATGGAGTGCAGCGCTGAACCATCTATGGGCTCCACCAGGCTGAAAGACAGATGGGTTATGCCTGCTGGGAGCCCTGAACTGCCCCAGGGGAGCCCCAGGGGAGCCCGTCATGCCTGCTTGTGGCCATCTCTGCTGGTGCAGATGCCTGGCATGAACCCCTCAAACATTGCTGCAGGGGATGGCTGTGCCCAGGGCTGTGCAGGGACCGAGCCAGTGTCCCAGCTCCCGTCCCTCCCTGAGAGATTTATGCTACCCTCGGCCCCTGCCAGGCTTTTCTGGCACCAGGTGGTGCCAGCAGCACCCACCAGTCCAGGGCTGCTCCTGAGTCTTCCCAGCTGACCAGGTGCTCGGGCAGTGGGAGCAGCGGCTTTCCCTGTATCTTCCCACTCATCAGGAACATCTTGTTCTGCAGCTTGTGAGTCTGTTGCATGATGTCCTCCACCACAATCTTGGGCCAGCCCGACCCCTCATTGTGGCTCAGGAGCAGAGGGGACACAACCTGCGAGACAGGGCTAGGTCAGGCACTTGGTCACGACCTCCTGTGCACAGGGCAGTGGTGATCCCAGTGCTCCCTCTCGCTGCCATTGAAGCACAGTCTCAGAAGTCACAGCTCTGCTTGCCACAGATGGGCTTTGCTGATATTTACCTCATCAGTGTGACCAAAAGGCCCTTTGCTCTGAATTTCCAGCTCTCATGGCCTGGGAAGTGCTGGAAGGGGCACAGTAAATGCATCTAGCAGAGTCAGGGGCTGGCACATGAGCAAAAGCCCCCAGCAGTAGAGGCTGCTGGAGCTGATGCAGCATTTGGGTGCTCTGCACTGACAGCAGGAATATTTATGGGAAGTTTAAGAGAAATCCATATAGACATTTCCCAGCTGCAGGGTAGAGATAAGTGGGCATTATTATGAGTTTGTAAAATTGCAAAATTGGGAGGAAGTGATCCAGTTGGGGACAGAAGAAAACAGGATTGGTGACCTACACCCAGCTCTTGTCCTTGTGGGGCTTGTTCAACGTAGGATGGGAGCTAGTGCAAGGTCAGGGCAAGGGCCTGGGACAAGTTTTATTTTGTGAATTTTAGTTTATTTTGGAGCCCACCTGGAAATTTGGCTAGAGCAGCCCACAGCGAGGGTGCCAGGGGAGGGTGCCAGGGCAGCAGCGTGCCCAGGGAGCTCAGCTCACCCTGCTTGCCCCAAGCCTGTGCCTGCATGGGCAACCCACCTCCAGCAGCACGGTGATGAGCTGCTCCACGGGCGAGGGGCCGATGTCTCCCACCAGCAGAGCACTCCGACAGTTCTCCCCGGTGATGTTCTGCCCCGTCTTCTTCACACAGTAGAGCGCCTTGCCCTTTTGGGCAGGTGGGAAGCAGGTAGTGGGCATGGGCTGCCCAGCAGGGTTCAGCCCCAGCACCAGCTCCAGCATTTCTGGCTGCTTGAAGAACTTGTCCAGCATGACTGAAGTCTCCTCACTGGCCACAAACTTGCCCCACTTGTCCGGCCGCACACGCAGCAGTGCCGTGGCCAAGCTCTCGAGGAGATCCATCCGCTCATCCTCTGCGCCTGCCATCGTGCCAGCACCTGGGGTGGTCCAGTGGGCAAAACCCCGCTCAGCCAGGGGCTGTGCAGACCCCACACCCTGCCCTCCTGACACTGCCCATCCCACCCTCTGCACGTGCAGTCTCAGGGGAAGCTGCCAGTCCCATCCCCGCCTGGTCCCAGTGGCCCCAAGCCTACCCCATCCCTGACTGGCCCCATCACCACCCGGCCCTACTGCTGCCCTGGCTCACCCCAAACTTACCTGGCTCTGCTGCTCCTCTGTCGCACTCCTCAACCCTCCAACAGCCTCCAGGCACTGTCTGCACCCCAACTGTCAGCAGTTCAACTGGCCCCAACCGCCCCTGGCACAGCCCAACGGCACCGGCACCAGCCCAACCGCAGGGCTGCCCTTCCCCCTCCGCACCCCACACCGTCCCCATCCCTCAGCAAGGGCTTTTCCCACCCTGGCCAGACTTGGACTGGGAGGAGCACAAGCCCAGTCCAAGGCTGGGCACAGTGCAAGGGCTGACAGTGGCAGGGGACTCCTGCCCACCCCAGGCTGCACAGAGCACAGGAGGCCAAGAGAAGCGTGGTGCAAGTATTTATTTGTTGCTGATCTTCAGCACTAGTTTACAAGGCCATGGCAAATTAAAAAAAAAAAAAAAAAAAAAAATTTAGAATAAAAAATCCTGCCCCCCCGCCCCACTCCTGTGAGGCCTCTGCACTGAACCACCCACATACAAAATAATCTACAAGGAGAAAACTATACAGGAGTATTTACACCTCTGATAAATAGACTAATACTGATCCAGGCGCCTCCAGACCGTGCGTGGGGATGGGGACAGGACAAGACACAGGCGATTGTGAGGCAGAGAGGGGGGGGCCACAGTGCCCACCCAGCCAGATCCCCACCAGCAGCCATCCCGAGGGCAGGCTCCAGCCCTGGGTGTGTCCCACCATGTGGCACATGACACAAGGATGTGCTGGGGCAATGCCACATCCAAAGCCACAACTCCCACAGCCAGGTGAGGATACTGCTCGTCAACAGTGCCTGCCCTTCGTCCCTCCTGTGGCTGTGGGGACCATTCCAGTGCAGGGGGTGGCTGGGAGGGTCCGAGGCAGCAGCGTGGACACGCCTAGGACAGACCCAGGCCCGCTACAACGAGGGCCGGGAGCTGTATCTCTGCAGGGCCACCCTGGGGCTGACACCTGTACCCCAGCACCTGTGGCACCCCAAAACCGCCAGCCGCCCACCAACAGCTGCCTCTCTCCTGACGGAACACCCCGAAAGCGTCTCAACACGAGTGCTGGGGGACCCAGTGACACATGGCTGCAGGCTTCCTGGGGCTCAGAGGCAGGGAGGGTGCCCGTGGTGCTGAGGCCAGGGCTCACAGGGGTGCACGGGGTGCTGTGTTCCCGCTTGAGCCTGTGAAGACGCTGTCCGGTGATGAGGCAGTGATGGGGGGCCAGAGTCACTGAGATGCCCCTTCCCTCCCCCCACAGTAAAGAAATGGCTAAGCTGAAGCTGGGCCCTGGGCCAGCCTGCAGCGTGGCCCCCGCCCCACGTGCCCCCGTGACGGAGGGACATGAGCTGCTGCAGGGGCACGCTGGCCTCGCAGGGCCAGTCTGGCTGCTAGTGCCTCTTGGTGGAGGAGACCTTCTTCTTCCTGGCAGCCAGCATCTCATAGAAGGGGTCCCGGCTGATGGCTGCCCTGGCAGGAGAACAAGGGCTGGGTCAGGCCAAACTGCTGCAGTGACGGGTGCAAGCTGCCTGGCCTGGCCTTGGACAGGTCCCTTTATATCCCTGGGGAAGTTTTCTTCCCCCATCCTTGCAGGATGCCCTGGGAAGCACTGTCCCCTTTGAGGACAGCAGGCAGGTCCCTGCTGTGCCCCTGCCCAGCCCCATGCCACCACATGCTCCTCCAAGCACTCACTTGATGCACTTGATCCACTCCTCCTTCTCCTCAGGCGTGGGGGCAGAGATGCGATACACGGTGTGGTTCCCCTCCACCACACGCCCATCTGCCTCTGTCTTGCAGGCCTTGATCACCTGGTCCTTGTTGTCAGGAATGTAGAGCTCAAAGCAGTTCTGGGAGGGAGAGACTTCTCAGAGGCAGCCCCCACCTCCAAAGGGGACCCCAGACTGGGAGGGAAAAAGCAGAGCCACACACCCCTGGCAGAGCCACCCCAGCATGGCAGAGCAGGACAGACACACCGTGATTGTCACCCCTGGCCCTGCATGAGCCCCTGTGGCGAGCACCCCCAGGTCTGCACCCAGCTGCTTTGATAGCGAAGGCAGTGACCGCTCTGGGGCCCCCTGCCTCTCCTGGGGACATCTCAGGGTGCTGCAACACCTCCCAGCTTTTCCTGCCCAAGCCAAAGCTGCCCCAAACCCCAAAGGACACTGCCACAGCACTCACAGGCTTCTTGGAGTCCTCCACCTCACGGATGCTCAGGTTCTCCAGGGGGATGATGCCACGGGGCTCCTTATCCTGGTGCAGCCAAGCAGAGGTTTAGCTGTGGGCCGGACAGCCCCAGTCCAGCCCCTTCCCTGCCCCAGCTCAGCTCACCCTGCACGGAGCCCACTCACCGTTGTGTACTCGAAGTAGTAAAGGCAGTTGTCAGTCAGGATGAACCAGCGCCGCTTCCACGTCTTCACCCTGCCCCCTGGGAGCAGAAGGGACAGTCGGGCGCAGCCCTGCAGGGCACGGCCGGGCACACGGCAGCCGGCTGGGCACAGAGGCTGCAGCAGACGGGGCCCGGGCGGACACACAGAGCCAAGCAGAGCCAGGCAGCGGCGGCAGCAGCAGGCAGCGCACACCGCACCGAGCAGGAAGCGCACGGATGAGGATGGAGGTGAGCGTGGGACTGCCGGGCTGGGAGCGCTGACCGCTCCCACCCAAACACAGATTCAGCACAGCTGGAGGAAACTGCGGCCAGGCAGCTCCCTGGGAGGACACAGGGACTTTCTGTCCACGCTGACCATGGTCGTGCTGGCCCCCCGGCAAGGCAGGAGCCAAGGCCACGGCCGAGCTCCACAGCTGCCAGCACAGCGGGAGAAGCCGGTCCCTGGGCACAGTCCCTGGGCACAGGCCCTGCGCCCCCCGGGCCCAGCTCCCCTCCACCGCAGCCACTGCAGCAGTGCTGAATGCGGGATGAGCACCCACCCTCGCAGGCTGGATCCGGCATGGACACGAGGAGCCGCAGTGTACGCTGCAAGTCCTGCTCATCTCCTTCCCCTGCCAGGAAGGCCCTGTGGCCCCTGCTGCCCTGTGCCGGCTGGCAGCCCACCCCTGTCCCTGCCCCGGAGCAGCTGAGGGCAGCACCAATGCTCCCTGACACCCTGGGGTGCAGGCACTGGAGCAGCGTTGGTGCCTCATGGGGACTGCTGCGAGCCCTTAGCACAGCACAGGGCACAGCGGAGACAGATCCTTCCTGCTCCCACCCAGCTCCAGCCATGCCCTGACCACTCGTGCACAGGCTGGGGCCCCTCCCGAGGAGACCCCAAACCTGCCCCCATCCCTTGTGTCACCGGAGGCAAAGCCCCACTGGCCAGGCTGTCTGTGGACATGGCGGTGCACGGCTGGGCGGGTGGCAAGTGCCACTGTGGCCCCGTCCTCCCCGGGGTGGCAGAGGAGGCCGCAGGCCTTGGGGAACGTGTGGCATTGGCAGGGCCAGCACCCCACAGTCCCTGCCTGGAGGTGGAGAGGGGCTGTCCTGCAGCAGGCGAGGTCCCCGGGCGTGTGGGGTTAGCAGCAACAGCAGCAGCAATGAGACTCATCACCAGCAATTAAAAATGCAAAGGAAACGAAGCCCCAGCAGTGTGAGCAGAGCAGGGAAGAGGGGTACGTACCTCCTGGAGTTGGGGGCAAGGAAAGGAAGAGCCAAAATCATGGAAACATATAAATGAGGGAGAAAAGAAAATTAAAAAAAAAAAAAGGGAAAAAAATAAAAAGAGGAACCCCAAAGCCCCCCCTTGCCCTGCAGGTCAGTGGGGCTGGGCTGCAGCAGGGAAGCTGTGAGGGGCTGGGCCAGCACCAGGGCCGTGGGGGCTTGACTGCCCTGGCTCACTGTGGCTCTGTGGGATGGGGCTCCTTGGCTGCTGGGGACAGGGCCTGGCTCCCTCCACCCCTTGGCAGACCGGCAGGGTCCTTCCCTGCCCCCCCAGACAGCTGGGCTCCATGGCCACTTTGCTGCCTCTCCACCACCCCACTGGTGGTGCCAACCTGAACCTGGGTGTGCAGGGCCCCTCCAATCGGGGATGGAGAGCCTGGGGCTGTCCTGTGTCCCCCACCCCAGGGCAGGGCGCAGGCAGCTCTTGCTCTCCTCTCCCAAGGGGTTGGCCATGTATCAGGAGTTCTGACCCCAGCCAGAACCCTGGGGAATTGCCCAACTGGACTCTGATCCTGCCCACACCCATTCCCCCTGGCTAAATCCGGGCAGAGGATTCCCCAGAGGTGCCAAGAAGAGAAGCCACAGGAGCCAGGGCGCGGAGGGCTCCGGCTGTGGAGCCGGGCGGTGCAGCAGGGATGCCATGCATGCTGCCTGCATGTGGAGCCGGGATGCGGAGGTGATAATGCTGTGGGGAGGTGAGGCAGGGGCTGCTCTGTGTATGAAGGGGGACACACGCAGCCTGGGGCAGCTCGCCGCTTGCTCCCGGGGCCTGCTCCGACACATCCTGCTGTGGCTCGGTGACCTGAGGGGCCTCGAGGTCTCTGTGTTCTGACACCAGACCCTGGTACCAGCTCTGTACCCCAGGAGCTTGCCCAACCTAGAGGCAGAATCCCCCAGGACACCCCCCAAGCCGCTCTTCAGGGCCTTGTCAGCTCTGAGCCTGCTGCCCAGCCAAGGGAAGATGGAGGGCTGGATGTACAGATGCCTTTCCTGCGAAGGCTTTGCCTGTCTCTGCAGCCTCCTCATGCTCTGAAGAACCAGGCCAGCAGAAGTATGGGAAGCCCAGGGGCACTGCACCCTGGTGACAGCCTGCCCTCCCTTACTGCTGGCACTCACCGAGCTTCAGGAGCCAGCCCTCCCGGTCGGGGTTGAAGAAGGTATGGGTGAGGTCATTGCCGTCATCCTCAGGGATTTTGAAGGGCTCGTTTTTGATGCTCTCATACAGATTCTGGTACAATGACATGGAATCAGCTCTGCTTTGCCCTGGAGCCCTGTGGTGGGCTCTGCTCTGGGCCAGCTTTGCAGCCTGGCCCCAGCCCTCACCTGGAGCAGCTCCTCAGGCAGGTCCCCCCCATCATTGATGCCACGGTTCATGGCGATGAATCGCTCTGCCGTGGGCTTGTCCTTCACGTTGGGATTGTGCAGGCTCGTGTTCAGCATGATGATGGCAAAGGACAGCACGTAGCAGGTGTCTGCAGGGGCAGAGGGGAAAGTCAGCTGCAGGGCAGGATGCCAGGGAGGCCGTCTGGGACAGGTGCTCACCTGTGGACTGGAAGACACCAGGGTTGCACTGGCAGTAGCGCTGGGCAAACGCCTCCATCATCCGGTCAATCTTCTGTGCCTCCCCTGGCAGCCGGAAGCTCCACAGGAACTGCCTGTGGAGAGTGAGTTGTGGCGCTGATTTGGGGGCTCCATGGTCCCCACCACCCTCAGAGGGCCACGCTCGGCTCCCCTTGCTCACCGTAGCGCCTGCACAAGGTTGAGGTCAGTGAATTCATGCAGCTCCACAAAGGCATGCAGGACTTGGATGTTGAACTCATCCCTGTGGGAACAAAGCCAGAGCACGAGGGATGCATGATCAGCAATCCTGTGACTACTGAGCAGCTCCACTGTCCCTGCCCTTCTCCAGACTCTACTCATTCATGGGGGAAAGCTGTAGCTATGCCCTGCTTGATCCCTGCTCTGGTCTGCACAAATCAGCCACTTGCAAGTGCCAGTCATGAACTGAGTACCCCCAGCACCCCGGGTACTCCCAGTGAGCTGTCCTGTGAGCTCAGAGCTGCAGTGTCCCCTCTCTCAGGTGCCAGGAGCCCAGAACACCCCCAGGAAGCCCAGGCCCAGTGCACCTCTCGCCCAGGTAGTCGCCGATGGCTGTCTTGTTGAGCCCCTCTCCCTTGTACAGAAACTGAGCGATGTCCTCGCACGTGTTCTTCAGCAGGTCGTTCTCAATCAGGAACTGGATGCCCTGGAGGGATGCAAGAGAGGTGTTTGGGGGTCTGTGGCTGCCCCCGACTGTCAGCCCCTGCCCTGGATGCTGGCCCTGCCCCAGCCCCAGGAACCCGGACTGGGAGGTGGTAGAGCTCTGCACACCCCCAGGGGCAGGTAACCAGCTCTGTACATCCCACAGTACCTTCTTGGGATCCATGTTGAACTTCTTCCTGCCCATGGCCACCTGTTTGTTCCTCTGCATGTTTTTCCTGCAAGGCATGAAGCAGCTCTGAGCACCTGGCAGGGCCCCACTGCCTCTGTCCAGCCCCTGGGGCGGTGCCCTGTGGGGAGGGTCAGCCTGGACCGAGGGACCCAGGCCCCCATGCTGGAGCCACACAGGGCAAAGCCAACACACTGCTCTGTGTCTGCCCCACGCTGTGGCCTGGGGCTGCTCTTGGCCCACCAGGCTCCGGAACAAAGCAGAGGCTGGGGTCACCCTGAGCAGAGGAGGTGCAGGCACTGCACCTGTCAGGTCACCCAGCCATGGGGAGGCTTGGGCAAGCTGGCTGTGGCAGGGCTCTGCTGAGAGCAGTGGGGCTGGCAGAAGGGGACAGCCTTCGTGCCCCAGTGGCTAACTGGGAATGATGCTGGGAGTCAGCTCCCACCAGCTGCTGGGACCCCCCTAATCCCGGCTGGCACTGACTGCACCAGCTCAGAATAACAAAGCCTGCCAGTGGCTGTGGCCAGACAGAGGGGCTGGGGCTTGGAAAAACAGACCCAGGAGCAGCAGATCAGCCTGGGATCCTGGTCCCAGGAGCTCAGAGCGCCTGGGAAAGCTGCTCACACCAGCACTTGTGGGCCAGGGCTCAGCTGCCCTTGGCTCCTGCACAGTGCAGGCGAGCCCAAGGGGGCTCCAAGGTGCTGGGGACTCACCTCTCCTCCGTGGAGCCCAGGTTCTCGATCTCATTTGTCACTTCTGCTATCTCATCCTTCAGGCGCTGTGGGGAGAGGGGGCACTGAGACAAGGAGGTGCCTCCCCCACAAACCCTCCAGCCCCCAGCCCTGGAGATGGCCCCCTTCCCCCAAGAGGCCCCACAGCCCCTCCTTCCTTCCCTCCCTCCTTCCCCCCAGCCCCAGGTGCTGCCCAGGGGCTGAACCAGCTCGGAGGGCACTGGCAGTGGGGCTGGCTGCCCCCTGCTGCTAATCCCTGCAGCACTGCCACGCTCCCAGCATGCAGGAAGGAAGAGATTCAGAGGTTAACAAAATTACCCCTAATCCCTTCAGATCATGCCCAGCATATGGCAGTAATTAGCCTCTGCTGCCTTAATCAGGGACACGACTAACAGTGTCCCAGATGAGCCCTGACCTCACAGGCATTTGCCAGGGCAGTGGCCTGGCCCAGAGACATGGTCCCTGCCCGTGCCAGGCAGGGGCTGGCACAGGCTGCACAGCCTGGAGCTCTGCAGGGTACAGGAAAAGGCATGGCTGCTTGGGCAGGGCAGGGATGGCTGGCTGCCACCTGGGATCACATCCCAGCTGGGATCCCCTCCCTGTCCCCAGAGCTCCTCGGAGGAAGAGCTGTGGGGCAGCAGCATGAGGGATCCTGAATAGGGACCCTGCCAGTGATCCAGGCAGGGACACTGTCCCCTGCCACCCAGACTGCTGTCTCTGGGACAGGGGGGATTGTGTGGGCCCCTTGGCATCACACCTGTATGTCAGCCAGCAGCTCCTGCTTTCGGCGGCGGATGTTCTCCAGCTCCTGGCACTCCTCTGGGGTCAGGTCACTGGGCACTGAGCAAAGATGTGATCAGGTCAGCATGTGTGGTCTTGGGAACCAGGCCTGCCAGGCTCCTGGCACAGCCTCTGCTCCCAGCCAGCAGCTGTGGGCTTGGGCGGAGGCAGGACATGGAGGTGTTGGGCTGGCAAGCAGTGTCCCCAGCCCCACACAGAGGCCAAGTGGCACCAATGGCATGAAAGGAATTTGAGGATCACGGTATCTGCTCCTTCAGACTGTAGCAGCTGCAGAGTGAGAACCAACACAGGCCCCAGGATCACCTCCAGCACTGCTTCTGCCAGCCCCAGCCCTGCTGCCCCCTCCAAGTCCCATTTCACTCTGCTCTGCCCCAGCTGGGCTGGTGTGGGTGCCCATTCTGCTCCCCAAGGCTGGGCAGCTCTGCTGTACCCTGCAGGTTGTTCTGCTGCACCAGGTCAGCCCCAAACATAAAGCAGCTCCTGGCCACCCTTGCAGCTCCTTTTACAGTGGATTCATTATTCTGGGGCAGAGCCTGGAGCTGGTGCACCCTCCAGACAGACCTCACCTACACACCATGACATCTACACCTTCCTGTCACCCTGGGGAGCCAGATACCCCCTCTCCAGCACCATCTCTGAGACCCAAGCCCAGGGCTGCCACATGGTCCCCTTGCTCCAGGAACATTCCTAGTGCTCCTTGGCACATGACCTCCTTGATTCACAGTATCAAGGTATCCCATTCCTGTTCTCTTCAGTCTCCAAGGTCACCTGCTCCTTCAAGAGTGCACTCAGCCCTCCTACTATGCCCATGTCTCCCACCTCTGCCAGCGGGTTCTGTGCGTTGCACCAAGGTCACCCGCAAGGACACCAAAACACCATCCCTCTAGAATGCCATCCCCAAGGGAGGTGGCAGCAGGATCTGCCAGCTCAGCTCTCGTGTCACCCCCACCTCCCACCCTGGGGTGCTGGGAACAGGCATCTGTAGGGCTGCCACCATCCTCCCCTGCCCCAAGCATTACCTGCTAAGCTCCCGTGTGCCACCATGTGCACAGCCACCGCTGCCACCAGCCCAGACTCACCAGTGTCCCCAGCGCAGCCACTGCCCCACGCCAGTGCCCGAAGACACCACGTGCCTTCAGGCCAGCCCTGTCCTCAACTGTGCATTGATTCTCCCCACACTGCTGCTGCCTTAGTGGGAGCTCCCTGAATCTCTGAGCTCAGCACCTCCCTGGCTCTGCTCTGGGGTCTGATGAGCTTCCTCCTTCACAAACCCTTGTTGCCAAGGCTGAGGCGCCTCGGCTTGCGACATCGTCCCTCAGACACAACGCTGACACTTCCCAATACTTTCAGTCTCCCATGTCAGGAAGCCTGAGTCAGACAAGTCGGCTCGTGGCACCAGGTTAAAAGTCACTTACAGCACCAGAGCTGTGTCAATGCATCCCGGCACCTTCCACATGCCCCAACGCCATCCCCACCGGCACCAGCCCCCCATTTCCAGGCCCCCAGGACACCCCGCAAGCCCAGGCTCGCAGGGGGAGGGATGAGCTGCATCACACCCGCTCATCAGACACAGAAACCCCCAAATCCCTGGGCTGCTGCGTGTGCCACAGGACCCTCCCGCCTAACTGCAGGACCCTCTTGTCCAGCCACCACATCCCCCGGCCCGGCCGCAGGGAAAGCCAAATTCATGCCAGGGCTGGAGCTGGCCGCAGCCAAGCCCTCAGCTCTGCCTGTTCCTGCCCACCTGGGAGAGGGCAGGGGTTCCAGCCGGGGTCCCGGTGCCCCGGGACAGGCGTGGTGCAGGATGAGACTGCAGGGCAGCAGGGACGGCAGGACTGCTCCAGAGCCCCGGAAGGTCCCTCCCCGGTGGAGGCTGAGCACTCGTGACAAGCAGCCCAGCCATGTCAGCAGCAGCCAGAGGAAGAGAAACCCCAGACGCAGGAGCTTTTCTGGGGAAGGAAGGCGGCATTAACCCTTCCCTGGCTCTGCACAGCAACTGCCCTGGAGAGCCCCAGTGAGCCTGGCCGCAGGCAGAGGGACGGAGCCCGAGACCGACGCTTCCCGTGGCTGCAGCCCGGCACAGAATTCGCACAGGGACCCACCACAGTGCAGGATCCCAGCACGGTTAGGCGTCCCCTCCAGCACAGGAAGCCGGGGGTTCCCACAGCAGGAACCCATCCTGGGGCAGCAGGGGCCACCAGCAGCATTTGTCCATCTGTCTCGGGCTCTGGGCTCGGCAGGGCCTGCGAGCGCAGCCCATCCCCTCCGCGCCTCGCCCCAAGCACAGCCCCGCCGGCCTCGCCCCCGACCCAGCGCTGCCCGAGGGGAGCAGGGCTGGGAGCCACCGCCGCCCTCCCCGGCCCCCGCCCGGCTCACCGCTGCCCTCTGCCCTGAGCACCATCGTGCCAGGGCCTTCCGCCGGCCGTGCCCGAGCTGCCAGGGGCTCTGCGGGGCTGCTGCCGTGCCGGGTGCGGGCACCTGGGGCTCGGAGCTTCCGCGGTGACTCACGGGCCTGTACCAATGAGCTCCGGGGCCTCTCGGGCGTCATCCCGGCCTCGCCAAGAGCCGGCACCAGCAACACCCTGTTCCTGCCGCCATGAGCCAGAGCCGCAGCACCTTAACTCCTGTGCTCCCGGCTGGCTGGAAATGGGCACCGGGGCCCTGCTCCTCGCCTCAGGGCCGGTGGACGCGATGTGCTGCGGTCCCAGCCAGCCCTGGGCTGGCCCAGCCCTTCCTTCCTCGGGGCCTGCCAGGACACTCGAGCCGGCACATCTTGAGCTCGCTGCGCAGCACCGGGGTCCCCTCCCTTCCCCTCGGCTGGGCCCCCACACGCCAGCAGACCCCCAGCCCTGCAGCTCCCCCATCTCTGCCAGACCTCTCCAGTGCAGGTCCAGGTGCTGTGCTGGCCGTGGGGACCACTGGTGCCCGCTGCCCTCCGCGGGCTCCATGGCATCTCCCACAGCTGGCTGGGACAAGAAGGGCAATCAGGAGGACTAGGAGCCATGCCAGTCCCCACGGGATGCTGTTCCCCGCTGCCTTGCCCCCTTGCTGCGGGGTGTCAGTAGGGACCCCACTGCTCCGTGCAGGAGCCCTTTGCGGCGAGTCCAGGCGCTGCGGAGCTGTGCCTGCAGTGGGAGCGACCCCAGCACGCCCCTGGCCACATCAGCTTCGGCTGCCTTGACTCAGCTAAATCCTGCTCAGCAGCACGAGATGGAGACACAGCACCCAGAATGCCAGCTGTGGAGTAAGGGGAGGGTGGGCTTCAGAAGCTTCGGGGTGTCCTTTGGCCCCCTGAGTTACAGCAGCAGCCAGCCCTGCTGCTGGCCCACGCTGTACAACACCAGGGGGGCAACAGCCCAGGGGTGAGGCAGACCATGGGGACGAGCCCCGGGTCCCTGCGTGCTGCAGCAGGTGCTGCTAGTCACAGTGGCACTTGGTGGGGTCCCATGGGGCCCCCAGAAACATCCTGCCTGTCTCCTCATACCACATCCTGTTTTCACCATGGCCGTGTGCACACCCTGGGTTGCGTCAGCCCCATCCTTCCCCACCAACAGCTGAGGTGCATCAGGAGGTGGCTTTGGGGACAGACAACTCCAGGGCAGGCCCTCCTAGGCTGCTGGACCCTGTGCTCAGGACACTCTCCTGCTTTTGTGCAGCCCTGCCCATCACCCCATTAACCCTGCTTCCCTGACCCAGAGCCCACCAAGGAACCCCCTCCACAGCCACTACCTGGCTCCCAGTGGCTCAAGGCTCCAGCATTCCCATGCACGGACCCCCAGCCTGCAGCATGGCTGGGTGAGCACCAGATCAGCCATGTCTACAGACAACGTCCATGTGCAAGGAATGCAGCCAGGCCGGCACCTCACCTGCTCTCAGCACTGCTTATGGTGCCAGGCCTTCAGAGGAGCAGAGCCCACTGGTGCTCAGCCACAAGGCTGGCCGAGGAGGTCCTGCAAGCCCCTGCCCCACTGCACAGCCCTCCCAGTCCCACAGCTGGGCAGGAACCAGCAGACAGCAGCAGGTTCTGGGCTTTCCCACACAGAATTCCCCTTGGAGAGTGCCACCCCCTCCTCTGTAGCCACAGGCACTTGTGATGAGGGCGACTGAGCACTCGCACATCCTCTGGGGCTGGGGCAGGGCATGCCATGGCCACGTTGTGCTGCCTGTGACCTCCCAGCCGCCACCGCTGGCTCCCAAACACCCACAGGGCAATGCCAGGCGAGGGGCCCGGTGCCTGTCCATCCTGCAGGGGCTCGGTGCTTGCAGAGGCCTGAGCTTGGAAGGCTGGTAGAGGAAGGAGGAAGCGAGATGGCAAGGACACTCTGCACCGCTTTCAGCAGGAGCCATATGGAGCCAGAGCCATATGGAGCTGGAGCCATGGGCACCGCCGTGTCTGCTGGGGGATGGGAACCCCACGGCACAGAGGGGAGGGGGGCACGCAGTGCCTACCTGCCTTGGCAGCCACCGAGGGGCAGAGGAATGCCTGGAAACTGGAGGCGCAGAGCTCGCTGACTGTCCCCATGCTGCGGGGGTCCCACGCAGGATGCCACCAGCTCCGGGAGCGCAAGGCAGGGACAGGCAGAGGTCAGGCAGGAGCAGACGGAGGCCAGAGAGGTGCGCGTGGCTGAGCAGCGGGCTCCCCAGTACTAGGCAGGTAGCCAGTACCTAGGGCAGCTCCCCAGCACTGTGGGGCAGGGCGCAAGCAGGGGAGCCGGAGCACTCCCGGTTCTGGCTGGAGCAGCTCTGGGAGGGGAGCTCCAGCCGCAGGAGCCCACGCGCCAGCCCCAGCCAATCCCCGCCGCACCGGCACACCAGCCCGTGCCACCACCAGAGCCCCAGCGGGCGGCTCAAAGCCACTTAGAGGACGAGGAGTTTCGGAACTTCCCAGCAGCCCCCCTGCCCAGGCCGCCTGCCCCCCGGCAGCCCCCTTGCCCCCGCGGGGGGCCGGCAGCAGGGTATTTTTAGAGTGGTTTTATCCCTCCGTATTAGAGCATTAAGCATCAGGAGCCGGCGGTCGCATAGCAACGAGCGCCGCATGAAGGAAGGTGCACCCAGAGAAGCGCGGTGGTGCGAGTGCGGGGGTGCCACCACGGCCCCCGCTCCTGGGGTGCAGGACCTGATCCCAGCCCTGAGCCAGCCTGGCAGGCACAGCCAACCCTGAGACCTGCACCAAGACACCAAGCCCCGGTCATGCCCCAGAGGCATTGCCCACTCTGCTCTGGCCCTGGTGTGTGGGGGGCTCCTGCAGCAGCAACCAGGGTTCTCGCCCTGGGATCCCAGGCTGGGGGAGAACTGTGGAGCTGGGGAAATGCGTAACCCTCCCACCCTCCAACCCCACAGGCACTGAGCAAATCAAACCGGACTGACAGCTCCTTTCCTCAAAGCAGGAGCGATCTTGAGCGCAGGGCAAGGCCATGAGTAACAAACCCCAGGGCCTGTCAGGGCAGGAGCAGCTCGACAGCTCTGCTCACCCGCCCCTGCATCCACTGGGATCGCTGAGCCAGGAGTAACTTGAGCGGCACAGGCAGAAGCCCAGACAGGGTGGGTGGTGGGGAAGGGCACCCTGGCAGGCAGGAGCAGTCCCTGATCCCAGGAGCAGTGTGACTGCAGAGAGGAGGAGAGACAGTGGAGAAGGGCAGCTGACAGGGCTGCGAGGGCCGCCAGGCACTCACTGCTGATGTGACTGACCTTCTGCTTTCAACACCACTTCCCCTTTCCCAGAGCCAGAGCAGTGGTTGCCACATCACCAGGAGGCAAAAGGCCAGGCGAAGGGAGCAGGGGGCACAGGGGAGGCTGAGCTGGGCACGTGCTGTACAAGCACCTGCCTGGGACCAGGCTGGCATCTGGAGAAACGCCTGTGTGACACAGGCACGTGTGCGCTGCGACTGGGACGAGGCAGGGCCAGGTGGCATCTCCCACACAGAGTGACCTGGATGCCTGGCTCGGTCTTTGCACCCTGTTCAGGTGAGGTGGGGTGTTTACAAACCATAGCTACAGCCCTGACAGGATTGCAAGTGTCAGCAGCAGGGCTCATTGTTCTCTGCTCCAAACACCTCAGGAGAGGAACTGTACAACTGCCTCTGCTGGAGCCCCTGGCTCTGCTCTCCAAGCCCGGTGCCACCCCTGCACTATCTCTCTGCCTTTGACCTCGGAGTCCATCCCTGAGCTCTGTGGAAGAGTTGCTCTCCAAACTGGGCCTAGCAACTTGCCCAGGTTGACCCCACAGTGTGCAAGGGAAGGGGCTGGGGCATCAGCAGCAACTCTCCCAGCAGCGTTCCCTGGTGCCCAGGGACATGCCGTGATCTCGGGATGCTTCCAAAACAGCTAAACTGTGCCAAAGGGCTGCCAGCACCCACTGGCAAAACAGGACTTTGGAGGCTGATGACAAGGAGGGCAGGGACTGTCTGGGTGAGGAACCCCTCAGCCAGCCTGCTGCAGACCTGGCAGCCCACCCTCTCCTCTGTAGATCCCCCCGCACCTTGCACAGCCACCCTGCCATCCCACACCCGTCCTGCCCCAGACAGAGAGGCCCCCCAGGCACAAGCTGCTTTGCTGGAGGCTGCATCAACCCCGTTTAGAGAAATCTCTTAATCCCCAGGCCGGAGTGAGCGGTAATCCCTTGGGTGCAGTGGGATTACCAGCACTGTCCAATCCCCCTCACCCTGGGGCCAGGCCTAAGCCGTGATGGGGCCCAGTTCCAGAGACGGCACCAGGACAGGACTGTGCTCCCCGCATCCTCTCACCGGTGCTGCAGCTCGGCAAGGCAGGAGAAGCCAGGATGGTTCCCCTCCAGGACACCTCTTCCCCACAGTCCAGAGGCGTTTGAGCCACACCACCGCTCTCGGTCAGTTCTGCTCTGGGATGGGTTAGTCTTGCTGCTGTTTCCACGGGGAGATGTTGGGAAGGGGGTGGGGGTGCAGCCCCACGCCCTGGCAGGAGCAGGGGGAGCACACATCTGTGCCGCCAGCTGCTCGCCCTGGGATTTGCTCTCTGCTGAGGCAGACGGCTGAAGAGAGGCCGTGAGCCGTGGGGCAGACACTGGCGTCAGCACAATCCCACCAGAAAGAGATTCCCTGTCGGCTCCCACCGCACTACAGCCTCGGCAGAATGTCCTTGGCTAAACCAACTCAGCTTAAGGGCACAGGGCAGCTGTGAGTTGTGCTGCCCCAGCACAGGAACAGTGGCGGGGGTACAAGGCGGCTGCGCAGTCCCTGCGTCCCCTCTGGCAGCATGAGCGGGACATTTCTAATGCTGAGAGATGACCTGGGATGTCTTCCAGGTGATTCTGGGAAGCAGCGAGAGGCTACTCGCAGAACCGCTCCCCACAGTGCTCTCCTGCTAATGGGCTGTATCTGACAACAGCCGAGCCAGGCCGCAGCCGCTGGCACCTTCCTTATCTTACACAGTGAAGTCCTCGCAGCCAAGCACAGTTCTGGGGTGGAACAGCAGCTCCTAATCGGCTGCGCCGCACAGCTGGGCAGGAAACCGGCCCGTGAACCAGCACTGCCGGCAGCGGCACCACGCTGGCACCAGCTGCTCCCAGGAAGAATGGTCACCAGCACGGCTCCAGCACTGGGGCCATGGCCTCAGATGTCATCCAGACTCCAGTCTCCCTTCAGCAAAGTCCCTGTCAAGGCAAAGCCACCTGCCGACACACCAGAACCTGCCTGGGAGAGACCAGGCACAGGCAGGGGCTCCCGGCGCAGTCCCGGTCCTCAGTACCGGGAGGGAACGCTCTGCGGGCACGGAGGGCAGAAGAAAACGGGAGGAGAATGTACGGGCATGAGAAAGGAGACCTTGCAACCCCTGAGCCACCGTGGCCCGCACGCCGGGAGCTCCCGAACCGGGTGGTTGTGACATTCAGCAGGCGCCACCGAGGCGAACCTGCCCTGAGCTCTGCGGGGCCGGGGCTCGGCAGTGCCGCGGGAGGACCTGGGCGAAGAGGAGCGGCCGATGGAGGCGTGCGGGCAGCGGCCCACGGAGCTCCCACGGCGGTGCCGGCGCTCCGCGGGCCCAGGGAGGGCGGCCCCCAGGTGCCAGCTGCTCCCGGCGCTCCCTCCGCCACCGCCCGCACGATGCGCGAAGGCCGCGGCCGCTCTGTCACTTGCGGGCGCTGCTCCCGCAGCCGCCAAATCCCCGCCCGTCCCGGAGCCACCGCCCCCGGCGCCGCACCTGGGAGCGGCCCGGCCCAAACGCGCCCCGCCCGGGACAGTCACCGCCGCCCACCGGGGATCACGGACTACCCCGGCGCCTCGTCCCCGGCCAGGTGTGTGCCCCAGAGCCCCCCGCCCAGCCCCGGCCCGCACTGACCGCAGCCGCCGCCCTCCTCCTCCTCCATCCCGCCGCCGCTCCGGCCCCGCCCGCGTGACGAGCGCGCCACGGCCGGCACCACGTGACCCCCCCGGGGGGCGGAGCCACGCGCGCCCCGCCCCCTCTGTCCCGGTGTTCCCCCCCCCCCGCGATCGCAGCCGACCACGGTCGAGAGATAAAGACCGGGATTTATTCGGTTCCATCCTTCAGTGCCCGCAGCCCCGGCGGGAGCGCTCCGGCCCCGCACGGACCCCCCCGGTGCCCCCGGCGCCACCGCGGGCCCGGGCGGGGGCGGCTTTCAATGCAGCTCGTGGATGGGGGTCATGAAGTGAGAGGAGAAGGGGAGGGCGAGGGCCGGTAACGCTGGGACGGGGAGGCACGGCAGCACGGAGCAACAGGAACGGGCTTGAGGCACTTGCCAGGAGCCGCCGCAGGTGCGGGCTGGGGGAAGGAGGGGAAGAGGCACGGAGAAGCTGATGAGGAGCCTCTGCAGCTGGAAAAGCAGCTCCCCGAAGGAAAAGGCACAGCCCCAGGGCTGCGGCTGTATTCTCTCCCCTCTGAGCGTGGTCCACCAACAGCTCCCAGGACAGTGCTGCCCTCAGTCCTTGACCTGGGACTGCTCCCTGAGCAGTCGGGGATGCAGATCTCAACCTGTGAGGCAAAGAGCAGTGTCAGCTCCCACCAGGCTGCCACCCCCCGACCCGCCGGGCTCGCTGTGCCCCCTGGCTCACTCACCTGAGAGCCGGTGGCCCAGGCTGGCCATCTTGGCAGGATGTGACATCAACCAGAAGTTGCGCTTGTTCTGCAACTTCTGGAAGGGATTTGAGTCTCTCCTCCGCTCCTGCTTCATCTTCTTCATTTTCTTTACCTGTGCAGGGGTAAGAGAGCACTCAGGTCAGAGTGTAGAGGCCCCATCTTCTTCCCACCTGGCCCAGCCCAGCACCAACCTTTCCTTTGTCAAACTCCTGGTCCCACTCATCAATGACGGTCTTGCTTTGGGCCAGTGCTGTGTCCCGAATGGCATCCTGGCTCACAGCTGAGATCTCACCCTGCCAGGTCAAGACTGCAAGCAGCGAAGTCAGCAGAAGGACCAGGCTGTGCCCCACTGCACCAGGCCCCAGCCTGGGCCCAAGGAGCCCCTTGCTCCCCACCCTGTGCCACCCCCAGCAGGCCCATGGCCGGGTGTACCTGCCTGGTTCCAGGTGCACCCTCCTGCCTGCACTGGCGTGGGGGGAGCTCAGGCCCTGGCAGAGCTGGGGGGGGCTCTGTCCCCATCCAGGGCTTAGGACAGGGGGGCTGCATGGCTGTTTGCCCACCCAGGTGAGCTAGGATTACCTTGTTTGCCATAAGCCTTGTCCAAGGAATTCTGGAGCAGTTTGTCCAGCACGCTGGACTCCTGGCCCTCGGGGGCTGTGCCAGCCCAGTTGCTGGCCACAGGGCTCAGGACAGCCAGGGAACACCTCTCATCCCCAGTCTGGTTGTCACTGGGATGTGCTGCCACTGTGGAAGGAGGCAGGGTGAGGATGAGCCAGGGAGCCACCGCATCCCTCCCTCCCCAAAGCGGATCTCATCCCAGGAAACGCCATTTGGACAGATGAGGTCCTGATGGCTGAGGGTGTTTGGGCACACAAGTGCCTGTCCTGGGGGTCAGTCAAGAGGCCTGTCCCCACTTCCTCCTCCAGGGCACGACAACAGGCACTGCCAGGCAGCTGTGGGAGCAGCAAGCACTGGGGATGGCACAGCAGTGCTCCAAGGGCAGACAAGCTGCTGGCTTGACCCTGCCAGGCACCAGATGGGGCACAAGGTCATACCTGGGGTGCTGGTGGTGGTGGCTGGGCCAGCGCTGGCAGCCAGGCTGCCGAGGCTTTCCATCCACTTGCGTTTGCGGTGCTTGTGCTCTCCAGCCTCCACGCTCTGATGTGTCTTACAGGGCTCTGGCTCAGTTGTCCTGGAGCTGGGGAAGGCAGCGGGGTCAGCTCACTCCAGCCAGACCAGAGTGGCAGAGTGACTTCCAGGATGGAAGCCCCTGACCACAGCCCAGGGAGCCTGACCTCAGGCTCTCACATGCCCCTCGTCCCTCACCTGTCCGAAGACAGTGTCCCAGAGCTGCACTCTTCTGTCTTCTTCAAAGGCTTGTCTTTGCTCCTATTCTTCTTTTTCTTCTTCTTCCTCTTGAGGGGGAAGGTTGGCTCCATGCCCAAGTCAATATGGGGCTCTGGCACATGTTGCTTGGGCCCACTCTTCATGTCCTGACAGACCAGACCATGACTGAGACCATTATCTGCCACCTCCTTCCCCACGACAGACATGAAGTCCCCTTGAGAGAGAATTTTCTTCCTGGGGGGCTTGCAGTCTTTATCAATTAAGTCCTTCTGAGAGCCAATGCTCTCCTTTTTGGGGGGCTTGGAGTCTTTGTCCTTGAAGCCCTCTGGAGAAACAATTCTCTCCTTCTTGGGAGGACTGGAGACTTCATCCATGTCCTTCACAGCCCCAGCATAAGGGCTTCTGTCTGTGCTACGATGCTTCCTCTTCCGACGCTTCTTTTTGAAGGAACCCTCTGGTTCCACCTGGCCAGGTCCCGTCTCCCTGCCGCCAGAAAAAAGGTGGTGTGAAGTGTGGGCAGAGGAACTGTGGGTCAGCAGGGAGGCTGGGGGCTGAGCAGGCAAGCTGAAGAAAGACTTTTCAGGACTGGGAAGCTCAAGAGCAGATGAGGACAAGCTGAAGGACAGGAAAAGAGGCTGATCTGAAAGCCCCTCTCTTTATCCCTCCCCTGAGGTGCAGATGCTCAACACCCAACTGCTGCCATCTTGTCCACAAAATTGGAATCAGATGTTGCTCTGCAAGGTCCCACAGCAGACCAGGAAAGGAAGGGTGGGTGCTGCTGCAGCACGTGCTAGTGCTGAAGGCTACAAGCGAGACCCAGAGCAAGATCTAGACCAGGCCAGTGCCTCCCGATCCCATGGTACATTAGTGTGGGGTCAGGGTCTGCAGAACTCCCTCCCACTCTGTGCTGAGGCCAGCCCTTCTCAGATCTGGAGCAAGCCCTGCCAGCCCCAGAGAACTGAAAAGCTAGCTGCAAGGCCACACATATCCCATGGAGTACCCAAGGCTGTCACTGGCCTTCCTGCCACGTGAGAGCCGGGGAGCAATGGCACTGCTTACCTGGACTTGCCCAGAGGGCTAGGAGTGCAGTCAGGATGGGTGGTGGCTGAGTGCTGGGACTGTGCTTGGTGGTCACTCACACTCACCTTCTGAGGTTTGCCCTGCAGGTATTGACATAAATAAACATAAGCATAAAACACCGAGGTTTCCATGAGCCAAGAGAAAAAGGGGAGCCCAGAGAAAGGGGAGAACAGACACAGACAGGGGCAGGGGAGGGGGGGTGGGAAAATCAGAAGTGTATTCAGTTAGAAGAAGAAAGGGAAAAAAAAGGAAAGAAAGTCAAAGACTCGGAACCACTCAGTGTACCCTCCTGAGCCCGCTCACTGCCTGTGGAGGAGGCACCCCCACACCCTCCTGCTGTGGCATCACCCCCTGCCACTGGCCCCAGGGGACAGGTGACCCCAAGAAGGTGCTGAGACCCCCCCACTGCAGGGACTGGTGCAGTCACCCTTCTGTTCCAGGCAAGGGGACAGGAGCCATCCCCTGCATCACTCGGGATGTGGACAACAGCAGGGCCTGGTCCCACACCCTAACCCGGAGCGGGGGGAGAGCAGCCACCAGAGCCCTGGGTTAGGAGCTGGGGGATTCTCCCCACACAGCACTGCTCAGCACGTACCTGGCAGTAGCCCTACACAACATCAGTTTAGAAGGCACAAGATGTCGACTGGAGCCTCTGGGCAGAAGCTCAGGCTCACCTTTTTGGCTGAGAGCACTGCCTTCTTGGCCAGCAGCGGTGGCGTGGCGCTGCCCCACTCCAGCGCAGCTCTGCCCAGCGGGGAGGGTTTCACAGCGGCTGTCCCGCAGCTTTTGGGGGCAGAGTCTTTAGGGACAGCAGGCTTGCTGCCAGGGCCAGCGGGGAGGTGGGTGCTACAGTCCCTTCCCTGAGGGGTGCAGAAGCTGCTGGAACTGCTCTTGGCTTTGTGGGTCTCCTTGGCCAGCTGCCCTACTGTGCTGCCCTGGGAATCCTTCTTCAGGGTTCTGGCCATGGCCCCACAGCCACTGGGCTCATGACTGGACTTGGGCAGCTTGGATGAGGTAGGTGGCTTCTCACTCTCTGAGTCCCGTGGGACTGGCTCTGCTTTGGCCCCGTTCATGGTGCTGGTGACATGGAAGCCTGCTCTGGGCATGCCAGGTGTCTTCTTGGGCCTCTGGACTGTGTCACAGCCCAGCGGTGTGGCCTCGTGGGTGGCTTTGTGGGGCAGTTTGGATGATGGGGTCTGAGAGGGTAGCTTTGATAGAGCAATTCCATTTGTCAGTTTTGACCCCATCCCAGGAGAGCTGCGGGCGACAGGGACTCCAACATCACCTGGGCCTGGCAGCCCCTTCCCCGGCAGCTTGTCTTGTTTCTACACAAGGAGAAAGAGAGGAGTCCAGTGAGGAGAGTCAAGGAGCCACAGAAACAGTGATACTGCCCTGGCCACGTCCAGCCAGGATCCCTGGGTTCAGCAGGATCAGGATTGTTCCTGCACAACACCCTCCCACTCATCCACCTCCCAGCATGGCTGCAGCCCCAGTGCCCGTGGAGCACCAACCTTCAGGACTCACCGGGCCCATGGGTGGCACAGACAGGGTCCCGTTCATCTCTGTTCTCTTCATTTGCCTGGAGTCACTGCCGATGTGTGGGCTGAAGGCAGCTGCGGCCGTGGGCCCTGCTGAGCTCTTCCTGGGGCTGCACAGCCTGGGGAAGGCAAAGTGCCAGAGTCAGCCAGGCCGTGTGGGTGAGCAGACAGACACGAGGAAGGGAGCCAGAGGCTCCAAGGAGGCGAGGTGCTACAGCAAACCATGACAAGGGGCTGGACCGCCACCCCCCACCCTGAGCCAGCACACGCACAGGGGCATTGGGGCAGGGCTAGGGGGGCCAGGAGGCACACACCTCTTACCTCAGACACAGGAAGACACAGGTTCTCTTACCTCAGGTAGAACAGCACATAGGCCTGCTGGTTGAGAACCACCTTGATGTTGCTGGGATGGACCTCATGATCGTTCATTCGATACCACTGCCCATTGCTGGCCTGTGGAAGGAGAACATTGACTCTGGTCAGGCTGGGTCTGAGGAGAAAGTGTCAGGCTCTGGCCAGGGACCCTCCTGACCTGCAGAGCAGCAGGAACAGCACAGGTCACCAGAGCTCCTCTCCCCAAAATCCATAGATGGCCCAAGGGCAGGCCAGGGATCTCTGTCAGGGCAGACCTTTGTGTTTCCTGCAGCAGAGCACAGTCTGTGCCCCATGGCCAGTGCTCTACACCACCCACCCTGCCAAACACCCTCCTTTCTGCACCCTAAAGTGACCCACAAGCACCTACCAGGCCCCAGCCCAGACAGGATCCTGAAGGAGCATCCTGGGCTCACCTTCACATAGCAGAAGTAGTGCCCTGCATTGCAGCTGTACCCAGAGTGCACCAGCACTGCATAAAGTCCATATGTGATGGGATCGCCCTTGGGCTCAGACATGTAAGGGCGGATGTCCAAGAACTCAGGGTATCCCACGTCCTGTGAACGGAAGATGTCTCAGGAGCTGGCATGGCTTTCTTGCCACAGCAAGAGCAGCTCTGCTGTGTTACAAGTCCCATCTCTTGAGGGAGGGGACAGGCTCTTCCCAGGCAGAGACTGTGATGAGAACATGCCAGGATGAGCCCAACTTCCCCCACTGAGAGCAGTGGGGAATGGCTGTGGGACTGCACCAGGACCACCTCCTGCCCTGCTCAGAGAGCAGGACCCTGGGCCAGGACACAGCCCTGACTGTGATCACTGACACTCACCTTGGTGATTTTCCTTCCACCTGAAGAGCTGCAGCTGCCAAAGCGTTTCAGTGAAATCGTGAGGACGTTGGAGGCTCGGTGGATGGTGAAACGTTTGCTGGCTGACACTTTCTTCCTGCACCTGCCCAGGAAAAGCTCAAGCTATTCAAGCTGTTCCAACATCCAGATGGCTGCCTGCCCTGGCCACCCAGCAATGGCAAACCCGATGGGAATGATGCTGCTGACACCAGGCACTGCTCCAGACACCTCCCCATGGCCATGCCCGCTGGCCCAGGTCCTCCTTTGGAGACAAGGGAGCTGAGGAGCAGCAGGCTTCATCACAGGCTTCCATGGCCCTGTACCTCATGGTTTAGCCATGGAACAGGTACAGAAGCCCTCCCATATTGCGGCAGCCTTCCCACCAGCACACCCGTGGACCCCGTTATGCCCCCAGCACCCCACACTCACATGCTGCACCTGTAGGCGTTGTCCCCACCCAGCTGCTCTGGCTTCACAAACAGCTCCAAGGCACGCACGATGTTTGCAGCTCGCTGCAAGGACAGGGTGGGGGTCAGGCCATGAAGGGCCTGTCCACACCACAGCCCCACTCCCTGCGGAGGTGCTGGCCCCAGGAGAGAGCACACAGCCCAGGGCTACAGGCTGCCCCAAAGTCCTGAGCCTGCCCCTGGCACGGTGTGGTGGCTGCTCTGCCCCACAACACTGCCAAGCCTTCACAGAGGAGGCATGGCTCACATCCAGGCAACAGGCACTGCTCTGTGACACAGGGAAGGAGGCACAACAGCAGGAGCTGCTTCTCTCCTGCCAGCACCATGTCTACAGGTTAAGGAGCGTCAGGGCATGAACATCTCCCTCAAGAGCAGAGACCCCCAACCCTGCAGCAGTACCTCGACCTCCAGTGTCACATCCAAGTAAGGGTCGTAGGTGTCCGAGACAGTCTTGCACTCCAAACATTTCACTGCAAAAGGAAGGGCCGTGAGCACACCCTGGCACAACACCAGCACCTGCCACACCCCAGCACAGCACAGACAGCTGCAGTGTCCCCCCAACCCAGGTCTGGGCTCTGGGATGTCAGCACCAGGACTGACAGCCTTGCAGGGAGGAGGGCTGGCACATCCCCTATGTGCTGGGGAAGCAGCTCTGGGAACATGGATCCTTTTGCTGATGGCAGTAAGCTGGGGACCCACAGCCAATGGCTTTTCCCATTGCCACAATAGGGGTCATGACCCACGAGTGCTGCAGGACTGACTGACTACAGCTCTGGATAAGTTAAACATGATAAGCCATTTTCCCAAAGGGTTTTAGTGCCCAGGCCCAGACTGCTGGTACTCACCACGGGACCGCAGGTAACCACCGAAGATCTGGTGAACCAGAGTTGTGGCCTGGGTCTGGCGATCCAACCTACACAGAGACAGCAGCAGCAGATCTCACACTGCAACAGCCACCCTTGTTGGACCCCTTATGACAGCCCCCCTCTACGTTCTGGCCAGTGGCCGGGCTGTGGAGCCCCAGAGGCAGTGGGAAGTTGCAGCCCCTGCCAGACTGCTCTCCCTGTGTCACAGCTGAGGGATGCCACCAGGCTCCTACACACACCTTCCTCTAGAAGAAGCAGAAGCTTCTGGCTGGAGCTCAGAAACAGTGCTTCCCAGGACAGAGGGCCTGGGGGAAGCCACCCTCCCACAGCCATATGGCTGGGGCTGAGCTGGCAAGTAGGCCTGTATCCCTCAGCAACTGGGATGCGATCCCAACCTGTAGCAGCCTCCGGATTTGGGGGCAGGACTTCAGCTATGCTGAGGTGGAGGAGTCAGCAGAAGGTGAGCAACAGCCCAGAGCCCTGTCCCCAAGGGGCAGAGAGCTGGACCCCACACCCGAGGCCCCTGGAGTCAGAACCTCCCCACAATAAGGCTGACCTGGGGCACATGTTCACTCCACAGTCCACTCCCGTGAGTGCAGGGGACCAGCAAGGGAACAGCAAAGAGCAGTGATGGGCCATCAGGCCCCACATACTTGGTGTAGCCATTCAGACAGGCCTTCTGCATGGCATCGATGGTGTAACGCAGGAACTCGTGTGCATCCTCCTGCCTGCCGAAGCGCAAGTTATGGGAAATCTCTGCAAGAGAGGCAGGACTCAGCACGTGCTGCAACAGATGCCATCCCTCCCCGCCTTCCCTGGGAGTTTGAGTCCCCTCAACCCAATCCAGACAGCAGACTCATGTCACAGAGGAAGCCCCTGGCAGCCCAAGAAGTCTCCAGGCACTCCGAGGCTCCGTGAGTCATCTCAGTGGAGCTGTCTGCCCAAACATGCCCCAATCCCAATAGTTCTGCTCCCAGATTAGTCATTGGGGATGGGGGGCAGCCCTCCTTACTCTTGAGGTCTCGGATGATGGAGAGTGGCTTTATTGCATTGCCGCTGTTGGCAAAAGCCTGTATCGTGTGGTTCTGCATAGTGCACATCATGCAGAAGCTTCCGTGGGCACCTGTGGCAGGAGAGACGACACGACGTTGGGGACAAACCCAGGAGAGATGGAGGCAGGACAGGGGGTCTCTGGTTCAATACAGCCCAGCCATGCTCAGTTTTCCCTATGAGCTCGATGCCCCAGGACATGAGGACTAGCTCATGCCATCCCAACTAGCACGGTCCATCACAGGAGCAGCCACAGCAGCTCCCCAGATGAGACAGCATTCACACTGATAGAAAACAGATCCCAGGCACTCACTGGACAAGCCCATAGGTCCGCCCTGAGGGGCAGATTCCACGGGCAGTCCTGTGAATGGGGCTGCAAGGCCCCTGTGCTCCCTGTGGTGACAGCTCGGAGCTGCCACACTGCTCTTCTGCAGTCCCACAGTCAGGGGCCATTCAGGACCCCCCTGCTGAGCCCCCAGGAAGCCAGCAGGCTCCATTGGGCCCATCTTAGTCCTGGCTACACCCAGCAGAGACAAAGTGCTCCCAGAGACAAAGACGCCAAGCTTGGGAACATTGCTACAGCCAGGAAAAGTGAGCAAGACCCAGGAACCGCCTCTTGACAGAAACAGGCAGAAAAGAGCAGGGCAGGGAAAGTGCATCCTGATGTCTGCACTCCCTCACCAGAGCCAGGCACAGAGGTGCCGAGCACAGCACTGTGAGCAGGACAGGCAGAGGCTGCTCCTCCCTCCCGGTCCCCACTCACAGGTGCGCCCGTGCTCCCGGGACAGCAGGTAATTGGTGAGTGGCGGCGTGTAGGTCAGGCACTGCAGCGCCGAGTTCAGGAAGCAGGTGTTCCCCAGGTTACTCAGCCCGGCGCCCACACGGTGGACCCGCTCCCACTTCATGGAGAGCTTCTGGGCAGGGAAGAGCACCTTCTGCGGCTCGGGGATGCCGTCACCCGCGGCGCTCGGCAGGGCACGGCTGTGTCCTGCGGGGAGCAGAGAGTCAGCCGGGGGTAGGAGCAGGGGCGAGGGGTCCCTTCACCCTCCCCACTTACCCCGGGGGTTCTGCGGCCGCTCCGGAAGGCTGCCGGCGATGCCCAGCGGGCGGCCGAGGGCCTCAGCCCCGATGTGCTCGTACTTGTCCCGCAGGTGCTCCAGCTGCCCGGCCAGGCCGCGGCGGGCGGGCAGGAACTCGATGCGCTGCTGCAGCACGGAGCGGGCGGCGGCGGCCAGCGGCCGGCCCAGCTCCGCCGCCGCCTCCCGCCGCCCCGGCGCCCGCGCCTCCCGCAGCTTCTCCGCGATCATGGTCGTGGGCGGCCGGCCCGGCGGCCCCGGCGGCCGCGGCTGAGGGAGGAAAGGGCCGGCTGAGCGGGGGCACCGGCCCGGCACGGCCGCTCCCGCTGCACGCCGGTTCTCAGAGCGACCGGCCGCCGCCACGGCCCGCTCAGCGCTCCCCGGGCCGCCGCGGACACCGCGCCCGCCCCGCCGCCACCCGCGCCCCCGAGTGCCGCCGCCATATGCGGCCCGGCCCGCCCCGGCCCGGCGCTCCGCTCGCCACGGGCGGCCCCGCGGGCAGGGCGGAGGAGCGCGGCGGGACGGGGGCGCAGGTCCCGGCGGCCTCGGGCCCGTCCCGCCCGGTGCCGGCAGCGCTCACCATCCGGGTCCCACCGCACGCACGTGTCGCCACACCGCCACTCGCCCGCCGCCGGCACGAACCCCTTCCGCGCCGGCCCTGCGGGGCGGCTCCGCCTCTGCGCGGCCACCGTGGCTCGCTCGGCACGGCCCAGGGCCGCGTCCGCTCCGCCCCTTGTTCGGAGGAGCCAACGGAGAGCCGAGCTCCGCCCGCCCGCTGCGGCTCCCGGCGCGGACGGGGGCAGGACGCCGAGGCAGAGGCGGCCGGTGGCGCCGCTCCTACGGCGGGCGGTCCCACGAGGGGACGTTTCCACGCGGGACCGGCCACGATGCGCTGCCTCGGCCCCGACCCGGCCTCTCCGGTCATGGCCCCGCTCGGTCCCGCTCCCGGTGCCGTCGGATCCCGCCCTCAGCGCTGCCGCCGGCATCCGAAGGTGGGCCCGCAGCAGCTTTTCCCTCCCCGTCTCGTTCCTTTCCCTCTGGCGGCCCCGCGGGGTTCGCTCCTCTCCGCAGCTGAGGAGGGCGGGGGAGCCCGGGGGGATCCCGGCCCAGCCGCCGCAGGGCCGAACCGGAGCAGCGGTCCCCGCCCTTCTTCCCCTTGCCCTGGAGCTCCCGGCACGGGCCCTCTGCGGGTACCGGGGCGGCTTCAGCGCCGGACGAGGAGACGGAAATCACGGCACAGGGACGACAGAGCCGGCGGCAAAACAAGTGGCGATATTGAAGTCAAAGACAGAGGAGCAGCAGCGACAGGAGCACAACGGGTACAGCCATACAGAGCGCCCGGGATGCGCGGTCGGGACTGAGTAAAGGTTGGGGGTATTTTTTTCTTTTTCTTTCTTTTTAATTTTTTCTCTTTAATATGTTGAAATTGCCCAGACTGGTCCAGTACGACATCTCAAACCTCACAGGGACGCACAGCATGAAAACCCCACTGGCACAGGGCTGCAGGGAGCATTCCCGGCACGCTCCCAAAGCCATGGGTGCACGTGCCAGTGCCGCGACAGCCCCGCAGCGCACACCAGCATTGCTGTGGCATGGGGATGGCTCAGAGAACTTGGGGCCGAGGGGTGTGAGGGGGTCACCGGAGGGGACAGGATTTCCTGCAGCTGCCCTGCTGCCTGTTCCAGGTTCCACTCCCAGCACTGCGGAGAAGGGAGCTTGCCTGGCTGCAGTGGTGGTGAGGGCCATGGCATGGCCCAGCTCTGCACGAGGCGATGATGGACACCCTGTGCCCATGCAGCCACAGCTCCAGCCCCTGGTGCCCTGCCAAGGGTTCCGGGTCGAGCCTGTCCAAGGGTGGCATCTGCAGAAGGATCTGTAGGTGGTTGCAGGGGGACGGAGACCCCTGGAGAGAGGACCATGTGGAGAGAGGGGCAACAGTGCACGGGTGCATGTCAGGGGTGACCCCAGATATGCTAACATGCCCCTCCAGCTTTCTGGGACAAGGCACCTGTGCAGGAGTCGTCTGGCCCTGTGAAAGGCCTGGAGCCCCTTGCTGGGGGTTCTGCCACATGGAAAAGCCCCCCAGAGCCCCTGCCCAGAGGGGTACCCTTTTGGCACCCTGAAAGGGGAGGTAGGTGGAGGGGGAAGGGGTACAGCAGGTTGCCAGGTGCTGCGGTGGGGAGGGCTGTGTATCTGGAGCTGTGGGGGAGGCTCCCACAGCGGGGCACTGGTAGACCTGCTACGCAGCCAGGGCAGCTCCCACCACTCACAAAGAGCTTGCTTCCTTCACAGCTGCCAGAGCCAAGCATGGCCGGGGGACTGTGACCCTGGCAGGGAGGTCCCCACACCCTGCTCAGCCCTGCCACGAGCAAAGGACACCCAGTACAGCTGTGGGCTGCCAGGAGCCCGCAACAGAGCAGGTCCCTGTCCCTGTCCCCCACACATGTGTGGCAGCCACCAGGGCCCCCTGCGGCCGAGTGGATTTTCATGCTGTCTCCAGGATTTGATATCAGCGTGGACCAGTCTAACATCTCGCAGGTTTTTTCTACTGGCTACTGGAATGCGCTCTTTTGGCTTAGGGGTCCTCGATGTCGAGAAACTCTTGCTTGGGGGGGGCCATGCCACGATACCAGGCGCATGAGCCGTCGCTCCTCTTGATGCAGGCGTAGTGCTTCGCCTGCCGCCCATCCACGTTGTTCTTCTCCATCGCCCAGTCTGTCCAGAGACACTCATCCGAGGAGGACACGAAACAGGGGATGGAGAGGCAGCGCGAGATCTGTGTGTAACAGAGACTGTCACCTGTCGCCCTGAAAACTCAGCTTCTGAGCTTGCTAACATAGTTTTCTAAGGACTTTCCCAGGACAGTAACTGTAAACATAGATATGTGTACATTCTTTCTGTTACACGTCTTGTGATGGGCATCTCTCATGGCCAGTGCAGTGAGAAAGTGTTATCCTGACCATCCAATCCCTGGCTGTGGTCAAAAGCCTACAAATCCTGGGAGGAAAAATAAACTCTGCTCTTTCTTTCACCACACCTCGACCTGTGTCCACGTGATCTATTCATCTTCAGCAGTAACAGTCACCCACCAACCCGAGGGGGCACTGGGCCAGGGGGAAGCAGCACGCTCTGCTTCATCCACCCCCCCCCAGCTCTGGACAGGGATGCCAGGCTCACCCTGCCCTGAGAGACACACTGGTGATGCAACCCCAGTGCAGGGAACTGGGGAACCCCTGGTTGCCAGTCCCAGGGCTGGCCTTGGTTCCCAGACAGAGGAAGACAGAGGCAGGGCTGCCCTTCCTGTCTGCCCAGCCACATGCTGTGCACAGCGTCACCCTTGAAGGACAGGGAAGAGCATCTCATAGTGGAGCCCACCCCTGCCTGGGGGCTGCAGACCCTCCCTGGTATGAGGCATGTGGGAGGTAGCCTGGTTGCTCACCTTGCACTCGCAGCCCATCTGGTACCGCTGGTTTAGGCTCTTCTTCTGGGTTGGGGTCAGCGAGTCCCAGGTGGACACCAAGTCACAGAGCGTGATGTGCATCTTGCCATTGCCCTCTGACTTGCCTGGGGAGAGGCCAGACAGACCATTCAAGGGGGTCCCCCCCAGGGCCTCGAGACCCTGCATTGACTCATGGTACCTGGGGCCCCTCACTGTGCACTGTCCCTGGTGACCTCTGGGGAGCAGAGGCTTGTCCCCCAGCTGTCCCCACCATGGCTCGGGGCTGCTGAGCACAGCCAGGACACAGCCAGGCAGTTCCCTGAGGGCTGGTGGCAGGAGCAGGAGGGGCAAGGGGAGAATGTGCCCAGTGAGCAGGCACACATCAGGCACCTTGTGGGGCACATGAGGCATCTGGGCCAGCACTGTCCCAGTGTCCCCCAAGAGCCGTCCCTGCAGTGCTCACCTGCGATGAGATACTCCTTCTTCCCGCCGGTGTCCAGCAGCCGGCCACACACGGCAGTGGATGGAGCCGTGTAAATGAACTCTATGTCCTGGTCGGGGCCCTTGAACATCTGGGGAGCAGAGGCAGGAGTGAGTGGTTGGTGAAGGGGCCACTCCACTCCTCCAGCCCCCTAAACCGATGTGCCCCATTACCTTGATCTGCTTGATTTCATACTGGATGCGTTTGATTGGATTCCCATATATATCGTTCCCCGAATCCACCTCTTTTGCAGAGACAGCCTTGGCTCGGATCACTGGAAGGGAGAGGTAAGGTAAGTGAGGGTGACCAGTCCCACTCAGCCCCCGCATCTCACAGTATCTCCCACCTTCACAGGGACTACTGCCCACAGCAGACCCCACTGCCTGGCTGCTGCAGAGCCGACTGTTTCCCGCTGTCCCCAAAGGGATGGGGCTCTGGCACGTGCAGGACAGTGAGCAGCAGCATTGCAGCAGCACCCTCATGGCAGGTGACAAAGAAAGTTCACAGCAGGATCACCTGGCCCCAGGGCTGCTGAGGCTGTGGCACTGTGAGCCAGGGGACAGCTCTGCTATGGCAGGGTCCCTGTGGTCACGCTGCTGCCACAGCCCAGGGTGTGCAGGCCAGCATGTGAGTGCTCTGCACGTGGCAGTGACCTGCAGGAGGCCAGGGCGGGTAGCCAGCTCAACCTTCCTCACCAGCTGGGACATGGGGCTGCCTCATGCTCTGCAGGTTGCCTGGGTCCCTGCACCAGGACCTGCAGCCTCCAGTTGTGCCCAGCTCCCTCCACCAGTGCGGGGACTGAAGCTCCCAGGCAGCACCAGGGATGCTGATGGTCGAGGGGACAGTGGCAGTGCCAAAGCTAGAACTCCTGCTCAGCACGCAGGAGGGGGCCTGGCTGCAGGGCAATGGCTGACAGGGCTCCCTGCTCTGCCAGAAGCATCTCCCCATCCAACAGGAAGGGCAGCACCCCACCCTGCAGGGCTCCCCCGCACCCTGCCAGCCCCCCGAGCACTGTGGGCAGGGAATGGGCTGCTGGGCACTCTCACAGAGTTCATCCTGGCTCATGTCCCCACTGAAAGGTGCTGGGCTGGGAGCAGCCAGGGACATGCAGAGGTCACCCATTGCCTGGCACAGAGGAGCTTCTCCCACCTGGCATGGCCATGAGAGGGAATCTGACCGCACTCTATAAATACCATGGGGTGTGGGGGCATGCAGACAGGCTATTTAAGCTGAAGGTCAGGGGGGCACAGCCCCATGTGGGCGCCAGCAAGTGCCAACAGAGTTTACTCTGGAAAGGTGACAGTGGCACCAACATGAACAGGGACCAGGGAAGAGGATTCCCAAAATGGCCATCCCCAGTCACTGGCAGCACTTCTTCAGTGCAGGGCTGGGGGAAGCAATGGCTGCACTGGGGGCTTTCCCAATTGCTCCCATCCCTTGGGAAGGGCTGGGCTGTCCAGGCACAGTGGCAGCACCTCAACCGTGCCTGGGGACAGCGCCTGCTCCTCTGTCAGCAGTGTGCTGGGACCACCACAGACACAGGCCACCCCTTGCCCCTGCTGCCACCACGTCTCCCGTGTGCCAAGCCCTGCGAGCCACCAGTGTAACTTGGGTGCAACCAGTGCTGGCCCTGTGGCTCCCGTGCGGGGAATGGTTACTGGTTCAGTGGGCTCCAGCCTTTTCCATTCACGTGCTGATGAATCACTTGACAAAAATGCAGCCCGATTCTGGGTGGATTTGTTCTGAACAGTGCGGCTTTGTGGAGGGGACGACTGCGCTGTGCTTTCCCCGCCAAGACCCCGCAGCGCAGCCAAGCTGCTCCACGCCCGCCAGGAACCAGGGCAGCCCTGAGGAGAGCCTGGGACAAGGAGGCTGGGCGAGGGATGGAGGAAACCCCCGAGTGCCCAAGAACCAGTAGTCAGACCTCCCCAAATACCAATGCCCTCATTGGCCTTGTCACCCACCACTCTTGCTGCCGACATGGGCAACCACCAGCCAGGGAGCCCAGACCCCCTGGCTCCTGAGGCACATGGCAGGCAAAGCACAGAGTTGGCACTGGCTTACCAAGTTGGACCAGGGATATGCTGGAAATGCTCCTTCCCCAGGCAGGCCAAGCAAGAAGGCGCTCTGTGGGAGCAGAGGGTTCCCTGGCAGAGTGGGACACCCCACTGCTGACATCTGTGCAGGTGCCCAGGGCTGCCTCTGTGGCCTCCCCATAGTGAGGACTCTGGACCCTCCAGGGACAGAGAGACCCTGCAAGGTAAGCAGGTACCCTCTGACACCAGCATCAGTCCTATAGTGCCACAGTGCCATGAGGAAGGGTCCCACACTAGGATCCAGGACCCTGTCCCACTCCCCCTGGCTGGGTGCTGGCACAGGTCAGCCAGGAGGGACCAGAGCCACAGTGCAGCTCCAGGAGCAAAGCTGGGGACACACAGGGTCACCCAGTGGCACAAAACCACCAGGTTGTCTCTCCGGGCTTGCCAGTGTTGGGGTTTGTGGCCCCATGTGGGACTACCCCACCTCAGGGCACCACTGTGCTTGCCTGTGCCCCATGGGAAGAAGGGCAGCACAAGGGCCCTTGGCCATGGGATCCCCCTTTCTGTCCCAAGACTTGCAGAATGGCTGCCCCTTCCTCTGCTAGCCCACCCCAAACCCCACCAAGCCACCCTGCCCACACCCACCTGCAGCTGCCCACGGACAGCAGGGGCCACTGCTGGGCTGGATGCCCAGGGAACAAAGCTCCCTTCTCCAGGGCTGCTGGCCGCGGAGGGGCCGGCTGCCAGTGCCAGCACTGCCCGCTGCCTGCCTGGCACTGCCAGCCCAGGCGCCTGACCCCTTGGTGAGGGCAGCCCCGCGGTCACTGCGCCCTGCTTGAGGCCGGCAGAGCTGGGGAGACAGCTAACCACTCTGGGAAGGATTCCTGCACCCCAGCCCTGCCCGGCGCAAGGACAACAACCCCTTCCCAGGTGCTTGCTGGCATCCCAGTGCCTGTCCGCACGCCAGCGGCCGCAGCGACAGGCGCCGCGCCCCGGCTCAGCGGTTTGAGGATGCTGAGGCTGGAGGCAGCCGGGCTGAGCAGGGCAGCCCCGCAGCGGGGAGGAAGCGGAGGCCGTGGAGGCTCCGTGGTGCCCAACAGTGCCCGTGGGGCGGCGAGAGGCGCCGGGTCCCGCTCGCCCGCCGGCCGGAGCGGGAGCCACGGGCTGAGCGCTGCCGTGGCCGCGTGCGTCATTCCGGCCGCTGACGGGAGAGGATGGAGCCCAATCAGCGGCAGCCCCCGCGTCAGCCCACGGCCCCTCTGCGCCAGCCGCACCGGGGGGCACCGGCCCCGCCAGGCTCGGCGGGGTTTGCAGGCAACTGCACCCCCGCAGGGAGGGCTCCCACCGCAAATCCCCTCCTCTGCCCGGTCCCTGCTGGCTGCTGGCAGTCCCCAGACCCACCCCGCCTGTCCCGAGGAACCGAGCGCTGGGACGACTGGGATCAGTGCTGTGCTGTCAGCGGCTGCATCCCAGCTGCCCCCGCCCCAGGCAACACCGAGCCCCTGCTCTCCCCTGCCCCATCAACTGCTGCCTCGCAGGGCCAAAGCCACGGCTTTGCCTAGAAGGGCTCAGCATCAGCCCCTCACAGCCCACGTCCCCACGCTGCTCCCGAGGAGATGGAGCAGAAGCTGGGTTTCCTGCTGTGGCCCCTGGTCTGGCTGTGGCACCACTGAGCAGCTGAGCATCTCCTGCAGCAGAGCAGCCCAGGCCCCACTGCCTGCGTACAGCCCCAGTGAGGGATGGCAGATGGGGCAGCCCCAAGCCCTTGGTCCCTGCAGAAAACCCCTGCTCATCTCGAGAGCCAGGACATGCAAACGCAGGCTGGCAGGCTTTAAGTTATCAGCCCCAGTGATACAACCCCAGCCCTTCTACGGCCCCAGCCTCTCAGGCACCCTCCACCCAATGCAGAGTTGCATCTGCCTGCCCTTGCACCACCTGGAATTGCAGCCCTCGGCTGTGGCAGTCCCTGCACAGCAGAGCAAGTGCAGGGGCAGGTGCAAGTCCAGAGGGGCCACGGGGATGTGGCCCATGCTACGGAGAGGAGATCCCAGGGCCAGGGCCTCACACTGTGCTCACCCCCCATTGCTGAGGGTAGAGGATGAGCCTTGGGGCCCATTCACCTTGGGTGCCCCCACCCAGCACTGCAGGACATCAGCCATCCCCACAGCACCACATTTCTGTCAAGGGTCCAGCCTGGACAAAGGTCCCTCCAGCCCCAGCAGCTGGGCAAGGTCCCAGCAGCACCGGGAGCCTGAGTTCTCCCTGGGCTCCACACAACACCTGCTGGGATGGAACTGGCTGAGGAGCATCCTGACTCCAGAGAGCATCCAGGGGGAAGATAAGAAGCAGCAAAAGGCCAGGGAACACAGGATCATCCCAGGTTGAGACCCGCTCTGCCCCCAAGCCGAGCGCTGTTTTCACTTAGGCCCACACGAGGCACATTTGATACAGACGAGCTGCACAAGCGGCTTGGGCTGGGAGCCAGAAGGTGCCAGCGCTGCCTCGGCAGGACAGGCTCCGGGTGCCTGCAGGACGGGCACCTGCTGAGGGCAGTGGGGCAGCCGGAGACCAAAGCTCCGCCAGGCAGCAGTGCCCTCCCAGGGGACGGTGCAGACAGCCAGGGCCGCCAGGACAGACAGTGACTCAGCAGCTGAGTCAGGGCTGAGCCGGCACCCCACGATGGGTGGTGAGTCACGAGTGCCCCGAAAGCTGATCCTGACAGGAGCGTGATGCGAAGCCACAGCCGCGCTGCCCGAGCAGGCACGGGGCATCCTGTGGGCCAGGGACACCAACTCCAGCAGCAGCTCCAAAAATCCAGTGCTCCATTTTGTCTTAAAACCTCCCTGTCCCCAACACGCCTCGTGGTGAGGTTGGGCACTCCAGGCAGCAGCCAAGTGCTGTGGGAGTTGCCCTCACGGCGGAAAGACGCTGGGAGTGGGGTCTGGAAGGAACGCCTGTGAGGAACATCCTGCATCTGGAGCAAGGGACAGGGCAGGGCCATCCAGAGGTTGGGCTGCCTCAGTGTTTGGGAATGTTACCTCTCCAGCTGAGCCTGGGAACGGGCCCGCGAAGGAAAGCGCCGGGAACTGGGGCCGGCCTGTTCGGTTCATATGTTAAAATTTAATAAGGGCATTATTCATAGAAAGAGGAATCCAGATCCCGGCGCTGCCAAGCCCTCCCTTTCAGCAGCATCCAAGCCGAACAAAGTGGGACGGGGGAAAGGAAATGCCTGGAAATAAGGCGCAGACAGGGGTGACCGAGCCGTGGCGGCAGCTGCCGGGAGCGGGGGCTCCTCCGGGCCGGTGCCGTAGCGGCGCTTGGAGGGTCCCGGACGCCCCGGGCCCAGGCCCCGCGCTGCCACGTACCCCCGCGGTGTCATCAGAGTCGGGGGAGGCCGGGCCCTCCCGTGTCATTTACCGGGGGGCGGCCGGCGGGGACCCGGCCCCGGCGGAGCCGCGCTCCGGGCGCCCCTCGCAGCGGCGGAGCCGCCCCCGGGAGCGACGCTGGGCGCGGGAGCCCCCCGAGACGGCGGGAGGAGGTGCGGGGTGGGACGGGCACAGCCCGGACGGAGGCGCCGCGCCCGGCCGCGCATCTGCACCCGCCGGCACACCCCCGGGCCGGGCCGGCGCTGCGGGCAGGTGCCGGGGGTCGGGGGGCTCTGCCCGCTCCCCGCCCGCCCCGCGCCAACTTTCCGCTCCTTCCCCCGCCGGGAAGTTGGCGCGGGCGGGGCCGGGCGGGGGCGCGGGGGGGTCGGGGCGGGGGTGCCCGCGGCGCTCACCTACGTCGGCGTTGCAGAAGGCCTGTTGAGGGTGGATGGGCGAGCAGCTGCAGGCGTAGGCCGGGGGGGCCCTGCCGCGCAGCAACACCGCCCGCCCGGCCAGCAGGCTGGGCAGCGCGGCGGGCATGGTGCGGGGCTGCGGGCGCGGCCACCCGGCCCCGATCCCGCACCCACCGCCGGGCCCGGCCGAGCCGCCGCCGGGAACTTGGGTCCGGCCGGGGCGGGCGCTCTGCGGCCGCCGCTCCGTTGCCTTCACGGAGCCGTTCGCTTCCTCCCCGCCGCGCTCGGCCTCGCTCTTTAACGTGCTCCGGGGATCTGCTGCTCCTCCTCCGCGTGGCGCGGGGCCAGCCCGGCTGCGCCCGCCCTCCGCGGGATGCGGCTCCGCCGCGACCGCTGCCCCCGCCCCGGCGCGGCCCCCGCCGCGGGCACCGGCCGCCCCCGCCCCGGCGCATCCCGGCCGCCCCCCGGCCCCACCGCTCCTGGAACCGCCGCCCCGGACCCCGCCCAGGGACCCGAAACCCCCGCTCCGCAGCTGCCCCCGCCCGCGCCAAGCAGAGCAGCGGATGGCCGGACAGGCAGCAGAATTCCTCCCCGCCTTCGGCCCCTCCAACCCAGCTTGTCCCACAGCCGCGCTCCCTGCCTGCTTCCTGCTCCCACTGCGGGTCCCGTGCCACAACGACCTGCCCGAGGCCTCGGGCTTCCCCGCTAGGCAGCAGCTCCTGCCCCGGAGCACAGCTCCAAAAACCCACCTTGTCCTGGATGCATGATGCAACCCCGGTGGGCAGCCCCCGGCTGCTTTAGTTCATTCTTCTCAGCGGGGTGGTGAGAGAACTGGGAAGGGGAAAGTGAGAAAACTGCTGGCTGAGATAAAGACAGTTTTACAGGTGAAGCAAAAGCCACACACAAGCAAAGCAAAGCAAAGCAGGGAGTTTCTTCACCCCTCCCCGTGGCAGGCAGGTGCTCAGCCATCCCCAGGGCAGCTGGGCTCCAGCACGTGAAGGTGACTTGAGAAGACAAACGACATCACTCTGAACGGTCCCCTCCTTCCTCCTTCTTCCCCCAGCCCTATATGCCAAGTATGATTCCATACGGTGTGGAATATCCCTTGGGTCAGCTGTTCCGTGTCCCCTCCCGAGTCCTTGTATCCCCCCAGCCTCTCAGTGGTGGGATGAAGAGCAGAATAGGCCTCAAGCTGTGCAAATGCTGCTCAGCAGTAATGAAAACATCCCTGTTATCAACACCGTTCCCAGCACAAATCCAAAACACTGACCTACACCATCTAATATTGAGAACACAGACTCTATCCCAGTCCAAATCCACATCTTGTTGTCGCTGTGGAGGTGTCAGGATGCTGCTGCTGTCACTGTACCCATACTCTGTGCCTGGCTGGCTGCTGAGAGTGCTCCATCCTCGCAGCAGTGCCTTGTCCCAGCACAGTGGGCAGGGACACAGCTTCGGAGCACAGCTGGGCCAGGTGACATGGGCACGTGTTGGCAGGACAGCCACCACGGCCACCAAATATGCTCCTGAGCCAGCCTCTTGCCACAGCACTGCCGTGGATACTCGCAGTAGAGGCAAGGAATAGAGGTGCTCAGTCTCCAGGATGGGAAGAAACAGCAGAACTGGGCAGCTGGACCTGGCCCAAACCCTGACTGAGCCTGCAGGGAACACGTGGGAGGTGACAGCACCAACAGCGCTGGGATGCTGGGTGACACCTGGGATGGGGCCCCAGGTCACCAACTCCTCTGTGGGCTCATGGGTCTCTGTGGGTCTCTGTGGGTCTCTGTGGGTCTGCAGAAGCTCCAGCAGCAGCAGAATTCAGCTGGTCCGGCTGCCGGAGGCATTGGTGCTGCTGCTCCGAGGGCAGCGCAGTGCTGAGGGCAGGGGCCCAGGGATGTTCCAGCCCAGGGGACAAGAAGGGACAAAGTAACAGGGACGGCCACTGGGACAGCCCTGGGGCCACAGCAGGTGCTGTGGAGCTGCCAGTGCCAGGCTGGGAGGGTGAGTGAGGCCGGGAGGGTGAATGAGGCCAGAGGAATTGCCAAGCAAAGTGCAAGTGATGGTTGAGTGGCCGTCATGGACTGTGGCCAGCTGGAGCCCAGTGTGGGCTGCAAATGCACCCTGGGTGCCCTGGGCCGGGTGCTGCACGATCCCGTGGCCACGTGCAGAGGCCAAAGCCAGGTCTGTCCATGGCACTGGGGACAGGTCCGTGTCTAGAGACAAGCGCATCCGCTCGCAGCCCAGCACTGGCCGAGTCATTGTCTGGGCTAAATGAAAACACATGTCTGGCCTCGTCTGCGTTCTGCATGGCTCACAGAGGTGCTGACAGTGTAAACAGGGATGGGGGGAGCAGCCTGGCTGGGTTCTTGGGAGGGCCCCATCCACTCTGCAGATCCTTCCACCCAACCACAGCCTGACTGCTGCACCAACAGGCTCTCTCCTTCCCCAGCATGGCTGCTCCCCACAGCAGAGCAGTGCCAGGGCATGGCAGAGGGATACAGGGGGCACAAGGGCCCCCCCAAAGCTTCAGCTCTCTGAAGGCCTACTTGCTGGCAGACCTGCCCTAGGGGCAGTGTTAAAGGGGACCAAACTGGGGACACCACAGAGCCAAACACTGGTCCTGGCGTGAGGATATGCTGCCCTATGACCTGGGGCAGGGCAAGCCTGAGCCACGTCAGTGTGGGCAGGCCAGGAGCCGCAGCCCCCTTGGTCAGAGGGGTCAGGAGGGCCCTGGGGCCAGCAGATGTCCCTTTGACACTTGTGGCTCCTGAAACCGCACAAGTTCCTCCTGGGGGCCACAGGCTGCGGCTGCAATTTCACAACATGCTGGTGAGCGTGGGGAGGGCTCCCTGCCCAAAGCCCCGGGCTGCTGCGAACGCTTCTCAGCTGCTGCTGGCTCTGGGAAGCGGAACTGGAGCTCCTGGCTTTGCTCCTGCACCGAGCACAGCAGCCTTGCACAGCATGGCTGCACTGCCGCCAGCTCCCAGCAGTTCCTGTCCAGGGCTCAGCTCTTCCCAGAGCTGACAGTTCTGGGGCTGGAGGCATTTCTGGGGCCGGAGCCATGTGCAGCCAGGGCTTGGAGAAGACACACAGCCAGCACACACACACCTCTGAGGATGTGCCCTGGGAATGGCACTGGGACGGGCCCACTTTACACCTGGCCACAGCTGGTGGCCCCATCACCCACACTTGCTCCCCCTGCCCCACAGGCACAGCCACTGTGCTGGAACCACAGTGGTGAGGGAACTGCTGCGTGCCCTGTGGTGACAGGAGCAGAGGGACACAGACACTGTCTCTTCCTGTGTGAGACTTTTCTCTGAAACAGAAAACCCGTCACCCCAGCCATCACCTCATCCAGCTGATGGGAAAAGGGAAGGAAGATCAGCTTCTGGAGAAAAAGCCTGATGAAATCCCCCAAGTCTGACCCGCTCTGGCTGCACATCCCGCTCCACCCAGGGAGCCCCACGGCACACAGGGCAGAGCTGTAGAGCTGGGGCTCAGCTACAAACCCAGAGTGGGGATGTCACCAGAGCCACCGACCCACCGCAGACAGTTCTGTCACAATTCAGGGCTGGGCACTAAGGGCTGCAGTGGGGCCTGCCAGCATTCCAGGACCTGGGCACTGTCCCAGGGACGGGAACACCCTGTGGTGGCAGTCCCTTGCCACCAGGTGCCACTGCCGAAACACTTGCACCACACCTGCTGCAGCTCAGTCAACACTTTACAGGAGAGCCCAGGGCCAGGGACAGAGCTGGGAGCGCTGCCTGCCACCCCCCATGCACCCCGGGCTAGGAGCAGGCTAGCAGGGCCTGCCCACATCCCTAGGCTGCCCGCACACCTCCACTCGGTCCAGATGTCTGTTAAATAAACTCAATGCCCTCGTACTTCACACTCCCAATCCTGGTCTCGGGCAGGAGGAAGCGCCCGTCCAGCGTGAAGGCCATGATGTAGCTGGAGATCTTGCCATTGTCCTCTTCTGATTTTAGCGCCACGATGATCTGGTCGTCTGTGTCCGGGATGAACTTGAAGGAGGAGAAGCCGTGGGTGGGAACCACCTCGCCCACACGCCCCACCGTCACATCCCCGAAGTCCTGGGTGGAGCTCAGCAGCAGGTTGGTGCCTCGCTGCTCGTCTGCCTTCTCGCTGTAGCGCTCGTGGCTGGCGCGGCGCGGCAGGAAGAACCAGCGCTGCAACGTGTCACTCCAGGAGGCTGACTCGTGGATCAGATACCCTGCGGCAGGAAGTGGAGTGTGACCACACAGGCCACAGGGGCACCAGCCACTCTGGGGCAGGACCCTTCCCCTTCGAAACACCCCACAGCCCTGCAGTCATCCCCTATGAACTTTTCTGCCTGCTCCTGCCTCACTGCCTGGCAGCGCCCTCCAGTTCCTCCCAGAGCCAGGCAGGGGCATCCAGCACACCCCACTCTGCCTGGGGGCCCAGCTGCCAGGCCCAGTGCCAGCTGAGCCACCCTTCAGCTGCTCCTGGCACAGGCAGCAGAGGGAAATGACCAGGACAAGGGAAGATTTCTGGCCTCCAGCAGCCTTTAAATGTCACCCAGTGCCATTTATCCCCGGGGAGGGTGACTGCATGGCTCTGGAGCCATCAAGAATGTGGGATATGGGGTGGCAGGAAGTTGCCGTGCTCCATACCTGGGGGCCGGATCCCCGCTGCAGCCCTCAGCGCATTGTAGTTTGTCACCCAGTTCTCATGGCTCACGTCACCCTTGTAGCCAATGACCTTCACCCACTGGGGGTTCTCGTTCACCACTTCCCCTGTTGTGGTGGTCCACTCCTTGCCCAGTCCTCCCACATACAGGTGCTCATCCTTCACTGCCAGCCACTCCGCCTTGAAGCCTACGGTGGAAGGAACAGCATGAGGGGGGCTCAGTCAGCACGTGGCCATCAGACTGTCCCACATACCCCAAACCCTACACCCCTGAGCCTGGTGCTGGGCAGTGTCCCCAGTGCAGTCAGCTGGTCTCTTGGCAGGAATTGCCCTGTCTTGGCCAGGCTCAGAGGTCACAGGAAAGGTGCACCCCACTCCAGCAAGCTGAAAAGAGCCTAGGGTTTCTCAGGGCAGGACGGGAGCTCACCTTTCCCCACAGTGCCGTCCCCATCTGGGAGGATGACCCAGGGCACCACCTTGTTGCCCTCAATCTGGTAGACCACCCCTGTCCGGTCGTCCACCGCGTACAGCTTCCCGTTGAAAACCACCAGCTCGGAGAGCTCCATGCCCCGGCCCTTCTCAGCCAGGTGGGACTGCAGCATGCTCTCATCCTTGTCCCACTCCACCGTCACTCTGTCCCCGCTGTCTGACAGTACCAGGTAGCCCTTCTTCAGGTAACTGAACCAGGTGTGCTCCTGGGAGCCCCGGGACTGTGTGTCCAGGTCCGCAATGACGCCGATGCGGTAGCGCACGCCCTCGGGGTTTCTCTGCGGTGGGGACAGCGGGTAGGTGTCATTGTAGCGGTCTCCTGCCTGCAGGCCGAGCTGCCAGGTGCGAGGGCTGGGGGGGCCGTGCCGCGCTGGGGAGGAACGGTGCAGGCAGAAGAGCAACAGCACAAGCCCCACGCAGGCTGAGGACAGCACGATGGCCCTCCAGCGCAGTCGGAAGCGGGGGTCAGCACCCTTGGTCATGGACGCGAGGACGGGCAGACCACCCACGCTGATCCGGAGGGGGCTCATAGACTCATGGCAGGGCGGGACTGGCATCAGAGAGGGGGCGAGGAGAACCTGGTGGGAAGAGGTGAGGGAGAAGGTCAAAGAGCCGGATTTGGTGCTGACTGAGCTCGGGGGACAGCAGAACACAGCCACAAGGGGCCCCATCCCCTCTCCTGCAGCAGAAGGTGCTCCTACCTCATGCAGGTAAGAGCCACCATGCCCTGGGGCTGTGCTGCTGAAACCACCCTCAGCCCCTCTCACCTGGCTCCCTCTGCGCCCCCTGACCAGGAGCCCCGGTGTGTTGGCCGGATTGCACGACCTGCCCGGCACCTCTGTCTGTCCCATGGTCACTGCAGCTCAGGCAGCGAGCTGAGGCACCTGGCTCAAGGCGAGCCCACTGTCACAGTGTCCTGGGGCACATCCCCAGAGAGTCCTGGGAGGAAGTAGGTTCCCCTCGGATGGCAAGGATGACCCTTGCTGCCTCCAGAGTGGCTGGGCAGTCTGGCTCAACTCCCATGGCCCTGAGAACCGACCCCACTGATGAGCCGTGAGCTTGTCCCCAGGCCACACAGGGACACTGGCAGACACGTGGCAGCTCCGCCCCAGCAGGATGCCGACACCTGAGCAGGAAGCGCAGTGCCCAAGGGACACACACCCTGACCTGCCCAGCCTCACAGACACGGGACCCCCTCATCCCCGCCCAGGTTCACATCGTGTCCTCCACACCTGAGCATCGTGAGCCCACCCTGGGCCGTGCCCACTCTCGGTGGCCCCTCGGTGCAGCACAGAGGACGTGGCAGCACCCCAGACTCCCGCACAAGGGCACTGCGGGCTCGGAGCAGCCACCACTGGACCCGTGCTCACCCCGTGCCAAGCAGCCTGGGGCAGAGACCCCCATCCCGGGGCAAAGATCCCCAGCTGCCATCCCAGGGCCCATCCCGCAGGGTCTCAATGTGCCTTTCAGAGTGGCAAACAGAGGCGGCATTGAGCGCGGAGGGCCGGCCCCGGACAGGGGAGCTCCGGCACGGCACAGGCACGGAGCCCGCGGGTCGGGGGCACGGGAGCGCTCCTGTCCTGCCGGGATCCCGGAGCGTGGGCCTCGGCAGAGCCCCGCGGGCTCCTCTCGCTGCACTGACCCCCAGCGCGTTTGTAGCCCGCTCTGAGCACGGCCACGGGGAACCCTCAAAACGTCGGGGCACGGTCACGGCCATCCCTGGGCATGGCCGCGGGGACCCCCCCCCCCCCCCCCCCGGACATGGACGCGGGACGCCCCTCTAAGGACACGGGGACTCCCCGCCTCCGCCGGGCGCGCCCCTGGGGACCCCCGCGCCCCTTCCCCGCCCGAGCTGATGGGCAACCGGGGCACCGCCCGGTCTGAGCGGGGCCCTCAGGTTCCCCGCGCCCCCGGGGACCTCCGCGCGGGGCACAGCCCCCAGGACCCCACCGCTGCCGCCGGGCAAGGTGCTCGAGGTCCGCCGTGCCCCCGTCCGCTGGCGACCCCCGCCCGCCGGCCCGGCGCCCCCCGCCCGTGTCCCCGCTCACCGCGGCGCCGCCTCCCCCGCGCGCAGCCGCCGCCGCGCCTGGCAGCGGCCAGACCGCCCCGTCTGGCGCAGAAACTACAACTCCCAGGAGAAGCCGCGCGTCACCGCACCCGCCCCGTCCCGCCCCTGCGCCGAGGGGGCTGCCGGGGGCTGTGGTCCGCGCTGAGCGGGGCCCACCGGGGCCGGGCGCCGCGCACGGGCGGCCGGAGCCCAGCGGCGGGGACAGTGCGGGGGCCGAGCCGGCTCTGCGGGGTGGGCACAGTCCGACTGCCCGGCGGGCATGACCCCAGTGCTGCCCTGCTCCAGATCGCAACACATTCTGTCGTTGTCCTGGTTGCCCGCTAGGTCCTGCCGCCACTCGGGGTGGGAGAGCGGGGTATACCCAGCCCCGCGCCTGGCCACCCGTGTGCGCGTCCGGCTGTCAAGGGCTGGAGCCCGGTGGGGCTGTGCTGGTGCTCTCGGGGCTGGGAAATGTCCTGCCGGCACGGGGCAGGGTCCTGCGCCGGGGTCAGCTGCACCCTCCGGGGCCCCGCAGCAGCTCGGGGGAGCCGCAGGCACGGGCCGCCTCCGCTCCGCTCCCGGCCGAGGCGGCCGGTCCCGGGAGCACACATGGTTAAGGCAGCCGCGGGCGCACATCTGGCGGGGGAGGGCTGCGAGCCTCGGCCCGCGCCTCGTTGCCTCCTGCGCTTCCAAAAAGTGTTATTTCCGCCCGGGCCGAGCGAGGAGAGGCAGCTCCGGAGCGGGAGGCAGCGATCGGCCGTGGGCAGGCTCTGCGCTGGCCCTGGCGATGCTCTAGGGCAGCAAAGGGAGAAGCCGTGCCCCAGAGGTAGGTGTGGGGCAGCTCTGGGAGTCCTGCCGCTCCCTCCCGGAGCTGCAGCGCGCCGTGCTCCATCTGCGGGCGCTGCCCGGCACCGGGAGGCGGCTCCGCCTCGGCCAGCGCTCGCCCGGGTGTCCTGGCACTCGCCCAGCGGGGCGGGTCGGGCCCTGTGCCCCCCCAGCCGAGCGAGGCCCTTGGGCTGCCTGCGAAGGAGCAGTGCGGAGCACACGGCACAGCCCGACCCACCGCAGCTCTGGGAGAGCACACATCCCTCCCCAGCCCTGCCCCAGCTGCGTTCCCAAAAATCCCGTTGCCACGAACACATCAAGCCCAGGCTGGGCCACCTTTGGCACCTCTTTGCGGGTCACAGTGGCTGTTGAGGTCCCCGGCATGTCTTGCTGGTGCTACAGAAGCTGGAGGGCTGCAACTACCCCATGCTCCTTCCCCACATCTGCCCGGTGCAGCCCCCACCCTGCTGCCTGCCGGGTCTGCCCTGATCCAGGGGAAAAAAAGGGCTCTGCAACCGCTCCAGTGCCTGTAGCAGAACACGGGGGACCTGGCCCACCAGCACAACCCCAGGGGCACAGTGGTTCTGGCTGCTGTGGTGCAGGAAAGTTTGTATCCATCACCCTAAAAGGAGAGGGTGAGCTGGGAGTGCAAGTCCTGCTGCCTCCACACTGTCCTGAGCCCCTCATCCCACCCCTAGAGTTTGTTCCGTTTCATCCTAGTCTTCATCTCCATCTGGAATGTATTTTGGGATGTTTTGACTTGCAGTCCCAAGGCTTCTGCTGCCACTGAGTTTAAATCTCTGACTGCTCCTGGAGCGCAGCCAAGGCTGATGGGAAAAGCCGCGTCCCTCGGCAGGGCTGTGTGTGCCTGGGCACAGTGGGCACCTCCTGCCCAGCACACCTGCGGGGTGCAGGGGGGGCACGCTGGGGGCCCAGCGAGCCCCAAGTGCTGCTGCGCGCACCACGCACTCGTCTCTGTTCCCGACAGCCTGGGAAGCACTGCCTTCCACCATGGGAACTTCCTGGTGAAGGGTTTCTCCTCGTGGAGCGGTTCCCTGTGGCACTGCGCTTTCCCTAGGGCCAAGCCTGCTCCAGATGCCAGAGGAATGCCTGTTGTGGTGGTCCCAGAGCCGAAGGAAAGCCACAGGCTTCCCAAACCCCCGGCATGCTCCATGCCATGTTCAGTGCTGCGTGTCTGGCGCAGCTGGAGCAGAGCCAGGGCCAAGGCTCCCCTGGGTGATTTCTGTTCACAAGCCCCTGGCTGGCCCCCTCCACGCTTCCATCCATGGAACCGCTTCTCCCCTGCCTCCCTCCACACCTGGCAGCACTGAGACAACGGGGTGAGAGACCGAGAGACAGAGGCACCGGGAAGTGCATGAAGGGGCCAGGCCCTTGGCAGAGGGTTTGAGCAGCAGGAAAAGCCCTTTGGAGCCTTTCACAATCCCTCCGCCCCTTCCCAGCTCCAGTGACTCATAATCCGGGCATCTACCCCCGGCCTCAAACGCCCTCCGCACCCGCTGTGGGAGCACGCGTGGTCCCTGGGCCCCACACCTGGGGACAATGGTAACAGCCACCGATCACTGATGGAGACCCCGGTGCACACCAAGACAACAATATTCTGTCCCCAAATCTGCCATGGCCTGGCTCAGCCGCAGCACACGGGACAGGGCTGAGAGCGCCCTTTGCTCCTGGAGTGCCTCGGGGTCCCGGCGAGCCTGTGAGCGCAGCCGGGCGGTGCAGCGGGAGGGGAGAACGGCAAGGGCCGCACCCATATCCCACCCCAGGGAGGCACCTGGCTGAGAGAGGAGCCTGGGTAGCAGCCATCCCCATCCCGGCTCGGACCCTGCTGCCACGGGATGCCCAGCGCTGGGCAGGGCTACACCCCTGTTTGGCCAAGGCTGTCCTGGAGCCTCGGGGCCAAAGGGTGGCGTGCCCGGCCCCACGTCTCCAGCAGATACGGTTTTGATAATAGAGGGAGGGGTCGCGAAGCGCCCGGGCTGGGCCACAGTGCCACCACCACTGCAAATATTAGTTTTGGCCCCATACAGGGTGTGGGCTCTCCCTGTGGCAGCCAGCTCCCAGATAGGGCTGCCAGCCCACATCCCTCTTTTTGGAGGAGTGGGTCTTGTCCCCTTGCAAACCCTTGGGCTGGCAGCCCCAGGGCACAGGAGCCCCTCGCAGCAGTGGGGGGCAGATGCCCTCTCTGGGCCCAGCTGGGGTCCCACACACAGGCAGTGCTGCACCCTGACATTTGCCCCATGGCATCTGGAGCTGTCTGTAATTTTTCAGGAGCTGACATACTAAATTGCTGCTCTTGGGTGTCCATGGGAGGCAGCTGAAGCCAGGCTGAGCAGGAGCAGCAGCAGTTGGTGCAGGACTTGGCCTGGTCAGAGGCTGCTGCTCTGCTCCACTCTCAGCTCCTGAGGTAATCACATCTGCTGTATGTGCCAGGGCTCAGGGGCTGCAAGGGTCCAGCCCTCATGCTGGTGAGCCCAGAGCCCCTAACTGCCCCAATGTGGGTCTCCCCTGGTGCTCACTGGGGTGACGCTGTTCCACAGCTCAGCCAGAACCTGGGGGCTGTGCAGAGCACAGGTCCTGCCCCAGCTCGGGGCATGGTTGGGCTGGGAGTCTCCTCATTCCTGTCCTCCTCAGCTGTCCCTGGCACCTCACAGGGCACTGCCAAGGCATGGAGGGGCTGTGGGTGCATGGTGTCCTGCTGATCTTCCTGCTGCCCTGCCCTGTGGGGAGCCAGACCAGCTCCATCCCTGGTCAGAGATGGTGGACAGACCCTGATGAGGCCCCATCCCAGCACCAAGCTGCCAGGTGAGGGGACCCCAGGGCTTGGGTGCTCTGCAGTGGGGGGCCAGGGCAGCCCTGGCACCGCAGAGGACCCCCGCCCCCCCCCGTAGCTCCCTGTTGCGCTTTGCTTTCTGCCTTGCCAGGGCCACACAGGAGCAGAAGGCTGAGGATGCCCAGGAGGGGCTGCCCCCACAGCCCCGCTGTGTCCGCTGCTGCCCCCCACCCGAAAAGCGCTTCTACCCCCAGTACCAGCCCATGCCTCAGATCAACATGACCATCCTGAAAGGTGAGGGCTGGCAGGACCCCACGCTGTGCTGTCAGCATTGCCCCAGGTCCAGCGCTGAGCTGGGCTCTCGGTGCCAGCTCTTGGTGGTGCCAGTGGTCCTGTGCCCTGCACAGACAGAGGGCAGGAGCCACACTGGGCTGTGAGCAGCCCCTGCTCCAGTGGCTTCTGGGCAGCAGCATCAGAGCCTGGGGAGGGGCAGGGGCAGGACTGGTGACTTCCTGCTCCCTCTATCCATCTCTGGGGAAGGGGATTTCGGGGTGCTGGGTTCAGCTCTGGCCCCTGTCTGACAGCCCAACTGTCCCTCCTGCTCTGCCCAGGAGAGAAGGGGGACCGCGGTGAGCGTGGCATGCAGGGCAAGTTTGGCAAGACGGGGGTGGCCGGCAGCAGGGGCCACGCAGGGCCCAAGGGACAGAAGGGCAGCATGGGCGCCCCCGGGGAGCGCTGCAAGAGCCACTACGCCGCCTTCTCTGTGGGCCGCAAGAAACCCCTGCACAGTAACGACTACTACCAGACCCTCATCTTCGACACGGAGTTGGTCAACCTCTACGACCACTTCAACATGTTCACGGGCAAGTTTTACTGCTACATCCCCGGGATCTACTACTTCAGCCTCAATGTGCACACCTGGAACCAGAAGGAGACGTACCTGCACATCATGCACAACGGGGCGGAGGTGGTGATCCTCTACGCCCAGGTGAGCGACCGCAGCATCATGCAGAGCCAGAGCGTCATGCTGGAGCTGAAGGAGCAGGATGAGGTCTGGGTGCGGCTCTACAAGGGTGAGCGTGAGAACGCCATCTTCAGCGATGAGTACGACACTTACATCACTTTCAGCGGCCACCTCATCAAGTACAGTGGGGACCCCTGAGCACCAGGCCCCTGCACTCCTCCTGTGCCAGGCCAGGTGGCCAAGGGGCCCCTGTCCCTCTCATCCCAGGAGTGCCACCCCCATTATGCTGTTAGTCACCCTAGTGCCACTACCCCCAGCAGCTGCACCAGTGTGAATTCCCTCACTCCAGCGCCTCAAGGCTAGCTAGACACAACTGGAAGAGTTGGAGCAATTTTAATCCCCTGCCACATTAGTTACCAGGAAGCAGCTGCTCACCTGGGGTGGGCAGGGAGCTCACCCCCTCTCCCACACCAGAGCCAGGTTTGCCAGGCACAGCCTGAGCTGGCCGCAGAGGAGCAGTGTGCGAGGCAGGAGCAGACACTTGCACCGTGTTCCTCCTCGTGCCAGCCCATGCTCCCCGGCTGGAGCAGGCAGAAGGTGCTCAACACCGTCTGGAAAGGCATAAACCACTAAGGGCCCTCTTTCCTTCCACGGTGCAGGTGTTGCAGTGCGGGGCTGGGTACCCCTGTGGGGACGGAATTGTGTCGGTTCCCTCTGCAGATTCCGTCACTGCTCGCCGCAGCCTCTGCTCAGGAAGGGCTCTCTCCCCACCAGCAGCCCTGGGCGGGGGGCCTTTGGCCTCAGCCACTTCCTCTTCCGTCAGGTTATGTGCTGGCCAGGCTGCAGGTTTGTGTAGATGCAGCCGTAGCATGGGCCAGCATGCTGACCTCTCCATTCAGCTCATGCCACATTAAACACCTCGCATTTCCAGCCTTGCTCACACCCTCGGTGTCCTCTTGCTTTGTGTGTGGGGAGGCTCTGAGGGACTCGGGGCAGGGTTCTGCTCTGGGGGTGCAGGGGCTCCCCGAGGGCTGGCATAGTGCTGCTGAGCTGGGGGTGGAGAGGGAAGAGCAAACCGTCCCTGGAGAGCTGAGAGACCTGTACCAGGCACTGTGTGGGCCAGCTGCACCCCAAGGGCCGGGAGCAGTGCGGTGACAGAACTGTCAGCCTGGAACAGGACAGGCTGGGAAGGGTGGCAGGGTTGTCAGCAGTCCAGGTTATCCAGCACATCTGCGAGGGGAGACAGGTCTGAGATGAGGCTGGGTATCGGCATCTGGTTTGGCGGGTCCATGGCTGGGCTGAGCAGGGCTGCAGCTGGAAACCAGCACCCCAAGCACAGGAGGGAGGGGAACGGGCTGGGGGGACTCAGGATGACCCTAAATAGAGCCCTGGCCGCACATGTGGGGAGTGGGTGGATGGTGGGGGCCAAGTGAGGCAGGTCAGGCCGCTCACTGCTGTGCCTGTGGGCTGGGGGCATCAGCCCAGGGCCAGTCCCAAGGCACGGGCAAAGCTCCTTGGCCGCCCTGGCCCCTGGGGACTCCATCCCGGACTGCACACACAGCTCGCATCCCAGCACACGCATTCCCGTCCTGGGACACGCGTTCCACCGCAGGACACTCGGTGCATCGCAGGGGCACGGCGAGGGCGGGCCGGGGGCGGAGCGGGCCCGGCCGGGCGGAGCTCGGGGCCGCGCCCCCGGGAGAGCCGGGCCCGGTGGCGGTGGCGGCGGTGGCGGCAGGGCGGCGGCGGCGGGGGCGGCGGCGGGGGCCTGGCGGAGGCGGGGGGGGGGGCGGCGCGGGGGGGGAGGGGGCCGGGAGCCGAGCCCGGGGCCGAGGAGCCGGCTGAGGCGGAGCGGGCCGCGCGGCGGCGGCGGAGGTGGATGGCGGGGCTGGGGCCGAGGCCGCGATCGTGGCCGGGATCGGGACCGGGACGGGGCCGGGGATGGGGGCCGGGACCGGGACCGTGGCGGGGACCGGTGCCGGGGCTGGCAGGGCCCGGCCGGCGCTGGCCGCGGTGCTGGCCCGGCCCGGCCCTCACCCACCTCCCGGGGCAGCTTGCAGCCGGACATCCAGGGAACCACCGTCCTGCACGACACCATCAGCGAGCGCCCGCAGCCCCTGCCAGGTGAGGCACCGTGAGAGGGGCCCGCCGCACCCCTGGGCCCCGCGGGATGGGCTCGAGCACGGGCAGCGCTCACTGCTGGCCCTGTCCTGTCTCCTCATCGTTCCCAGCGAGGTACTTTGACACGAAGACGACGGAGCCCATCAGCTTCTTCTTGTCCGGCCTGGAGGAGCTGCTGTCCTGGCAGCCCAACAGCAACGATGAGTTCAATGTGTCGGCCGTGCCTCTGGCCAAGCGGCAGCCCCCACTGTCCAGCAGGAGGCCCCGGACACTGGTGTGCCACGACATGCGCGGCGGCTACTTGGAGGACAGGTACGTGCTGGGTGGAAGGGAGGTAACAGTGGAGCTCGACGTCTCAGACCCCAAGGCACCGATGTTTGTGTCTGACATGTCTCCTGCTGGCTCAGCCGCAGGTGAGCAGGGATGGGGTGCTTGGTACCGGCTCTTGGGGAGCCTTGCTCAGGCTGGGATGTTCAGAGGTGGCTCAGTGCCACAGCTCTGCCCAGCTCCCAGCTGTGAGTCAGGCTCCTACCCAGCCCCACAGCATCTGTCAGCGTCATTCCTACACTGCCCAACCCTTTTCCCTCTGCAGGTTCATCCAGGGCTCAGCCACACGCAACCCCTATGTCTTCTACCACTGGCGCTACATCGACATCTTTGTGTACTTCAGCCACCACACCGTCACCATCCCGCCCGTGGTCTGGACCAACGCAGCGCACCGGAACAGCGTCCCCGTGCTGGGTACGGGCAGGGCTGGGCCTGGGGCAGCCCCAGCAGTCAGGTGCATTCACCAGGACGTGCGGCTGACGCTGCCCTCGCTGCCTCGCAGGCACATTCATCACGGAGTGGACAGACGGGGAGAAGCTGTGTGAGGCGTTCCTGGCCGGCGGGGAGGAGGCGTACGGCGCCGTGGCCGAGCAGCTGGCCCGCATTGCCCAGCACTTCCGCTTCGACGGCTGGCTGGTCAACATAGAGAACACGCTGAGCGTGAGTCCTGCTGGCCCTGCTGGCCGCCCTGCCTTTGTGCTGCTCCCCTGGGGAGCAGCTCCCCCGTCCCGTGCCCTCACCCACCTGTGTCCGCTCTCTCCTGGCAGGCGGCGGCGGTGGGGAACCTGCCCTTCTTCCTGCGGGAGCTGACGGCACGGGTGCACAGCGCCGTGCCGGGAGGACTGGTGATCTGGTATGACAGCGTCCTGAAGGATGGCACACTGAAGTGGCAGAATGAGCTGAACGATCAGAATAGGTGAGGCTGGCAAAACTGTCCCTGCTCAGGGGGCGTGAGCCCACCCCAAACCCAGCATGGCAGTGGTCGGGCACAACCTGCATGGCTCTGTGTGACCGTAGCATCTGCCCTACCACTCTGAAATTGTCCCCAGGATATTCTTTGATGCATGTGACGGGCTGTTCACCAACTACAACTGGAAGGAGGAGCAGCTGGAGCGCACGCAGAGGCTGGCCGGCCCACGCCAAGACGACATCTATGTCGGTGTTGATGTCTTTGCCCGTGGGGATGTGATTGGTGGTGGCTTCGACACTGACAAGGTGGGTGTGACAGGACCGGGCCAGAGTGTGACCCTGGACCTCTCCCGGCTCAGGGCTCTGAGTTTCCACTGCTGGCTCTGCTGGGCTGGGCTGTGTTGGGCTGCTAAGCTGGGGATGAACTGGTGAGGAGTGAGGGATCCCAGAGTGTTGGCCGTGCATGAAGAGGGATTTGGAGGATCCCAGTGCTGCCATCCCTGGAGAGGGAGATGCTGCAGCACAGCCCTGTGGTGTCCTGCCCCACTGTGGGGCCGGTGGAACTTGAGGGGAGTGGGGACAGGACAGGGGACACGTTGACTACCTGGCCTGTCCCATGCTGCTCACCACTCATTTCTGCAGTCCCTGCGCCTGATCCGCCAGTACGGCCTCTCTGCAGCCATCTTCGCTCCTGGCTGGGTCTATGAGCACCTGGGCAAGGAAAACTTCCTGCAGAACGAGAACAGGTGAGGGCATCTCAGCAGGGCGGGTGCTGGGGGAGGAATGGGGCTAGGAGTGCCCTGGCTCAGGAAGGCTGTGGGATGGCAGGACAGGGTCCCTGTAGCTGTCAGAACACTGTGGCTGCTGGCAAGGAGCCAGCTGGCCCCATTCTGCCCCAGCTGAGGCGAGACCTGAGGCCATGCAGGGCAGTGATCATAACAGGGGTCTCTGCCCTGACACCCACCTTTGCCTCCAGGTTCTGGGGCTTGCTGGCCAAGTACCTGCCCACACACAGGGTTTGTACACTGCCCCTCACCACCTCCTTCAGCCTGGGCATGGGCACCAGCACATTCCTGGATGGAAAGGTGGGTGCAGGGTGACAGCTCTCCTCTGGTCAGACTGGGGGGGGGTCTCTGCTCTCAGCTCCCCCAGCTCAGCTCTCCCCGTGCTGTAGGATGAAGAGTCTGGGCCCTGGTACGACCTGAGCGCGCAGGACATCCAGCCACTGTACCCAGAGCAGCAGGGCACGCTGAGCACCAGCTGCTGCCTGCAGGATGCCTGGTGTGGGGGCAGCTCCCTGCAGCTGCAGGGGACCATTCCCCCCGGCGAGGAGCGCGTGGCTGTCCGGTGAGTTGGAGCAAAGCCCTTTACCCCTCCTCAGCACTGGGCTGGCAGCATGTCAGCATGACGTGGCCTGCATGGCCCGAGCTGTGTGGCCTTGGGGCCTTGTGGCGAGTGTGCCCAGGCTCTGCCCACACTGCCCAGCACACCTAACACAATGCACCTTCTCTTTGTCTCTCTCTCTCTGTCTCTGTCTCTCTTTGGGTGGATTTGGGGTCATCAGCCTCTTCTCTTTGCAGATGCCGGCCCCCCCCAAGCTCTTCCTGACTCTACTCTACAAGCTGGAGGGGCCACAGCCCGATGACATCACAGTGGCACTGGAGGTCACCACCTGGGACTCAGGGATCTGCTTCGAGGGAAACCCCACCTCCCTACCTGGTGAGGACCTGTCCCCCCATGCTGTCTGCAGTGAGCACCTGCTGTAGGGCATGGGACCAGCTCAGTCCCTCACCCCCTGACCTGGCTCCCTGTGGCAGAGCCCAATGGCCGGCACCACCCCCGGTTCCTGCCGGCACCGCCGCCCAGCCTCGCCAAGCTGCTCGCCGCCTGCCTCCGTGGTTCCCATGGCTGGACCAGCCGGTGAGTGCTCTGCCTGCGTCCTGTGTCCACAGGCCAGGGCTCTCTGGTACCATTCCTGCTCTGCCTCTTCCCTCTCAGGTGCTATGAGCTGGAGCTGCAGGACTGCAGCCTACGAGACCTCTCTGTGATCGTGTCCCGCCAGCAGCCCAGCCCGCAGGAGACATCCTTCACCTGCCTCCTCGGGGAGGTCCGGGTGAGTGCCTGCCACTGCTTGGTGGAGACGCCTGCCCCGGTGCCACCCTTGCTGTGGGAAGGTGGGTGGCTGCCTGCCCTGCCCCTGCCAGTGCCATGGTTCCCTTGCAGGTGCTGGACACGGCCAGCGTGGCGGCCTCCCCCCCGCAGGTGCACAGCGTGACGGCCTCGCAGCTCTGGTGGCAGGAGGGCCCCGAGCCCGAGCAGCTCTCGCTCGGCCTCACCCTGCGCTGGTCCTTCCCGCCTGGCCGTGCCAGATGGTTCCGTGTCCTGAGCCAGGGCGCCCGGTGCCGCCTGGGCCAGACGGCGCCGCAGGTGCTGGGGCTGGCACAGGGCTGCCTGTTCCGTGCCGTGGGGCTGTCGGTGCCGCGGCCAGCGCCCGGCCAGTCCTGCCGGCTGGAGCTGCTGGTGGAACCGGTACTGCGGGACGAGCTGCCTGTGGACCCCGAGCGCTGGGGCCGCCTCGTGCTGGTCTATTCCGCGCCAGGCAGCGGCACCAGCTCAGATGGGCATTAAAGCAACTGTGGTGCAGCCCGGGCTGTCTCCTCCATGTGGCGGGTGGGCTGTGGGCTGTGGGCTGTGGGCAGGGGACACAGAGGGAGGCTGGCTGCATTCCATCCCCTTGGGCTGGTAAGTCCCTTTGCTCTCCCATCCCTGTGGTTGTGCTCAGCCCTCACTGTGGGCACTCACTAGGTGGTGACCAGAACCCTGCAAGTGGCAGGGACCCCCAATGTGTGTGACCCCAGACTGGGGCACGTGCCCTGAGAACCCCACCAGCTCCTGCAGCCCTCACTGCCTCGAGCTGTCTGCCCACAGGCTGGGGATACTTGCCCATAGACCCCAAGACGCACAGGCCCGTCAGGGCTCAGCTGGTGGGGAGCTGTCAGCACGGGCTCTGCAGCAGCCCCGAGGAGCAGCCCAGCATGGGTGACTGCTGTGCTCATTAACGTGGACCCAGCCCAGTGCCACCAGCTTGCGCTGCCTCCCCTGAGCATCTTGTGAGGAAGAGAGAAAATTTATAGCAGCAATTATTTTCTCACAGTCTGGTGAGCAAGCAATTAGCAGGCAGGAGCAGGCAAGTGCTCCTGCAGTGGGGTTCCAAGCCCTGTCCCCAAAGAATGCAGGCTCTGCCAGGGACCCCAATGCCAGCAGTGGAGCTGCTGCTCCTGAAGCAGGGAATGAACTCAGGATCGTTTTACCTGATGGCTTGAAGAATGAAGGGCTTGGCCCAGTCAGAAGAGGGCTCTTAATGCAGCACCCTGCTCCCTCACCATGGCAAGGCTGGGAGCCCCACGGGCTCCCCACTTGCCCACGGGCTGTGGCCCCTGCCCAGCCAGATCCACTGTAGCAGCCACAGCCCCGCACCCCCTGCAGTGCAACCAGTCAAAACCTGAGTCGCCCTGGTTGAAGAAAGAAATCTTTATTAATAATTTCAATAATAATAATAATAATAATAATAATAATTGTAATAATAATAATAATAATAATAATAATACTGTTTATTAGAATGGTCACACTTTTAAGCATACAGGATGGGCCGGCGCCAGCCCGCACGCCGGGGCGGCGCAGGGGTGCTGTAAGGGAGAAGCCAGTACAGCGATGGACGGAGCTTTGTACAGGGGGGCCGGGGCTATGTACACTGGGAATAGAAAAGGGGGAGCTCATCGCTGGGGCGTCGGGGGCGTCTGCAGACTATAAAGTGAGGTTTGAGGAGTGGTAGAGCCATAAGGGCGCGGGACGGCGCTGCACCCCGGGATGGGCTCCGCAGTGCCCCGTGCCACCGGGCACCGTGCCCAGCGTGCCTGCAGCTGCAGGCCGGCCTTGTGGCTTGGGTGGGTCCCTTGTGGGTGATGCAGTGGCCGAGGCCCCGCACCCAGGGCTGGGGGCATCCCGCTGCCTCAGGCAGGGACGGGTGGCCACGAGCGCGTCCCGTGCCGCAGAGCGAGCAGGAGTGGGACTGGGGCAGCGCCTGGCCCAGCTTTGGTCAGGGCTGCTCCAGGCAGGGTGGGAGCGCGGGTGTCAGGGAAGGAGGGAGGAAGAAGGAGAAGGGGTCACAAGCGAGTTGCAAGCTCCTCTTAACAAAAGTTCCCTTTAAAAGGCAGAGGGTCGTCCCCTGCAATACCTCAGCACCGCAGCCACGCCGCCGCCCCAGTTCCGCGCTGGAGCTGAGGCCTCGCACACTCGACACGCCGATGGCCGCCAGCGCCGGGGCTCGGCTGCCACCGAGCCGGGTCCCCACCCCATCAGCCGGCCCCACGAGCCGGGCAGGGCGCAGCGCTCTGCCGGCACCCCCAGCGCTGCTGCACCAGGGAAAGGAAGACGTGGTGCCCAGGCCCTGCAGCTGGGTGGGCGAGGGCCCCCTGGACCCCCCCAGACCCTCACGCCTGCCTGTGCCGGCTCCCTCCCTGCTGGGCTGTGGGGCCGGGGCGCTGGGGGTCCCTCCGGCGCATCCGACCGCCGGTGCTTGCCGCGGCTCCTCTGGGACTCGCTCACTCGGTGTGTGAGGACAGCTGGGACTCACTTGGCTGCTGCCGCTTGGCTTTGTTTCTCTTTTTGTTTGGTTTTTTTGTTTGTTTGGGTTTTTTTCTTTTTTTTCTTTTTTTTTTTTTTTTGATGCTTTGCTTTTAGTTTTTATATTTTGGGGTTCTTTTTTTTTTGTGTGTGTGTGGATATTTTTGCCCTTCCTGGTCCCAGAAGGAAACAGCCACGGGTTCACTACAACAGAAACAAGAGAAGCAGGTCTTTCGCTGGAGCACTCAGGTCGAGCTGCTGGCCAGGGGCATGCAGGCATCATCCTGGCCCACCAAGCCCACCAGCCATCCCAGCCCATCACACCGAGCTCCACAGCCATCCCAGCCCATCACACTGAGCTCCACAGCCATCCCAGCCCATCACACTGAGCTCCACAGCCATCCCAGCCCATCACACCGAGCTCCACAGCCATCCCAGCCCATCACACTGAGCTCCACAGCCATCCCAGCCCATCACACCGAGCTCCACAGCCATCCCAGCCCATCACACTGAGCTCCACAGCCATCCCAGCCCATCACACTGAGCTCCACAGCCACCCCAGCCCATCACACTGAGCTCCACAGCCATCCCAGCCCATCACACTGAGCTCCACAGCCATCCCAGCCCATCACACTGAGCTCCACAGCCATCCCAGCCTGTCACACTGAGCTCCACAGCCATCCCAGCCTGTCACACTGAGCTCCACAGCCATCCCAGCCCATCACACCGAGCTCCACAGCCACCCCAGCCCATCACACCGAGCTCCACAGCCATCCCAGCCCATCACACTGAGCTCCACAGCCATCCCAGCCCATCACACCGAGCTCCACAGCCATCCCAGCCCATCACACCGAGCTCCACAGCCATCCCAGCCCATCACACCGAGCTCCACAGCCACCCCAGCCCATCACACTGAGCTCCACAGCCATCCCAGCCTGTCACACTGAGCTCCACAGCCATCCCAGCCTGTCACACTGAGCTCCACAGCCATCCCAGCCTGTCACACTGAGCTCCACAGCCATCCTAGCCCATCACACCGAGCTCCACAGCCATCCCAGCCCATCACACTGAGCTCCACAGCCATCCCAGCCCATCACACTGAGCTCCACAGCCATCCCAGCCCATCACACTGAGCTCCACAGCCATCCCAGCCCATCACACTGAGCTCCACAGCCATCCCAGCCTGTCACACTGAGCTCCACAGCCATCCCAGCCTGTCACACTGAGCTCCACAGCCATCCCAGCCCATCACACTGAGCTCCACAGCCATCCCAGCCTGTCACACCGAGCTCCACAGCCATCCCAGCCTGTCACACTGAGCTCCACAGCCATCCCAGCCTGTCACACTCTGCAGAGCAGCACAGTCAGGTGGAGAAGCGCTCCTGCCTGGTGGGCTGCCCCAGAACCCTGAATCCAGCCCAGCCTCGTCAGTCCCCACAGCTGGCAGCAACTCCAGCTGGCTCCTCTCTCTCCTACGGGGGCAGAGGGGCTGCTCGGGGGGCTGCTGCCACCCCGAGCCCCAGCGCCTGAGGAGTGAGCATCCCTGCAGGCTGAGCACCCCCGCCTGCCTGCGGGGGGAAGAGCTCTCTGCAGCCCGGCCAGGGCAGGGCAGGGGGGGACCCCAGACCCCGGCAGTGGGAACGGGGCGCTGCTGGGGCTGAGGGCTGCCCCCACACCCCGCGGTCCCCGGGGCGGGCGGATGGTGCAGGAGAGGCGGGCGGGCGGCAGGACGGAGCGGCTGAGGTAACCCTATGGGTGTGGGGTGCTGTGGCCCCACAGAGCCCGGCGCCAGCCCCAGCCACCCGGGCAGCACCCGCGGGTCCTCCGCAGGCTCGGCTCTGTCTGCCTGCTTTGGTTTGGTGCTAGTGAGCATCGGGGGCAGTGGTGGGGGGGCTGGGTCTGTCTTGCTAGTAGGGAGTGAAGCGGCTGTACCCTCCTCGGTATAGACTAGCCTGCAACATCAAAGATGAAAAAAAAGCCAATCAGTATTCAGAGATAGCCAAAGCCTAGATCTTCCCTTTTTTCTTTTCTTCTTCTTTTTTTTTTTTTTTCCTTTTTTTTTTCTCCTCTTTCAAATGACACCAAATCGCTGTTGTCCTTGGGATGTGAGGGGCAGGCAGGGCCAGGGTGCTGCCCGGGCTCTGTGGTGGCCATGGGCACTGCCCCGGGGGCAGGGGCTGCCAAACGCCTCCAAAGTGGCCCTGCCGTGCCATGCCTGCCGAGGAGCTGCCCCGTCCCTGCTGTGGCACTGAGCTGAAAACCCCTAGGATGTTGTGCCCGTGGCCCCTTGCTAGCAGCTGCCCAGGGCTGGGGGTGCCAAAGGAGTAAAAAAAAGGCAGAAAAAGGCAGGTTGGCTTTGTGATCCCAGCCGTGAGTGTAATTTTTCATCTTTGATGCTGTCAGAGCTGGCCAAGAGCTGTGGCACGCGAGGGGCTGCAGTGCCCCCCAGGTGCAGCCGCACACGGGGCCCTGGGGACGCTGTCCTGCACTGGGATGGCAGAGGGGGTCCTGGAAGGTGACCAGGCAGCCGGCAGGGGGGCAGCCAGGCCCCTGAGAAGTGGCGTGTGTGGGCTGGACGGTGCAGGGTGTGAGGGGAAGGTGGGGCAGGGGTGCAGGGTGGGGGTTTCCTCTCCTGCAGACAGAGCCAGGCAGGGGCTGCGCCGTTCCCACTCCCCTCCCACGGCCCCCACACCCACTCTGCGCCCCACAGGCCCTGTGGCCGCTGTGCCAGACCCCTCCCCCGGGCTGTCTGCAGCCCCCCGGGAAGCTGAGGAAGGCCGAGGGGCTGCTCTTACCATGGTGCCAATGCTGTAGGTGGCGGCGGGGCCGATGGTGTGGTGGTAGGGGTCTGCCGCTGCGTACACTCTGCCATAGCTAGGAGCAAACAGCGGTGGGTGTTAGTGACAGCAGCTGGGCTCCTGCCTCCCCCCAGAGCCCTCCCTCCCTCCCAGCTGCAGCTGGGAGCCCCCCGGCATCTCCCTGCTCCCCCTTTCCAGCCTAGCCCTGAGGGGAGCAAGGGGTCCCTGCTCGCCTGACTCCCCTGTCCTGTCCCACAGCAGCTGGGGGTGTCAGGGTGGCAGCGCAGGGGGTGACACGGGGCTCCCCCAGGAGTGACACCTGGTGCTTACCTGTCACTGTACGCGGCCGCTGCTGCCGCGGGCTGGGCGTACCTGTAGGCAGCGTAGCCCCCCTGCAGGGAGGAGAGACTGGTCAAGGGCTGCACCCACTTTGGGGGGCTGGGTGCCCCATGGCACTGCACAGATTAGTGTGGGGCCCACGGGGAGCTGGGGCCAGTGCCACTGGGCAGACATCAGCCTCATTACCATTCCCCAGGGGCTTTCACAAACATTAACCTTAAAAAATTAAATTTCCAGAGAAGAGACTGTCACCTCCCCGCTCGCTTTAATGAGGTGTCACGTTAGATAAATCCTTCAGTGCCCGCCTGAAATATCGCCGCTGGCTCCTCAGACATGGAGGTTAAACGCGGGTGTAAGGAACTGAGGCCGTAAATCCCCCGTGGTACCAGCCCTGCAAGGGGGCTGGCAGGGCCACAGGACTGGGCACAGGATGCTGTGTGGTGTGTGCCACCCAGACTGCTCTGGAGAAGCTGTACTGGGTTCATGCTCTTGCTGCCACCCAGGGGAAGGGGCTGGGGGTGCAGAGCCCACCCGTGTGACACCATTTGTCCCCTGCGCTGGCATGGGGTCCCCGTCACAGCCCAGCCCCGGGCACGGTGTCACTTACATAGATCTCAGCTCCGTAGAACCCGTCCTGGTAGACGACCCTGGAAATGAGGCGGAGGCATCAGAGCCCGGCAAGCGCCCCTGGATGAGGGGAGTGGGGTGAGGGCAGTGAATGGGGGGAGCTGAACTGCCCCACAGCTGGCTGGCAAGGACTGGCTGTCCAGGCCCCAAAGGCACAGCTGGGCGGGGACCTGGGGACACGCAGAGGGCACTGCCAAGGGTGGGACATGCCAGAGGAGGATCCCAGGGCTGGGAGTGGCCAAGCAGCCACAGATGGCCACGGCTGTGTCTGTGACCAAAGCCATCACAGCTGCACGTGCTGGGAGCCAGTTTCCATTAAACCAGCCACCCTGGCTGCAATAACGTCCTGTGCCTTGGTGTACAGGAGGCTGGTGAGTGTGAGGGTCACCCTGAGGGCAGCAGGACAGCCTGGGGCTGGGGCAGAGCCTGTGGCCAGGCAGGTGCAGCAGCCCCCCGGTACTCACGCGCCGTAGGCGGGGATGGGCGGCGGCGGCGGCGCGGCTCGGAAGGTGTTGTAGACGGCGCGTCCTCGGCCCCGTAGGTGTGCCCCTCGGTAGGCCACGGCCGTTCCCGTGGCGGGGTACGGGAACCCCGTTACTGCAGGGGGCAGGGGACACCTGTGGGCTTTCCACAGCAGGTGCACACAGCCCCCACGGAGCGTCTGTGGCAGAGCCCACCCCTGTACCCTCAGCCTGGTAGGGACATGGCCCTGCGGGGATGCTGGGCAAGGGTATAGGATGGGATGGGATGGGATGGGATGGGATGGGATGGGATGGGATGGGATGGGATGGGATGGGATGGGATGGGATGGGATGGGATGGGATGGGATAGGGGGAACTGTCCAGGCAGGTGTGAAGGACAGAGAGAGGGGCCAGGGCTGCTCACTGCACAGAGCAGCAGCAGACACAGTGCAAAGCTGACATTTGGGGGCAGCCCGACGTTACCTGCGTAGAATTCGGGGCCGTAGACTGCTCCCACCACTGGGTTCAGCTTCCAGCCTGTGGTCAGGGAAAGCTGGTGAGGACAGGGCACTCTTCATGGTGCTCTGAGGGGTAAGAGCCCCATCCCCAGGCAGGAGGAGGGCACGGGGGGCTGCGCTCCTGCACTGGGCACGAGCAGCTGCTCTCCCATTTGCCTGCAGGCGTGGAGGGCATTCACTGCCAGAGCTTCACGGCAGCCAGCCAGTGCCAGGGCCCGGAGGTGCCCCTGCCTGCCGCAGCCCCCCTCTCTGGACACTGGCCCTTACCGTTGGTGTAGGGGTTGGCCACCTTCTTGTTGGTCATGACACGGGCTGTGGCGTTGTTCACCTGGAGAGAGAGGGACGGGGGCTCAGTGCCTGAGGGACGTGGAGCTGGTGAGGCTGTGGTCCAGGGCCCGCCGTGCTGCTGCTGCTGCTTCAGATGCCGGAGCAAAGGATGCCGGCTGCACCAGAGACACGAGACCAGTCTCTGCCTGCAGCACCCCGCTGTACACAGACCTGCCCGTGCCTCTGGCCAGCCCAGGCCTCCATGCTCCTCCAGCTGTGAGCGTGGCTCGGGCTGCTGGCTGGTGCCCCGAGAGCTGCGGTGCCATGCTCAGGCTGAGCCCCGACATGCTGCCCGTGAGCTCCTGCCTGATTTTGTTGGGTGATGTTTCCCTTGTCCATGGGGCATTTGCTGTGCCCTGCCAGGCTCCCTCTCTGCATCAGCACTGCTGGGGACATTTTGTCCCACTCCCTCTGCACGTGCCACCCTGCTTCCCACCACTCGCCAGCCACCAGCGAGGAGCTGCTGGCAAATGGGCAGAGCCTGATCCCTGCAAAGCCTGGGGCGGCTGCTGTGGGCAGGGGGGTCTGCCAGACTCGTCTGTACCAGGCAGAAGGCAGCCCCAGCTGGCACCCCAGCTCTCTGTGCACCCGGGAGGTTCCTCTGGGCCAGACACTCCTTGTGCCAAGCGATGACCTTCCCGGCAGCCGACACACATGCTCCCGTGCCACATTCAGGGACACATGCACGCGCTGGGCACAGCTACCGAGGGCACCCGGACCCGGAGCTGCCCCGAGCGTCCCGCAGCCCGGGCAGGGGACACGCACACGCAGGCATGGCACGGCACTAGCACACTTATCTGAGCACCTCAATCTTCCGGCCCTCTACGATGGTGCCATTCAGCTTCTCCCGTGCCCGGTCGGCATCTGTGCTAGTTTCAAAAGTTACAAACCCAAAACCCTGTGAGCAGAGGAGAAAAGGAGAAAGAAAGAGACAGAGAGAGACAGAGAGAGGGTGTGGGGACAGAGAGAGAGAGGGAGTGAATCAGGAGAGCTGGCGCAGGAGGTGAGGCTGCCACAGTGCAGAGATGAAGAACCCAGACTGGGGTCCCGCAGGGGCCGGGGATCCCGGCTGAGGCCCCAGAATCGCCCACAAGCTGGGAGAAGAGTCTGGGAGAGGGGCACAGAAAGTGGGGAAGATACAACAGAGACATCCAGACACAGAGGGACACGAGCTGCCCGTGGTGGGACAGAGCGAGCCCTCTCCTCCCTCCGGGGCTGGGTGCAGGGGCCTGCGCGACCTCCCCAGTTGGTGCTGGGGCTGCCCTGATGGGGCACCGCATGCCAGGGTCCCATGGGACAGGAGAGGAGGGGAGAGCAGGTTACAGCACTGCTGGGCAACCTGGCTCCACTGGCACCCTCCCCGGGACTGGCTGAATGGTGCTGGCCATGGGCATCACCCACCTTGGAGCCCCGCTCGTTGAAAATGATCTCCACGTCCAGAATTTTCCCGAATTGCTGCAAGTGGAGAGAACAGAGGGGTGAGTGCCTGCAGAGCCTCTGGCCCTGCACCCAGAGCTGCTGGCACGGGGCTCTGTGCCAGGGGTGGGCAGAGGGCTGCCTTGGGGACCACACTGGGGTCCCCCAGGGACATGCAGGGGAAAGCCCTTGTGCCTCCCATGGCTCCCACTCTGACAGGACTTGGGGAGTGTCATCCAAAATTTCATTAGCTGGCATTGCTCTGAGTCCTAATGAGGGCTGGGAAGGGGACAGTGGAGGGGGACAAGGGCTCTGTGTCACTCCCCACTCCACACACAGGGCTTGGGCAGGATAGGCCCTTGGGAGGTGACAGTGCCAAGGTCTCCATGGTGCCAAGGGGCAGCACTGAGCAGGGATGGCTGCATGGAGCTGTACTCACCCCAAACATCTGCCGCAGGTCGGGGTCCCGGAATCGAAAGGGAATGTTGGAGACGTGTAACCTCTTGGGCTGCTGCTTGTCTGTGTTGTCTGAGGAGTGTAGCTGCTGGCTGTCTGTCTGTGCCGCCTCGTCTGTCTGCTGTGGGAGGCACCGCTGCCATCAGCCCCTGGCCGTGCCAGCCCCGTGTCCCCAGCGGGGGGAACGTCCCCTGCCCTGCGCCTGGCCCTGCCTGCCCCCAGGGACACCCTGGACCCCGTGGTCCCCAGGTTCTGGGCAGTACCCCACGGATGTCCCTCCCTCCTGCTGAGCCAGGGGGATGATGGTGGGGCTGTGGGGATGCTCAGGGTGGGGGTCCAGACACTGCTCTCAGGACCATGTGGAAGGACTGCAAAGTGCTGAGCTCAGCGCCTTCCTGGGGCTGCACTTCCAGCCCTGTAATGGCCACGATCTTGGAGAGCAGAGCCAGGCAAGTGGATCACAGGTGATGAGAAATGATGGGGGGCTGTGAGGGAGGGTGATGGTAGGAACACCCAGCCTGGCACCCTGTGGGACTCTGGCCAGGCAGCACCACTGCCCCAGGACCCTCCTGGCAGCTCTGGCACTGCCCCGGATCCCCACAGCAGGGCTGTTCCCCAGTGCCTGTGGCACTGCCCCGAACCCAGCACACCCTGAGGCACTGCCTTACCGGTACCGTCTGTGTCCCTGCTATGGACTGTGTGCTGGCGTCGGTGCCTGGCTGCTCCGAGTGGCTCTGTGCTGGTGTGTAGAGGGTCATGGCGTGCTCTGGTACCGTGCTCTGCCCCGAGTAGTCCTGCGTGGGGTGGGGGTGCGGCGGCGCGTACTCTGCGGGGATCCCGTTCTGGGGGGGCGGGGGGTACTGGGCTGGGGGGTAGGGCTGAGCCATCGCGTCCGGCGGAGCCGTGGCGTCCTGGTTACCCTGCCGAGAGAGCGGCACCATCCCCCTTAGCTGCTGGCACATCTGGGCTGCCACTTGCCCCAGGATGGGGTTCTGATCTCCACAGCCAGCCCCAGCCCCACCCACCCCACTACACCCCAGCCCTTGGTGTTTCTCTCAAACCCTGGGCTGTCTCTGTGCTCTGGTGGCTTTGGGGGTCACGTTGCCAGCAGCTGAGCCCCATCCTCTCCTGCTCCTATGCCCTGCCTGCCTTCTGTGCTGGGATGGGGTAGGAGGACGGAGGTCTCCATGTAGGGTTTAACTCCTGAAGATGGCACATGCCTCTCCTTGGGAAGGGAGAGCTGGTCAAGGCCCATTTTGGAGCCCAGCACAGGGTAAAGCAGAGCCCGGCCAGCAGCATCACACTGGGAGCTGCACAGCACCGACACTGGCTGGGCAGGGAGGGGCGGCAGGGAGGGATGCTGATGGCCCCTTGGCAAACACCAGACAGGGATCAATTAACTGCTAAATATTTGATTAGACCCTTCGCTCTAACGCAGCTGACTTGGCTGCCTTGGTCAAACGGGGTGAGCTGCACCCACGCCAAGGGCCAAGGGCTGCTGGGGTTCGTGTGGGGCTGGGAGCGCAGTGTGGGGCTCGCAGGCTGAGCGTGGTCTGCACACCCACCCACCTCCTGTCCATCTTCCGAGCCCAGCACACAGCCACGGTCCCGCTCGCACATCTGCGCTGCAGCTGCGGCCCCCAGGGCCGGTCCCGGGGCCGCGCGGAGCAGCGCCCGCAGCCCCTGGATGCTTTACAGCGTGCCGCAGCAGCCTCTGGCCCGTGAAATCCATCCGTGGCTCAGCCCGCAGAGACAAGCGCATTAATTGCGTGTGTCGCCGATTTATGCTGGGGAGGGAAGGTGGGGGCGGCAGCCGCCATCCCCAGCCCGCAGGGCTGTCGCGCCTGTGAGGGTGGCAGCAGAGCCGCAGGGGGACACGCGGGAAGGCAGCGGGGATCGCCCCGCTGCAGATCTGCAAGTCATCGGCAGCAGCGGCAGCGCCTGCCCGAGCTGACTCAGCGCCAGCCCCACGCACCTGCCTGTGTGGGCCGGGGCTGGCTCGCTGCAGGAGCCGAGCCCATCGACGGCCCTGCCCCGGGAGCTGCCCACAACGCTCTGCCCGCTCCGCAGCTGCCAGTTCCACCTGGGCCAGAGGGCTCCATCCTGCGCCAGAGGGCTCCATCCTGCGCCCGCCCGGCTCTCGGCACCCAGCTCCTCTCCAGGGAGCAGGCAGACACCGACAGCCACCGTGGCCACTCTCCCACCGTGCCCGCCTGCATCCCTCCCTGCCTGATCCCTGGTGCCCCGTGCCCGTCCCTCCCTGCCTGCACGTGTTCAACCAGGAGCAGCCCACATCCCTCCTGCCTGCCCCGCACTGGACAGCGACATCCATCCCTGCTGTCACTGCAGCCGGCATCAGCCACCAACACGCAGGGACCAGGACGTCAGCGGGCAGACGGAATGCAGGGACTGTCCCCACCTGCCCTGGTCTTGGGTCCTCCCAGGGCTGTCCCAACAGCCACGTTTGTATCAGTTGTTAATTAGGGCTGTCGCAGTGCCTGTCAGGCCGGGTATTATTCCGTTCAGGGACCATTAAGTTCCCCTGGTTGCTGCTCATGGCGCTGGAGCTGCAGGTGCTGCAGAGACACAGACCCACGGCTTCCAGCACCTCCTGTCCGCTCCCCGTGCCTGGCCACCCCCTCTGGGGACAGAGATGCTCGAGTGGGGCTGCTGCGGGCCAGGGTCCCACGGGGAAGGGAACACTGACAGATTTGGCTGTGTGGTGCCCGTTGACATCACTCTACCCTGTTCCACACCACTGGAACAGCCCCATCCCCAGGCAGCCCCAAGCAGTGAGGGTCCCTCTGTTCCTCCCTGGAAGTGGCTGGAGCCCTTTCTGGGTGTTCCCCTGCACTGAGCACCCAGGGGGTCCCTGGGGACCCACCTCTGCAGCCCACGAGAAGCACCCAAGCTCCCAGCTTGGGGTGTCTGGCCATGCAGGGAGCCCGTGGCACAGTGCTGGCCTTTGGGTGCCAGGGACAGGGGCTCTGACAGACATCCCTTGCTCTGCCAGCACCCATCCTCCTGGGGCGCGGGGATGCTCCCACACAGTGCTTTCGACACTTGCTGTAAAATAAATTGTGATGCTAACAGCCCTTGGCCTCGTTTATGATGAGACAGGTCAGTTCAGTGCCTGAGCCTGGAGCAAAGCTGGCAGCACAGGGGGCACGAGCAGTACCCCGGCAGCTCTGCTGCCCACCTGCCCGGGCAGGTACCAGCAGGACTGCGGCACGACCCTGTGCCGAAACAGCACTGCCCCAGGGATGGCAGCGGAGAGGCTGGCACAGGCTGCCCAAGTTGCCCTGCCTGGTTTCCCCTTTGCAGCGTCCCCCATACGGTGTGCCCTGCCCAGTGTCCTCTGCCCAGTGTCCCCTGCCCAGTGTCCCCTGCTCAGTGTCCTCTGCCCAGTGTCCCCTGCCCAGTGTCCCCTGCCCAGTGTCCCCTGCCCAGTGTCCCCTGTGCAGTGTCCTGCGCCCTGCCCACGGCTCCGTCTCGCACCACCAGCCCTGCGCAGTGCCTGCCGCAGCAGGCAAGGGGTAGGTATCATCTTTAGCTGATTAAATGTCCCTCATTAACGAGTTTCTTTAATTAATGAAGTTTTTTTGTTTGCTCCACTTGCTTTCTCCCCCCACACTCTGCCTCCTCAGCACAATCCAGGCCATTTCCTTTCAAGTCATTTAGCGTGGGGCCAGTTCCTGCCGACACCGCATTTTGGTGATTGTGCCTGTCAGCTCGGGGCTGACGACGCCGTTTCCCACATTTGCTCCTTTTTAAGAAAACAATGTGCCAGGAGCCCCCGGATGCAGAGGACAGGTCAGAGCAATCAGCCGAGTGCAGAGCCCTGCAGGAAGGATGAGGCAGCTGCCAGCCACGAGCGCTTGCAATGGGCCACCAAACCTCGGTGTGCCAGCACAGAGTGACGGTGGCACGCAGGAGTGCCTGGGGCTCGGGGCTGTCACCAGCACCCATCCCCTGCCGCCACCGCAGCCAACACAGACGTGCCAGTTTCCTCCAAGCCTCGTGGCCATCCTGCTGCCTTGGCCTGACCCCAGTTCCATCTTCAGCCCAGGGCAACTCTGCCCGCAGCTGTGCCCTACCTGCGCCACGCGGTGCTGATGGTGCAGGGGTGGCACAGCACAACACTGGCACTGCCAGGTCACAGCATGGCACTGCCAGGTCACAGCATGGCACTGCCAGGTCACAGCATGGCACTGCCAGGTCACAGCATGGCACTGCCTGGTCACGGCATGGCACTGCCTGGTCATGGCATGGCACTGCCTGTTCACGGCATGGCACTGCCTGGTCATGGCATGGCACTGCCCAGTCACAGCTGACCCTGCTTGCTCATGTCACCATGAGGTCACAGTGCATGAACAGCTTGGGGGAGGCACATGGGGAGTGCCAGAGCAATTGGAGAGGGAAGACAGTCCTGTCGCTACACACCTCCCCACCCTGACAGCGGTCCCCACTGACTCTGGCTGTCCTGCTCCTCCCACTGGGAACCAGACACCTGCTGTGGGGGGAAAGAGGTGCCCACGGCACCACAGCATCCGCAGAGCCCCCCAGGTGCTCCTGCAAACTGGGAGCAGGAAGCATACCCTGCAGGCAGGGCAGGGCTGGCAGAAAACACTTTGCTGTGACCTGGAATGGCTCCTGCCTGCTAATGCCAGGGCACACCCTTGCCACATGGAGAGGGAGCCTGAGGTCACTGCTGAGCACAGGGCAGGGCGCTCAGCAATTCCAAACGTCTCCTGTGGGGGACCCGCAGTGCCCACCAGCAGGAAACTGGAGCGAGCGGGACCACCTGCCCTGATGCCCGCTGCCCTGGAGCAGCACGGGGTGGCACTGTGCTGAGCGGCAGAGACAGATTCAAGAAATGTCCCAGTGGAGACAGAAAGGTCCTGGCATGGCCCAAGGTAGCCCCCAGGCGTCCTGGGCCCTTGCAGGCATCACCGTGGCCAGCACGACTCATCTGCGTGACAGATGCAGATTCCCCCTCCCATCCGGCCGCTCGCTCGTGCTAATGACTGTCAACACGGAACAGAGGCCACGAAGGGGAAGAAAATTACTCCCTGAAAAGGAATTGACTGATCCCTGTCATTTCTCACAAAACCACTGACCTGTAAATATTTCATTACCCCAAAAGCTGTGCCATCCATACAAAGCAGTGCCCAGCGCTGTGCAGGCACCGGCCGCAGAGCTCCTGGCTGCGGGGCAGTGGGGTCAGGGTGCCCCAGGAGGGACGAGCCCTGCCCACCGGGGGGATGTCAGGAGGTGTTGCTGGGTGGCTTACCCCCAAAATGGGGACACGGTGATCCCACAGAGAGCCGGGGGACACGATGGGGATGGGCCCTCTGGAGGAAGCAGAGAAGGAGTGAGGCGCTGCAGGGACCAGAGGCAGCAGCTGCTGCACTGAATGTCTTCATCACCGAAGCGCAGGGAGGGGTGAGAGGTTGGTAACGGCATCTGCCGGGGATGCTGCGGTGGGCAAGGAGCGCTCCAGTGAGCAGGAAGGACCTGAGGGGGAGGAAGAGCAGCGGGGGAAAGCAGAGCAGCCTGTTGGCATGAGAAACACCGTTTTTCGGGGCTGCCACACACCGTCCCGGCACTCTGCATCCCCCTACGCTGCTCCTGCCCTCGGCCCCCGCGGGCTCCAGCTAACAGAGCCAGGGACGCTGCTGCTGCTGCCGCTGCCCATGGCAGCCTGGGGAGCACTGGTGGAGCGCTGGCAGCCACATGACTTCCAGGAGCGGGGATGGGACAAGACGCTGGCCCGGGCACACACCAGCACGTGTGTCCCTGTCACCTCAGCACGGGGCAGAAGGGGCCACGGTCCGGCCCCGGCTCCTGGCTCTGCCAGCTGGAAACTTCGGAGCGGAGGCTTCATGAAATATTCATGAAGTAAATGGTGCAATTTCATCTGCATTCAGCCAACTTCATGTATATTTCAGAGTATTATGAAATGATAATGTTGTGTAACCAAGGCGAGACGGGGGTGCTTGGGGGGGCTCCCGGCCACCCCCGCCTGCTCGGCCGGCAGCTCCCAGCTCGCCGTGTCCCGGTGCCACTGCACCGGGAGGGACTGGCGGCCGTGTCACCGCCGGGGACACGGCAGGAGCAGGCAGGGCGGCGGGAGGAACAGAGCTCCGCGATGCACGGCCCTCTGGCTCCCCCCGAACACAGCCCGACATCGCCAGCGGGGCCTGGGCTCGCCCGGGGCTGGGCACACCTGTAGGAGTCCTCGGTGGCACCCCGGCACAGCTCTGCCTCCAGGCACAGCGGAGCGAGTCAGACCTGCTGTTGGCAGAGTTGGCTGGGATTCCCAGCAGTGTTTGGTCCCCAGTGGCCACCAAAAGGTTGTGACGGGTGGCACACAAGGTACAAGCTAGGCTGCAGAGCCCAGGGACGGGCTGGAGACAACCTGAGTCCTCATCAACATCCTCCTGAGCTCTGCAGGTACCCGAGTGTCAGATGCAGATGCCCATAGATCCACGGCTCAGTGGTGACCAGTCTGCTGGGCCTGGGGGCAAATGGGCTCTAGAATCCTTACGTGGAGCTGCCAGAGCCCAGCTGCACGCACACAGCTCCAGACACCGTGAGCAGTGGGATCAATGGCCATGTCCACTGGCCTCACACTTCCCACAAGCCCACACCAGCTCCACTGCCATCCCCACATCTGGCCTTGCAGCTCACAGGGCTCCAGGAACTCAGCTGAACCCTGGTCCTGCAGCTGCAGAGCCCACCCCCAGACCCTGTCACTGTCACAGCACTGTCACCATGCTGGGGCTCTGGCACAGCTGCATGTGGCACTTGTTCGCCCAGGCGGTGTGGGCACTCGTGGCACCACGGGCCCATGTGTGTGCCTGGACAGTGCTTGCACACAGCCCTCTCTAATAGGCAGCCAGGAGCATAATTTTTCCTCTAATTACATATTCAGCACTTCTGAGAAAATGAGATTTTGGTAATTCAATTGGACTGAGAAGCAGCACTATAATAAAATGAAATTTGTAACAATCGTGCAGTTAAATTAGTTAAATGGAGAGGAAGGAGCTGTGGAAAATTGACCCCTCGATCTCCTAAAGACTAATCAGACATTTGAACCGGGTTGTGCTAACAAAGCCCCCAGGGTGTGTGGCACAGAGTGAGGGGAAACCAGAGATGCCACGAGGGAAGAGCTGGAAAACAGCCGGGCACCGGGTGGTGTCACAGAGGGGAGGTCCCTGCTCCGGTCCTGGGGTGGGATGGCATGGCTTTGGCAGGGAGTGTGCCGGCTGTGATGCTGGATCCACGCCCTCTGTGGCACTGGGCACTGCCAGGGCCTGGCCACCGGGGACCCTGGGGACATGGGGACACAAGCCTGGTCACACTTGACCAGCCCTGGGTGGGGACAGCCACCGCAGGACACCCGGACAGGGGTGGCACACAGCGCCAGGCTGGTGCGGAGAGAGGCATCCCGTGAGCTGGAGGGGTCTGCGGCAGGTACAACGTAATTAGCCTCAGTATTTATCTTGTTGTTCGTCTTTTCTATTTTTTCTTGTAAAAGAAAAGGAGAAAAAGACGAGTTTCTCATTTGCAAGTTAATTAGTCTAATTACCTCTAATTAAGGGCTCCCCACACAATGCAGATCACAAATAAGCTGCCACTGTCGCCTGCTCCCACTCTTCTCTCCCCAGTTTTGATTTTCCACAGGAGCTGTTTGAAGGCTGTGGTGAGGAGCCGGGTGTGGGTCCTGGCCGGGCACAGCAGGGCTCGTATGGAACTTGGGAACTGCCCCCAACCCCTGGCAGGCAATGCCCACAGCGCTGTGGTGGCCACCACAAACTCTTCAGCTGCTGGGATGCTCCAGGGAGTGAGGGGACACACCTGCTCCCTCCTGGCCCCTGGAATGCCAAGGGAGGTGGTGCAGGTTAAAGCACTGCTGGGTTTGTCTGTGGGCAGTGCAGCTCCCAGCCCGCAGCTCCATGGCACCAGCATGTCACTGGGTCAGTAGCCACGGCATGGCCAGGACCACACAGCCCCTGCCCACACGCTGCTAGGCTCACACCAGCACTGCAAGATCCAGATCCTCCAATGGACATTTAGTTCTCCTGTGCCCAGGCACCCTTCCCAACACCGGCACAGCTCCCCACACCTTCCCAGCACCCAGCCCCACACCTGCCTACAAAAACCAGCTGCACCAGTGTGACTAACGCCCTTCCTGGAGGAGCTACAGTGCCCCTGGTTCCTCCCTGGAAGCCCACTATTGCAGACACAGTGCCCCCACACAGGAGCCCCCATCCCTGCAGACAAGTGACCCTGAAGCTCCTGGAGGTGCCTGGGGTGCCCAGCTGCAGTGCCCAGCACCCTGCCCAGCCCTGGCTGCAGACCGTGGAGCTGGCCTGGCCTGGGGGCAGCACAGGAAAACCATGTTCCAAAAGCATTTTCTGGATGCTGGTCCTGGAGTGGGGGCAGCCCCTGGGCCAGGGGTGGTGGAGCTGGTGGAGGTGGCCTGCACCCGCTCTCCTAATTATCCTTTCTTTGTTACACCCTCCCCCCCAGCTGCATGTGATGCTTTAAAGAATGACAGATACTAAATCTAATTTAATCTACTCATTCACCCATCACTATAGCATAAAAATAGGAATATACCTATAAAAAGAGCATTGCCAGGCAGTGTGGGCCAAAATCACAGCTATTGTGGGAAAAGCAGCTTTGCAAAGCTAAAATTAATGTCAGTGTTTTCAACGTAAAAGAACCCGAACCAGAAGACGTGTTTTTGGGGGCTTTAAGGCCTGTCCTCACGGAGCGGGGCAGCTGCCACAGCACGGCCGGAGCCGGGAGCTGCCGTGCCAGATCTCGCATCCGTGCGACGCACGAGCAGGGGGAGAAACCCGGTTTGAAACGAACCCGCTGCTGCAACACGCGACAACACCGCTCGGAATAGACCTGCTCCCTAAAAATATAACATGCTAAACTTGGCAGCAGCCCTTTTGGAAAGGAATTTTCCAAGCAGGATTTGCAGAGGCTGTTTCCCGGCGGGCCAGGCGCTGCTCAGCCAAGTCTCCTGTGCCATGGTGTGACTGTGAGCACCGGGGGTGTTCCCGGCGAGGGGGCAGCGCTGCAGTGGGCTTCAGCACACCTGGACATCGGCCTGTGCTGGGCTCAGACCTGCACGGGGCTGGGGCTGCACCCGGGCCGTGCGGGGGTAGAGCGCTGATGCTGAGCCTCAGAGCCCAGGTCTGCTCTGGGTCAGCAGCGAGCCCTGTCCTGCAGCCATCACCTGCCCACTCACAACAGCAGAGACGTGTTCCAAGCACTGACCGATTCCTCTGTGAACAAAACGAAGCCACCAAAGTGTCCTTCCACATCCAGACCCTCACCGAGCAAGAGCCAAATGTCCCTGCGCAGAAGGATGTGGTTCCCTCCGGCCCAGGCTGCTCTGCTGCAGACGTGCACCCACCCTCCTGTGGCCTCTGCCCTCCACATGTCCTGCGCTTGGAGCACGGCAGTGCCAAGGGCAGTTCCTGGACACTGGCTGCACAACCCAGAATGCCACGGACCACGGCTCCTGCGGCTGGGCCAGGGTGGCCACAGGGCAGGAGTGGAGCAGAGGGAGCTGAGAGGCACCCACAGCACCTGGAAGAGCCACTGGCACTGCTGAGCCCTCCCCGGTGCTGGAAGAACTGAACTTTTGCTGAGAGCTTCATTACTTGATCATTCCCTCAAATCCCAACACAGCTGAAAACGCTGGGGCTGGGAGCTACGAAACACCAGCAGCATCCTTGGGAACCGGTCCAGCCCCAGGCTCCTGGTAGGAACAGCACTGTCTGGAGGGGATGAGGGCAGGTACTGCGTGCAGACCCTGGCAGGCCCCAGCTCCGGCCAGCCCAGCAGACTCAGTCCTGGTCACTGGCTCAGGCACTATCATGGAACACCTCCTCACAAACCCATAAGGGATTTGGACGGGGACCTGTAACCCAGGGGCTCAAAACCCAGTCCCCCAGACTCCATGGTGCAACCAACTCAGGGAGAGTCAGCTGAACCCTCTCAGGTGTCCCTGCCACACAGAGGTGAGCCAGGCCAGCTGGCCAGAGCCAGCTCTGGGGTGGGCTCGTGCCCACAGGCAGAAGCAGCATGGCTCCCTGCGTGCTCCTAAGGTGCAGGTGGCACAGGTGGACACATCTAAAATCCAGAGCAAATTCAGAGCTAAAGCAGGTGCCAGGCACACCCGTTGAGGGGCCCATCAGCAGCGCGTGCCCCTGCCCCACGTGGTGGTTACCAGTGACATCCCTGATGCTCTGTTGTGACGTGCATGGGGAACACCCGTCCCCAAGTACTGGGTGCAGAACCTCAGCACAGGATAAAGCCCAGGAAGAGGATGGAGATTTTCACCTCCATCGTGCTCATCAGCCGGGTGAAAATCCAACTCCAAATCCTGTAATAAAACCCTCCTCCTGGCTTGCAAGTCCAGAGTTGCTGCCAAGGAGCAGGAGACTTCTGGGAGAGCAGGGAGGAAGAGATGCGGAACACAACGGTCAAATCAAACCAGGCAGGGTGATGGGGGAACTGGGAGTTGCCAGGTGCAGAGCTGCACACCCAGGAAAGTTGCTGCTTCCCAGGGACCCGCAGCTCTGCTCTGCCCAGCCCTGCGGGCACTGGGAGCACCGGTCTGGCCACGCTGTCACCCCCGTGGCTGCCAGACCCAGGCCAATCCACACCAGAGCGCTCCGCAGGGCAAGAGAGCGGCACAGCTGAGCCCCTCGTGTGGCCAGGGACAGGGGGATCCCAGCTGGAGAGAGACATCTCCCATGCTGCAAGAGAGCCTCTGGGCCCTGCACTGGCTGCCAGACCAAAGCATCCATGTGCTCCCTTCATAGGGACAGAAACCATCTCCTGGACGGGAGGGGGTTCAGGGACAGGCTCCGTGTCACATGTGCAGCAGCCACAGGGACCTCAGAGCGGCTTTGGGAAGGCAGGAGGAAATCCAGCACAGCCCTGGCCGTCCCTGGGCTCTGCCCGCAGGAGGGTGCAATAAATCACGCGCCCGCCTCGGCAGCCCTGCCGCAGCCCCCGCGCGCCCCGTGCCCACGATTGTGTAACCGGCACCGGCTCCCCCAGCCCCCCGCCGCTGCGGGAGGGTCACCTGGGCCTCGCCATCCCCACCACCACTGGCCACGACCCCGCTCGGACACGGCCACGGACCTCCCGAGGGAGCAGACGCTCCTCAGCCTTTCACACAGGAGGGTTGGCACCTGTGGGCCCGTCCTCGCCGCTGGGTGAACCGCGCCGGCCACGCCGAGCGCGGGGAGGATGCCATGAATTTTTAAACTCCTGAAAGCACAAATGGAGTGGTTTGCCTGGCTGGGAGACAGGATTTCCGATGCAGCACAGAGGCATTTGAAGAAGATGCTGCCTCTCCCAAGCTGCGCTTCCCCTGGGATGATGGGCCCGGAAACTCGGCGCTCAGGGTCCGGCACAGGACTCAGGGCAGCCCAGTGGGACAGCAAAACCTCGGCCCAGGTGAGGGACCAAACTGACGGCCTCAGCACCCTCCATCCGGGCTGCTCAAGCTTGGCACCCGCCTGGGGCCACGTCCCCCAGTCCCTCTGCAGCACCTTCCTGTGACAGCGGGACAGACCCACGCACACCTGACTGCACGGCCCGGCTCTGGACACGCGCCCTGAGAGCGCACACACGAGCCCATCACCTTCCCTTCTCTCTGGAGGCTGCTCAGGCCACGCAGGAGCCTCGCTCCTTTATCCGAGCATCCATCATCGCCAAGCGGCAGCAGCACCGAGGCGGGGAAGCGCTGGACCCGCGCCGGCTGCTCTGCCTGCCGCACTGCCCGCGCCTCTGCCCTGGCCGTGCTCCCGCCACCACGGGGGGAAACCAGAGACACCCCGAAAGCTGCGGCCGGGGAGCCGAGCCGGGCACAACTCCGGCTGCCGTGGGGCTGCAGGCCGGCAGGAAGCTGTCAGGCTCTTACCCTCTGCCGAGAGGGAACCAGCCAGAAACACGTGTGAACCGGAAAGCAAAAAAATCCCCCGGAGAGGGTGGCTTACCTGTTGGAGGTAGAGGAAGGCTGGAGGACAGGGGAGAGAGTGAGGAAGCATGCCTGAGTTGGAGACAAGGAGGCAGCCCGAGTTAGCCATGGAGCACAGCATGTGTCGACAGGTAGCCGTGGAGCTGTTCGCGGGTCCGTCCTCTTCCGCACACTGCTATCCACCGCTATCCTCGTCTTCCCGGCTGGCCCCTCGGGCTCTCCCCTCCTCGCCGGCCCTCCCGACCCCTCGGCGCTAGTTAGGAGGGTTCATCTGCGGCAGGCCGGCCGCGCCGCCGCCGGAGCAGCGCTTGGCTCTTCACTTCGGGGCCATTAGCCACTGGCACTGAGCGCACGGTCTGCAAAGGGTGTGCGTGAGCCAGAGCGGAGCGGGAGAGAAAGGAAGGGGAGGAGGAAGGAGAGAGGGCTCGGGAGCGAAATAAAAGGGGTGGGAGTTGGAGGAGGAGGGGGAGTCCCCTGTGCATTCAGACATCAAACAGAGCTCTGTATAAAATGAAGAGAATCCGTAATGACATGAGAACAGCTGATCCCGCACTTAACCCCTCCACCGCCGCCGCTTTGCAGATGGCTTCCCCGCCGCCCTCGCCACCCCGGCCACACGCTGGGGAAGCAGCCGGGCAGGATGGGGCCGGGCGGGCAGAGCCGTCTCCCTCCCCGGCGCCGGCTCCCCGGGGAGGAAGGGTCTTACCGGGAGTCGGGCTGGTGCAGCGCGGGTGCCGCGGAAGCCGAGCCGCGGAGGGGCCGCCCGGGACTCCCCCATGCACACTCCGCCGCACACGTGCGCTCCGCCACGCTCCCGCTGCGAGCCGCCGTGCCCCGGCTCCGCCCGCCCGGAGCCACCGGGCCCCGCTGCGGTCCCTGCCGGGCCGGCCCTGCCCGCACGCCCCGGGCACCACCGCCCGAGCCTGCCCGCCTGCCAGTCCCACGGGCACGGAGAGCTGCGGGGACCCCCGCACCTCGGGGGGACATGAGGGGCCCTGCCCAGTGGCACTGGCTTCCCTGCGCTCCCCAGAGCGATGGGGACCCTCTGCCCCAAGAACCACCCGCTGGCTGGCAGAGCTCGAGAGGGGTTTTGGGGTTTCCAAGGGGCCTGCGGTGCTGCCAGCAGCCCTGACGCATCCACACCACACTCGCCGCTGTCACAGCTGCCATGGCAATAGCCTACGTGCCGGTGCCCGCCAGGGACAGCCGGCGTGGGCGCACGCCCGTGTTCGCTCGGGTCCCCGTCCCACCGCGCACCTCCGCCCTCCAGGGCCCGCGGCACCGCCACCGGCTCTTCCCTGCTGCCCCACATCTCGGCGCAGCACCGTGCCCAGCCCCGGAGCCGTGGCAGTGCCGAGGCTGCCGGGATGGCATTGTGCTGGGGCATGTAGGAAACGAAACCTGGGCTCGGCTCAGTTTCCATCTTGGCCAAACGCGATGCACAAAGGCAGGGCCGTGCCAGCAGCTGCTGATGCTCCGTCTCTGCCGGAGCCTCCAGCACACGACCAGCCGTTTGGAGCTGGGATTTTCCACAGTATCCCCAGGCAGTGACATGCTGCAGTGTCCTGGTACACTCGCAGCACTTAGCACTTCTGCTGCAGACACTCCAGAGCAGCAGTGTGTGGCGTGGCTGGCCCAGAGCCACGGGGAAAACCTGCTGCAAACAGCTCTGGAAGCTCTGGAAAGCGATTTGTGGGGCCGAGGGGATGCCAGCCCCTCCCGGGGGTCCCGAGTCCTACACTCCAAAGGGACTTCAAGGAGCCACATTAGGAAGGGGATGCCAGCCTGGGGGAGGCTTTGTCACCACCACCACCTCGTGGTGCCAGGTACCAAAAAGGTCCAGCAGTGACATCTGCTGCCAACAGCATCCCCAGGCACTGCTCCCTGTGGGTGCCCCACCACAGCCGCTGCCCCTCCAGCTCCAAGGACCAAGACAGACGCAGTGGCCCCTTCGGCACACCGTGGTGCTCAGACCCCACACTCATGCCGGTCTCCAGCCTCCCTTCCCAGGGAGTGCCGTGCCCTCCTGTGCTCTCCAGCACCTGGGGAAGGATGTGGGACAGCCCTGAAAGGCACAAGTGCATCCTCCCACAGCCCTTCGTGCAGTTCGGGGGAGAGGGGCTCCCCCAGGAACCTCCACACATCCCCTGGTGCAGGGCGAGGGGATCACCTTGTGCAAGCCGACAGGCCCTGGGCTGCTCTGGCTCCACTGCAGCTCCTGGAGGCGACAACGGCAGGGCACTGCCTGGCACACTGGCCTTGCGGTGCCCAACTAAGCAGCCCACGTGAGGCAGGAACTGGCTCCAGGATGAGGTAATGTGCCCATCCTCCCCCGCGCCGGCTCCGGCCACGGTGACTCAAAGGCATTCCTGGCCGGTGGCAGCACCACAAGTGCTGGCACTGCCCTGAGCCAGCAGCGAAATGGGCACAGCTCTGGGAGCTGAGGAGAGCTGGAGTCTCCTCTCTCCCTTCTCCTGCCATCACCGGCGCGTGCCTGGCTGCAGAGCTGCCCCTCTGCAGCGGGGAGCCCGGGGAACACTGGCCAGGCAGGGCGACACCGAGCCCCCACTCAGCTCCAGTGGGGAACACCTTGCTGGCCACCAGTGGCTGGCTGCCCTCACCCTGCTGCTCCCAGCGACACGGTGCCACAGTCCCAGCCTACGGCACCGGTGGTGGCCCCAGGGCCGTGCCCAGCCCCGCAGAGCCGCAGCCCTGGAGGAGCACCTCCGAAACTGAAGCCTCCTGGAATGAAAGTTTATTTATCTGTTTAATTAAGATGTGTTCACCAGGCGCACAGACCCCATTCCATCTGTCTCACTTACAGCCGTGTCCCAGTAAAATTAAACCTAATAAATATCAGCAGAGGGAAAGCAAAGGGCACGTGTGAGATATACGATCAAAGGCTGAAGTTGCACAGGGCTGCAGTTCTCAGCACATCTCTCTCTGCCCTTCGGGGCTGGGCTGGCGCTGCGCTCCCCCGCTCAGGATGGGGCTGCCTTTCCTTCAAATCAGCACAATTCCCAGTTTTTTATTTATTTTAAATGAATCCTTCAGGCCTCCTTGGGTTTGTTTTCTGGAAGAGGGAGAACAACGTGACATCAGGACTGGAGCAGCCTTGGCCGCTGTTCTGGCGCTGGAGCCAAGGGACAGAGCCTGTACTGGGAGCACTGGTGGGCATGCACCCCCAAACCACTGAGGGAACTTGCCAGGGACAGTGCAGCACATCTGGCTGCTCCAGGGAAGTTGCCAGGGACAGTGCAGCACATCTGGCTGCTCCAGGGAAGTTGCCAGGGACAGTGCAGCACATCTGGCTGCTCCAGGCACCGGGATGTACCTGCTGCACACTCGAGAGCTGTTGGGAGGTGCCCAAGGCAGCCAGTGTGGTGCTGTCCTCTCCTTGGGAAATGCCAGAAAAGCTCAGGCCTTCTCCAAGGGACACTCCACCATCTGGAAACTTTATCCACGAGGAACGAGGAGCAGAGGTCTGCCTGGAGCCCCGTGTCCCCAGCCCCGCAGAGCAGGCAGTGTCACACGGGCTGGCGGCGCAGCAGGGCTGTGGCACATCCCTGCCAAGGGCCCTGAGCACCCGTCAGAGCTGCTGCCAGCCCAGAGTCGCCCCAGCTCCATGGCCAGACTCTGACCCACAGGATGCAATGGGAAATCCCTTCCTGGGACCCCCGTGTACCCTCTCCCAACAGAGAGGGATGATGCAGTGCCCATGGAGCTGCTGTGGGGGCACAATGCACGGCCACGGGGGGCTGGGTGTCCCGGGGACTGCGTGTCCGGTGTTTAATAGGGCCCTGTGGTCCCTGCAGCACTCTCTCACAGGGCAAAGCCGGATGCTGATGCTCGTGAGAGCTGCCAAGGGGGGCTGCAGATCAGGCAAGACACGGCCTCTGCCACGAGGGGGGCAGGACTGGTGAGATCAGGTGCTCCAGCCTCCCTGGGCTCATCCTGTGAGTGCAGTGCTGGCAGCCCACCAGCACCCAGGGACAGCGGGACCAACCGAATCCTCTCCTCCCACCCACTCCAAAATGCCCCCAAGCAGTGGCATTCATTAATTAAAAGCTCATTAGTAGTTATTCAAAGACATCAAGCAATTAGATGAAGGCATTGACAGATCTGAGCTGCTGTGTGACAAGGAACATCTCATGGCAAGAAATGACTGTGCACCAAGGAAGGTCCCACGTCCCCAGGACCCTGGCCACAGGGATGGCCCCAACTTGGGGCACAGAGCAGGACAGTGAGAAGGGACTGACGAGCCTCCTTGGCACCCTGTTAAACCTCTCCATCTTTCCCTGCTCCTTCCTCCTCCAGCAGCTCTCAGAGGTCACTGGAGACACTGCCTGCTCTGAATTCCCAAAGATGGAGCACCCAGGAATGACCTCACCAGGTGAGGAGGGGACTGTGACCAAACCACAGCCAGCACCCGAGACAGCAGCTGTGGCAGTAGGAGCAGGAGTGGAGGGAAAGCACATGGAAGTTTAATGGGATCCAGGGAAAAAACACCTCATTGAGATATTCCTGACCCACTGCGAGGGGAGCAGATGGGGCCTGGGGATCTGTCAGCCTCTGGCCAGAGCTGCCAGCACCGTGCAGAACAGGAGAGCGGCTGGGCTGACACCTGGGGATGTTCTGTGGCCTCTTGTGTCACCCGTCCTCCTCTGGCCTCGAGCCACACGGGCAGGGACAGGAGCCCTGGTGCTCTCCACATAACAGCACCTACTTGCAGCTGTCCCGTGTCCCCCATCATCCAGCACCAACCATCGGTGCACAGGGACCTCCAGCAGCCAGTGCCACCCGTGCTCCCTGCAGGAGACACGGCAGCTCCAGGGGACACAGCTCACACCCCTGGCTGGGCAGCGTGAGCCAGAGCCTGTCACCGTGCCTGGCTCCTCGCCCCTGCCCGTGCCACCCTACCTGAAGCCCTCTCTTGACAAAATATTTACACGAAATGGCAATTAGGCTCCCTGGATTTAATGAAAATTAACCTGCAGCAACAGCACCGTGGCAGAGCAGCTGCTGCTGAGCACCTTGAGCTCACGGGCCGGGTGGGCAGCGCCGGGGCCACAGCAGGGAAACGGCTGTAGGACACTTCCAGGGCCACCAGGACCAGGCCACCAGCGCTGGGGCCAGAGCCTGCACCGAGGCAGGGCCAGCAGCACCAGGCCCAGCACAGACTGAGAGGGAGGAAGGAATGGTGGAGGGTGACGCAGGACTGGTGGAGGATGATGCAAGGAAGGAGCAACTGCAGAGCAGGAACCTGAAATGCCGCATTCCCAGGGTGCCCCTCTTCCCTGAGACCAGCTCCTCTGCCTGACAAAGGGTCCCAAGAAAAAGTGCCCTCTGAACTGGCAGCTCTGCCACTGTGCCTCACAGGCTGCCGGGGGGCTTTAGCAGCAGCCCCCAGGGTGCCTGCACATGGGACTCAACAGGAGGGGTCCAAGCCACCCCAAGCAAGGGGGCACTGCCGGTGTGGGCACCAGCACTGGGCTGGGACCCACCTGAGCAGCAGACGGGTGAGGGGGAACACCAGGCTGGAGGTACTCCAGAAGCAGACACTCCATCCTCATAATAAGATTTTTTAAATGCACAGAGAGGATGTTAGTGTTAAACAGGCACTGTGACCCAGGGTACAGTTTATAAATCATGGTATTTACAGACCCCTTCTTCCCCTTGCCCCACACACTCTTAATTTCTCTGGCATTACTGTTCATTTGCTTTGGCATGTCAGCTCGTTGAGGTGTTGATGACCGAGCCAGCGCAGCGCTCCCATCATGCAGGGACACCAGACCCTCTGCTTCCTCCCACGCCGCGCCGGAGAGACGCCCACGATGCCAAGAAATGACGCTGGCTGCTCTGCCGGGAGCACAGCCCTGGTCCTGCCCTTCCCAGCAGAGCTGGGGATGCCACCCTGCGGTGCCGGGAGCGGCTGTCCCGGCTGCTGGCTCTGGGCACCTCATGGCACAGGGAGCAGAGACCCTGGAGCGCCTGGAGCTCCCATGGCAGCGGGCACCGGCCGGGCTCTGCAAAGCCACACAGCTCCGCTTCTCTCTCGCAGCTGTGCTGGATCGTTAAGTCCCTGGGGAGAATTAGCACGGGGGCAGGAGGCTCTGCCAGCCCTGACAGGCTCTGGAGCCGTGGCAGCACCGACATCCCTCATGACAAAGCACCTTACACCTGAAAGCTGCCTCCCTGAGAAACAGTGAATCCGCATTATCCTCTTCCTCCTCCCCATAAGCTCCCTTCCCCACATCCCCCTTTGCCTGCCCCTGCCCACTCTGTTCCCTGCTCCCAAATCCAAGTGAGCACAACTCCCTGGAGCATGCAAACCTCACCAGGCTGCTGCAGCCCCCAGCCCCTCGCCATCTCTGAGGGAGTGGGAGGGAGCAGGTGGAAGGAGCTGGTGCCACTGGTTTTCAGCCCCAGCTGGTGGGCTGGGATGGCACGGGAAGACCCTCGGATGGTGTAGAGCCTGACACAGCCCGTGTTGCAGCTCTGGGGAGGGAGTGTAGCTCCATGGGGGACTGCTGGCTCCAGTTCCTCGCCCTCTGCTCGCTGTCCCAGCCGCCCCCAGACTGGGGCTCACAGACACATTCAGTGTCCCAGCCCCAGGCCAAGGGCCTGGACAGACCCTGTCACATCCCCTCTCCATCCCTGCACAAAGCCCTCGAGGTCTCAGCCTGTGCCCCCTCCAGCCACGGTCTGCGTGCTCCGCCAGTGCAGGGAGAGCTGAGCCCCCCGTGCCCAGCCCACTCCCCAGCCATGCCCCTCGCTCTGGGCTCAGCAGGGGAACCGTGCATCCCCCCCAAGCCTCAAAACCCCCGAGCAGAGACTGCTGTGGAGGAACTTTGGGGCCCACGAGGGGATCTCAGGGTCCCCATGGAAGGTTTCCATCAGTAGCCTCAGGAATTTCAGGCCTGGGATAGAATGTGGGGGGTGCCCCACAAGCATCTGTCAAGATCCTGGGTGGGCACCGTGAGAGAGGGCTGCTGTTCCACACAGAGCTGTCACCTGAATGTCCCACTGTCACCACAGACCCGTGTCCCCTCCCAGGCCAGCCCTGAGCCCACGGTGACAACCAAAGTACAGCTGGGGCAAGGGTTTGGTGCTGGGCAGGGCAGGCAGCTCGCACAGGGCAGGAGCAGGGGCAGGAGGGCAGCTGGGGGTGTCCCCAGCAGGGACCCCTGTCCGCCTCCCTGGACCTTCCCAAGGCCGGGGCTGTCTCCAGCCCATGTCCTGCCTGCCAGCCCTGGGCAGTGACCGCAGGTGAAGCTGTCCCCGGACGGGGGCACAGCCAGGCAGCGGCAGCGGGGAAAACCTCCCCAATCCTGAGCGAAACCTCGGCACACAGGGAGGGAAGCGCCCACCCCTGGCAGCGGTACCTACCCAAAAATACATCATGGTGTCAGCGGCGGGGGCTGGGGCGCTCTGCGGGGCTCGGGGGGAGGGCGATGGGCTGCTCCCGGCCACCTCTCCTCCTGTCGGGCTCCCTCCGAGCCCCCTGCTCCCGCAGCCGCGGCTCAGAGCCGGCCTCCAGCCTCCGGCCGCCCCGCTGGGCAGCGCCTCATCCACCCCGGGAAACGAAGAAAAAATGATATCCTCTCCAGTGTCTTCGAGGAGCAAAGGGAAGGGCGAGCGTGTGCGGGAACGCCGAGCCCGGGGGTGAGCGGGTGCTGGGGAGAGGGGACCGGGCTGAGCGCGGGGGCCACGGCAGCGGCAGTGTGGGCTCCCGCTGACACTCCGAGGAGACGATGTCCTGCCTCAGCATTTTTCAAGCTACCCTGTCAATAAGGGAATCCGCCGCTCACAGTTAACCTGCGAGGTGCCAGCGGTCCATAGGATTCCATAACCCGCTGCTCCCAGCGGTGGTCCCGGCCGGCAGGGATGCTGAGCCGTGGTCCTGCTGGGATGATCTGTCCTGAGGGAGGCACAGAGTCCCCCCTTTTCTTGGAGCAGCCACCCGAGGGGACAGAGCCAGCAGCCCCCGGCCCCCGTGTGCCATGGGGAGCCACGGGCACAGTCCTTGGAGCCCGGGATGTGGCCACCATGGACTGTACGAGAGGGCACCCAGAAATGCCAACCAACGCCGGGGCAGCCACTCTTCCCCTGAGCCCCAGCACTGCCCCCCAGCAGACCCCCGGGGCAGGACCGGACAGGGGACACAGCGCAGAGCTGGCCGCGGTGTGGCCCCGGGGATAACTCAGGGGGTGCTGCACACAAGCCCAGCCGGCCCTGGCACACAGTGAGGGCTTGGCAGCCAGGCAGTGCTGCTCCTCGGGCACTAAATCTCTGGCCTCCAGAGGGACGGCGCAGTGGAAGGAGCGAGGGGACCATAAGCACTGAACCAGGCGCGGTAGCGAGGGAATAAATAAGGATAAGGGAAGCAGGAGAGTGAGGGGGGCAGCAGATTGGTCTCCGGGGCCCAGCTGGTTCTGACATCTACAGCCCCATAATCATATTCAGAACAGCACCAGGCTGGAGGCAGCTCTCCTCCAGTACGGCAATAAACGAGAGCAACACTCTCAATAATTCAGCACCAGGAGAGGGTGATAAAGCAGCAGAGGCACCACTGCAGGCAGCTGGGGCGGGGGGCTCCCTGTTCCCTCTTATATCTCAGTGATCCAAACCCTTTCCTCTCTCTCTGTGCCCTGTAAATGCAGCCCCAGCTGTGACTTGGGGTCCCCCCCAGCCTGCCAGACCCCCCCAGTCCTGCTGTATGGGACAGACAGAGGGGCCCCGTGCCGCAGAATGAAACCCCTCCATCACCAGCAGACAAAACCTGGGGGGTCACTGGGCAGGGGCAGAACTGGAGCCAGGGCAGGGCCAGCAGCAGGAGCACCTCCCCAGCTCTCTCCCAGCACCATTCCACCCTCTCCCACTGCAGCCCCTCAGACCTGCACAAACAGAGCCCGGAGCCCCTGTGCCACGTCCCAAACCTGCCACCCAGACCGGGCACGGGGCAGCTGAGCTGCAGGACACCCACCCTGCAGCCCTCCCCTCTGCTGTGGACACACCTCTCCAGACACAGCCAGTGGCCATAGCCCAGCACGTTCCAGCAGCCCCCGCAGCCTCCGACCCCACACACAGCAGGGACGGAGAAAAACCCCCTCCCCAGCACAGGAAGGGAACCACCAAGGCATCAGTAAACACACGGGTGGCAGAGGTGAGGCAGCCCAGCCCTGCAGCCCCCAGCTCTGCAGCTGACCAGCACATCAGCCCAGCAGTGAGCTGACCCTCTGTGAGCTGACCCTCTGTGAGCTGACCACCACGTGTCCCCCACGCTCACACCCCAGCCCTTGTCCCACTCATCCTGGCCCTGCTCCCTCCCAGCCTTTCTGCTCCTTTCTAGTAGCTCTTTCTCCACATTTCCCATGGGATCTCAGGACCCTTCCAGACAAGTCCCCTCCCAGCAGGTCACCTCCATCCAAGGATGGGAGTGTTTCCCTGCCAGACACCTCTTCATTGTTCTGCATGTTGGCAGCTCCTGTAGCAAGGTGCCACTGCCTTGGTCCCCGTCACCCCCTGGTCCCACTGGCACCCCCAGCCCATGCCAGGGCCCAGAGCAATGAATGCACCAGACTCATCCTCTCCAGCCCCTCGGCCTTCTTTCCTCCTCTGCTTCCCTGGCTTTGGTGGGGGAGCACTGTACTCAGTGGGACGGACCTTGGGGGATGCGGTGTCCCCTCCGTGATGGGATGTCCCTAGTGCTGTGACATCCAGTAACGTGAGGGTAGGGCAGGAAGGAGCCATCCACACCTGACCAGCAGGCACCAGGCTGGCAGAGGGCATCTGCTCTGGTCACCTTCCACATACATCAGCCATGACCTGCCTCAGCCTGGGGACACCGTGAGCTGTTGTGACGCCTCCCAGAACCCTGGGGACAAACATCTGCTGCGGTGGCCAGGCCAGGGTCAGCATGGGGCTGTGGGCTGCTCTTTTCCCTCAGTAAGGACAGGGTCCCTGGCTCCTCCAGGGATGGCTCCTGGGAGCAGCACAGAGTACGGACAGACAGCAAGTCAGCACACACGGACACTCACAGGCACGTCAGTCTCAGCTCTCCTCACGCAGGACTCACGTCACACCTGCGTGGGGCTCAGTGCCGGGGGGAGCTGGGGGTCGTGGGCAGCCTCCCTCCCGTCCCTCCCCCGAGCACGGCTCCGTGCCCACCAGCCCCTGCCTGATCCCTGAGCCGAGGGTGCTGCCCTGCCCCGGCCAGCCCCGCACCAAGCACCCATTGCCAGCCCCACACATGCAGGGTCAGCGTGCAGGAGGGACCCCGGGAGCAGCCAAGGCACAGCCCAGTGCAGCCGCTGCCATCCCAACCTCCGTACCTTTGATTCAGCCCAGCTCCTCCCGCGGCGCTTGCACTGGGCTCTCTAGAAAAGACAGGGAAGAGGAGGAAGAATTAAAATCGATGATCATCATCACTAACCTGTTACAGTCCATGCTGTCTGCTCATTGACTGCGCAGCGTTGGGCTATGAGTGTTACTCCCTGTAAGCCTGTGCTGGTCAGGAGCTGGTGGCCAGGCCAGGGGCTCAGCCCAGGGCAGCCAAGCAGCATCAGCACCCACCAGCACCATGCCCAGGGTGATGGGCGCAGGAACCACCCCCCTTCAGCTCCACCAGTGCACCTCAAAGCCAACCCAGCTCCCACAGACCATGGGCCCCTTCCTTGGCTGCCCCAGAACCCTGCCAGCACAGCCCCACACACCCCACAGGGTGGGAGGGGGCACAGCTGGCACCGAAGCGCTGCCTGCACATCTGGGTTGGTGTCTCCCAAACCTTCTGCCCACAGCAGCACGGCACACGCTCCTGTGAGGAGCAATCCCTGCGGCACACGGCTCCGCTGCTGTCCTGGCTCTGGGCACTTCTTGGAAATAAAGCCAAATTTCAAAGAAAACTTCCTGAAAGCTGCACTTCAACTAATTGGCTTTTGCAGCATGGCCAACGCAAACATTCATCAATCATGTTAGACCCTCGGAAATAATGAGAATGGCTGGTGCATCCCAGGAGTGGTTAAAGAATGAGGGGGAGCTGTGTGCGCTGCTTTGGGGGCCCACAAGTGCTGAGTCCCACCTGCCCAGCTGCTCTGCTCCCAAGCACTGCTGCTCAGCCCCCACTGCAGGGGCAGCACCCCAGGATGAGGGTCCCGAGTGTGGGTGCAGGGACCCCGTGAGCTGCTCCTGGTGAGCACATGGCCCCGGCCGGTCCGGAGACCCCTCCGGTGGCGGCTCAGGAAGCAGAGACTGATCCCAGGCACTCGTGTTAGCAAACACGGTTCTCAGCCGCGCAGCAGGATAATCAATTATGGTAATTCCTGCCTCAATGAATCAGATTCATGGAGGAGTACAGCTCATTAGGCTGGTGCTGACTTCCATTAGCACTCTTATGATAAAAACCCTCCAAACACTCTCACCCAGCACGATGCATTCACCAGGCTGGGGGTCTCCCCTCACCCCGGGCCAGGGCAGACCCAGCTGTGGGGTGTGGGTGCCCTAAAAAAGATGTTTGGGAACTCCCTGGTTCCCAGCAGTGTGATGACAGCCCTGCAGCTGCAGGCCTGCCAACCCTCCTGCCCCAGCCAGCACTCCTGAGCTCTTCCAGCGCCCACCAGGATCCCGGCTGGGATCAGGAGATGGCACGGCAGGCCCAGAGCACTCCAGCAGCGGGGCTGGGAGTGCTGGGAGTGCTGGGAGCCCAGTCTGCCTGCTCTGCAATGAATAATTGACACCACACGCTCCTGGGGGAGGCTCAGCGATGGGTAACGCCGCATTTCCCAAACACATTTCCCAAGAACGGCGCCTTCTGAGAAGCTCCCCACAGCAACGCGGGGCCCCGCAGCCAGGACGTGCCTCAGCTGGGATGCCACGCTCGCTGGCACCGACAGGGAATCACCAAGCCCAGCTCCAGACCCTCTGGTGCTCCCGGCAGCACAGGGAGCGGGATGCTCAGCCAGAGCCTCCCTGTCCACGTGTGGGACAAATGTGGGAGAGGGAAACCCCCGGCCAAGCGTTGATGGGAGGCAGGAGCAGCTCCAGGCAGCATCTGGGGGGGGATCTTAATCCAGTCTCTGCTTTTCTGGCAGAGGTCTGGGCTGACTGATTCTGCCTGGAACCTCTCAAAGCCTCAAAGGGACCCGCTGCCAGAACAGGATCCCAGGTAAAAGAGAATGAGAATGAGAATCAGGGGGTCTGCACAAGAAATGCAGCCTGTGTCACTCAGCTGCACCTCATCACCCCCTATCCCCACACTGCAACCTGAGGCAGGTCTGGCTCTGATCCGCTGGGAAACTTCTTGGTAGTTTCTCAAAGTACATTTTAACCCCCATTCCCTCCACCAAAAATCCTAAATTAATTTTGCTTTTAATTAAATTCATTAGCAAAGATTATCTGGCTGAGGAACAATAATGTCCCACCCCTCCCCCCACAGCCCTCTCTATTTATATCCCCATATACAGAACAGCAGCGAATATTTCTTTATGGGCCATTAAAGGTTTAATGTTTAATTTATAACCACCTCTCCGGCGGGTGGGATGGCCAGGCACAATGTCAACATTTTTAATTAAATGAGAAGGGATTTTTTTTTTTTTTCCCCAGCTAAGGAATATAAAACATCCCGTTCCCAGCAGCGCTGGAGTCAGGGACAGGAGGGGCAGGGGCTGGGGCAGAGGCTCCTCCTGCACAGCAGCTCTCAGGACATGTTTCCCCACGATCCCGCTCTGCCCAGGGCCAAGCCAGGGCTGTTCCACATCCCCAGGCAGGAGCTGGGACATGAGCTGGGCAGCACCCAGAGGAGCCCTGGTGGGGCCAGCAGCAGCTCAGCTCTGGGGCAGCTCAGGAGAGTCCTCCAGCCAGCAGCTGAGGTCTGGGAAGAGCGGTCCCATCCTGGGGACAGCTCATGGTGCTGCCCCACTTTGGGAAGTGCTTTGCTTGGCTGCGGGGCCCGGCAGGTCCCTCGGGGGGCAGAGGTGAGAGTGTGGCACTGCCACGCTTGGCACAGCCCGTGCCAACATCGCTGGTCACCAAACACCACCCGAGCAACAGCTGTGAACCTCCCAGCTGAAATCCTTCCTGCAACTTCTGCTGGTCACTGGCACCTCCTCCCCGCCGGTGACTGCGGCTCCTGCGGCATCACCAGCTCCTTCCTGCCGGTGAGGAGAACGGAGTGCTGCCAGCGCCCAGATCGTTCATGGCACCTGCCTGGCACAGCAGGCACCACCACAGGAGCCTGGCGCTCCCGGCATCCCTCCCACAGCCCCTCATGCCACCCGCACGGCGCATGCAGCAGGAACACAGGAACGCGTCTGCGGCAGCCTCAGCACCACAGTGCAGCCCTTCCTGCTGGCCAGAGGCGAGGGGCAGCTCCGAGCAGGCAGGTTTCCATTAATGGAGTATTTTATCTTTCAGGAGAGATTAAATCTCTGGACAGAGCAGAGCAAAAGCGCTGAATCAGCAGCTAGCTGGGGGTGGCAGGTTCAGCCACGAGCATTTGGCTCCAGCACAGCCCGTCAGTGCTTCATCCTCCTGCATCCACACTCTGCCAGACACTGCCAGCCCTGAGCCCCCACAGCCTGTTCTCTGCCCTTGCAAGCGCTGGAGGAGCCACACGCAGCCCCATGGAGGGGCACCAACAGACCCAGAGCAAGCCAAGCGCCAGTGGCAGGGGTGAGCTGCCTTCCTCCCTCCCTCATCATCCTCTGCACGGCACTGATGGGCGGGAGGTGTCCTGGCACAGCTGCCATGTCAGCCAGCAGGTCCCCAGCCCAGCCCTCCCTGCGGGCTCTGCTCCCACCCACACCTCAACAGGGTCCCTCACAAAGCCCATGGACAGGCTCTTGTTCTCCTGCCCATGGACAGGCTCTTGTTCTCCTGCCCATGGACAGGACTCTTGTTCTCCTGCCCATGGACAGGCTCTCGTTCTCCTGCCCATGGAGAAGACTCTCGTTCTCCTGCCCATGGACAGGCTCTCGTTCTCCTGCCCATGGACAGGCTCTTGTTCTCCTGCCCATGGACAGGACTCTTGTTCTCCTGCCCATGGACAGGCTCTCGTTCTCCTGCCCATGGACAGGCTCTTGTTCTCCTGCCCATGGACAGGCTCTCGTTCTCCTGCCCATGGACAGGCTCTTGTTCTCCTGCCCATGGACAGGCTCTTGTTCTCCTGCCCATGGACAGGCTCTCGTTCTCCTGCCCATGGAGAGGACTCTTGTTCTCCTGCCCATGGACAGGCTCTTGTTCTCCTGCCCATGGACAGGACTCTCACGCCCAGCACTGCCTGCGTTGGCTGCAAAGCCAGGGAGGAGCAGAGCGGTCACTGCCCACACACCCACACGTGTGCTCACAGGAGCAGGCGCGCAAGGGCCGGCTGCAGGGAGCCAGCAACGGAGCAGGGATGGTACTGTGCCGCTCACTAAAAGCATGAGTGTCACTAAATCAATAATTCATTTACTTTAATGAGATAAGTACTTGGAAAACTAATTGCAAACCTGCTCCATTTACTCCAACCCATTATAGCCTTTAATGTAAATGGCAGGAATGCTGCTGGAGGAAGGGGAATGGCTTTGGGTAGAAGATTGTGTTGTCCTTCCCCTTCCTCTAAGAAAGAGAACTATCAGTCATCAGCTGGGACAGTAGAAGCCAAAAGAGCTGGTGGAATCACCGTGTGGAAGCGCTGGTGACGGAATCACTGCGTGGAAGCAGTGATGGCAGAGCTAGGGGAAAACCCAGATCCCCCCGGAGTCACCACTGTCCCTCTGCCCACCACAGAGGGATGTCCCAGGCCGGGATGTGGCTTCACTCTTCTCCTGTGCCACAGACTCCCATCTGGAGCCCTGCTGGATGTGCCCCCGCTGCAGGTGGTCACTGTAATCATCCGTCGTTCGTTAGAAACGCGCGGCCGTATCTGGCACAGCATCCCCTGTGTCGCCAGCCGCCAGCTCCTCTGCCTCAGCCACTGCTGCCCTGCCCACCCCTCCGGCCCCCGTCAGCCCCCACGTGCCCGGGGAGCCAGAGCGGGCAGGGCTGTCCTGGCAGGCCCCAGCAGTTTCCTGAAGAGGAGCCGTGGCTGCAGAGCCGCCGCGCTCCTGAGCCGCAGCCCGAGCAGGAGCCGGGTGCCAAGGGCTCACTTCTCGCTTGCTGGAGCAAATGGCAGGTCATAAAAAGGAACTGTGACAGAAAAGAAAATGTTCCAGAGTCCACAAGGACCAGTCCAGGGTAAATCCATCTGCTCAGCAATTTAGCTAGAAAATCCTTTCCAATCATCCGTGCTGTAGGCCCTTCATCCCCAGCTGCTGGCTCTGGTCAGAGCCTTTCCCACTCCAGCAGCTCACATAGGGCTCGTGGTGCTTGGTGATCCCAGAACACCCCACCAGGGACACTCAGAGAGGGGCCACACCTCGGGGAGGGGTCACACCACCCCTTGCAGAGGGTTTGGCGGTGGCATGGGCTGTGGGAACTCTTTCCCAAGCTATTGGCTCACTCAGAAGAGCACATCATCCTTCCCAGGTCCCATGGCACCGTCTGTGGGACGCAGGAGGGCTCCCAGGGCGATCCCAGGAGATCCCTGGGAGCCACGGCCGAGGAGAGCTGGGATAATCCTGCCTGGCTGAGAGCTCCACAGCTCAGCCTTGCGCAGCCACCGCAGAGATCTCCCTGCAGGCATCCCGCTGAATCCCACCTCAGCCACTCCTGTCTCACAGAAAATCAATGGCAAGCATCTCAATTAATCACACCAGGGGCAAATTGATTAGGAGCCTAAATAAGGTCAACATGGTTGTCTGCTTATAGGGTGGGACCCCTTAATCATCATTTTATCTGCAACGGGCTGCAGAGCCGGCAATCACAGAGCTCAGGAGCACAGAGGGGTCTGCACTGAACTCCTGCAGCTTCGGGGGCTGCTGGCACCGGAGCTGTGGCTCTGCCACAAGCAGCTGCAGTCCAGCATGAGACAGCCACCAGGCAGCTGGGAGCCCCACGTGGGGACTGTGAGAGCCCCAGGCCCAGCTCTCACCTCAACTCCAAGGCAAAAAAAAAGCAGCAAAGCACCGCTCTGGGTACAGCACATGGCTCTGACCCCACCCCAGCTCAGGGGTTCCTTTGGCTTCTACTGTCCCACTTGGTGACTGGTATTTCTCTTCCTTAGAAGACACCATCTCCCACCCAAAAGTCCTTCCTTTCCTCCAGCAGCATTCCTGCCACTTACACTAAAGGCTATGGCTGGGGTAAGGGACAGAGCCATGAGTGCTCCTCTGCTCCCCACGAGCCCTGAGTGCTGCCCACAACCCCTTTGGCACTGGACACACCTCACTCACTCACCTGCTGCTGCCCCAGCCACCCGCCGCCTCCTTTTGTTGTAAATACCGGTATAAATATTATAATTTGGTTTAATATTTAATATAGTCAGGTTAAATAAGCATTCCCAGCCCCATAAATAATCATTAACAGAGGATTCTAATTGTGCTGTTGGGATCTGGCTTCATGACTTATTTAGCGGGCAGACGCTCTTCCCCTCCGCGCTCCCCACACGCTGTAAATTAACCTGTGGCTCAGCCTCTCCCCGAGAACCTGCTGGGACACGGCACAAGGAGACGGATCCGCTCTGGGATGACACCGGCATGTGGAGCTGGGAGAATGCCTGGGATGAAAGCAGCGGGGACAGGAGGACCAGAGCAGCTGGAGGAGCCTGCAGGAACATGGAGCAGCTGAGCAGGACAAGACTGAGAGAAGATCCTGGGTGTGGGGGCATCCTTGGCTGTGGACACCTGGGCACGGCGTGAGCCCTGGAGCAGAGGAAGGTGAGCCATGGATGAGGAGCAGCCACACACCCTGCTCACCCCGGGGTGGCATCAGCAGGGACAGAGACACAAAATGTGGCCAGGCGAGCGGAGAGCAGGGGAGGCTTTTATTCCAACCACAAACCTACAGTGAAATTGATTGGAAACAATAGCAAAGAAAGAAACAAACCCCGAAGCACCAAACCCAATGCATGGGGAATTGGCCAGGGCTGAGCGTTCTGAAAGCGCTGAGCACAGACACGGGGACAAGCAAAGTGCAGGAAAACCTCTGTGTGAGTGCTTTCCCCTTGAGGGATGTACTGATGCAGTGCTGTGGAAAAAGGCTGGGGTTTTCTTTATGTTGCTTAATTTCATCTTGAAACGAAAGCCAACAAAAAGAAATGGAAAGAGCCCCTCTCCAGTGAGCCTGGCTGCAGCCCCTGTGCTGTGCTGCTGCCCTCAGCTCTGTGTGCCAGCTCCAAAGGACACCACGTGCACCCCAGGAGGAGTGGAGATACCAGCCCAGGGAGACAGGCATGTCCTGCTCCCCAGACACCCTGGGGTGCTCCTGCTCCCGCTGATGCCATCAGGATGCTCACATTCAGAGTCTATCCCCAAAGTGTGCCCTGTGCCCTCTGGATATTAAGCACAGAGAGACCCCTGGGAGGTCTCCTGTCCAACTGAGAGATGCAGCAGAAGGGGACCCAAAAGTGAGTCCTTCTGGAGCAGCTTCCCTGTCTCTGCACGTCTGCTCCAGGCCCTGCTCTCACCGAGTGTGGGTGCCCCAAACAGTGCCGATCCTGACTCTGGGCTGGAGCTCCACGGGAAAGGTCCTGCTTTATCTTTATTTGTCAGGATTTATATGAAAAGGGAATAGTTCAGCTCTAAATGTAATGATTTGGAAGAACAGCCCTCCAGTGGCCTCCTCAGCTAGCATCAATACCATCGACTGCTAAAAACAACTGATAGCCCTGGCCCAGCAGGGTGGGGGAACGTTCCTTCCTGCTCTGAGACCCCAAACAACCCCTGCTCCAGGTCCCCACACCCCAAACCACTCCCTGCACCTTGTCCATGGGCAGCACAGGCCCCTGTGTACTGCAGAGGAGCGACAGTGAGAGCTGTGGGGATACACCGGGGTCACCTGCACAGGTAACACCGGCACGGCACAGTGCTCGGTCCTGCATGAAATTCTACAATTATTTAACAACCTCCCGCAGAGTTCCATCCCTCATCGTGCCTGCAGCAGGGTGAGCATGGACAGCACTGGGGTGGCAGCACCTGCTGCAGTGTGGGAGAGGTCCCCAGCAGCTTCCTGGGGCTGGTGACAGCCCAGCCAGCACAGCCTCCCTCCTCACTGCCGGGACACTCTGCCTCCCTCCGCATGGGCTGTGCCAGGCAGCAGCTCCAGTGCTCACCAGCGAAGCTGCTGCTCCTGAGAACACAAACCCTCCCCTTGCAGCCTGCCTGGCACAGGTAGGGGCTACAGGGCGTCCTGGTCACCCTTGGCCAGGGGAGCCAAGGGCACCGGGCAAAGCCTGGCCAGTTCTGCTGGCAGAGCAGCATCACCCGGCCCCTCCAGCACTGCAAACACCCTCACAGAACCCACCCATGAGCACAGAAACACACACTGCTCCTGTAAAAGTGACTTCAAATCCCCAAAGACTCATCCTGACGCTGGCAGGGACTCGGCCAGGACCTGCCACTGGGAACAGGATCAGCACGTGGAGTGTGGTGCTCTGCCGGTGAGGTCACTGCGGCAAGCGAGCAGCGGTGCTGCTCCACAGTGAGGGGCACGTGGGGGTCACATCGTGGGTCACAGTGAGGGGAACAGCTCACTCCTGCATCCCCCTGCCCCAGCAAAGCCATCCCTGGAGCCCTTCGGGAGCTGGAGCAGTGAGTGGATGCTGTGGAGCGGAGGGGCTCGGGGAGCACGGTGAATGTGCCTGTGACAGGAGGGAGAACACACCTGGGCACAGGGCAGCGTGTGCGGCACAGCAAGAGCAGAGTTATTTGTAAATAATCCCTAATTAATAACATTCGCAGGCCTGGGTGGCTCAGTGGATCCCAGGCAGGGACAACGGCAATCTCCATTCTTCCACTTCACAATTACAGCTTCGGGGAGGGAAGCAGGAGCTGGCCAGGGTGAATTAGAGAGACTTTTGTCACGTTTAATATCACTTCGTTTTGCAGACTGCTGACGCAGCGGGATTTCACAGCTTGGAATTTATGGTTCTTTTGAGAGACATGCGCAAAAAACGAGGAAAAAAATATCCTGCCATCAGCACAAACCCATCAACTCTGCTGGGAAAGAGCTGGGCTCTGGGGTCAGGGATCCCCAGGCGAGCAGAACTCGGCAGGGCTGGGGTGCAGCACTTGGATTCTCAGCTTCAGGTGAGCGCATCAAGGGGTCCGGGGAGACCTGGAGCTGCCCTCTGGCTGCGGTGTCCCTGTCCCCAGGTCCCTGCTCACCGCAATCCCACTGGAGGCTCCCGAGGAGCCGCCGTGCCGGGGATGGTGCCACACGGTGTTATTGGGCCCCAAGGGGGTTTTATGCAAAATGACACACGATATAAATGACTGTTGTAAACAGAGAGTTTAATAAAGGGCTGTGTGTGAATTTTACAGCCTCCCCAAGGATAATTAAAATTATTTATCTACTTACCTAGCTTGCCACCAGAGCAGTCTATTAATTATTATCTATTACACAGGGCCTGCTTTGCATGCCGCCGGAGCACTGCCTGCCACCAGCACCCACGAGAACACACAGCAGCACCGGGCGGGCTGCGAGCCATCGCCATCCCAGGGTGACCCCGGCGTGCCCTGGGCCCCTCACAAACCCTGTGGGAGCATGAGATATTCAGGATCAGCTGTTTCTCTACCGACCTGTGGCCAGGTTTTTAAAACCTGCTTGGTTTTGCAAAGCAGCAGCCCCCCAGGGCCGGGAATGGAGTGGAGCCCAGGCCGAGGGTGAGATAACGCTGTCCCTGCTCGACCACAGCACTGGGCAGCCACAGGCACCAGGGGTGGTTGAGGGAGATGCCACCAGTATCCCCTGATTGTGCAGCCCCTCGGGGGCCAGAAGCCCCCAGGAGAGCGCAGGAGAAGCCCCCAGGCCGGGCAGGGGCACGGCAGAGAGGGCTCAGAGAAGAGGCAGCTGTAGCCCCGGTGCCGCAGCAGCCTGGCGCGGCGCTCCCTGCTCCTCTCCATCTATTAGCGTGACAGAGCAATCATCTCCGGGATCCCCCGGCTCCTCTCTGCACGTCAGGAGACCTCAGGGGGCTCTGCTGTGCGGGTACCTAACGTTGCTTTACTAGCTTAATAAAGCCAGCGATGCTGGCAGGATGTCCGAACGCGCCCTCCCCTCTGCAGGGGTGGCCGGAGAGACGCTGGCCACGGGGCCATGGCTGGGACAGTGGCACAGCTCCACAGCCCAGCCGGCACCCTGAGCCCCTGGCGAGGCTCGGCCCTGGAGCCAGGGAGGCCGGAGCAGCCTGTGGGGAGTGGAGGATCCGGCTGCTGCTGCCATCGTGGGCAGCTCGAGCCGCCAGCTCTGCCCGTGTGCCATTAATCACTGCCGCAATTGCTTTCCCTGCCCGCTCCCAGCGCTGCCCTCAGCGGCCCCAGCGCCTGCGTGAGTGCCTCGTGCTGCTGCCAGCACCAGCCCTGCTGGGACCCCCGCAGCCCCCAGGACGTGCTGGACTGGCTGTGTCCAGCACCTTCCCTCTTGCTGACTAAGCTCCAGCGGGTCCAAGCCCTGGCACTGAGGTCCTGGCTGATGGCACAGGGCACAGTGGCCCCGGAGGCTGGTGGCAGCTCAGCAGGGGAGCCTGCTGTCCTTCAGCAGCCACTGAGGCATCAGGGCTGCATGACAGTGGCTCCATCATTAGGAGCTGGAGTCCCTCAGCAGCCTGCTGGGAGTATTTTCATCTCCCAGGGTGGCTCCTCTCCCTCAGCCCTGCAGGTCCTGGTTCGCGGCAGTGCCGGCTTCTCTTTGATCCTGCACAGTTACACTCCCAGTCTCACAATCTAATAAAAGCCGCGTGATCGAATTCCAGGTCATTACTCAAGGAAAGAGACCCCCCCACCACTGGCAGCAAGAGCTCCAACCCAATTACAGCTTGCCCAGTGCTTCTGCCAGCTGCCTGCCACGTGCCAGCCTCGGCGGGCCCTGGTGCCACAAGCAAGACACAAAAATGTCAGCGGAGGCCCTTGGAGGCTGTGCCAGGGGTTCTGGTCAGTTCGGGCTCTCGGCCGGGCCGGCTGCTCGTGCTCAGCTCCCAGCAGCACCAAAGCAGCTCTGAGCCCCTCTGAGCTCCCTCCTCTCTCCTGTCCACCTCCAGGACTGCTGGCACGGGGCTGAATCGCCCCATGGAACAGGAGTGACCCAGGGCAAGCAGGGCTCCCCCCGGCTCCTGCCACCCTCCCCTCAGTGCCTGCAGCAGCCCCAGCCTGGGGGATACCCACGCTTTGCTCTCCCCTAACCCGGGGTGCTGCTCACGCTGCAGCTGCGTTGAGCTTGCAGAAACAGCTCTGAGGAGAAACCCACCCTGGCACGGCCGCGCTCGCTGGGGATGATGGACGATTATGGACCATCTGCACTTCCAGGAGGGTATGGATTTATGGGCAGCACAGACAGTTTGCAGAGTGTCCATTACTATAACTCACTGGCCTCTCCAAAGCTCTGGTGATCGGGCCCTGGGCCGCTGCTGTGGGGAAGTTTGGGTTAAGGGCTGGCAGGAAGGAAAAGTGATTTCCCGAACTGTTTTTCACATCTGCAGAGGTGGGGAGAGCCATCGCTGTTTCCATCTCAGCTGCACTGCCTGTGAGCACCCCGGCTCCCTGACACTGGCCCAGGTTCTCTCCAACAGCCCCAGCCTTTTCTCCCTGCTGCCCACGGGTCTCTGCCAGCAGCAGCTCCTTCCTTGCTCCCCCCTCTTGATCCCATTCCTGTCACCCACCACTTCCACCGGGAAGAAATCCCTACCAGCAGGACCAAGGATTGACCAGCATGTCCCAGGAGCAAGTGGGTGGAAGGAGGCAGCAGATGGGACCTCTGAGCATGGAGAGAGATACATGTTGAATAACAATGGTGAATTCCCCTGAGCTCTGGTGTTTTTAATGCTGGATTAGGCTGTCAGGCAGCAATTAAATGGGGTAATAAAAAGCTAAGTGCTCGTATTTCAAGGTTCCTGCCTCCTGCACAGTGGGGAGGAGCAGGGCAGGGGGCTGCTCTGCTCCCCACGGGGTCCAGCCTGGCGTTTCCAAGGAAGAGCAGAGGGACTTTTCGAAGGTTTGTAGGTGCTGCCGAGACAACCCCAACCCTGCAATGCTCCCAGCCTGCCTGTGCTGCCTCTCCTGGTGGCCAGGAGCAGGCTGGCTCGGCCTATTCCAACTCCCTTCTCTCCCAGGACACAGAAGCATCCCCACAAATGCTTCCCCTTCCCATCCCAACACCCACCGTCACGCTGGATCAGATGTAATGAACCCCTGTGCTTTTTTAACCTCATCGTGCAGCTCCTGGTTGGAGCCCAGCTTTATCAGTTTTTATCCTGTGTAATATTCATCACGCTGGTTTATTTATGGGCCCCCTCTTTGGGAAGGTATTTTTCAGGCCTGGTGAATAAAACATAAGGCTGTGCAGGTTGTCAGAGGGAATGCGGCTCCTCTGATGTCAGCCTGACTAACGGCCTTTAGTTTTCTCCAACGACTGCACTTTGAGAGAAATTTATTTGTATTTGGGTTCCCGTTGGTCGGTGAGATGTGAATTCTTTTCCCTTTGGAATAAATGAGGCTTCAGCTCCACAGCAAGGGGTGGGGGCGTGATGGGCGGGTACAGAGCCTTGGCCCCGGGGAGGGAGCAGGACAGGGACCCCGGAGGGGCCTGGGGCTCTCCGGACACCGGCACACACCGGGCACGAGCTCCACATCCCAGCACTGCAGGGGCCCAGGCAGGACACAGGGAGGAAGGCTCCTGCCTCAGCCACGCTCTCAAACACGTTTGGTGTTAGAAAAGACGAGTCCCTGGGTAGCAGCTGCTTTTGCCACAGGGAGGGAGCACAGGCACACACCTGCAGAGCAGGTAACCCCTCCGTGCCGGGCTCTCCACGCTGTGTGTCCTGGCAGGAGGGGCAGGGCTGTGAGTGCCAGCCTGTGTGCTCCCTGCTGGCAGCGCTTCGCTGCTCTGAGGGCACTGAGAGGGATAAGGACGCCCGAGAAGCTGCTCTCTCACCAGAAGCGTGTGAGGGAAGGGAAAGAAGGCAGAATCCCCTTTTCCAGCTGCGATCATCACAGGCAAACTCCACCACAGCAAACAGCGCTCCCAGGCTGTACCTGCAGCTGCACCAGACACCCCATCCCTGTGGGATGCCCCAGCCGTGCTCCAGAGGAGCCTCGTCCCACCTCCCAGCCCGTCTGCTCCCCTAGCCCGGGCACAGCCCCACGGGCACGGGGGGCACACGGACCCTGCACTCCTGGCACCGACAGCAGCAGCTCCCCGAGGCGGTGCCGGCTTGGGAATCGCAACCCTAGCAGCCCCACACCGTGGGGCAAACCCTGCCCTGAGCTGGGTAAGGAATTCTGGCCGTGACCCAAAACTCCTATTAACAAATCAAACCATAAAAACCCACAGCTGCAGCCAGGAGATTTCCCTCCATCAGCTGCTAATTTATGGGGTTACTGGTGTCAGCGGTTTGAAAGCGGCAAAATCCCATCAAAGAGCCGCCCCAACTCGGCGCTGGGCACTTGAAAACAATCACAAACACGCTTCTGAGGAGGCTGCTTGGGATGCAACTCCTTGATGTTTAATTATTAATATTCCAGGCAAACAAGTTAAATTCTACTGAAGAGAAGGAGAAGCCAGAGTTCGAAGTGAGCTGAAGGAGCATCATAAATCATCCCGGGAAGTGTTTGGCAGGAGCCCCACTGGAGCCACTTGTGCCGACAAGGAAGAGAGGGTCTGCCGTGCCCTGGGAATCTCGGCGGGGAGAACAGGGGACCAGCGGCACATAACACCCCTGAAAGGCTCTGGAGCACTTTCCAAAGCTCTGTGGCTGTCCCCTGCCTGGACAGAGCAGGAGCAGGGAGGGAGGGGAGCACAGCAGCTCCGTGCACACGGCGCTGGCAGCGGCTCTCCGGCACTGCTGCGCTGTCCCCGCGGTGCGCCTCGCCTCCTGGGCTGCTCCTAACACCTGTGTTTCTTAGCTCAGAGTACCTGGGGACATCCCACTGGCTTTCCAGACTCCACCTGTCCCCTCAGCACCCCCAGGCTCTGCACGGGGGATCCTGGGGCTCGATGTGACACAAAGTGCTTGGTGCCCAAATGCTGGCAGCGCAGCACCTCCTGCCTGTGCCAATTCTGACGCCAAATCCACGCTTTTCTACCATTCTCCAGCTTCCAATTCATTCCCAATATGCATTCTGAAATCCCTGCAAATTCCCTCAGTGCAGTGCAGAGGGAGGACGACAGACAGCTCTGCTGAGCAGGGGCACCCCTGTTCCCGGATCACGTACTTCAGCATTCTTCCCACTCTCCTGTCCCTCTCCTTTCCCTTCTTTGCAGTTTTGTTCTCCCCACCCAGCAGAAAGGAGAGCAGCCGACAGTTCTTGCTGCTCCATCTCGATTCACTCAGTTTTATGTCTCACAAATGCAGGTGTAGATTTCTCCACTTCTTTATTTGTTCATTAAGACTCCAATAAAAGTGTTGTAAAAATGCCCTTTTCTGTTGGTAATTGCCGTTCCTGGTTTAATATGCGAGCAGTGCTGGCTCTCCTGAGGGACTCCCCGAGCTCTCTGTAAACACCAGGGGTCCAGCCAGAGCCCCATTATCCCTCACCTCTGTCTTCCTGCAGCACAAGGCTTTGCACTCTGATGTTTCCCATATTGAGCATCTGCCTCAGGCTGAAATTCTGAGGGAAGTTTTAGCAAAAACAGTTCAAACATTTCCGAGAACAAGGCAGAGGGAAAATGCTGTTTTGACACACTGGGGGGAAAAAGTGTTCTACAACCCTGATGCTCAGGAGGGTTCACAGCTCCTGTGGCCCGTAAGCAGCCGCAGCAGGGCTGGAGGCCGTGGGTGTCCCTGGTCCCCACTGAGCCCCTGCCCACCCTGGCAGCCACACACAGTGTCCAGCACTTCTTCCTCTCCCCACAGAGTTCATGGAAAAGCCAAGAAAGGGCTGAAGCTGCAAAGCACCGGCAGAAGTCCCAGACAGGGCAGTGAGACAGCCCCGGTCCTTCGGGGGTTATACCCAGTGCTGAGCTGATGAGCACCCAGGGCCCTGGCACAATCACACACCAGAAATGTGTAAGAGGAAATACATCCTGTGGTGTGTACCACGGGCACGTTGCATAACGTGTTCCCAGGAACCAGATCCTCTGGAGCCCTGGCACTGGGGACCAGGAGGGGTCTACACCTGCACTTCTACCTGCAAAATTCCCAGGCACCAGGAGGACAGGGAGAGCAGGGGGGCACAAAGGACCCCAGGATGGAACAGCAGCACAACACAGCGCTGGAGTGGGTGCACACTTGGAACAGAAGGGTTTGGGAAGCGGCAAGCAGAAACTCCAACTTGTGGAGTGCAAACAGCTCCTGCCAGCGCTGCCGCAGCAGCAGAACGCACCCAGGAATCAGCTCGGCATAAACTGCCTCCAACAGCCCCCATCAACACGAAAACCAACCTTCTAGTTGCTAATTCTGGATGACTGAACTGTGCAAAGCTCAAGATTTCTTTATGCCATCATTTTACACTCTAAAAAATCAAGAAAATGCTGGGCTCTGGTGGCGAATGCCTATTCTGGAAGGAATTTGCTCCAGTGGATCAGATTGTTCTGGTACAGCATCATAATCTATCAAAGTCGGAGTCCCCAGAGCAAGAGAAATCAAAACATCATGAATAAAGTGCAACTTTAAGGCTCGGCTAGTCTGGCAGTGTCAGCCCGAGCTCCTGCCGTGCAGTGTGGTATCGATGCCTTCCCCTAATCAAGTCGATGCTGGCTGAGCCGCGCTGCCGACAGCGCATTTGCTCAATTAGAGGAGAACAAATAAGGCAACAAGCCAAGATGGAAGTGGTAAGCACAGTGCAGGGCTCCTGTCCCTGCCCAGAGCTGGCATGAGGGATGCCCACCCCGCTCCCCTTCACCTTCCTGTGCAGATGCAGAGGGAACCAGCATCCACCCAAGCTGACACTGCAGCCACCGAGGGACCCCACAGCTCAGGGCAAAGGCGAGGCCACAGCCACAGCCACAGCCACAGCCCATCACCCAGCTCTGTGACCTGCCCCTTGCTGAATCGGGACCTCGTGAGGATGAGGATGTGTGGACCATCACCCACAGGGGCAGAGATCAAAGTCCACACGGACACAGCACAGGGTTGTGCTGCCATCCCTCCCATCCCACCCGAGCCCTGTTTGTGCAGAAGCTGCTGTTTGCAGCACGGCACACCCAGTGCACACTCCCTGTGCCAGAGCTCGCTGCTGTTCCCAGCCTCTGGCTCTCCTCGGGGCTGCCCTGCTCACGGGCTCACACATCCCCCACCGCTCTGATCCTCCCAGCAGCTCCAGCAGGCACAGCCTCCCCGGCTGCTGCAGCCAGTGGGGGCTTCTGGCCCTCGTGTGGTGCCTCTGGCTCTCGGTTCACACTTTCAAAGGCAATTAGAAAAGCCCGAGATCTGTCAGCTGTGCCTGGAGCAGCCGGGCAGCGCGGGAGGGTCGTGTGTCACATCTGCCACTGCCCAAGTCACCCAGGTGAGGGGGATGAGGCAGGTCAATACCCGATTCCCTTGCTCAGCCCTCGGGAGACGGGCTGGGCACACAGCCCACCGCTGGAAACATCCTGCAGCCTCGGATGCCCGAAGGCACACTGGCCAAGTGCCCGGCCCCACCAGAAGGCACAGAAGAGTCCCCAGGGACCCCCCAGCTCTCACTCTGCCCTGAGCACTCTGGAGCTGCTGGAGGAGGGCTCAGCCCTCCCACGCTGACACCCGCGGGTCCCCGTTCTCCTGCTGCCGTCAGAGCTGGCACCGAGTGCTGCCATCGGAGCATGGGATGGAGGAATACAAAGGAAAACTCCTTCTCCCATTTAGGGTGAGTAGGAGGGCCAGATGACTGCGGGCAGAAGTGCTTGGTGCATGGTTAACTGCAAGGAGTTAACATGGAAAACAGTGGGAAATAGGGGCATGTGTAGCAGGAGCTCCAGCAGGCTGGGGGAGCCAGGCGATGCAGGAGCTGGGATGGAGACCCAAGACCAAGGCAAAAGGGATGGCAACAGGTGGAGAGGAGAGCAGCCATGGGCAGCTCCTCATGCCCCGGAGCAGGGAACCTGATTTACACCAGCCCTGTGGCTCATTCCTGGCCCATTTGCTCAAAGGAAGGGCAAGGGCTGCACAGCTTTGACAGTCCCCCAGGGCCTGAGACCTTCACTGGCCAGGAGTGACCAGCAAAGAGCCACTGCCAGCCCAGGGCACCAGTGCAGTGCCTGTGCCAGGCACCTCCAGCAGCCCATTAGCACAGGGATTAAAAACCCTCCTGCATCGTCAAGTCTGACGCCTCTGAGCCGGGCAAGCGGAAGAGCGAGGCTGTAATAGAAAATCTCCGTGTGGCTCCATCCAGTCTAAGCAGCATTAGATCAGCGCAGCCTAAAGTCCCTGGTGCCAAGAGCTCCCAGCCTCGCTGACGGTGCTGAGCCCAGGAGGGGCACAGGCAGGGTCTGGGGGCAGCTCGTGGATTTGCCAGCACCAGGATTTCACAGACCTTCCCTGCCAAGGGCAGCCCCGAGCCTGGCATCGCCCTGCGAGGCTGATGGGAAGGCAGGGAGGGGAAGGAGAGGGCTCGGCTCTGGTGCCCCGTGTCAAACCAGCCCTGAGCAGAGCCGGGACCAGCCCTGCCGGCAGCACTACAAAGGCAGAAGGGCCTCGGGGCCGGTCCCGGTGGGCAGCAGCATGGATGAGTCCCGGACCCCGCGCCCACGCCGCCACCTCCAGCGGGCTCCGGCTGCGGGGGAGAACGGGCACGGTGCCGTGGCTGCAGCTCACAGACCTCCCACCATCTCCTCAAGCTCTTCCTCACAGCAAGGCCTCTCTCTGCTTCTGCCCGAGGAGCCACTCCGACATTTTCTCCCAGGTTTTAAAGCCCCGTCACATCCCGCTGAGCTCCAGCTCTCACTAACAGATCTAAATCCACAACCCCGACTGGGATTTCCAGCTGGCCACCGTCCCTGCCAGAGCAATGGGGATGGATTAGGGCACCTCAGCCTGCACCACCGAAAATCCTCTGCCTTACTGGCTCGGGGGGCCTCTGCCAGAAGGGGCTGGAGCTCTCGGGGACCCCGGGGCCAGCGCTGCCTGTGTGGGAGGGAGCTCCTGCCTGGCCGGGGGTGCCGATCCTGCGGCTGCTCCTCTGCTGCCGCACCAAACCCAGGGCCAGCAAAGACCCCTCTCCCACCCACAGAGTCCGGCATGGGTGGCTTGAGCACTGGGGGATGAGCTCTGGCAGGGCAAGGGACAGCGCAGGGTGGGAGCGGGCACAGAGCTGTCTCTGCGCTAATGCAATTAGTTAAAGCAGTTAAATGACAACTCCGAGTCAGCGCTAAATGCGCAGCTTTGGCCACAGCAGACCCTTCTCCTGTCACGCCTCTCAGGCACCCACCCTCCCTCCGTCCCTGCCCTGCTGCCCCCGGCTCAGCCCCGTCCTGTCCTGCAGACCCCCTGCCCGGCCACTCCATCGCCGGGAACGCGCAGGGCACCGGCACAGCAGAAGGATTTAATTGCATGTCAAAATTAAATCTCTTTTGATGAAGAACAATTCAACTATGGCTCTGCCTAATCAAATTAACAAAGTCTTTTTTGATTTTCAATTATCTTCTTCGCTGGAACACTTTATCCGCCGCTCCTGCGATGCAGCTGACAAGCCCCGACTAACAATTGAGGTGTTCTGCCGCACTTCAGCGAGGCAGGGTGACCGCGGGGGCCTCTCGCAGCCCCCCCGACCGAGCCGGGAGACAACTGCAGCAAACAGCAGGACACGGCGACAGCGGCAGCCCCTCCCTGCGGCACCGCTGGGGACGGGCCAGCTCCTCTCCTCGCTGGGCTGCTGCTGCTGGGACCATCCCAGCCCCGCCGGAGCTCTGCCGCAACGCCTCCAGCACCGCACCAAAGCCTGGAGCGTGGGGACAGTCCCACCCCACCGTGCCCGGACAGCGGCAGCACGGACTGGTGAGCCCGGGGAGCCCCCCGGCACCTTCCTGAGGAGGAAACTCCAGACAAAAGCAGCCGTGGCCTCTCCAGACGACCCATCTCCACCCAGCTCCCCAGGGCTGCATGTGCCCCCCAGCTCGCCAGGGTGTGCCAGGGCAGGGCTGCAGCTCACTAAGGGAACCCCAGCAGGTGAAGCCTGGCCCTGCCAGGGCCCCCCGTTCCCTGCTGGCCAGCTGTCACTCAGCTGCCACACGCTAAGGGAAGTGACTTGTGTGAGAACATCGGAGCTGGTGAACCTGTCACAGGGCGCAGGGACCTGCCCGGCCCTGGCAGTGCTGAGCACCAGGACATGGTCTCTGGAGGATGAGGAAGGGCAGGAGATGCATGAGCCTGCCTGACCACCGTGGTGGGCAGCACGCCTGGCGGAAGATGGGCAGGTCCTGACGGTCTGCAGGCTGCCCAGTCCCCTCCAGGGACACCTCCATCCCCTTCCCCTGCTTCCAGCGATAGCAGGACCTGCTGAGAATGGATCTCCTTGTGCTCCCACTCCTGACAAGCCCCAGGAAACTGCAGGAGATGACAGATGGGACCCAGGAGCCCCAGAACGGTCGGCTCATCCCAGCACCCCCAGCTGGGCTGCACACCCCTCCCCAGGCCCTGGAGCTGCTCTGGGCTTCCTGCAGCTGCAGAGACATTAAGCTGTGATGGCAGGACAAAATGTATTAAAAGATGCTAATTTAATTACGAGAACACAACAACAGCTAAATGAGCAAGGAGAACACCTCTGTTATCAGGGCACTCATACCAGCACGGGGGGATGCAGTGGGGCCCCACAGCAGAAGCACAGACAGCTCTGAGCTCCCTTCTGCAGCAGGACACGGCTCCAGGGATCCTCTCAGCTCCCCATCCCTGCGTGGGTGCTCGGCACACCCACCCACGGCTCTCCCCTGGATTATCTGCCAGCTCACAGCCAACAGCACCTCCTCCTCCTCACCGCGCTCCTGTTCCCAAACACAGGGAACTCCTCACCGCGCTCCTGTTCCCAAACACAGGATCCCATCCCACTGCAGCCTCTGGGGCAGGGAATGGAGCCTTTCTGGTACCTGCTCCCGAGCTGGAGCTGAGCTTGGCCCCCGCTGCGGGGCCGGGGAGCTCGCCCAGCCTGCAGGCGGGGACGGTGGGATCCCTCCCGGCACATCGCTGGCTGCACGCCAGAGCCGGCCTGCAGCGGCTCCAGTGCAGCTTGAGGAAAAGCCTTTTCTGCTTTATTAAGCTGTTCTGGAGGGAAAGCTTCATCCACATCGATCTCGGGCGGAGCAGTGCCCCTGCCTGCCGGCAGCTGGAGAATCCCCAGCGCAGCCTCCTCTGCCCCCCTGCCAGCGGCTCCCGGAGGGGCCCCCACTGTGCCCCAGCCCACGGGGGTCACACCTGGGGTCACACCTGGGGTCACACCTGGGTCACACCTGGGTCACACCTGGAGTCACACCTGGGTCACACCTGGAGTCACACCTGGGTCACACCTGGGTCACACCTGGGTCACACCTGGAGTCACACCTGGGTCACACCTGGGTCACACCTGGGTCACACCTGGGGTCACACACAGGGGTCACACCTGGGTCACACCTGGGTCACACCTGGGGTCACACCCGGGGTCACACCTGGAGTCACACCTGGGTCACATCTGGGTCACACCTGGGTCACACCTGGGGTCACACCTGGGGTCACACCTGGGTCACACACGGGGGTCACACCTGGGTCACACCTGGGTCACACCTGGGTCACACCTGGAGTCACACCTGGAGTCACACCTGGGTCACACCTGGGTCACACCTGGGTCACACCTGGGGTCACACCTGGGTCACACACGGGGGTCACACCTGGGTCACACCTGGGTCACACCTGGGTCACACCTGGAGTCACACCTGGGTCACACCTGGGTCACACCTGGGTCACACCTGGGGTCACACACAGGGGTCACACCTGGGTCACACCTGGGTCACACCTGGGGTCACACCCGGGGTCACACCTGGGTCACACACAGGGGTCACACACAGGGGTCACACCTGGGTCACACACAGGGGTCACACCTGGGTCACACACAGGGGTCACACCTGGGGTCACACCTGGAGTCACACCTGGGTCACACCTGGGTCACACCTGGGTCACACACAGGGGTCACACCTGGGTCACACCTGGGTCACACCTGGGTCACACACAGGGGTCACACCTGGGTCACACCTGGGTCACACCTGGGTCACACACAGGGGTCACACCTGGGGTCACACCTGGGGTCACACCTGGGGTCACACACAGGGGTCACACACAGGGGTCACACCTGGGTCACACCTGGGGTCACACCTGGGGTCACACCTGGGTCACACCTGGGGTCACACCTGGGGTCACACCTGGGTCACACCTGGGGTCACACACAGGGGTCACACACAGGGGTCACACCCAGGCCACACCCAGGTCACACCCCGGGGGTCCCCACAGCCCCACACGGGCACACATCGCCCCCTCGCAGCCCAGCCCGAGCGCTCCGGGGCAGGGACAGCCCCGCTGGACACAACAGCCAGGACACGCCAGCACGGCCGAGCACGGCCTTCAGAGCCCGGCCTGGAACAGCACCAACATCCCGGGATCCCCAAGGCTGGAATGCTCCCAGAGCTGCTCCCACTGCCCGGCTGAGGAGGGGCACAGCCCTGTGAGCCTGCCCGGGCCAGGCCAACGTCAGCCAGGTTTGCCCAGGGTGAGCTCGGGGCAGGGTGGCAGGCACAGGGGCTGCAGGAACGTGTGGATGCTGCTCCTCCTCAACACCGACTGCTTCCACAGGAGTATTAGATTCTCTCTTCACGGATGAAGGGATGGGCTCCCATTCCCAGGTCTCTCCACTTCCAATCCCTTTTGTGCGTTTTCCAAAGAGGGGTTGATCACATCCTGGCAGATGCTGGGAGCAGACGCCTAATGGAGGCCATCTGCCACATTTCACAGGGAAAATTATTCAAACTCCCTAGGACTTTAATTTAATCAGCTGGCACTGAAGTGGGCACCGGGCGATCACGGGAGCAGGTGTGAGCCGGACCAGCCGAGGCAGAGGTGAGAGTTTCAGCCCTGCTCATCCCACTGAGGACAGGAGCTCCCGGTGCTGTGAGCCACTGGCACCCGGCACCAGCGCAGGGCTGCACCAGCCTCGCCTGACCCAGGATGTCTCCCCTTAGGAAAGCTCCTCGAGAAGCCCTGGCATTCCGGAGGGAGGTTGATGGCAGAGCAGATGGGCCATCGCTTACCAGGGCGGAATCTGCTGGCCCTGCTCGCAGGCACGTTCACCCCACGGGCGATTCCTCCCCACAGCCGCAGGGAAAGGGCAGCAGGAGCCATCCCCAGGCGTGCGTGGGGCTCACCCTGCCCCTTCCCACCTGCACCACATCGTCCCACTCTCACTCCCCCGAATGCTTCCCATATGTGAAGTGACAGATCCATTCACCGCAGAGAGGGGGAAGCGCCAGCCTGGCTCTGGGAAAGGGGGACAGGAGGAAAGTCTGTGCTGCATCCTCTGAAATCTCTGCCTTACCCAAGGCGAGGCGGCCTCCTGTGCCCAGCGGCTCCTGGCTCAGACGTTCCCGGTGCCCACGGGAACCCCCAAGGAAAATAAACCCATGTCTGTCAAAGAGAGGAGGCAAATGCAGCCTGGCCACTGCTCCAGACATCTGCAGAGATCTGGGATCTCTCCAAGCATGTGGTGTCTCCTTGTTGCCTCTCCCAAGCTGTAGAGGATGAGCAGAAGCATCTGACCGCAGCAGCCCCACACACCTGGCACATGAGCCCCTGCCAGGAACTAAATGGGAAATGGCCCAAGTGCAGCATGGCTCAGGAGGGGACACAGGGACACAGGTCCTTGAAGTCACTGAAGTCCCCATTTGATGACGGTGAGCAGAACCCACCTGCTCTGGGTGAAAGGACCAAGCCTTTCTGAGTGAAAGGATCAGCCAAGCTGATCCAGAGGCAGATTCTTCCCGAGCCCAAACCTGGGGGCACATTTCCACCCGAGCCATTAATTTTGTCACATCACACAAACACAAGGCGGTTCCACGCTGGATCAACCCCTCCCTGGTGTTATGGCATGTCCAGACTCAACCAGTAAAGCACATTTATCAAACCTGAGCTCCCCAGTGCTGACCCCACACGGGGACCACAGGGACCCACGGGCTGGGGGTGACACTGGCCCAGCCCCTGCCCCATCACCCTTTTCCCTTCCAGCGCCTTCCACGGCCACAGCAGCTGACACGGGCCCCCAGGCCGTGTGAAGGAGCAAACCTGGCTTTTCTCATCCCTGGGGCTGCAGGGAACCCACTCACCCCCCTGCCCAGGACCTTTCCAAAAGGCCACGGCCCAAGATCCATGGAGCTCAAATGGAACTGGACAGTAAGGGAAGGGGATAACTTGGCAGCTGCTCACATTTAGTTTGCACCTTCTTTGCCAGTGTGGAAGGAAACAAACGACCTGTGAAGGGAACTGAGCGCAGTGATTCATTACCCCCGATGTGTGATGATGGCTTAATTATTTTTCTAACTGGGGAGAGACGTTTTCTGACAGCAGGTGCAAATTAATTCTCCACTGTTTTAAGGAGTGATCGGCCCAGGACAAGCAGAAAACTGGAAAACCTAATTAAATCGGGAGCTGGTAGAATAAATGGAGCAGGGAGCTTGTTTGCATGGTGCTGATGGGTATTAACGATCACTGGGAAAGGCACCAGGGCTCCCAGCAGGAAACTGGGGCTGTCTCCAGGGCTCCGCGTGCCCAAGACAGGCTGTGACAGTTTTGGGCAGGAGGTGTCATGTTGGTCACAGCGTGTGCTACTACTGCCCACAGATGGGCAAATCCAGGGTGTCCCAGGACCAGGAAATCCAGGGTGTCAGGGAGAGGAATCCCAGGACCAGGAAATCCAGGGTGTCAGGGAGAGGAATCCCAGGATCAGGAAATCCAGGGTGTCCCAGGGAGAGGAATCCCAGGATCAGGAAATCCAGGGTGTCCCAGGGAGAGGAATCCCAGGATCAGGAAATCCAGGGTGTCCCAGGGAGAGGAATCCCAGGATCAGGAAATCCAGGGTGTCCCAGGGAGAGGAATCCCAGGACCAGGAAATCCAGGGTGTCCCAGGGAGAGGGATCTGCAGGGGCTGACTGGAGGAGGTGGCATTAGAGGATACAGCCAGAAGTGTAGCACTTGGGCTCCCCAAGTTCTTCCAAGCTTCTCATCCCTCAAGGGCCATAGGACACTGAGGCAGCAGCACCCACTGGGCAGTGGGAGTGGGCAAGAAGCCTGTTCCATTGCCGTGCAGCCAGAGCAGGGACAGGTTAAACACCCTTGGAGGGCACAGGCTCCGGACCTCCAGCCCAGCTTCCCGGGCACGAGGAGCCAACACGGCCCTTCCAGCCCTGCCCTGGCACACGGTGCCACCAGCTCCCGCACCGAGGGATGACAATGACCAACACCTGAAGGGTTTTGCCACGGGGGGGAGCAGCCAGGGCTCCACAATCAGGGAAGAGAGAGTTTATGTTGAACGGTTGCCACGGAAACACTATTTATACTTTCCAGCAGCTCCAGATCCAGCTCTCCCTGCTGCCCAGGTCGGGAGCAGCATCCCCTGCCTCCAACCTCAGCCTCTCGGGGCTGGAGCCCCTCTGCAGCACCCAGGGTGCTGAGCCAGCAGCTGCAGCCCCGAGCGCTCGAGTGCCAGCTCAGCCGATGCAAAGATGAAAACGGGGGCGATCAGCGGCATCAGGAGGTTCAATGGGTGTCCCTCTCCCTGCTCATCCTCTCGCTGCTGCACGCAGCTCCTGGCCCTGCTCATCCCATCCCAGCTCCTGAGGGTCCCTCCCGCCTCCCCCTGACTCTGAGCCCGCTGGGCTCTGCCAGTCCTCCCCCTCCAACACGCCTGCAATGCTGGGAAAAAGAGCCCTAATTGCTTTTTGTTTTTCTGCTTCTCCCATCATTAAATCCCTTCTTCATCCCTAATAGTTTGGGATTCTGTGAAGGTTAATATGTTTCAGGTTCCACACAAGTACAGCTAATTAACAAACAGTCCCCTCAATTCCCTTTAATGCTACACATGGAATGCAATCGCTGCAATTACCTGCTTCCCAAAGCCATTACAAACCACAGAAAATTAGCTGGAACAGGTGATGAAAACCTTCTTTTATTGGTTCATGAAAGGAGCTGATCTCCAGGCAGCAGCTCCCCATGGCGCAGATGGAAGGGGTCGGTACCCCCTGAGCAGCCTGGCTGGGATCACTCCTGGGGAGCCCTGAAACACCATCGGCTCCAGGTTCGCTTTCCTTCAGGTGCTCAAGCCCAGACTCCACAGCTCAGCCCCCGCTACCAAGAGCCAGCCCTGTTCCATGGCTGAGAGCTGTAATCAAAGCAAACTGCACCCAGTGCCCGTGGGGAGCCAGGGCAGGGGGCTGAGCTCTGCCCCCAGGGGACACCAGGACACTGCCAGCCCAGTGTGAGACCTCTGTCCCCAAGGGACACCAGGACACTGCCAGCCCAGTGTGAGACCTCTGTCCCCAAGGGACACCAGGACACTGCCAGCCCAGTGTGAGACCTCTGTCCCCAGGGGACACCAGGACACTGCCAGCCCAGCCTGAGAGCAGAGCCAAAGGCTGTCCTTGCCCGGGGTCCCCAGGGCTGGTGCGCTGCCCTGCAGCCTGGCTGGGCCACAATCCCTGGGGACACCCCTGGGAATGGGCACAATGGGAGAACTCTCACATCCACTCCCACAGGAAAAAGAGGAGGGAAGCAAAAAAAATAAAAATAGCTCAGGAGCGCCTTTATCAGGAGAGTCTCTTCATCGTCCCAGAGGAAGAGCATCCTCCACAGAGTCCAGGAAGAGTCAGAGACAACCCCCTCAGTTCTCCATCCCGGGGTGCTGGGCTGTTCCTGCAGCAACTGCAACACTTGAACTGAACTCCGTGTCTGCTTTTGGGAGCCCCAGGACAGGCCAGGAAATGCAAGGAGCTCCCATCAAATTGCTCCATTGCTCCATTAGCCCTCATTAAAAACCAGCACCTCTCAGGCGAGGTTCAATTTCCAGCTCCTGCATCTTGTGCTGGTGCCTGCCAGAAAGCTCTTCAGTGTCAGCCTGCCCTGTGCTCCATCACTCACAGCAGCGATGCCTGGGCTCGCTCCAGAGCCCACAGCCCTAAGGAAACCCCAGCTGCACTCCCAGCCCAGCACGGGGCTCCTCCATGGGCTGGCTGGGCAGGGAACGCTGTCCCCAGACCCCTGTGCGGGAGGAGAACCAACCCCCAGCTGGTTCTGAGCAACCAGAGGGGCTCGGCTGGCACGGGGGAGCCCCTGGGCTGGCACAGCTGGGTGGCACGGCTGGGTGGCACAGCTGGGTGCCACAGCCTGGGCGTCCCCTCGCAGCCCCTCTGGCACCAGCACAGCCTTCCCACGGGGGCCCTGCTGGCGGCCGTGCCCAGGGGTGTCCATGAGCAGCCGTGGGGTCACCATCCACCCCCAGAGGCAGCTCTGGCTGTCCCCAGCCGGGCTCTGCAGCCCTTCGTGGCTCCATTGGCAGCCGGGGCTGGCTCCGGTGCCCTGCCCGTGTGCCCAGGCCGTGAGCAGCCTCTCCCAGCCACAGCCTCTCTTCTCAGCACCCTCCAGTGATGGGCCTCCCATGCAAGAGCTCCTTGAAAATGTAAATTGGGAACAGCCTCACAGCACAGGAGGAAAATCACTGTAAACAAAATCGCAGTTGCTGTGGAAACCATTAAAAATAGATTCCCCACGCTCCCCCTTTTGTGCTGGGTATTATACAGCTGGGTTCCTTCATTCCGCATTATTATTACTTTTTAATTATGAATAATTTCCTCCCTTCTATAGGAAGATGGAGTAAAAAACAGAACTTTCCAAACGAGGGGCCTTTAGGATATGTTTCAATATGCAAATGAAGGCAAACATGCATTCGGTGCTGTTTACGCCACGGGGTAAAAATCTTTCTGCGTTAACCCTTCCCATGCCACGCCCCCCCTTTCCTCCCCTTTCCCCCGGCCAGGAAGGCCAGTGCCCCCAGTCCCAGCAGCAGCTGGATCCAGGACGAAGGGGATGGGCAGTGGCACAGATGGGGTAACACCTCCCAAGCCGGGCACCGAGCTGCCCTGCCAGCCCTGCCCACACTCCTCAAACCCCATGAGACGGAGCTGCTCCGTGGCAGGGACCAGCTCTGCCTTCACAGCAGTTCTCCAGGCTCAGAAACGCCAAGACCAGCACAACTCGTGGTGCCTCAGCCCTGGAGCAGAGCCCACGAGTGCTGGGTGAGCCCTGGGAGCAGGGAGAGGAGCCACGCTGCCCCACGGGACAGGAGTGACAGAAATCCCACCCAGCATCCCGTCCTGTGCCCTGCACCGACAGGATTCAGCCTCTGAGCAGAGGAAACATTCAGAATTATTTGGAAAACTACAGTTCCTGGGAAGATGGTCCCGTTCCAGAGTGTGACTCAGTGGCTATTTGCAGCCCAGGTCCGCGGGAGAGGATGCTCCTGCCCCGGGCAGCCCCCGGCACCACGCCGGGTGCCAGCTGCAGCCCTGGCAGCTCCTGCCCACGGCCCCAGCCCCAGGGAAGGGGCGGAAGGTTCCCGAGCAGGCACGGCCAGCGAAGCTCCCGCTGCCGCAGAGGAGCAGATGGACGGGGCTGGGAAGCCTCCAGCGCACGCTGAGCCCGTGTCCAACCCGCTCCGGCACCGTGCTGCCCGTGCCCAGGGCCAGAGCCCGGCCCAGAGCACCCAGAGCTGCAGGACGGATCCGTCTGCCCTCGGTGGCCCAGCTCGGGGTCAGGAGCTGCACAGGCTGATGCTGTCCCAGACAGCCCCACCTCCCTTCGCTCCCCCTGCACAGACACACACTCCGGCACAGGAGGAACGGGGCTTGCCTCAACTTTGGGAAAGTTTCTGCTGCCCTGTCCCACAGTGTGGGTAGGTAACGCTGAGCAGCACCAAGCGGCCAGAGGCATTACAGCATGGGCACAAAAACAGCCTGGGAAACCCTAAACAGGCCTGTCTTGGGACTGTGGCACTTTCACAGTTAAGAAGAGAAAGTTTTCTTTGGTTTTCTGCAGATATTGAACAGTGACAGGGACAGAACTGAGGGGGGAGGGCAGGTGCCTGACTTGAGGACTTTATCGCCCTGCCACCTCCTTCTAAAAATCCCAAGAGAAAACAAGACCCCTTCTCCAGAGAAGGAGAATTCCCATTTCAAGTGCTTTAGTGCTCATGTCTCTGATACAACCCAGATTTCAAAGTACCCTCGAGGACCAGCACTGAATGATACAGCCCAGGGCCAGAAGGGCCCTTAGGCCTGGCGAGTCCAGTCCTGTGCTCACCCCACTGACAGCTTTCCTCCCAGACAGATTTCCGTGTTTGATCCACACATAGCGAGCAACAGAGAAACCCCCACGGGCTGAAGCCGTTCCAGTGGTTAATTACCTTCCCTGATAAAAATACGCACTTCGTTTCCAGTCAGCATTTGTCTTACTGGAGCTTTCAGAGCCTGGATCTTATGTCTTTTCTCTGCTAAATTAGAGCGCTCTGTACCCACAGACATCTCTTGATCACAAGCTAAAACAGCCCACATCACGAAGCCACCTCTTAAACTTCTCTTGGATGAAAAGTTCAACCTACTTAGGCTCTGTCTCCCACAGCAGAGCAGCTTTTCCAGCCCATGAACCATTTCTGTAGCTCTTTCCTGCACAGTTCCCGTGCCACCAGAGTTTGTCCAGCACATGCCCAGGCGTGGTGCCAGCACACATTTGCCCTTCACTGCCCATGGGTGCCCTTTTACCCCAGCCATAACAGGGGTACAGCCACCGGCAGCCTCCCGGAGAATGGGGACATTCAGCACCCTGCCCCGGGGCTGGGGGGTCACAGCCATGGAGAGCTGCCCCACACCCCTCCTGCCAGCTCCCCTCCAAACAGGATGGTCCCCAAACCCCTGTGACAGCCAGCAAGCTGTGCCTGGGCCATGGGGACAGCTGACACTGTTGTCACCCCAGCACCGCTTCCTCCGGGCTCAGCAGGTCCGAGCCACGTGTTTGTCACCACCACTCCAGGCTCTGTCACTGCCCCTCAGAGAGCAAAGATCAAGTGCCCTAAAATCCACCTGGGAGTTTGCCTCCAGGAGCGGGGGCACAACCGGAACTGGGGAGCCCCAGAGTCCCATGGAGCACCCCAAACCCAGAGGCACAAAAGGTCCCCAAGCAGCTCCCGGGCTCTGCTCCCCACCCTGCCCGAGCCCCCCAGCCATGGGGCTGCCAGTGTGGAGGCCACCTGGGCTTGGGTCAGAGCCCAGAGCCGCAGGGTGCCAGGGCAGACCCCTCCTCAGAGAGCCCTGGGCAACAGCCCAGCACTGAGCACCGAGCGCTGCTGGCCACAAACACACGCCTGCCACGCCAGACAAACCCAGGCAGCCCCGGCCCCGGCAGAGGGGCTAAAGCAGCAGGGAATACTCACAGCCTGGTTCCCACCGGCAGCACATCCATCCAGTCAGCACAAACTTCCAGTAGGGAGAGCAAGGGAGGGCAGGTCTGTGCCGGGGCTGTGGGGATGCCCAGAACCCCCCAAATCCTCCCCAGCTCCAAGTGGCAGCAGTGTCCCGGAGGGCCGGGGTGCAGCCCGGGCAGCCCCAGCTCCCTGTGCTCCCCGTCAGACGAGGTCCTGCTCCAGCCACAACTGCACTCGCATTTATTTCACAGCAATTACACCCACATGCTGCAAGACAAATACATTTTAGAAGCCCTCAGTTAAACGTGGATAATTACGGCTGCCTGCACCAGGGGACAGCCCTGCCCAGGCTCAGGAGGAAGAATCACATCCCGACTCCACGAAGGCTGTAAATTAGCGAGGCGCATCCCAATGGCAGCAGAGTAATTACCAGCTCCCTCATCCCCCCTTCCTGCGGGCTGCTGCTCCCGTGCTCCCCCACTCCGCACCGTCCTCCCGCGCAGCACGGGTGTTCCCAGGCATATGCTGCTGTTAATGGGGCTTCTGTCACTTCAGCTGCTGGCAGAGATTATTTTATCTCGGGAACCCTCTCCCAGTGCCAGAGCCCAGGCTCTCAGCTCTAAATCATCCACAGGGGAACTCGCAGGTGCGGAACGCAAGATGGAAGCATCAACTTTGTGATTGTGCCACAAAGGCTGTGGTGGCAGGAGCAGGGAGAGGGGGGACCCAGCAGGACCCCCCCTGGCAGAGCCCCAGGAATGCACCCAAATCCAGCAGGCACAGGGGAGCAAGGGCAGCGAGGGAGAAAGGGGGAACACAACCACCTTGGGCAGGGAGACAGTGACGGGTGAGTGTGCAAAGCCAGATTTACCCAGCACGGCACTGGACATCCTCCACCTGTGCCGTGTTCCTTCTGGCAGCCCAGCTCCATCCCTGCTCCATCCCTGCTCCATCCCTGCTCCATCCCTGCTCCATCCCTGGGATGGAGCTGGGGCTGCTCCCGCTCTGGGCACGCCGGGCAGGCAGCAGCAGCAGCAGCGGCAGCAGCAGCAGCAGCAGCAGCAGCAGCAGCAGCAGCAGCGGCAGCAGCAGCAGCGGCAGCAGCAGCAGCAGCAGCAGCAGCAGCAGCAGCAGCAGCAGCAGCAGCACCTCCCGTTCCCGCTCTGGCCCCGGAGCACCACGGGCTCCACACGGCGCTGCCATCGTGTGCCAGAGCACCACCGAGCCTCCCAGTGCCCGGGCACCGTGCTCGCCCCCCGAGGAGAGGGGGCACCGCTCCATGGCTGGCACGGCGGGCACGAGCAGACGGAGCCTCAGCACGGCTCCTGCCAGGGAAAGCTCGTGCACTTTACCACTGCTGAGCAGCTTCTGTGTTCCTGAAATATCCTCTTCCCCTGGGCAACTTCATATGTGAGTCTTGGGACTTGTTGGAGCATTAAACTGACATCTAGGTCACGGTAAGGAATAGCTCAACGCCTCCAGGAAAAAGGGTTTTCCTTCCACATCCCAGCGCCTCCTCCAGCAGCTCAGTAGTCAGCCCAGGAGCGAGCACTTAACAGGGGTGACCACTTCTAGCTGAGAGTGAAGGAGGCTGTGGGGGTGGAAAAGGGATTAAAACCATTTCTGAGGCATGGTCTGGAGATTAGCTGCCTTTTCTGAAGTTCTCTTGGCTCTTCATGGTCCCTGGAGCAGCACCTCTGCAGGAAAAGGCACTGGAATGATTTAAAGCCCAGGAAGTCTGGCTGGACACAGGCCAGGGCCAGCAAACAGAGTCTCACCATGTTTAGCCTGGCAGATGCTATGCCCAAGAACCATTGGTTTGCTTTGGTTTGAACCATTGGATGGTGATCCATCCTGACCACCAGCACCTTGGTGGCAAACAGCCCCTGGCCTTGCTGGGCTAATCCCAGCCCTGTCTGGAAGCCCTGGATGCTCCACAGCAGGGTAATGCTCTGGGAATCCAGCGCTCTTTTCTCTCCCCTGGTCACCCCATCTGCCCCAGCCCCAGCTTGCTCCCCCCGTGGCTCTGCTGCAGGGCCGGGGGTCCCAGAGCTGCTGCAGGAGCCTGGCAGGCACATGGAGAACTGCTCAAATGTAGGATGTGGGGTGGGAGAGGGAACAGAGCTGAGTGTGTCTCAGGCAGGGACAGAGGGCTGGCCCTGCCCTCCTGGGGAAAGCTCAGCCCACGGCAGCACCTGTCCCTGTCCCCGTGTGTCACCGTGATGGAGTGCCGGATGCAGGCACCCTAATGGTTTCATCAGCTTAGCTACTTTTTATGAGAAATTTGTTCCAGTCCCAGCTCTCCCTGGCTGCTGTCACCTTAACAGATGTCAGACCTGAAAGAATAATAATCCTGGCAGGAACCCTTGAACCGGAGCGAGCGGCGTCCCAGGGAGGAGGCAAGAGCACGGAGAAAACTCATTTTTGCAGGAGCTCAGGACCACTTGGAGCTGCCCCAGCCTGACACCGGCTGGGCTGGGAGATTGGCTTGTGCCCTCCTCTTCCTCCCTGGGGGGAAACCTGCCCTGTGCAGATGTGCTGCCGTGCTGGTGAAACAGCTCTGGAGAGGAGCCCCTCAGCCCCATCCTGCTGCCAGCCAGACTCCATCTGATCCCCCATCTTGTGAACACCTAAAATCCACCTCCTCTCCCCGACACGACTCCCACACCTGTCCCTGCCCTGACACCTCTGTAAGAAATTCCACCAAGGGAACCAGGACAGGCAGAGCCGGTGCCGGCAGAACGGGCACACACGTGGGCACACCTTGCCCTGCCCCACATCCCTGTGCTGGACTCCCCTGGCCACTGCCCTGCACACCTCCCCTGGTGCAGGCAGCCATCACATCCTCATCCCTGCAGCCTCCTGGAGCTCACCTCATCCCCAGCCTGTCACCGCCAGTGCCAGGGGACAGCACAGGCAGGGACAGCGGCACGGGGACGGTACAGCGCGGTCCCTCCTGCCACACGGGCTCTGCAGGCTCCAGGGACACCCCAGAACGCACCGGGGATCCATCCCCGCCCCGAGCCCGCGGGCACCGGCGGCAGCTGGAGCAGGCGGGGGCAGCAGGATGGGCAGCAAAGCCCCGGGCACTGATCTGGGGATTCCCGAGGCTGCAAGTGCCAGACCTGCCCTCGTGCTGCCTTCTCCTGCGAGGAGCTGCTGCTCTGCCGTGACTCATCGCTGGAAGACAAATTCTATTTAAAGGATGTTATTCGTAGAAATCGAGTTTTAATAAACGGGGCATCAAACAAGCAGAAAATACCGAACTTCCAAGTGGAGCGAAGTTTCCGTATGTTAATTTATACGGCACAATCACCGCTTGGAGGAATAAAAACCACGCAGAGAGCTCCTCTCCCTGGCACGGCAGCGGAGGGAGGGAGCCCTGTCCTGCTCCCCGGAGCGTTTCCTGGGCACGCAGAGCAGGGATGGGCACAGGCAGGCCGGGCACTGCTGCTGGCAGGGCTGTGCCACAGCCTGGGCTCCCAGGAGCCTTCGGGCTCTGTTTGGCTGCCAGTGGGAGGGCGGGAGGAGACAGCGCGGAGCTCGCTTTGAAAATAGATCAAACCCTGTGCTACGGAGCCATTTTATTAGAGCAGCACAAGCTGTCGGGCTGGTGACACCTCTGCGGGCACCCAGGGAAGTTTTCCCAGATGAATTTGAAAAGCGAGGGGAAGAAACAAAGACGAAGCAGACTTGTTTTCCAGCATAAAACAAAGAAGTGTGGGCAAGAAGCCTGTCTGCACTGGAGCCCCTCAGCCCAGCCCCATCCCCTGTCCCCAGCCCACTGTCCCCATCCAAGGTCCGCACACATCTCCCAGGCATCACCCGGTGCCTTGGGGCCAGCCCTGCAGCAAGGGCTGATCCTCTCACACGAGTGTGAGACTTTGGCTCATCACAAATCTGCCTGAAAGCTCCTCTGCCCGATGTGGAGGGTCCCATGCCCCCAGCGGGACTTGTACCAGGGTCAGCATGTCCTCCATCCCAGAAACCCCCCAGGACTGGCCCAGCACATCGTGCCAAGCTGCACTGGGCCACGGCGCTGGAAAGCACAGCATGGAGATGAGAGGAGTCAGGGCAGGGAAAGATCCCCGAGCCCCCATCATGCAGAACAGGAGCTCAGTGAAAACCAAGGTGGAAATCTTGGTACGATCTGCCTGTACCTAATGCAGCTCACGCCACAATAAGTTGGGAATGTGAGTGGCTGGGCCCAGTGGGATGGCAGGGGCAGGAGGAGGGGCTCAGCCCAGAGGGGGCTGGCAGGAGCCAGGAGGTGAGGCGGGAGCGTTGTGCAGAAGAGCAGCACAAAACCAAAGCACTGAACATGGAAGCATGTGCTCCAACCTGGGAACCACATGGAAACACATCTCAGCGCATTACTCAGCCACGGGCTGACTCTGAGTCACCGGCTCCAGCCTCTGGGAGGAGAGTGAGTGTGAGCATGTGATTGTGAGCGTGTGAGTGTGAGTGTGAGCATGTAAGTGTGAGTGTGAGCGTGCTCCCGGGCTGCCTGGCGCTGCAAGCTCTGCGGGAGGGCACCTGTGCCAGCTTGGCTGGCGCTGGATCCATGCCATGGGATGACCCTGTCTGGGAGGGTCAGGCTGGGGGAGCAGGGAGCTGCTCCAGGAGCACACCAGAGGAACAGGACAGAGGAGCTGGTCTGAGCCAAATCAAAGCTTCTCTATAAATACATAGGGAAGGGGCACTGGGAGGAGCTGGTCATACAAGGTTGGCACAAGAAAAATGGGTAAAAAAGGCAGATAAAGGGAGGCAGGAGGAAGGACAGGCACCGGGTGAGGAAAGGGGCTGCGGTGGGTCCACCAGGACAGTGGGACTGGGCTCAGGACTCTGGGTCTCTTCCTAAGACACACCTTCAAACCCCTTCAAACACCACACAGATGTTCCACCGCTTCCAACCCAGAGCTGACAAGAGATGCCCACACAGAGCAGCCCCTGTGCCCACAAGCAGCAACCACACACCACAGAGAGCTGGCAGAGGACGGGGGGTTTGCCCATGCACACCCACTGGCCACCCACCAGACCCTTTCCCACCGCATCCCCTGGAATCCTGCTCCCCGCGCTGTCCAGACTGTTTCACTAACTGTGCAGCAATCCAGGCTGCCGATCAGATGGAAAGTCTCCATCCCATAATAAACAGTGTACTATTTATAAACCTGAAAACGTCTTTATTATTATTATTTTCCCCCAGAAAAAACCCCACAATAAACCCCCCCTGCACACTGCTGTTAAACACACCCCAGCACGGCCCCGCAGGTCCGCAGCGCTGGTGCCGCTTCCCCAGGCAGTGCCCAGCAGAACAGATGGCGGTGTGGGCGTTAGGTACCAGCCTCCTGGCAATCCGAACATCTGTTACCGTTAGAAAATGCTAATTGCCATCAATCAGGACAGCACCTACCCACATTTACATGCAAGCACAAAAAAATTACGTCTAAATTTCTCCGAGTACAACACTTGCTGCATGCTAAGTGAGCGGAGCTGCTCAGATGCTGCGCGGCAGCCGAGCACCGGCACACGGGGCAGAGCCCCCGGGGCTCATCCCACCCTCACTCGGACACGCCGGACTCAGAGGGAGCCCTTCGCCCCCAGATCACGCCCTCCAGGGACTCCCGAAGAGTTTGGGGTCCTGTGCCCCGAGCCACGAGAGCCCCGCAGGCTCCGCTGCTCGCCCTGCCCTTGTCACATCCCGGGTGGATCTGTGAGCCCCGGGCCAGGGGCCAGCATCCCGCCCCAAGGGACACTGCCACGGACCGACCGAAGCCATCTGTGGGCACTGCCCGGCCCCGGCTGCTCCTCACAGCCCGTGCACCTTCTCCATCCCCGGCGAGCACAGAGCAGATGGGAACACAGCCAGCTCCGCCGTGGTTCGGCACAGATCACATCACAGGGCACCGGCCCCAGGGCCAGGGGGAAGAAACAAAGGCACAAATCTTGGTCAGAGAACTTGGACGCGAAGTTCACTCAGAGAAGAAGGAAAACAAGAAACCTGGTGCACGGTGATCCCCGAGTCACAGCCCCCTCCGCAGCGGTCCCACGGGATGCTCCGACAGCCGGAGCTGGCGAGCGGCCGCGCTCCTCGCCCCGCGGCTGCCGGGCCCCCGCCTCCCTCACAGCCGGGAGCTGCGCCGGAATGCAAATGATGCTCCAGGCGAGTGCCAAGAGCTCCTTGTTCCTTCCCCAATTTAGGACACCTCTCTGTGCTGCAGCCCGCACGGAGTTCGTAGGAGGCTGCAAGGGTGCCAGAGGAGCTGAGCCTGCCCAGGGTGACTCTTCGACAGCAAAGCTGCACCTTGCAGTGCAATTTTCCCTTCCCTTGGATCTGTTCCCTCAGGACCACTGTCCTGGATCGCAGCTCTGAAAGAAACTTCATGTGTCGAAAGCCTTTCTAGCTGTTGGCCTGCTGGGCACAGGATGGGCTCCCCAGGGTGTCCCCACGCACCGCGGCCGTGGCCCTGCCGCAGGCACCGCTGCCTCCGCTCCTGGAGAAAGCTCAGGCCCTTCCCAAGGAAGAGCACAGGGAGCACAGAGATGATCCTGCTGCCGAGGTGAAAAGCCAGGCTGGAGGAGCTGCTGGGAGCCCAGAGCAGCCTCACTGCCTGCACCACACTCTTCCCACAGCCAAGGGGAGCCGGGATCACAGTGCACGTTGAAATTCCCTGCAGCCATCACGTCAGGGCTGTCGGGCTCTGGCTCCAATCCCTGGTTCACCCCACATCCCTCCCAGCCCTGGCTCTGGGACAGGCTCCCACCGCTGTCAGCAGCCGGTGGCAGCGCCGCCGCTTCCCGCGGCTCCCGGCGTTACTCAGCAGCCGAGGGAACCGCTCAGAGCTACAAGGTCACTCACAAACACCATCTGTCCACGCACTGCTCCTCGCCCTGGGGACAGCAGCAGAGAAATGATTTCAATGCACTCAAGGCCACTGTGCCCCTCTCCACCGCCCTGCTGCACGCCAGCATCCCTCGGTGCTCATTCAGCCTCGCTTCAGCCGGGGGCAACCACAGCATCAGTGTCCACTGATGCCCCCCACACTCTCCACACCACGAGGGCACCCAAGGCCTCCAAGAGCTGACAGGGAACCCTCCCAGAGTGCTCCTCACAGGGTGAGGTGTTTTGTGCTGGGGAGAGACTGCCAGTGCTGGCCAGAGCCACCATCACCTCCGTAAGCCCTGGCTGGTGGCCTCTGTCTCCAGTGCCATGGCTGGGGGGCAATGGTGGGAGTGCAGCTCACCTTGCATGTGGGGAAAAAGTCACAGGAGCACCCCAACATCCCCAGGAACTGCGGCTCCAGGTCCCCTCCCCCTGCACTGCCCAGGGACTATTTCTGGGGAGCTGAAGTCACTTGCATTTGGGCTCTGAAGTCACATTCGTCACTGCTTGTGCTACTTCTCCCGCACCCAGAAGTGTCACAACACGGCGCTGTCTCTGTCGAGGCAGTTGTCCCCCACATGCCGTGTCCCAGATGCTCCTGAGCTGCTGCTCACAGCCAGGCGCTTCCCCAGCCCCGGCTCCTCGCCAGGACAGCGCGGGGCTGCCAGCAGCGCCTGGGTGCACGGAGGGACTCACTCACACCCAGCTGCAACAGCAAATAAATGTCTGATTTGAGCAAACCCAGCCCTGGGGAGCACTCCCGGCTCTGCCCCGCATCCACGGGCATCCCAGCAGCTCCTTCTGACATCCACCAGCCCCCTGTGGCTCCATCCCAGCTCTGCGTGCCCCCAGCAGAGGTGGGCAGTGCCCCCAGGGCTGCCCAGCACGAGTTCCCTGCATCCCAAAGGCCCGGGATGGCCCCATGGCCCCGCAGCGAGTTCCCCATGCAAGATCCCGTCCATATGGGAGCAGCCAGCGGAGCTGCCAGCTCCCAGCTCCCGCGCCTGCCGCTACATCTGGAAACTCTTCTCACCCTTAATTGTTTCTAATGCCTTAACACACGGAGTGACTAATAAGACACTAATTGTGCGGCGTTAGCAGGGAGCAGAGCGGGAGCGCTGGCAGTGCCCTCCGTGCTCCCAGCACTGCGCTGCCGTGTGCTGCCACCGCCAGAAATCCCCCTGGACTCCAGCGCCTTTCCCTGCTCAGCCTTTCCCAGCCTGGTGGAAAACCCCCCCGGCAGTGGGGAATGCCAAGAGATGCCGATTTGGGCTGTGTCTAATGGTCCCTGTGCCCCGGGAGCCAGGGCAGGGAGGGCACAGGGTACCCCCAGCAGGGATGTCCCGCACACCGCTCCCCCCGGAGCAGAAAGGCACCGGGACACCCCAATCACCTCTGGGCATGAACCGGCACCGCTGGGATGGGCCCGTGCTCGGCATTGCCCAGCTGAGCCAGGCCGAGGACACAAGAGATGAACCACAGGAACGCACCTGCTCCGGGTCATCTGTGGCTGCTGGGGAGCCAGGGCAGAGGACAGCAGTATTTGGGACCTTCCCGTGCCCCAGAGAGCTGTGGGGTGGTGTGTTCCCCCTACTTCTGGGGCTGTCCTGACTCCCTGGGAGCTCCCTCGGGGCTGACAGCCCTGCCTGCACATCTGCCGGCAGCACTGCGCTCGCCAGAGATGCTCAACAGCAGGAAAGAGGCACAAATCTTGTTACACACTGGCTAAGCCTCCCTGGGCATGTTTTCTATAAATCTCCTGGAATTTATTATATGATAACTAGCCTGGAAAAGCTAAATTAAATCCACAGCCAAGAAACTGACTTTCAAGTGTGACCTAATTTAGTTGCTGGAAGGGGAGGGAGGGAGCGGGGATCCCGGTGCCAGTCGTTCCCGGGATGACCTCCCGGTGCAGCCGCACACCCCCCGTCCTCCCCTTCGCCGTGACTTTGGGGACGGAGCTGCACAGCCTTTCATGTCTGAGCGGATCTCACACTCCCACTCGCTGGAACAAAAGCGCCTCAAGGGCTCCCCTGTCAGATGTTTTCCATTGCTCATCTCCAAGTCTTCCTTGAAGGAGCACTCTCCTCCCGGGGGGGGCTCCAGCAGGCTTGGGGATGATGGGGAGAGTCACCGCAGGGGCTCTGCATTGGCTCCAGGCTGCTCCCCACCAGCTCAGTGAGCCCCAAGCTCAGCACCAGCACCCACACACAGCCCTGAGCCTCACACAGGGCCCAGCCAGACTCCAGGAGAGGAGGAGGAAAGCAGCAGGGAGGAAAGCTGGATGGGGAAGAGGCTCCAGTGAGCCCATTTCTGCCCTGCTGCCCAGAGCAGGTGCTGGCAGCAGCGGCTGCACCGGCCCCGCAGACAAGGTGCTGCCCTCCTGAAGCAGGGGCACGACTGCTATGGCTGGGCTGTCTGCCTGTCTGCCGTCCCCTGAGAGTCCCAGCCCCAGAGCCAGACGTGTCCCAGAGCAGCACAGCGTCCTGGGAGAAACTCCCAGCACTCCCACTTTGGCCAGGAGCTCACGGCAGCTGGATCCACACCGGAGCACGCAGCCCCTCGCCCCAGAACCGCCCGGCCCTGGGGCTGCTGCCTCGGGCAGAGCGGGTGCAGGGGGCAGGAGAGGCGCAGGCAGGGCCCGTGGCGAGGGCGACGTGGGCACGGTGGGACCGCGGTGCTCCGGCAGACCCGGGGGTGGCTCGGGGCTGGCACGAGGACGCGTGCTGTTGTTCTGGAACGGAGTGCACTGGCAGAGCGGCATGTGGGAAGCTTGCATAATAGTGCCAGCCCACACTACGCCTGCTCCTTCCCAGCATGATCAGCCCCTTGCTTTCATGAGCAATAACATCCACCCAAAGTTTTCTAAAGACAAAAAAGAGCTTCAAGGTGATGCACAGAGCTCAGCTGCCTTTGCTGCCTCTGAACTGATTAATGCAGCTGGGGAATCCATCTGCATGGCCGCTCTAATCCCACATTCTGGACGACCTGTACCCCGGCAAGGGACGAGAAGCCTCCAGCTCTCGCTCCCATTTCACGATTCCCAGGCAGGCACTTGGGGCTGGGAGGAGTCAGCGCTGCAGGGGGGTACACGCAGCCCCCCAGACGGGGAGCCCTGCAGAGCCCACCGGTGCTGCCCAGCCCCACGGGCACTCCCCTCGGCTGCTGCCAGCTGGGAGAGGAGTAGTCCCAGCTCTGGGGTCTCCCCAGCACAGCAGTTGGTGGAGAGGGCACTGGAAGACAAATTCTGTGGCAGAACATCCCCAAGCAGAGCCCTGGTCACCACGGCTGCCACAGCGTGTTCATGCCTCTCTATGCACCTGCTGAACCTGTGGGTGCTCGCAGTGCTGGGAACAAACAGGGAAACGCCTCGTCTGGAGGAGAGAGTCCCACTGCCTTCCAGAGTTTTAAATTTTAGCTCCTCCTCAAGCTGGTGCGAGCTCCCAGTGCAGACTGGTGTCAGCAGGAGGGGGTTCCAGTCCGTGTAACGTGAAGTGACGGTGATGGGTTCAGCCCAGAGCACGCGGAGCCGCACGCAGCCCTGAGGGGATGTGCAGCACGCTCGGTGCCAGCAGCCGGGTCCCGGCGGCTCCGGCGACGTGCGGGGCTGTGTGTGCATCATGGGCACACAGCCCCTTCCCAGGCAGGGGCAGCACAAGGTCCCGCCTGCTCCAGGACCTCCACACTCCTGCAGCCAGCAGGGATGGCTGGGATTGATCGAAGGGTAGGGCCAGACCCCCCCACACCATATCCCACGAGGATCAGAGCAGACACGGCTTGTCCCCCTTTGCCAGGTCATCACACAGGAGTCTGGACACGCAGGGTCTGTACCCAGTGCTGGAACCAGCCCCCGGTGGGCGGCTTGTGAGCTGCTGCCCCATTCACGGCCATGGGAAGCAGCATCTTCCTCCTCAACCAAAAAAAAGATCTCCATGCCCTCCCCTACCAGGACTGCTAGGTGGAAACAACATACCTGAAGACCAAGGGCAGGTGCCTCAGGTGTGGTGGCAGGTGGGAGCTCACACTCGTGTTCACCCCTCCGAGCTGTCAGGAAGAGCTGTCGGGGTCTCACAGCAGCAGTTTCTCAGCCTGAAAGAGAGAGGGAGAGGCTCCAGTCCCGTCCCTGTGTAGGCACCGCCGCTAATAACGGAGGAGGATGTGGCAGAGCTCGGTGCCTCAGAACGCCGCGGCTCTGGGGGCTCACACGCTCTGGGCCCACTCCTTTAACAGCACAACCATCTCAGGGCTGGGGAGCAGCTCTGGAGCAGCCCCTGACATGTGCAGAGGCGGGACCTTGCTCCGTGAAGAGAGGGAAGCGCGTTCGGCCCCGAGAACAGGGTTTGGCTGCACGGGGCGCACAGCGGGCCCCCAGCAGGACATGTGCCAGTCTCTGCTCTGACAGAAAATGCTGAGGCTGGTCCTGCCTCCCTGAGAGCACCAGCCCTGGCCTCAGATGAGTGCATGGGATGGAGACAAGGAAAGGCAAAAACTTCTTCCTGAAGGAAAAAAGTCCCCAACCCACCTGTTTCCCCAAAGGTTCTCTGGAGGCCACCAGCAGCTCCACGTTTGACTTTTCCTGACCCAGGCTGAGCAGGAGATAATTTAACAGCTTGTCCTCCGTTGTAATGGGACTTTTTCCCTGTTCCCCCGGGCAGCCCATCCATCAGGCACAGAGCAGTGACATCCCCCTGGCACCTCGGCCAGGCAGCCCCCTCGTGCCATGAGTTACAACGCCTGCACCGTGCGGTGGGATGGGCTCAGAGCACCGGCTCCACACCGGGAGCTGAGATTTATCCCCTCGGCAGAACAGGGGCAGAAGCTGGGAGATAAGTCACAGCGGAGCTGCAGGAGTGGTGCTCAAGGTCCTCCAAGGTTGGCTCATTAAAAACCAAGGAGAAGAGGAAGACAAGGCTTGCCCGCCGTGGAGTGGCCGCAAATCCCCTCCTGATGCTGAACCAGCCAGGGCCAAGAGGGAGGTGGGAAGGGAGCCAGGCCCCCCAGACTGGCTCTGCAGCAATCCCTGGGGCAGGCTGCTGGCCAGGGCTGTGTGAAGCCACCAGTGTCTCCCAAACACCATCCCAGCACATTCCATTAACCCCAGCACTGCAGCACCCAGACAGGGATGGGCTTCCCAGCAGTGGGGAGCCAGTAAAAATCCAAGAGGCAGCCTACAGAGGAGTTTGGATGCTGGCCCCAGGAGCAGACTGGAGGCACCCACTCTGGGACCGGCACCTGCAGCCACCCAGCACACCAAGCAGGCTGAGGGAGTGGGCACCATCCCTGCGACGGGCACCGCCACTGATGTGGGGACAGACTGCAGGGAGCCCAAGTCTGACTTGAGATACAGTCAACATCCCATGCAGGCACTCCCCAGACTTGCTGGAATTCCCCTCCTGCTTCATTAGTCCTGCTCATTAGGCTCTGCTCCTGATCAGCAGGCACAGCTAGAGTTCAGCAGTGTCGCTCCCCAGCCCTTCCATCCCAGCCTCTTTAATGCTGGTCTGTCACAGCCGGTCCCCTAAACCCCCTCGGTGTCCCCTGAACACCCTGTGGCTGTCCCCTTCCACAGGCTCTGCCACCAGTCCCTGTTCCCTCCCTGTGGTTTGTGTGTGACCAGCAGCCACTCGGAGCTGGGGGCTCCGAGGGGACTCACACTGTGGGCTTTGCTCCAGGCTGAACCCCTCCAATCTGTGCAGCAAGTGCAGGATAAGACAAACACTGGGAAAACCCAATTGCATGGCTGAAACAAACTGAACACAGCAGGATTTTTTCTGCACCATCTATTTTCAAAAGCAAACCCATGTGAGTGCAGGATGAGGGCTGGCATGTTCCCCACTGGTGTTGGGGGCCCAGCAGCATCCCTCACCCAGCAGCAGCATCCCTCGCCATCGGCAGCATCCCTGCAGCACCCCGCCACCGGGAAAGTGCTCCTGCCCCAGGAGGGATGGGAAAGTGAATTGCAGATCCCTACGGGACATCTCCCCCAGGAGCCACCGGGCTTTTACTGCACACTAAACCACAGCGATTAGATCAACAAGCCAACCCCTGCAAGGCTGAGAGGTTTTATCAAAGCCAGCAGCACCTCAGGGAGGAGATGGAAAGATGATGCAGCTGCCCACAGCATCCGCAATCCCTGGGCCAGCCTGGCGGCTGCTGCAGGGGCAGGACCAAGGCTGTACCGGCTCATTCGCAGGAGGCTGAGCCTCTGCCGCTGCCTCCCTGCCCCCGGACGCTGGCCCTGGTCCCAGCCCGGTGCCTCCTGTCGGCCCCACCGTGGCAGTGGGGTGCCACAGGCTTGCCCCTCAGCAGGCAGGGCTGGGGGGCAGCAGGAGCTGGGGAGGCAGCTGCCCGCAGTGCTTCTCCCTGGATTGCGGAGGAGTGGGGAGAGGAATTTTCTTTCAGCAGCAAACTCGCTGAAGCAGCACTCGGCACCTGTACAGCCCAAGATACAGCTCCTGCTCCAGCCCGACCAGCAGCTATTTCCCACTTATCTGCGCCACAGCTGATATCTGTGCAGCAGAACACGGCGCTCAGTAATGGGATTTTGATGCTAAACAGGAGATGTTTTTTTCCTCGGGTCTCACGTCACACCTGGAGGTATCCATGGCCATGGAGGTGACACTGAGGAAAGCTAAAGAGTTTCAACTCTTGTGCTGAGGGAGCAGCTTCACCTTCAGCTGCTAAACAGCAGAATTACAGTGATCTACCATTGCCTGCCCTCGTCGTGCCCCCACCCCACCACAGCCCTGGGGAGGGGAGGGAGGAGGGCACGCCCCGCTCCGCAGCCCCACTGACCCCCGGCTGGACGGTCCCCGCTCCTCCCACAGCTGCCGTGGGTGTGAGCAGAGCCCCTTGGTGCTGGGGAACCTGCAGCCCCCGGGCACCAGTGCTCCCAGTGCTCCTCGGGCCCCAGGGCAGCTGGGCAACACCTGTAGCCCGCGGGCATCACCCACTCCTCATGGGCATCACCCACTCCCCGTGGGCATCACCCACTCCCCGTGGGCATCACCCACTCCCCGTGGGCACCAGCTGCTCCCAGCTCTCCCCCAGCCCCGGGCACTGCTGTCAGCTGTAATCCCGTGCCACAGGGACCACCCACACGCCACAGCAGCACCACACAGACAGGCTGGGGTGGCAGAGCCACACTTGCAGCTGCCTCAGCGAAAGGGGAGGAAGGCTTGCCACCTCCCCATGCGAGCAAGGGGAAGGTCCCACGCACCCCCAGTGCTGGAGCTGGGAAAGTCTGTGCCTGCCACAGACAAAACCAAAGCGATGGGAACCACCCCCGCAGGGTGCGGGTGACATCTCACCCGTGGGAACGCTGCCGGCGCGGCGGCAGGGCTGTCACCAGGGTGGCTGGGCTGTCACCGTGGCATCAGGGCTGTCACCAGGGCGGCAGGGCTGTCACTGTGGCATCAGTCTTGTCACTGTGGTGGCAGGGTTGTCACCAGGGCGTCAGGGTTGTCACCAATCCCGCGGCACAAGCCGGGTGCCGAAGGGCACCAGCAGCAAAGCCCCAGGCTGGCGGTGCTGGGACAGTCTGGCCAAGATCAAAGTGCCATGGCCGGACCCTGGCACGCCTGGCCAGGCGGAACACACCCAGGCCAAGGGGTGCTCAGGGGTGCACGGGGATTGTGGGGTGCACACTGACCACGGGGGGCACACTGACCACGGGGGGCACACTGACCATGGGGGGCACACTGACCACGGGCGGCACACTGACCATGGGGGGCACACTGACCACGGGGGGCACACTGACCACGGGCGGCACACTGACCACGGGGGGCACACTGACCATGGGGGGCACACTGACCACGGGGGGCACACTGACCACGGGCGGCACACTGACCACGGGGGGCACGCTGACCACGGGGGGCACACTGACCACAGGGCCCTGTACTGACCATGGGGTCGTGTACTGACCACGGGGGGCACATTAACCTCAGGGTCACTGCAGTGAGCACCTCCAGCCCTGGCTGCAGCAGTGCCCAGGGAAGGAGGTGCCAGGGAAGGAGGTGCCCAGGGAAGGAGGTGCCAGGGAAGGAGGTGCCCAGGCCAGCCCCCTGCGGCTGTCCCGAGGAGCACCGGCACCGCGGTGAGGGGAACACGGCGCAGCCGAGCGCAGCCCCAGGATGGCTGTACTAGCAAGGGTCTGATCCCGCAGGGAGGGTGTGCCCACGGCCAGGGCAGTGCCCGCAGCCCCTGCCGCAGGGACAGGGGTGCCAGCAGCCGGGGCAGCCCTCGCTGTGGCGAAGGGATGCCAGCAGCTGCTCGCAGTCTGTTTTCCTGCACAACTGCATTAAGCATTCCACACGGCACTTTTGCTGTAAATCACTTCCTATTCAGGCTCACTGCTGAGGGTCTCTGAAGGTCGATTTTCCATGGTTATGACAACAAAAACTAAAATTGGGTCAAACCTGAAAGGTATTATCTTTCTCCAAGCTGCTAAATGCACAATAGTAATGAGGTTGGTTAAGCAGTTCACCCCCAGCCCGCATTATTTGCTCTGAAGATGTATTAACCAGTTAAATGAGCGTGATAAGGCAGCCCTGCACATTCCTCCCACCAGCTGCATGGAAGATCTGAAGTTCTGGGTCTCCATATCCCTGTTAATAACCGAGACCACGGCCCCACCGACAAAGGCGGCCGCGCCACGCAGCTCTGGGCCAGGCTCTGCCCGGCCTGACCCACGGGAACACAAAGGCAACTTTAAAGGCATCCAGCAGCTCAGAGCCATTGGAAAAAATAATTATCATTCCTCCTCCCCTTTCTCTTTCTTCTTCTTAACACTCTCCCTCCTCCAAGCTCCTGATGAAAGGACAAACCCACTGCCTGCCCCATCAAAGGCGCTTTAGCAGCATCCCTACACCAGGATGGGGGATTATCCCTGGCAAACACGTGCAGCTGACCTGGCTGCCACCACCTGCCATGGGACCCAGGGGCGTGTGAAAACCCCCCCAGCCACCTCGTGAGCACTGGAGGTCACTTCACAGCAGCCCCCAGAAGGTGCTGTGTGCCCGTGGCAGGGCTGTCCATGCAGACCCACTGGCAGGGTGCAAGATGGGCTGCCATGGGAGTCCCCAGCCCAGTGGGGCTGCAGGACCAGTTGTGGGACACAAAGAACATTTGTTTTTATGGGATTTCTGCTGTTTTTCCTAAAACAAACACCCATTAATGTAAATATAACTGATGTAAACAATCATGACCCTAAAATCCATGTGCAGCTGTATGGAGCAGGGAAAAGAGAGGGAGGGAGGGGAAACACTTTAATTAATCTCTAAAATGAATGAGATGGGAAAACTCAAACTGCAGGGAAAGCATCTGGTGCTGCTGCAGGAAGGGGCTGCCCAAAACGTGGGGCTGTGCCCTGCTGTGCAACACCGCAGCCTTCGGCTCCCACACCGGGCACTCCGTGGCCCCAGCTCAGCTCTGCGAGAGCCCCAGGCACCCAGGGAGGGCAGCACAGTCCTGTGTGCCAGTCCTGTGTGCCAGTCCTGTGTGCCAGTCCTGTGTGCCAGTCCTGTGTGCCTGTCCTGTGTGCCAGTCCTGTGTGCCTGTCCTGTGTGCCTGTCCCCTGTGTCAGTCCTGTGTGCCAGTCCTGTGTGCCAGTCCTGTGTGCCTGTCCCCTGTGCCTGTCCTGTGTGCCAGTCCTGTGTGCCAGTCCTGTGTGCCAGTCCTGTGTGCCAGTCCTGTGTGCCAGTCCTGTGTGCCATTCCCGTGTGCCAGTCCTGTGTGCCTGTCCTGTGTGCCATTCCCGTGTGCCTGTCCTGTGTGCCTGTCCTGTGTGCCATTCCCGTGTGCCTGTCCTGTGTGCCTGTCCTGTGTGTCAGTCCTGTGTGCCAGTCCTGTGTGCCAGTCCTGTGTGCCAGTCCTGTGTGCCAGTCCTGTGTGCCAGTCCTGTGTGTCAGTCCTGTGTGCCAGTCCTGTGTGCCAGTCCCCTGTGCCAGTCCTGTGTGCCAGTCCTGTGTGCCAGTCCTGTGTGCCATTCCCGTGTGCCTGTCCTGTGTGCCTGTCCTGTGTGCCAGTCCTGTGTGCCAGTCCTGTGTGCCAGTCCTGTGTGCCTGTCCTGTGTGCCAGTCCAGTGTGCCAGTCCTGTGTGCCATTCCCGTGTGCCAGTCCCGTGTGCCTGTCCCCTGTGCCAGTCCTGTGTGCCAGAGCTGGGCACATCGCTGGCTCGTCCCTCCTGAGCTGCTGCAGGCTCCCAGCTCCAGCCCCAGCAGCAGGAGGTGCACCTGCAGGATCCCCCAGCAGCCTGTCCCCACGGGCATGGGGACCAGGGGAGGGGACAGGAGCTGTCACCTCCTGCAGGAGGGACCCTGCCACCAGTCAGGGAGCACACGGGGGAAACATGCAGAGAGCCTGAGCGTGCCTCTCATGGTGATCCAGCTGGGGCTTTGCCAGGAGGAAGCTGCTGCATGGAGAAATGCCAGCACTTTCTAGCACAGAAAGATGGATGAAGATCCCAAAGTGGGATCTGTGTTGGCAGCTCTGGGACCTGCACTCTGGCCTCCAGGAGCCACCTCCTGTGACCAAAATGTGGCTGTGAACAGTACCTGAGGAGCGAGGGAGAAAGAGAAAGACAGAGAAGATCCAAGGAGCTCCAAGATGAAGGAAAGGGCCTGGGAGGTCAGCCAGAGGCAGCAGCAGATTCACTCAGTTTAAGGGGACAGCGGTGAATCCAGACTGGGCTCTCTCCAGGAGAGCAGCTCCCTGGAGCGATGCAAAGGAGGTTGGATGAATTAGAAAGACAAATGTGGTGCTTCTGTCCTTCCATGGTCCAGAACTCCCAAGTGTGCATGGGCTGTCTTGGGCGAGCAGAGCAGGCAGATGGAGCCCGATGGAGCATCACCTCAGAGCAGGGCTGTCCCTGGCAGCACCGCACACAGCGAGGGGGGACGTGCTGTGACGGGTCCTGGCAGAGCCTGGGCAGGGCCAGGATGCACAGAGGACTCAGGGACAAGGGAGAGGAGATCTGTCCTGCCCAGCAGCAAGGCAGGCCCCTGCTTTGCTCTCTCCTGCACAGCCTGCCCGGCTCCCACAGCAAGGGCTGGCACAGCACTGTGCCGTGGCATGGCAGGGAGAGACCAAAGCCACCGCACATCGGGACACCCCACCCTGCCCAGGGAGCAGGGAGCAGGCAGCTCCTGGGACAGCAGAGCATCACTGCTGGAGCACCCTGCACCGCCTGCGGCACCGATCCAGCTTCCCTCTGCTCCTCCTCCTCCAGGGCCTCTTCCTCTCCTTCCCCTCTTTGTCATTCCTCTCAGCTCACGCCTCTTCTCTGCTCTCCTTCAGCTGCTCACAGCAATAATCCAGAGCACTGACGCCCCAGCAGATTGCTCAGCGCCGCTCCCTGCTGCTGACCGGGGTTTTAATGTCTCCCCCGGCCGTGCCGGGGCTGGTCCCCACCTCCAGCGGCTGCCGGGTCCTCCCCCGACATCCCTGCTCCAAAAAACACCTGCACCATCTGCAGGGATAGGTGAGGAGCACCCGCCACCTCCAGCTCCCTGGGGGCTCAGCCAGGCTCTCAGCCCTTCCAAGGACCCTCTGCAGCAGCTGGAGGGGCTGCAGGCTGGCAGCACAGCCCCCCGTCCTGGGGACAGGGAAGGGACAAGTGCAGCTCAGGGTGGGTCAGAGGTGCTGCTCAGAGCCCCACGGCTCAGGGCTCTGCACAGGCAGGGACAGAGCAGGGACCAGGCAGGGACCCAGCAGGAACTGGGGCTCTGCAGGACCCACACAGCACCCCAGGCAGCTCCTGGCACTCACCAGCACCCTGCGAGGGCACGAGCCAGAGCAGGACCTGCGAGGGTCTCCTCCCCAGTGAGGAGGATGGGTATGACAGGGAGCTGAGCTGCTGCTCAGGGGAACCTCGTGAAATTCAGGAAGAAAACAGCCGAGCTCCATTCCCAGAGCTGAGCTGCCCATGGGACAGCCAGGAATGCACTTCTGGGACCAAGGAACCCCGGCCAGCCCTGTCATCACCTCCACAAGGCCATGTCTGGATCCCGTATCCAGCTTTGGGCTCCCCAGTGCAGGTGGGACTCATATACAGGAGGGAATCTTGCAGAAGTCCAGAGTGATGCTCGGAGGCTGGAGCACAGGACAGAGACAGTGGGAGGGAGGTGGGTGCTCAGCCCAGAGAAGAGGCTCAGGGGCACCAGGGATGTTATGGGGAAATCAGAGCCAGGGCAGTGGAGCTCCAGCTGCATTATCCCCTTTCCCAACAAATCCATCCATCCATCCATCCATCCATCCATCCATCCATCCATCCATCCATCCATCCACATCAGCAAAACAATTTTAGAGGCAAGCAGCAGCCACCACAGAACTGCAAAGAGGAGGCAGTGCCAGGTGCCAGCAAGCACAGCCTGCCTGGCCCCAGGCCCTGGCCCCATCTCCACACGCAGTGAAGGGAGCAGCAGATGAGATGGGGGCTGCCCCACGACCCCCAGACCCCTCAGCACAGGCACACCACTCGCTGCCAAGCTCAGATCCCCGTGTCCCGTCCTTTAATTAACATTCCACATGTAAAGTTGGGATTGTAATTACTGCAACTGATTAACAGGCCGAAGGTAGCCCGTCTCCGAGGGAGCAGATTAGCCGTGGCTCTCTGGAGCTCCTGCTCTCACCTCGGCACTGCCGGCGCATTCTAAGCAGGGCCCGGTGCCCCCGCAGCCGGTGATTTATGGGTGAGCGGGAGGAGGACGCGCTGGCTCCGTCCCCTGCTCTCCCCACGCTCTGCTGGGGCAGGACAGATCCCGTTTCGGTGGCCCAGGGCTGGCAGAGCAGAGGATGCTGGATGCTGGGAAGCGATTCCCAGAGCATCCCCTCCCTGCTGCCCAGGCACCAGGCAGAGGACACAGGATAGGATTCCCCTTGCAGGGAGAGGAACACATTACACTCCTGCCATGGGAAGACACATGGGAACATCCCACATGTCCGGCTCGGCTCTTCTCTGCCCACCAGCCACGGCCCTGGGGTGTGACAGGACCCCCCAATCCACGGCTTCATCAGGCAGGGAAGGCAATCAGCTGTAATTAACGGCTGCTGCGGGCAAAGCGCGGCACAGGGACCTTCTTTCCTTCTTTTCCCCAAGACTGCAAAATAAATTATCCTGCAAAGTTAGCAGAGGCTGAGCTATGGAAACAATTAAACAAAAATTAAATCTAATTCATTTATACTCGGAGCACAAAGTGGATAATGTGGGGGTTTTCTTTGCTCTCCTCTCTTTGCCTTGGTGTTACAGAGGACTATTATGGGAAATTAATCACGGGGAAAAGCAATGAACGTGATCTATCGCTCTTTAAAAGTGCACTGTAGTGATTATATAAAAATCTATTAGAGAGGCCAGGAAATAGCAGAGTGACACCATTTAAAAGGAAAAAGGAGACCGGGCTGGTGGCGAAGGGATCGATTTCTTAACTGACGGATCCATGGCAGAGGGAGAGGAGGAGGTCAGAGCCGGGTGGCTCCAGGGTTTCGTGCCCAAAAACCTGGTCCAGCGCCCCACGTGTCGCTGCGGGAGGGCTGAGCCTGCAGGGATCCCAGCGAGCACAGTCCCACAGGGACTGCAGCATCCCGGGGTGCCCGGGGAGTGACCCCACCGAGGAACGATCGGCAGAGCAGACCCTCCCCGCCCGGCCCCCGGCACACGCTCGGCTCTTTAACAGCGGTGATAAAACCTTCACCGAGGCAGATTCCACCATAAATCGCAGCCGGCAGCGGGGCCGGCCCCGGGCCAGCCTGACGCTTTAATGACACCATCAATCCCCGAGGTGCGGCGGGGGGACCCCCGGCTGCAGCCCCCCAGCCCCCCGGGACCGAGGCTGCGGCAAACTGGCCACTGGCCACAGAGCTCCCGGCGGGCAATCTCACCCCACATCCCACCCACATCCCACCCCACATCCCACCCACATCCCACCCCACATCCCACCCCACATCCCACCCACATCCCACCCACATCCCACCCACATCCCCCCCCACATCCCACCCCACCTCCCACCCACATCCCACCCACATCCCACCCACATCCCACCCCACATCCCACCCACATCCCACCCACATCCCACCCCACATCCCACCCCACATCCCACAGCCACTGCAGTCCCCTGCTGCCATCAGCCCATGGCTGCCACTGCCAAACCCCCCGGCCCCACGCTGGCACAGGGAAACACCTTTGCGGGAATTTAATGGCAGTTTCTCCTCCCCACCAGGCGTCTGGGAGGCAAACACACCACACTCCCTCCACTGCATCATTTAAACGATTTTGGGGGAAAAAAGAGTGGGAAAAAAACCCCTTTGATCTCAACAGCCCGCTTGTTTAGCCCATGCAGGGATTTAATTGAGAAGGGATGTCCTTGAATAAATGCGAACATGTCCTCACTCCCCAGGAAGGCTGCTGCGAGTTGAACAATCCCCTGGATGAGGTTTTCCGCTCATCCAGGAATATTCTGGGACAACACAGCCCCGGGGCCGCTGCCGCATGTCAGCCATCCAGCACTGGGAATGCCAGTGGTGGGCAGGCTGCCGTGGCACAAGGATGGGTGTGGGAGACCCCAAGCCCCGAGGGAGGGATGCTCCCAGGGCTGGAGAACCCACTCTGCCCCAAACCCAGCACAGGGGCAGGTGGGGGGCAGGAGGTGGAGCACTCAATGGGATGGGGACCGGGGCTCACTCGGCACAAGTAGGGGGCCTGCAGGTGGGACGTGGAGCCCTGGGGGAGCCAAGTTACGGCACGACAGGAGGCGGGGGCAGCCGGTCCCCAAGAGCTGGCACTCACAGCCGGGGTGCCAGCACCGGCCCCTGGTGAATGCCGGCCCCGCTGCCAGCCTTGGCAGCAGCGGAGGAGCCGCAGCAGAACCCGCCAGCCCCGGGGGGCAGCTCCTGCTCACTTCCCTCTGCCAGAGCTCAGCACCCCGGCATCCCTGCCCCTCCTCTGCAGCTCCCTCCGGCCCGGCCGAGCTCCCTGCCGGTGCACAGGAGGAAGGCAGCTGGGGATGCCCTGTGCCACACACCTGTGAGGGGAAGCACACTGGGGCAATGCCGGCCGGGAGTTCCTCAGCGGCAGCGCTGCACCCACACATTTGGGTCTTTGCATCTCCTGCCCCTGCCCGGCGCAGCCGGTGTCAGGCGCCGATCAGCATCCTCCTCCTCCTCCTCTTCCTCCTCCTCCTCCTCATCCTCCTCGGCGCAGCCGCGTGGGTGTCTTTGCCGCAAGGCTCCCTCGCCAGGGAAGCGCCGCGCTATTTTAATCCGGCATCTCCCACCATCCCAGCGAGGTTGGCTGCGAGCGCAGCCCCAGGAGAGCTCTGGCCCGCGCCCCCGCCCTGCACCTGCTCAGGGTGGAGGAACACCCCGAGGCTGTGCTTGGAGGAGCCGGGGAGGCAGGAGTGGGCTGGTGGGCACTGAAACCCAGGGAGGAAGCTGCTTTTACCCTGGAAGAGAATTCACGGTGCTAAAGGTGAGCGCAGGGAGAGGACACGGGAATTCCCAGCTCATTACAGCGCTGGCATCTGTCAGCCCGTGGGAACTGCAGCTCCTCTTCTCCTCATCCATTACAGTTCTTGTCCTCCCCGTGCCCAGGGGACTCGTGCTCAGCTCTGCAGGGTCCCCACCACTGTCTCCCCACTGTCCCAGCAGCTGTGCCACAGGGTGCCAGTGCAGAGCCACAGGGACGCTGGTGCCCACAGGGCCCCTGGGCACCCGCAGGGTCATTGCTGGGTGCCCACCCGGACCCTGGGTGCCCACACGGACAGACACCGGGTGCCCACACGGACAGACACCGGGTGCCCACACGGACAGACCCTGGGTGCCCACATGGACAGACCCTGGGTGCCCACACGGACAGACCCTGGGTGCCCACACGGACAGACCCTGGGTGCCCACACGGACAGACCCTGGGTGCCCACACGGACAGACACCGGGTGCCCACACGGACAGACCCTGGGTGCCCACACGGACAGACCCTGGGTGCCCACACGGACAGACACCGGGTGCCCACACGGACAGACACCGGGTGCCTGTGCCGTGCCAGCACCGGGGGCTGCAGGTGGAAGGCGAGCAGGAGCGCTCTCAGCCCCTGGACTTGCTCGTGGCTAAAGGCGAGCTGATTAAAGCAATTTGGATTTTAAATAGTAACGCCAGAGTGGCTCATCAGCACTCAAGAGGCAGTCAACTGACAGGCTGAGGAGCCTATTTAGGGATCTCATTTGGCTGAGGATCCTCAGCGAGGCCCCAGGGCTCCCTCGGAGAGAGGGTGCTGGCACAGGGGTGCCCCAGGCACCCCACAGCCCCCCCAGTGCCAGCCTGGGGACACAGAACAGCTTTGTCAGGGAGTGCCAACAGCCCTGCACACGCAGCCAGCTCTGTCCCCTGCCCTGTGGCCACAGGGACACCCAGGAGCACCTGGCACAGCCAAGGAGCACCAGAACTGCCAAGGAGTGCCCTCTGCCCACTCCTCCCTTTCCTTAGGATTGTTTGTTTTCTGTAATAAAGGCTCTGGGAAGGGAACGTGGAAGGAATTTCGCAGTGTTTCTCAGGAGGCACTGCCATGCAGCAGCAGCCCCAGAGCAACAGATAAAGTGCTTTTTGCAACAGCTAGAGCCCCACACACACGTTTTGTCTGCTTGGACTCCAGGGCCGAGATGCTGGACATTTAAAGGTGGGAAATCCATCAGGTTTGGTGCATGCAGATCTCCAATCACAAAGGAGCCTGGACTCACGTACAGATGCAAGAGCAGCATAAACAGCCTTGAAACGCTCCGTACCCTTCCAGCTGCTCATTCCCTACCCCTGTGTTTGCTCCTGGCTCTGCTGGCTGAAACTGGGCTGCCCACGGGTGCGGGGCCAGCCTGAGCCCAGGGCTGGGCTGCTGATTCCAGACCTCCCGTCCTCACTCCTGCAGCTGCATTCCAGTGGGATTCGAGTGCTTCGACATCCCCAGGCTGGATCCCCTCACTCTCAGACGGGGAAAAGGGGAAAAAAGAAAAGAGTAGAAACGGGGAATGAGGGGCAGGGGCAGAGGGGGGACAGGAGGACAGGAAAGGGAGGGCAGGAGCTGCAGCCCTACACAAGCCACTTGCCGACTTTCTTGTGAGCTCCGAGATGCCGTGGGAGGGAACTGGCACAGGCGCATTTCGTTTATTTATAGGCATTCCTGTGGCACTCGATTAAATGCTGTGGTGGAGATATTGCAGTGTGAAGAGTATTTAGAGCCGTTTAACACCTCTTAGTCGGCAAAAGCCCATCTAATTCCTGCAGCGAATTGGGAAAGTGCACATAGCAAGGGCAAGAGCAAGGAAGATGCCTTCTAAACCCTGGCTCCACCTGGGAGAGACCTTGTGATCCTTGATGCACTTGTGGTAGCGCATCCATGAGCCCCACATGATGCTCCACTGCCTCCAGGTCAGCCCAGGGCCCGCTGTTCCGCAGCAGGGGGCATGTCCTGGGACACACATCCACGCCCTGCCCGGCTCCCACCGAGCCGCCTCTCCCCAGCCGCTGCAGGGGGCTCGTGGCACACTTGCACAGGGTGCTGGCCCTGCCTGTGCCAGCCCCGGCTTCCTCAAGTCCTGCTGAAGGATGGGGCCTGCCCAAGGGAGGGCACAGGAATTCCTGACGCTCAGGAGAAGCTCGCTCCCAGCCTTCCCCGGGTATCCATAGCTGCTCTGCAGAACCTCCCAGCGCCTTATCGGGACGGCGAAGGGCTGAGCTGGTAAATCTCCAGATCTCAGGAAAGCTGTCAGGGGAGAGAGTTCAAAGGAAAGGCTGCCAAGTGCACATCAAGGTGAGCTCTAATTGCACCGCTGCAAATCCACTGCTGGCCCTTTCGCCCTTGGATGGCTTTGTCCCCTGCTCCCCCCTGCTGCAGAGCTCGGCCTGCCCGTCTCCCAGACGGGGGACAAGCCACGGGAGCCCCCGGCGTGCTGGAGCTGTGGCCACAGCGCTGCTTGCCCGTGGCCAGCGGACAACGGCCTGAGGCTGCAACACGGCGAGGTCGCTCAGCCCCGGCAGTGCCACTGAAGCACATCCCCACTGGCTCTGCCCAGCCACTGCCCCAGGGACCCACAGCGCGGGCTTTGGATCAGCTGAGCGTGTCCCAGTGCCTGGACAGGAGCTGCCCTCTGCTCTGCCCAGGGAGAGACCCTCAGAGCCCCGGCAGATCCAGCCCGGGGTGCCTTGGGGTGCCAGGGCTGGTGGCCATGGAGTGCCAGGGCTGGTGGCCATGGGGTGCCAGGACCAGTGCCCGTGGGGTGCCAGGGCTGGTGGCCATGGAGTGCCAGGGCCGGTGGCCATGGGGTGCCAGGGCTGGTGACCATGGAGTGCCAGGGCTGGTGGCCATGGGGTGCCAGGGCTGGTGGCCATGGGGTGCCAGGGCTGGTGACCATGGAGTGCCAGGGCCGGTGGCCATGGAGTGCCAGGGCTCGCCCCACCAGCTGCTCCCCTGCACCCGGCCCGTGCCGCTTGCAAATGAATGCAATTAAGTTGCTACTGCAGCGGCCCATAATTGCTGTTTCCTCAGCTTGGCAACACGACCCCGGAAGCCCCCATTATACTAATCACTGTCACACGAACACAATCGCAGAACACATAAAAACCTGGTGTGCTTCGTGCTGAAATATAACCCTGCCGAAGGCTGAGCCGTGCCATAAATCTGCTCAGCACTTAACACTGCCGGCTAAATGGCCCCGCTTAATTATAGCTCCATAAACAGGACTTTATAGCAGTATCAATAGTGTCGGAAATCAATCCCACCGATGGACAAAGGGACGTTCCCTGCTGCCCTGGGGCCGGGCCACCGCTGCTCCCTGCGATCCCAGCTCAGGGGAATCTCCACTCCCGAGCCCATCCTGGACTTCCACCCGGCCTCGGTCCGGCGCTGCCACAGAGCCACTGCCAGGACATTAGCATGGCAACCCACACCGATCTCTGTCAATTAGGCTACAGTATTTGAGCTCTAACCAGCTTCAAATTGAATCAGGGCAAAATCATCAGTATAAGAAGTGCCCGCACCAGCCCTTCAATTCCAGCACTGGGAAAAAAAAAAGTTCTACATCTCATAATGGCCTTCTACCCCATAATGAACAGGAAAAATAAATTAGATTCCCAGCTAAGGGTATATTTATACAATTTCATTATGTGCCCATGAGCAAGTCTGGTTTTCACCAAGATAAAAATGAGCTCTCAGCGATGCTCGTGCTAAATAAATGGAGTGATTTAACAGCTTAACAAGGAGTGCGACAGAGGGGCTGGGGAACTGTGGCAAAAATGGAAAATAAAAATAAAAAATATCAGAATGCTTGTGTTTCCTGCATTACACTGGCACTGCCAGGTCAGATCCACCCAGGAGGAAGGAGACGGCAGCGCTGGGACTGTGGAAGCATCCCAGGCTGTGAGCACTCCTATCCTGCCCAAATGAAGCAGTTGGGAGCAACTCCTGACTGCTTCAGCTTCTGGTGCTCAATGTCCAAGTGATCCTCGTGAGCCAAACCCAAAATCCCAGTCCCTCTCCTGGCTGGCAGCCGGTGGGTCCAGCTCGCTCTCGCACTGCCACAGCAGCCCAGCCGTGCCAGGGCCACGAGCACCAGCTGCCTGCAGGAGTAGGGAGAATTCTTGTGGCAGCTTTGGGGCTGGAAAGGGATATTTGCAGCCTGGAAATCGCTCCCAGACTCTGAAAGCATGGCTCCTCTCCCAGTGCTGCTGGGATATTCCCAATTCCTCCTTTCCTCCCAGAGGAAGGAGCCTCCTGTTACCCAATTCCCATCTCCCTTCCCTTGCTCCACTTCCAGCCCTTCTGTTGCTGGGCGCTGCAGCTCGTGTTCTCCCACCCATGAATGTCTCTCATGCAGCCAGGAGGGACCTGGCCAGAGTCTGGAAGAGCTTCTCACCCTTCCAAGGTTATCTGCTCCCAGGGAAGGCTCCTCCATCCCATCTCCTGCCACTCCTGAAAAGAGCATGTCAGCTCCCCCTGGGCCCCATCCTGGGCCAGGCATCCATCTGGGCTCAGCACCGTGTGCCTTCTCCAGCACAGTCAGGCTGATCCCAAATCCATAACCCACACTTGAATAGCTCATCCAGTTAATGGCAGAGCTGCCAGCAGGCAAATCTGTCCTCTCAGCATCAGCAGCAGAGCCAGAGTGAAGCAGTTGCCTTTTTCTTTTTTTTTTCTCTCCTTTTTAAATCAATCGCGAGGCCACATGGTCCATCGGTGGGATCTGGAGACCAGGAGCCATCTCCAAGACTGAGCTGCTGGCTTGGCTGCCCATCACAGCTCTCCTGCCACAAGGTGACATTTCCCCCTCCATCCTCCCTACCCCAGGGAGCCGGGTGGATTAATAGTTCAGCGGGGCTTTGGAAATATGTGTGCCGGGAGTTATGAGCCTGATTCATAACAGGAGTTCCCTCCCCTGCTACAGAGATTAATCACCGGTGCAGCCACGGCTTGGGCTCAGCCGTCCCCGAAGCGCGGCACAGCTGGAGCGGAGCTGAGCGCGCTGCTGCCGGCCGAGCCTGCACCCCCAGCCCTGTGCAAGAGGAGCTGCATTGTGGCAAGGATCGGTTCCGAGTGCCTGCGTGCTCCGTGCACACCCGGAGCAGCCCCGCAGCCTGCCCGTGCTGCCTCCTCCCGGGAGGAGCTCGGCCCCCGTGGGCTCAGACTGGCTCCAGCCCATTTAGCCTCAAATACCCTGGTAAATGCAGCAAGAGCCCGAACCCTGCCCCGAGGATCCATCCCCTCTCCGTGGGGCAGCCCAGCAGAGCTGCCCCTGCCTGCTGGGGAGCTGCAGCTGGAGAACAGCCGAGCCCAGCACTGCCCACCCTGCCTGGCCCAGGGGCACCCACCGGTGACCCTGACCTGCTTCCAGAGGCTCTTCCCAGTCAAACCAGCCCTCCCAACACCACGGCTGCCCAAGGAGACAATGGAAATCTCTGTTCCCAAGGGGACAAGGACCATCCCCGTGATTCTCTGTTCCGGCTGCTCTGGAATTCCTTCTTTCTGTCCCTCTAACATACGTAACAACCAGATAATTTTTACCGTACCATTTTCCCAGCCCCAAGCAGAGCTCTTTCCCAGGCTGCCGGAATCCTTTACAACCCCCAGAGGATCAGCAAATGATTTTTCACTCTTCCCTTTGGTTTGGAGAGAAAAGGGATCTCGGCTCAATCACAATTAGAGTAAACTGCGGCTCGTAGGCAGAGAAAGCTGCGGTTCCACTGTGCGACAGGAATGATCTCATCAGGCACAGGGTCACATCACCAAAAAATAAACCCTGCAGAGATGATAACGGCTCCTGCCTGCCCCGAGCTGAGGCTGGGAGCACTGGGCCTGGGGAGGCACAGGGAGGGGCGTGATGGAGATCACACAGCAGCACAGGGATCACAGCACGGTGGTGCAAAATCAGACGTCAGGACCTCTGACTGTGCCTGCCCTTCCTCCTGGGAGGAGGAGGAGAACTCCCACATCTCCCTGCTGATGTTGGTAAAGCACCTGCCCAGGTGGGAGTGCAGCTCTGTGCTGGCTCCCTGGGATGGAGGAGCACCCCATCTCTTCCAGCTCCCAGCCCCGAAGGCCCCCATGCTCCAGAGCTGCCCAGGCAGGCCCAGGGGCTGCAGTGCCAGTGGAGGGGTCCCACTGCAGCACTGGCACCAGAAGGGAAAAATCATTTGCCTTTTCTGGCAACCTTTGCTCTGCCCCTCCCAGCTCCCCCTCTGTTGCCTAATCTGCTCCTCGCCCCGAACCAAGGAGGCTGCAGGTTCAGTGGGGCTGGACGCTACAGATTAGATTGCATCTGTCTGGGTATAAATAATTTACTGCTTGATGGTCAGAGTGAATTTAATTAGTTCTTGTTCTCCTGATAGAATCAGCCCACCGCTGCTAAAGCATTTCACTCCGAATTAGCCTGAGAAGCACTAACAAGGCAGCGCTAATTTTACACACACGACATCCCCCACAGTCTCTGAAAATACAGCTCCACCGAGCAGGGAGCAGCGCCGGCCCCGCGGGGCTGGGAGAGGGGCAGCGTGAGGGGTGAACCCGGGCACAGCCTGGCCAAGGAGGGATGTGGGGATGGGCACCTGCACAGGAAACCCAGCCCTTCCCCTCTCGCTCTGCCCTTACTTCCAGTTCCCCGGGGATTTGGAGAGGGGACAAGGGGACAGGGAGCCTGTGGCTGGCAGAGTTGATGCTGCTGCCTGTCGGGTCCCCTCCTGCCCAGGGAGGGGCTCCCTGCCGGCTGAGCGCCCACCTCACCCCCCTTCCTCCAGCTCCCGGGGTCATGCCAGGCCGCTGGCTGCTGGAATTGCTGCCACAGCCTTGGAGAAGCACCAGCACACGTCAGCGCTGCGGGGGGACGCGTGCCCGCTCACCTGGAAGGGAGAGCAGAGCGGGGCAGGAGATGGGCAGGGCACCCCCAGCCCCGAGAGAGGCCTCTGGCACCCCATGCCCGGCCTCCTGTCCAAGCCCAGGCTGCACACCGACCTCACCAGAGATGGAACCGGTCTGTGAGGGGCTCGGGCAGGACCCAAGGCATGGAAGGTGCCAACAAGGCCCCTGCCCCAGTGGCTGCATCACCGCAGAGCGAGCGCCACAGCCCCCGGCGCTCCCACGGGCACCCAGCGCTGCAACATCACCACCCATTGTCCCTGTGCTCAGGAAGGAGCCCTGGGCTCTCCTCCCTGCTCCAACCTCGCCTGTCTCCACCAGGATTTGTGCTCCACATTAACATTCTGTCTGAGCCGAGGTGGCACCATGGCTGCCTGTGCCACACCGAGCCCTGCTGCTGACCCCAGATCACACCCCCCAGTCACCAGCTGACACAAATCCAGGGCATTTCCACCCAAAAGTGAAATTCTGGGGACATGGGACAGCATGGAAAAGCTCCAACAGCAGCGATGCTCTGTGCTGTGCCAGCGGGAAGCTGCTTGAGAGCACCTGAGTGCTCCTGCTGGTTTTTGCCTGGAGCAGAGGCACCCAACCACGGGATGGGCCTCAGCAGCTTGGTGGCCACCGTTCCTGCTGGCACACACAGAACAAGCCAGCTTGTGTTCCCCAGCTGATGGGCAAAGGCCCTGAGCTCCTCACTCAATACATCACCTGTGGAGGTGAAGTGGCCACAGCCACTGGCAGCTGTCAGAGGCCACCCCTCAATTCACCCCAGCTCAGGCTGCTGGTGCCACAGACAGGGATCAGCCCCAGGGCACATGTGGGGAGCAGCATCCCTCCTCCCTCCCTTTTTTCCTCCTTCCATGAGCTCATCCTCTGCCCAAGTCACTCTCCCCCACCGGGAACAGCCCGTACGATCTCGCCCTCTCTCCTATTTACGCATAAGCCAGGCTGACAACTCCTCTTCATCACCGTGTCAGAGCCTTCCTCGGCAGCCATGCATCTCAAGCAGGACAGCACCATAAATATTGCATAGGAGGTGTTTCTAATCTAGTTACAGGCTCAGCCTCTCACGCTCTTCCATCAGGAAGCCTTGGATTGAAATTGAAGTGTATTAGTATAATTTTATCAGGTTTTATTAAGCCTGGGGTCTCACGTTTTTGATATATAGTTTTAATTAAATTTTAAGTCAAAGAATGCGGTTGTTCATATTTTATCTCACCGTGGCACATCGGGAGGAGGCAGTTAATCAGCACGTACCAAAACATCCCTGCGCCTGTGATGGACGGGCGGAAACTTTGCCAGCAGAGCCCAACTTCCCCCCGTGGCTCACAGCCCAAGTGAGCCCCAACCCCGCTCCCACGCTGGAATCCTGCAGGAGCACACACAGGTGGGAGGAAGGGAAAAGCCTCCGGACTGAGCAGGGAAGAGGGAAGGTGGCCCGGAGGCAGCTGGCACCGGGGGCTGCTCCCGGCTGGGCTCAGCAGCTGCCACTGGCAGCAGGAGAGCAGGCAGGGACCCAGGAGCAGGTCCTGGCAGGGACCCAGGAGCAGGTCCTGGCAGGGACAGAGCCAGGGGCTGGCTCCAGCACCACGAGGGACCTTTGCCTCCCCTCAGGGCAACCACGGGGCTCTGGGCTGAGCCGTGTGCCAGAGCCCAGCCGGGATAGCTCCCTCCAGCCTGGGAAAAGGGAATCCCAGCCCTTGGCCCTGCAGTGGGGTCCCCGAGGGTGCAGCAGCCCCATGGGGATGGTACAGTCCCCAGCAGCTGCACTTCAGTGCCAGGAGCATCACCAGCACGGTGCCCCTCCTCCTGCTAAGAGCACTTTGGGGACACGAACGTCAAGGTCTGTGCCTTCTGCCAGCAGGAGCAGCAGATGCCATCGCAGCTGGCACTGCCACTGCCCTCACCTCGTGCCTCCCTGCCCAGGGAGGGCCGTGGCTCCCCGGGGACCCAAGGCCACAGTGGTGGCAGATTGCTCACAGGTCCTTGGGAAAGGCTGATTCATCCTGGCTGCACAGGGCAGAGCAGAGGCAGCTCACCACCCACCCACTCCTTTGCCTGGGCACCAGAACACGTCTGGCTGCAGCTGTGCCCTCCCCACACTCGGCTGGAGCAGCACAACTGCACCACAGCCCTGTACCCTCCCCAGCTGGGGCACAGCAAACCCTCTGCTGGCAGCTCCAGCCGGGCTGGGGTCTCCAGAGACCTGACCCAGAGCATCACCACAGCCCCCAGAGGCAGGACTGGGGTGACGGGAGCTCTGGGGACACAAGCAACAAACCCCCCCAGATACGTGCCACCATCACCTTAGCTGGGCCAGAGATCTCAGGGGATTCCCGAGTGTGAAACCACTCAGCCCAGAAACATCTCAAGTCCTGGAGCTTCCCTGCTGTGGAAAGCAAAAGAGCTGAGCACAGACCTGTCTCTCCCAGTTGAGGTGCTGAAAAAATTTTCATCAAACTTGACAAAATGAACTCAATTAAAAACCATTTTGAGGGCATTACATTAAAAAAAAATGAGTCTCATCTTTCCCACATCGAGGTCCCCACCTGGAAGAGCAGCAGGAACCACCAAGAGCAGCACCACAGGTGACAGGTACAGCCCTGCCAGTGACAGGACACGGGCCAGGTGCCCATGGACCGTGGTGCCGGGGGTAAGGGACCAGAGGAGCTCCCAGGGCTGCCCTGGGACCTGCTCCAGCATTCACCCAGAGCAGCAGGTCCCGTCCTGGGGAGCAGCTGAGGCTCGCAGCCAGCGCCACAGAACGCGGCTACGGCGCCATTGCCGACGACAGCGACGTCCTTGCAACAAGGAGGGAGGGAATCCCAGGACGAGCAGGAATGGTTCTGCTCATCAGCTGCAAGACTGATAGACTTGGGGGGTGGGGAGCACGTTTTGCATTTCCTTCCTTCTCCTTTGCAGAGAAACAGGGATTTGGGGTTGGATTTGAACTTCATCCAGAAGAAGATAATTTCGCTTGAAAAGGAAGCAGTTGGATTGCTTAACACACTCTGTCCCTGCTCCCATTGCAACAGGGTCTGAGGCACAGTTTCAGGCCAAACAGCCCAGCCTGTGGGTTACCCTGGGGCCCAGCAGCACCTCAGCCTGATGAGAAGGAGCATCCTGGGCAGCAGAACCCCGGCACAGCCGGCACTCGGCTCCGAGCCCCCGCAGCAGCCGAGGCTCCCCACGCACAGGGGCTGCAGCAATCGCTGCCGGGGCTCCTGAGCCACAGCCCAGCACATCAAACCCCAGGGCAGCTGCCCAGGGCATCCTGCACCCACCCCAGCACCGTGCTGCCAGCAGGGCCTGCACCGAGGCTCCAGATAAATTTGAACTGGACAGCAAGAGAGCAGGGCAGCACGAGCTGCGTGTCATTCCAGTGTGTGTATTTATATCCTTCCCCAACACAGCATCCCTTTGTAAAGGCACGGAGCGCGTACAGGCAGGGCTGTCAGTTCAGCAGCGTGTTACAAGTGTTTGATATGGAGATTTTGGCAGTGGGAATGGATGTACCTCGCTGAGAGGTTTATGTAAAATGACAGCTTCTGGAAAATGAAGCACTCGGATATAAAAAAAAAAAAAAAAAAAAAAAAAAGTACAAACAAAAGGGAGGGAGGGGAGGCCTTCACTCAGCGAGGCCAAAGCAGATCTCTCCTCCCCCCTGGCCTCGGGCAGCTCCCACTGCAGCCAGAGCACCGACCCCACCAGCTCGGCTGGGCTGGTTCAGCTCCACACACGCGCCCCCACCTCGGCCACTGCCCCATTCCCATCCCATCCCATCCCATCCCATCCCATCCCATCCCATCCCATCCCATCCCATCCCATCCCATCCCATCCCATCCCATCCCATCCCATCCCATCCCATCCCATCCCATCCCATCCCATCCCATCCCATCCCATCCCATCCCATCCCATCCCATCCCATCCCTCCTCCTCTCCCTGTTTACGGGCTGTGTCTTCCATCGCTGCGCGTGGGCGTGCGCGGGGGCGGGAGGAGGAGGAGGAGGAGGACGGAGGAGGAGGAGGAGGACGGAGGAGGAGGATGCCTGGGAGCGCTGCTGCCGGCAGGCCGGGAATGCGCTGAGCCTCCTGCCACGGCCGCCTGGCCGAGGGACACAGCAGCAAGAGAGCCGGGCACCGGCTGGGACTGTGCCATGCCAGCACTCCCGGCTGGCACGGGGGATGCGGTGCCAGGGAGCCCGGCAGTGGCCGGTCCCCCCAGTCACCCTTCCCTGCCAGGGCACGGAGCTGAGTCCGCACTGGCAGAGGGTCCTGGTGCAAGCCCAGAGGGCCCAGAGGCTCTGCAGGGGGAATGGATGTGATCCCACCCCAGACAGATCCACACCCCGCTTTTCCTGGGAGCGTTTGCTCCCCCGCTGACTCCCAGCACTCGCCTCGCCTCAAGCGACTCCAGCTGCGGGAGCGAGGCTGGGAGGGAGGCAGAGAGAAGCACCCCTAGCACGGCCATCTCAGCCTGGAAGGAACGCGGCAGCAGCGCCCAGTGAGGCTGGAGCCTGCCTCATCCTCCCAAAGCCGCAGCCAGCTCCCTCCCTTGGCTTTACACCCTCCTCCACCCCCTGTGCCCGGCAGGGATCCGTGCCATGGCCGAGGTGGAAGCAATTCCTGCTGCAGCTATAATGATCCATAAAGAAGCTGACTTGTTTCTTACCTCTCTGAAATGAAGGATGGTGATTACCCTCCATCCCAGTCCACAAAGCCTAATCCAAATTGATGGCCTCCCAGAGATTGCTTCTCTTGCCTCTCACCAATCCAACAGCCAGCTCCCCTACACACATCTACTCAGGAGCAAAACGTCAGCGTAATTCACACAGGCTCTGGATGGAAAGGCCATTTATCCTGCAGGAAAGGCTCCTGGACAAGACATTACATTAATGGCACGTTAGGGAGAGGTGGCAGTGCCAGCCCTGCTCCTCCAGGCCACGGGCAGCAGGGCAGGAACCTGCTCCAACCCTCAGCAGGAACCCCCAAGGAGCCCTGTGCAAGGTGCGGAGGAGCAGCGCAGAGCTGGGCACAGCTCCGGCTCGCTATAAATATCCTGGAGCAGGACTGACAACAAAGGCTGCAGCTGAACCAGCACCATCCACCCCAGCAGCACAGCACAGCCAGCCAGGGAGCCGCCCTGTCTGTCCCCCCACATCTGAGGGGGACCTGGGGAAAACACCCTTTGATGTCCCATCCCTTGTGAGATGTGGCACGTGTTTGTCCCCTGGCACAGCCGGTTCTGCGGGTGTTTGAGCAGCAGGGCTGGCTGGGCACCGCAGGCCAGGCCGTCAGGGGACCCGGGACACGAGCCTGTGCAGGTGGCAGCTCTGGCCCTGGCCAGGCTCGGGCTCCGCCATCTCCAAGCCCCACTTGACCGAGAGCCTCCCCTGACCTTGGCCATCACCGAACAGGCCGGGCTGGCCTCCCCTGGGCCGGGCAGCGAGGGTCCCTGAGGCCGTGAGCTGCCGGACACACGGACACACGAGCCAGCCCTCCCTTTGCTGCTCCTGCTGCACCGCAGGTGTGTGCAGAGCTCGGAGCAGGGAGAGCCGGCTCGCTAATTACACACGTAACAGCAAATGATGACAACAGCCCACCGTGGGGAGCAGCGGGACCACTGCCGCTCCGACAGCGGGGGCTCCGGCCTCCCGACAGCTCTGCCACTCTGCGCTCGCTGCCTGCAGCCCTGGAGAAGAAAACAGGAAAAGGAGGGAGGGAGGGAAGGAGGGAGGGGAGTGGTGTCTCTTCACCTGCTGCCCACTGCAGCCCTTCTCCTTCTCCCTTCTCCCCAGCACCGCAGCGCACCCGGCTGCTCCCCGGACACCGACGAGAGCTCCCGTCCAACGAGAGGGGCGGGAGGGAAAAGTGTCCTGGGCAGGACGAGGCCAAAGCCACGGCACCATCTGCCCTGGGGGGCACCGGGAGCCCCTGGGAGCCCTCACCTGCGTGGCCAGGGGCACCCCCGGCACACAGCACCCAAAGCAGCAACAGGGCAGGGGGTCGGTGAAGGCGGCACGCCTCGCCCCGGGGAGGGACACCCCGTCCCGGCTCTCCTCAGCAGCACCGACCCAGCACACCCACCTCAGCCCAGGGGAATTTCTGAGGGAGCTGCTGGAAGAAGAGGGCTGCGCTGAGCCGGGGGAGCCCGGGCAGCCTGACTCACCGGCTGCCATGGCTCCCACCCCGCGGCAGGTGGGCGGCTGCGCCAGGAGGGGCTGAGCGGGGAGGGGATCCCCGGAGAACAAGGAAAACAAATCCAAACTCGAGCGATACTGGCGGAGCCGGCACAGCCACCAACGTGCCCAGCCGGCAGGAGGATCCCGAGCAGAGCCGTGAGGACCCAAGCGCTGCTCCAATCCCTCATCCTCCCCAAAATTCTTCTTGAACCAGATGTGCCCTCGCAGTGCCAGGCCTCGGTGCATGCGTGCGCATGTGTTTTCATCCCAGTCTTTAAATGAGGTCTTTGCTGAGAATTTACAATTCCCTCATGGCCTCAATCTTGCAAAGATTGCTTTTTTAACACTGTTGGGCTTTAATTCTAATAAGCCTCCTCTTTATTACGGAACCAGGTCACATTGCCTTGACACTGCGAGAAAATCTTTCATCGGGAAGGAAAATGGAGAAGGGAAAAGAGAAATAAAGGAGGGGAGGAGGAGGAAGACGGGGGGGCCAAACAAATAAAAGCTGCTCCCCTCAGCCTGGGGACTTTGTGACCCCGGTGAGGAGCCGGCGGGCAGGGGGAGCGGAGCCTCCCCGCAGCGCCGCTCGCACCCTGGACGCGCAGGATTATTTCTGGTGCGGCTTCACTTCCCACGCACCCTCCCACCCTCCACTGCTGAAAACGCCAAGAGGAGCAGGGGGGAAGCTTGACAAAACTTTGACAGAATGAGGACAGAGTCCAGCCCTGCCCGGACAGATGGCCACCACCGGCAGCCCAGCGCAAGGTCCCGGTTACCTGGCCAGCGCCACGGGGACGGGAAGCGGCGCGGCAGCAGCAGCAGCAGGCACCGCCAGCCCCGTGCCCCTGCCCGCAGAGATCACAGCCCTGAGCCGGCAGGACACAGCACAGCTTCACCTCGCCATCCAACAACTGCTCCACTGGCCACCGTCCCTTCTGGAGGCTCCAGCACCCCCCAGCACCCAAACCGAGCCGGGGCACTGCTGCTGCTGCCTCCCTGGCTCCCCAGCCCTGGAGCTTGCCTGGCTCAAGGCACGTAACCACAAACCACCTCTGTCAGTATCATACACACAGCCATCCTCACAGAAACAGCCTCACCTCGTGCCCACCCTGTGCCCACATCTGTGCCCTCCCTGATCGGGGCACTCATTTGGGACTCATTAAGCCCCTGCCTCCAGTGGCTCCCGAACAGCGAGGCCCTGTCAGGCAGCCCACGGTGAGCTGGCACTCAGGGCTCTGTGCCTGCCGTGCCCCACAGCAGCTTTGTGTCCCACAGTGGGAGCAGCCAGGCTGTGCTGGTGCACGGCAGCGTGCGGCTGTGGCACATTTCATGTCACCAGTGACACCAACAGAGCGGCTCCCTTCCCCTCCTGCTCAGAAAAAACCTCTTGGAAAACCCAGGCTGAGCTTCACCACATCAAACAGCTCAAACAGGAGCCTTTCCCAGGATGGGCAAAGGGACAAGGCCAAACCCCAGGACGGCAGTGGGGGGAAGCCACGGCTGCTCCAAATGTAGATGTTTAATTCTCAACACTGGCAGCTGCACTCAAGGCAGGAGAGGCAGGGAAGCCATGCACAGGGGTAACCATGGCAACTTCACGGAAGTTAAATAAAAACTTCTTTAAAAAAAGCTAACGAGGTCCCTGAATCATGCTTTATCAGCTGTGTTGCTATAAAGATCGAGATCCAGCCAGCTCAGGATTCCTAATTACTCCTGCAATATACTGGAGAGAGCTTTATTTAAAAAAAACCTGGCTATGCACAGAACAATTTCGGCCTCTCTCCACGTTGGGATTTGCACAGCCCGTGAAACACCTTCCAAATGGATCTGCTGCTGAGAGCCTTCCCGGGCAGCCCCCGCCGCTCGTGGCTCGGGGGGCCCCGGGGGCTGCACCCCCAGCCCTGTTCTTGTGCAGGGGACACCGGGAGAGCCCCAGCAGTGCCTCCCTCCACAGCACAGCCCCAGTGCACCCCATGCACCCGCCTGGGGCTGGATCCTGATCTGGGGGGCTGCAGCAGGTGCCCTGGGCTGCCCACGGCCCCCTCGGCACAGGGGAACGTTCTCCAGCATCCTCCACCAGCCCTGCACCCTAAACACGGGCACACGGAGCCCTGCGGCCCTGGTCCTGCCAGAGAGGGACTCGGCCGCGGGGGCAGCTGATCCTGACCCCCAGGATCACCAGCCCAGGGCCAGAAAGCGGCCAAACCAGAGCCCATCACCAGCAGCTCGCACCCCTAGGGCACAGAGCTGCCAGCACTGCCCAAAGCACAGGCTCTGAGAGGTCCCCAAACCCCTTTTCCTGCAAAACAGACTCTGGGACAACCCCGGTAAGCCCTGGGGAGTGAGCAGAGCCTGCCAGCCCACGAGCAGGCGGTGCTGGAGCGCACACCCAGCAGTGCCTGGACCCCAGAACCGTTTGGGGAAGTTCCATTAAAACCCCCATTTCCATCAGCCAGGGCAGCAAAGGCTGCTGCAGGACCTGCCAGAGCCAAAGGTTCGTCAGCAGTGACCGGGGACCTCCCAAACCCACAGACTCAGGACAGCAGAGCCATCACCCCCAGCTCTCCCCTCCTGCCCCCCAGTCAGGCACCGAGAGCTCCCCGAGCCCGGCTGGGCACAGATCCCCAAACCATCACACGGAGCCAAAGGATGCCGGGATTGCTGCTGAGGAGAGGGCTGCACCATGAGCAGCTTTAACGGGTTATTTGAGTCTTTATTTTCACAGCTTATGGTAAGAGTAAGTGAATTATAAGTATTATTTACTATATTTTTAAACTCATTTAATTTAAGCTGATTCTGAATGAAAATTAGAATCCAATTAAAATGTGGGGGGAAAGCCAGCATTTTGAAGCAGATTATTAAGCTAAGCTACATTAAACACGTTGGAAACATAAATATTGGGGAACAAGTTCTATATTTACAAGATTTATTCAGCCAAGGAAGTATCATCCATGGCCCGGGAACTGAGGAACCCGTTATCAAGGTCAAGATTTTATCAGCAGGTCTCAGATTCTCACATCTGTGTTTCACCCAGAGCTTGATTAAGAGTTTAGAAGCCTGGAAAACTCTCCCTTTTGCTCCAGCTCCTGCTTTAGAATTAATTGTTTATTGATCCAACAGGAGGAAAATATTCTCTCTTGCTGCAGAGGAGCTGCTGGGAGCTGAGCCTGTTGTCAAAAGTTGTTTTATCACTTCCATAAATTCCAGCTGCAGTGACTTCCTCAGCTTCAATCGCCCTGATTCCCTGGACACACTCACAGGTCCCTCCGACAGCTTTGGCAGGCTACAATGCCCAGATTCCCACTTTCAGGAACCCCCAAATCCATCAGACTGCCCAGAGGGATCAGCAGTGGCTCCATTCAAAATCCACTAGTCCAGGTCCTCTAACACGTGTAAATCCCATTTTATCCCCACCTGCCTGGGCAGTGCTGAGCACCAGAGGGGCACAGTGGCACAGGCAGGAGAGCAGGGAACCTGCTGGGGCTTGGAAATCCCCATCCTCATCCTCATCCCTGTCCCAGCATCTCACAACCCCCACAGTAGCACCAGCCCAGAGTCCAAAAGAGCCTTTTTAATTTATTTTTTTTTCCCCTAGGCAGAGAAGCATCCTAGAGGGGAAATGCAGGCCATCTGGCAGGGCCCACGGGAGCGTGCACTTCCTTCCACCTTTGGGAAAAACAACAGCAAAACCCTGGGAGAAACCAGCTTTTCCCATCAAGGAAACCTTCTGGATCCCCTTCCTCCCACTCAGGACCCATTCTCTCAGCCCCTGAGCCTCCCAGGTGACGAGGGGACACATCCACAGTGGGTAATGGAACAGGAGAGGGATCCTGTGCGTGTTTCTACCCATCAGAAATTCAACCTTGCCTGGCAGGGAAGGGACGAGGATGCCCGGAGCATCTGCATGCAAGCCAAGGGGAGAGCTGCCTTCAGACTGGTTTGTTAGAGGCTCAAAACAATCGTGATCCCAGTAACTAACAAAATGACAGAGAAGACGATTTTGCTTCCTCATCTGGTATCCCAGCCTGTCAATTAATTTGCAGGAACATACATCCCAAAATACCTCAAACAATCCCAGCAGAAAGCACTGGAACAGCACCAACAGCAGCCACTGCCTGTGCAGCGAGGGGAGGGAGGGAGGGAGGGAGGGAGGAGAAGCTGCTGTCAGCAGCACCGAGCACCCCAGCCCAGGCAGGGATGGAGCATCCCGATGGGAGAGCTCTCAGCTCCAGGCTCCCAGCTCCGCACAGCCTCAGCTGCAGCTCCATGACTGCAGCACCTCCAGCACAACCCCCTCCGCCTTCCCCTGGCTCACAGCTCCCCCCCAGCTCCCCTTTCTCTGCCACGGCCCTCAGAAAGGAGCAGATCTGCCATAAGGACTCATTATCCACTGAGCTCTCACCCCGTAAGGCTGTAAATTAAAAGAGAACTCAAATAAATTACGGAACTTCCCTCATGCCTTTTATTATCTCAATAACCTTCAGAGGGATTTATCCACCGTCAGCTGAGCAGCTGAGAGCTGTGCCGACAAACTAATTCAAGAAATGCACAGCTGAAAACCTTTGCGCACCGAAGGAGCAATTTGGCCCAAGATCTGGAGAGGGCACTGAGGGGACCCTCACCCCCCCAGTGCCCAAAGCCAGCTGGCTCAAGCCCCACTAACGCAGTCCCCTCCAGCTGGGGAGGTTCCCCTCAGCCACGGTGGCAAAAGAGCTCAGCTGTCCCATCCTGGGTGGCAAAGAGGAATCCTGCTGTGCAGGGCAGGGTGGCAAAGCAGCAGCAGCTGCGTGGAGGGACGGGCTCTGCCAGCAGCACAGGCTGCCCAGCCATCCCAGGGCCGGGGATGTCATCCTGCTAATTCAGGATGACATGTTCTAGTGACGGGAGATGGGGAAACGGTGAAACTGGGAAAGAAAAATCCCAGTCCTTGTCAGAGGGGCTGCTGAGCGCAGAGCGTGCGTCACTGGCCGAGTCTGGTGGAGGAAGGCTGGAAGAGGTGGTTTTACAAAGGGGACATCACAGAGAGCAGGGGTTGATACCCTAAAACCTCCCCTGGTGCCCAGAAGCAGCAGGAAAGGACAGGAGAGGCTCTGCCACAGCCCTGTCACCAAGCACAGGGTGCCCATGAGAGACGCAGCCTCGCACCAAGCGGGCTCCCAGGGAGGCGTCTGCCAGCAACGGCTCCTTCAGCACCTCAGTCCTGCCTGTCCCCACACGGTGCCCGAACCGTCAGGGAAGAGCAAGAGCTGCCACTGCCAGGCTGGGGCTTCCCAGCCCCTCTGTCCCCAAAAGCAACTGGCAGAGGCTCACAAGCTGCTGCGGCCACCCGGTTGTGTGCCCTGTGCCAGGGCTCTCTGCGGTGCCAAACAATCACAGAGATCGCTCCAAAGGAGCGGGGGAAAATAAAAATTCTTCAGTATTTTCTGTGAAACAACAAACAGAGCCTCAGCACCTCTCCCTGGAGCCAGGAATGAGCTACGACCAACAGCCAGGTCCAGGCAGCCCTGCCAGCCCCAGCCACTGCAATCAGCCCTCCCTGAAAATTACCAACTCCAGGCTCTTTCTCCATCTGTTATCCAGAAAAACAGCCTTAATTTCTTGCTTTGTGAGGCTTTATCATGCCTCAACCATTTTAGCCTGAAAACAGGAAGCTGTTTGGGAAGCAGAGTGCCTTCATCTCTGCACTGTACCCAGCACGGCCAGGCCTCCGGCTCTGGGTATGAGCAGGCTGCAAACAGCACCGGGCAGCCCAATGCACCCCCAAACCACAGAGAGCTGAACCTCAAGGCCCGGACATCCCAGAGAATGCCGGGCACTTCAGAAGGGAAAAAGAACAAGGCACTCCCCAATGGTGATCTGTGCCCACCGTGGGATGTGCCCCCCAGGACACAACGCAGCAGCCAGAGCCGCCCTGCCCCAGTGCCAGGCATCTCTGGAAGCACCAAATGAATGCCAAACCTTCACCAAAAGCAGCCGAAAATAGCTGGGATTGTTAATGTCACGTTCACTGGAGTGAGAAGCCGAGAAATCCCTGCTCCCCCCATCCCTCCGCCTGCACACGCGAGCGCTGCCAACGCCTCGCCAGGCTGCTCCCCCCGAGCGGATGGGGCTGTGCCCCCAGCTCCGGGCACACACTGCCCGAGCAGGGCCTGCCCCACACACAGCCCTGCCCCGACCCCACACCGCGGCTCTTTACTTCAGATCTGCCCTGGCGCCTTCGGAGGTGACGCTGCAAGCGATGCTGCGAGTGCTGAGCGCGGCGCAGCTCCTGGCACGCACAGCTCTGGGGACCGGGAAAACGGCTGGAGAATGGCACCGGGCATTTCCACATGGATAATGGCACTGGGCATTTCCACACAGCACACACATTACCCAGGTGAGCCCCGAAAGGCCTTCGGCACTCACCCGCCCCTCCCGGCGAGCATACCTGCACAGGGAGCCCGTCTTGCAATGAAATTCCTGGAGACAAGCAGGAATTCAGGAGAAGAAAAGCCCAGGGAAAGCTGCCTCGCTAGCCTGACTGCCCCACAGCTCACCCAGCCCAAGCGAGACCCTCTCTTTCTCCTGCTTTAGCCTGACTCCCCCTCAACCAACTTTTTCCTACAAATTACCTTGACCTGGAGGCTGTGATGACAATTCCAGGCTGCCGTTAGCAGCTACCCCTAACTAAGGGGCATTCGAATCCCTAACACAAACTTAAAGGGGCCCCTCGCACATCGCATGTCACCCCTTGACCGATCCGGCTTAGCCACGAACCCTCACGGGCTCCGGCACCGCCGCCACGGAACCCGATCCCGGAGCGCGGCGGGGCCCGCCCGGTGCCGGGGTGGACGCTGCTTCCCTCCCCCGGCCTCCCCCGCTCCGCCCGGAGCCGCCAGCCTTCCCCCGGGATGCGCTCCGGCAGCGCCGCCGCGGGGCTGCTCTCGGTGGGCATCCCTCCCTCCCTCCCTCCCTCCCCAGAGCCGCCCCGGCGGAACTTCGCCTCCCCCGCTCCCCTCCCCGGTGCCGCCGGGCGGGGGTGTCACGGTGCCGCCGCCCCCGGGAACTCACGCGCTCAGACGTCCCCGCCGCGGCGGCGCAGGGCGGCCGCGGGTCCCCGCCCGCCGAGCGGCATCTCCCGAGCACCGGCGACCGGGCTCTCCGGGCTGGCTCGGGCTCTCCCGGCTGCGCTCACCGGGCCGCCTCGGGCTCTCCGGGCTGGCTCGGGCTCACCGGGCCGGGTCGGGCTCTCCGGGGTGCGCTCACGGGGCCGGCTCGGGCTCTCCGGGCTGCGCTCACCGGGCCGGCTCGGGCTCTCCGGGCTGCGCTCACCGGGCCGGCACGGGCTCTCCGGGCTGCGCTCACCGGGCCGGCTCGGGCTCCCCGGGATGCGCTCACCGGGCCGCCTCGCACGCGGCTGCGCCCGCGCCACCGGAGCCACCGAGCGCGCGCGTCCGCCCCCGGCCCCGCCCCGCGGCTGCCGCCCCCCGCCCGGGGTCCCCTCCCTCTGCGGGGACACCCGAGCGTGATGGGGGGGTCGGGACCCTCTGTTCCCGGCCCCGGACCGTGCCCGCCGGCCGCTCCGCACACGCTCCCGCCGCCGCGCCACGAAAAGAGCCGGGGTTTGGCTGCTTCTCCCCCCAAAACGAGCCTCCGGCAGCGGCCCCGGAACGGAGCGGATCGCCCCGGGGCTTCCTCCCGATCCCTCCCTGCCCTCAGCAGCACCGGGCGCTGCGGCCCCGCGGGTGGTGAGGAGCAAAGACCCCTGGATAACGCGGATCAGGGACACTGATTCCATGGCTGTGCATCCGCCTGGACGCTGGGTGGGATACCCGGGCACTGAGTGGGATACCCGGGCTCACGACAGCCCCTGGCAGGACGGCAGCGGGGAAGGGGAAGGGGATTTCCAATCCTCACTGCAAATCCTGGGAAACGCAAGGCAGCGCCGGGAGCCCACAGGATGTGGGCTGGTAGCATCCCCCAGACTCACTAAAGCTCCGTGCGTGTCTCAGCCCCTTACCCTTTCTTCCCTTTCCATCACATTTAAGGATCTCTGGGCAGTGATCCGGGCATTCCCACCGCAGCTGGAAGCTTCCTGGGGTGTTATGCAAGAGCAGACCTCTGGCATTCACGGCTCTCTCGTTCTCCGGCTGCTCATCTCCTCCCCTGGGAAGCCAGCGGAGCGGCGCAGACCTGCGCTATCGGACTAAGCACAGCCCGGCTGTCAGCGCTCCTGCTCTGCCCTTTCCTGGGCTCGCTGCCGGGAGGTTCCACCTCGGAGAGAGCCGTGAGCAGCAGCGGCTCCCTCAGAGTGGGCAGCCAAGCCCCCGAATCCCGCCGGCCTAGGGGATGTCACAGTGCAGTGACAGTGACCTGCCCCTGCCGGCGTTCCTGGATGGGGCTCAGCACCTTTTCCTGGCTCAAACCATTTATTTGTGGTTCCCAACCGTTAAGGCTGTGGTGAAGCTCCCCAGGCTCTATTTCCTGAGAAGTATCTGGAACATCTACAGCCTACCTGAGCAGGAAGTTATCTCCTGTGACTTTAGCACAGGGTCATCTCTGAGACTTTCTCAGGCTCCTGCAGAGCTCACCCGCAGCCTCCCAAAGCAGGCGCTGCTCCCCCTCCCCTCACACAGCTCCCGTCCCACTCTGGACAAAACCATCAGGGTTGTGAGGAGCCACCAGGCGAGTGAGGACCATGAAGGCACGGACTGCACCTCACCCATCCCCACATCTATTTTGTACGATCCACGGGTGTATTTTTAGCCCCCGGAGCCGAGCGCAGCAGCCTTGTTCTCCCGACAAAGCCGGCAGGCCCCGCTCGGCTCTGCCCCGCTGTGCCGCTGCCTCACGCTTCGCCGAGGCTGAAGATGCTTTAGGCAGCAGATTTGGAGAACGAGGAGATGGCAATGCGGGAGAGAGCAGCTCTGCAAAATCTTCCCTGTATCCCAAACCTCGGATCCCGGCTGCCATCCGCTCCTGGAAACGAGAACTGGCTCTGGCCTGGGAGGCGCAGCCCCGAGAGCGGGAGGGGCACGGAGCGGCGGCGCTGCGGGATCGGGATCGGGATGGGATGGGATGGGGATGAGGATGGGGATCGGGATGGGGATGGGGATGGGGATGGGGATGAGGATGCCGGCATTGTTAAGCGACCCCCGGCAGAGACCCGAGCCCCGGCACCGGGACACCCGGGCGGGGAACCAGCAGGGGGGAACCCACCACAGAAACCTGCCCGGGGATCTCCAGCAGGGTGAGTGTAGGAGCGCCCTCCCGGCCGTGGGGGAGGAGGAGGAGGAGGAGCAGGCGGGGGATAATGGCTGAGGATGCACGGAGCGGCAGCGGAGGGAAGAGCAGCCGCTAGAAACAGCACAAGGCAAGAAACCCCTGCAAGGCTGTTTGTGAACCGCGGGAACAAGTATTACTCTGGGAAAAATATGTTTTTCCTTTTCTCTTAGCCGATTTCACAGCCTATTTGCCATCAGGGCCTCCATTTGGAGGCAGCCAGAGTTGTTTAAATTACTGCTGCTGGGATTTTTTTTTCTTTAAGGAAGACGAGGTTTTCCTCAGAGCTACGGCTGGAGTACAGAGATGACAAGGCCCACTGTGGCTCCATCTGGGCTTTTTCCTGAACACAGCTGCTGGAACGTGGAGCCCCACAGCCCCAGGGATCCCCTCAGTCCCAGCATCGTCCCCCAGTCAGGGCAGCCAGTCCTGGAATCTCCTCCACAAGGCAACAGAGGCACTCAGTACCAGGGAGAGACACCGGACAATGAACAACACCCCCACAACCTCCCCCATGGCTCTCAGGTGCCCAAAGGATGTCCAGCCCCCTCCTCACGACTGTGCCTAGAGAGGGGAGGTTTGCAGCAAGTTCAGCTCTGACCCAGCCCCAGCAGCTCGAGCCTGGATCTGCCAGAGCTTCACCTGCCAGCGCCTGTCCCACCAGAGGGCCGGGGGCACGGTGCCAGCTGGAGCTCTCCCCAGAGAGCCGCCAAAACACCGGGCACCTGCACCGCAGTGGAGAAGGGGGGATGACACGGCAAGACCCGGGGTTGTTTTTTTGGCAAGTGTCAGATGCCCTGACCCAAAAAACCCAAAGCGGAACGTGCAGTCCCAGCGAGGCACAGAACAGACACGCTCAGACTGCAAAGAACTGTGGGAGGAGCAGGGAGAGCCAGGCTGATGGGTTCTGCAATAATGCTTTTTTAAATATAATTTCCGATAGATTTTATAGCTAAGTTATGTAACATAATGAGCAAATCTACAATGCAATTGCCACTGCACATTAACAGCGAAATCCTGAGCCTCTATTACACTAACAAACTTATTAAATCAGTGAACATTGCGCTGCATCAGTCAATTATTGAAACAATGCCAAGATCGGGAGAACAATCTGATACCCATTACAGGGAGCAGGGATGTGACCGGGGCTGCCCGCAGCGCCGCGTGCTTTGGAGCATTCCAGGTATTTATGGCACCGATGGACACTTCACCTGCCGGCATTCCCTGCCCCAGGGAGGGAACGAGCCCGAAGCCAGCCCTGTGCCCAGAGCCCAGGTGCCTGCTCGGAGCAGGAGGAGGATGGGGAAGCGCCCCTGGTCCCGCTGCTGGGATTGCCCTGATGGAGCTCGGGGACAGAACTCACCCTGCAAAGAGGCAAAGCCCTTGGAACAGCGAGGGACACACGGCAGCGGGTGCTGCCGAGCTCTCGGACACCGCTGTCCCCTCCCCGGCACCGCCTCGGGCCCCACGGCTGCACTGATCCCCAGCCACAGCCTCATCCCTGGGCTGCCTGCCCCCAGCCCCTTCCCACAGCATCCCTGGAGCAGCAGGTGGGTACGGAAGGGTCGGGATTCAGCCGTCACTCGGGCTGAGCTCATCCCTGGCTCCAGGACTGCGGCCACACGCTGCCACACAGATTTCCAGGGCAGGGCACTGCTCCAGCACCACGATGGGCCATGAGAAGCCTGGCAGGGGTTTGGCCCTGCAGGCTCCCAGCTCTCACATCCCCTTCCCTGTGAAATCCCATCAACACCAACGTGCCATCCTCGGGAGACCGACAAATGGGAAATAAGGTGAGCTTGGGGAAACCTGGGAAGATGTCCATGCAAACACCTCAGCAGAGTGTGCCTTGCACCTCGGTGAAGTGATTTGACACAGCACTAATTATGCAAATTAATCATCGGTAAATTAGATCCTTGGTTATTTATTTATTTTGCCCAGCAGGAGCAGCACCCGGAGAGAGGAGCAGCTCCATTCTGGCTGGGAAGGAATGTTTGGTAACATGTTGCATGATCTGGCCTCCCCACATTCCTGCTCAGATGAAATTTGGAATTGATTTGCTGGTATCACACCGCTCCCAGCCCTCAATATGTCATGGCAGCTAATGAACCGTGCCAGGGACACATTTATAACCCACTATTAGCTGCTTCCTTCGCAAAGAGATTTTTTTTCCCCCCTCTTTGCTCTGATGCTCTAAAACTTGCAAAAACAAACCAGACATCACACACACAGAAAAAAACCCAATCTCCAGCACACCAAAATCACCACAGCAAACATGTCTCCTGAAAGTCAACTGCTTGTGTGATTCCCATCTTCCCTCTTGGACCCAGCTCTCAAACAGCTACAGAAAATCACCCAAAACACCACTGATTTTCCCCTGGGTTCCTTCCCAGCCCCTGCTCCCTCCGGGCAGAGCAGCTCCGAGCAGACCAGAGAGGAAGAGGCTTCCACACCCCGCTCCCTCCTCCCCACAGCAGCAGCTGGAGCTGGGATCTCGCTCCAAAGGAGGAGCAGGGAGGTGATGCTGGGGACAGAACTGGAAAGGCCCAGGAAGGCAGCGGAATTCCCCTTCACTCCAGCACACATCGCGACGGCAGCGACAACTCTATCGGGGGAACAAGAGCTAATTAAATTTACTGGGATCATTGAAGAAGAAATTATTTAATATTCTGCATGGAATTTAATATCTGAAAGCATGAATGGCCCTGTTTCATCAGAGATCTGTTCCTTCCAAACATTCAACTTTCCTGTTCGGAGGCAGCCGTGCCGCCGAGGGACAGGCAGGGCCGGGGTAGGACCTGCCAGCGGGAGCCAGGGAGAAACAAACAGCGGGAGAGCGGAGCGGTGCCGCATCCTCGGGCGCTCCCGACGGAGCAGCAGCTCTGCCATGCAGGGAGAGCAGCCTCCCGAGGGGCTCTGCTGGCTCCTCTGAGGGAGGATCCTCCCGTCACCATCCACCGGAGCTCCCACGCGGAGCTGAGCGCGCACGTCCCGCGGGGCTCTCGGCTGGTGACCTGCCACAGCCCCTGTGCTCCTCCATCCAACGGGGCTGGGTTGGGCACACCAGCATCCAGGAATTTCCCACAGGGAACCTTCACCTCGGCTGTGCTGGATCGGCCCTGAGCACCTTCTGCACTGCAGGAGGAGCCCGGCACTGAGCTCTCTCCCCACCAGCTGCAGGATGTGCCATTCCCCAGTGCTGGCAGGTCCCCTGTGACTGTCCCAGGGCTGGCCACACATCCTTGGCATAAAACCAGCATCTCTCTGGTGCAGCAAGAGCCACCAGGGCTGGGCTCCCCCAGGGACGTGCCAGCCTTGTGCTGGAGACCCCCAGCTCCAGCCCCTCGGCTTCACTGTCTCCCTCTCTCCGCCCTGGCAACATCTCCTTCCCCTCACACATAGAAGGGATGATAAGTAGTGATAACTTTGCTTCTGTATTTGTGTCCCCAAAACTTGCAGCTAATTCCTGTAGCTGCCAGCATGGAGGCACTAATACCTCTGTGAAAGACAAAGCAATTATTTCTAAACATAGCTTGTTCCTTGCATTGTCACCACCCAAACCACCCAACCCCTGGGCCGCTCTCAGCATCTTCCTCTAACTAGCAGGGGAGGAAAGAAAAGATTTTTTTTTCCTCAAAAAACACATCCCTGCTCCTCCCCAGGTGACAGAGACACCAGTGCCTGACCCAGACAGAGGCACATCCGCTGTGCTCCAGTGTCTCCAGCTGGATGGAGACACCGTGTCTGCCGCAGGACCCTCTGCAGCACCAGACCTTGTTATCCTGTGGGTCTGCTCTTGAGACACTAAAACGAGCCATAAAATGACGAGTGAAGTGAAATGAGGGATGTAAGAAGCAGGGAGAATGTAAATGGTGGCACTGGCACAAGCACAGCGCCCACAAAGCGCCTGTCCCCACGCCTCAGCACCGGGGAGGGGACACAGCTCGTGCACGGCTGTCCTGGGGACCCCTGCCCCTCCCTCAGTGCCCACCCTATGGAGCTGTGAGGGGTTCAGAGCCCTTGGCCAAGACACGGTACCCCCAGACCCGTGAGCAGCCTGGGCTGGGCAGGCACAGGGAAGAGCTGCAGAGTTAATGAGCAGGCACAGGCTCCCCAGCGAGGGCTGGAAGCAGGCGGTACCTGGAGGCAGCACACCTGGGTGACCTACATACCTCCACTGATGGAATGTTCAGTGTGCTGTCCAAGGGCTGGGCACCGAGAACCTGCTGGCTCTGGCACAGAATGGAAGCTCTGCCTCCAGCCCTCCCGGCCTCAGCTCTCACAGGGGTTTATGGGAGCAGGGGAGAGCAGGAGCAGCACCCCTGCTCTGGGATTTTGGCCAGAGGCTCACCCAGCTCCCAAAGCAAGGGGCTCACAGCCCTGGGCAGGGCACTGGGATCCTGCTTTGGCTGCTTCCCGTTCCATCCCAGTGGTGTCCTCCGCATCCCGCCCTGCCCAGAGCTGCCTCCATCCCCAGCTGCCACATGGGCAAGTGCCTGGGGTGCTCCGGAGCCACCCAGCACGAGCTGGGCCCGGCGATGGAAGCGGCTCTGGGTGTGTCACACCTGCAGCTCCCAGGGGAGGGGACCCCGCAACACCCCTGAGCCCCCACTGGGGACCCTCCCTGTGAACGGCCCTTAGAAATATTGCCATAACGCTTCATAGTCAACCTGCGGTACCACAGCCAGTAATTAACAGCTACATTTTAATTAAACATCGATTAGCAACTAATTAGTCTAATGATTAGTCACCTGAAGGAGACAAAGCAAAATATTGGGGCTGCCAAGATAGGAGCAGGAGAAGACAAATGATGAAAGATGAGAGGCAGCCGAAATTCTTCCTCTGCTTCCCTCTGGGCCACACATTTCCTCATGGTTTGGTCCTTTACAGATGAAGTTTCGAGGTGAATTTTCCTAATTGTGGCAATTCTGTCAGAGTCTCAAGTGAGTGGTGGGGAGGAGACTGAGTTATTTCATCTTTCCCACCATGTCTCAGGTTGTTAATGTAGCTAAAGAGCCTCTCCCAGCCCGGGGAGACTCAGTGTCACCGTAACAAAGTCAAGTTTTGTGCCTGCAGAGTCCCGAGGAGATCCCTGTGCAGTGCAGAAGCCTCTGGGGAGCAGCAGCGTGTCCTTGGCACCCCTCAGACCCCTCCAGCTCCCCTGGCTGGGGGACTGCGGCGACCAAAGCCTCAGGCCTCCACTGGCAGGGCTGAGGGACATTGAACACCTCACACATGTCCTGGCACTGGGATTGGTACAATCAGTGGGGACGGGTCAGGGGGAGGCAGCTGAGTGGACACTGACACCTTCTTCCTCCTCCTCCTCCTCCTCCTCCTCCTCCTCCTCCTCCTCCTCCTCCTCCTCCTCCTCCTCGTGCTGGGAAGCCCCCAGAGCTCCTACACCAGCATGTCTGCTCTGGGCAGAAGGGCCAGGGCTGGGCTGTCTGCAGGCACTGCTGCTGCTGGGCACGGCCACGCTGTGGACTGGGAACAGCTGGGAACAGCTGGGAACAGCTGGGAGATGTCCTGGGAAGAGCCCCCAGTCTCCCTGTCCTGCCCACGCTGAGCCAGGACACCCAGCTCCACCCGGCTCCTACACTGGAGCCTCCCCCAGCTGGGGCACGGGGCTCTGGCAGCAGAGGGGCAGCAGCTCCGGCTGCGGCTCTTCCATGCTTCTACAAAGCAATCTGCTCCTTGGGCTCCTCTGTTCCTCCCTCTTATGCAACTGCACAAAATGTAGAGGAAAACAATCCCCTGGATGCTAATTTATCTGAGGAGCTCGAGCAGCTTTGCACAAGGCAGCAGTTCCAGCAGGATAAAAACAAAGGGAACAGCCATGTCTGAAAGGCTGCTCCTGAAATCTGCCCTGCCTTCTGTGATCCCACCCTGCCCAGCTCCCCACAGGGGTCCCTGCCCACCTTCCTGCTTCCCACATCCATCCCTGCATCCCCGCCTGCATCTCTGCCTCCTGCTGCTTCCTGCATCCATCCCTGCGGCTCGTCCCCACCCCTGCCTGCATCCCACTCTGGGCAGGGCTCTGGCTCTGCTCACCCACTCAGAGCAGCGAGCTGGGGGTGGTGGGATCCAGCATCAAACCACGCACCTGCCCTGGGGCTGGGCTGCTCGGAGCTGCCAATCCCCAGGGACGCGTGGGGAGATCCCAGCCCGTGCCCCCACACACAGCCCCTCACTGCCAGCCTCCCCTGGCATGGGGACCTCTGACAATTACAGGTTCCATGGTGCAAACCAAGGATTTTAGAGCGGCCCAGGCAGGGGATTGATTTCTTGTTTTGTTTTAAGTGCAGCTAATGTAATAGGTAATTTATTTAAATTGATAGCACAGACAGGAACTACGTTTTTCTCTCCTCTGAAAGGATTCTGCTGTGTTGGGTGATCCAGGTGAACTGCAGAGCTGGGCTGAGGGCCCTGACACCTCCCAAAAGCTGCCTTGATCAGCTTGTCATATTTTTCAATTCATTACATCCATTCCAGCAAACAACCACTATGGATTTTTTTGTTACAACAGCTCTCTCTGTGTTAGCTGTGTGTGAGCTGGTACCTGCCTTAACCACTTTCAGTAAAGCTTTTCCCCCAGGAAGGGGTCAGGGACCCCCACAGCCCCCCAGCTGACCAGGGAGAGGGGCTGAGGGGTCCCCCAGGCAGACAGCCCAGCCCAGATCCTCATCCTGCTGCCCGAGCCTGGTCCTGGCTGGGACCTGGAGCTCCTCTGGGATGCTCAGAGCCACTGGCCATGGGCACAGCAGAGGGGAGGGAGCACCCCTGGACTGTGAGGGTGGCTCTAACACCTTTGGGAGCCACTTTTAGTGCTCTCCACGAGACCCCTGGCTGTGCTGAGCCCCAAGCAGCACGTCCCCACCACAACCCCATGAATGAGTAAATCACTGTAGCTCTGTGCCCAGCTCTTCTGACCCATCCTGATGAGAACCTTCCCCTCGCTGTCTCCAAGTCATGGGGTGTGGGGACACATCCTGCAGGCAACAGAGCCCCGGGGAAGTGAACAGGGCTCTGGGAGGGCTGCAAGGTCCCCCAGGAAGTCCTGCAAGGTGTGTCTGAGAGCCCAGTGAGAGGCACTAAACAGGGAAGGAGCAGGGGGCTCAGGTGGGGGTGGAGGCTCCTTGGCACCTCCATCAGTGCCCAGGCCCTGCATCCCCAGCGATCCCAGAGCCTCCCCAGCCCCCGGGAGGAGCCAGCCCAGGGCCCCTGGTGACAGGTTTTCAGCTGAAGCTGCTCAGTGTCTCCTGGCAGCTGCAGGTGATCCCAGCGCTGCCACTGCGGCTGCACCGAGCTCGCTGCGGATCTGATTACGCGATAAGGAACATCAGAAATGCAACTTGTTGCCGACTTCCCAGAGTAATTAATTTCATCTGTATTGAACAAATGACATAATTTGAGGATTTCTGGGTTATGGATTAAGTAAAGACCAGATGAGAGCATCCTCATTGGCTCGGAGATTAATTAACAGTGTGAAGTGAAGCGAGCTCGCTCCTCTCCCCCGGCTGCTGCAGTTTGAATCCAGCTGCCCTGCGCTGTCCTGCCGTGGGAAGCAGCACCTCCATCCATCGGGGCAGCTCCGGCCAGAGCTCCTTCCCACACCGGGACACTGGGGAATGCCAAGGAACAAAGCCCCACTTCCTCAAGGCTTCCTGCTGCCCTTCCTGGGGGAGCACTCCGTGATCCATCTCCTCCTCCTGGAGCACAGCCTCAGGCCAAAGATCTCCCCACACACACCTTCAGCTTCACTGAAGCTTTTCTGTGTGGGGCCAGGCAAACTGGGCTCGGTGCAGCTTTTATTCATGAGCCAGGCGTTAATTTAATGTGCCTTGCAATGCAGGATCTTTGATCCAGAGCAGCACCTAATTAATTATTTTCCCCTTCCTCTGTACCATCCCCTCACGGAGCGCTGAGGCCCCGAATGGAAAAGCTCCCTTCCAATGACTCTGCATAATGAGATGGATTTGGACTCCAGCAAATTTGTTCAGTTTTATGGAGTATTATATGAAAATGCTGTGAAATTAAGTTCTGTCTTTGCTATCACGCCATGGCCATCAGAGCGCTTTTATGTGCGGCGCTGAGACTCAAAGATGGGAACGGGAGTCCTTGCTGGAGTAATGTGGCAACCAGGGAGAGGGAGGAGCCGTGCAATGAGGATGACATGGTGCAGGGTTAGACTGGGAGATAATGAAGCAAACAAGAAAGGGATGCAGATGAAGAGGGCTGCAAGCAAAGAACCTGGAACTGGAGCGGCGGCAGGCAGGAGGCTCCGGCAGTGGGGAGGATGGGGAGGACAGGGAGGGTTTCCTTCCTCCTGTTTTCCCTCTAAAGCGCTCCAGGAGCCACACTCGTGACACGAGAAGGCAAATTCCACCATCCTGGGGGACACAGAAGACTCCCCAAGGGGAGCTGACTCTTGTCCAGCACACCTCTGTCTGGCCTGTCTCCTGCCTCCCCAGCAGCTCCTTTCCTGAGCCAGCTCCCTCCCTGCCTGCTGATCCCCTCCTGTTCCTTCTCTCTCCTCATCTCTTCCCACCCCCAGCCTTCCGCCCCCTCCTCTTCTCATCAGCCCTGCTCCCCTGCATCTACCCCAGAGCGAGCTATTTTTTCCCTTGGCAACTTTATAACCCGTCTCCTTGCCTGACAGCAATTAAGTAGATGCTTCGCTTCCAATCCCATGGCCCATAAACATTGGGAAAAGCAAACGTTATAAAGAAGCAAACAATCAGATGTGCACACAGATGTGCACACACGTGTACAGGCAGACGGGGACAAACGGGGGACACGGGGAGAAGCTGGGGGGGACGGCTGAGCCCCTTCTTTGTGCAGTCTGGAGTCCTCACACAGGCTGCAGACCCCAAAAAGCACAGCACAGGGGAGAGGAGAAGGGAAGGAGAGCAGCACCATCCATCCCTTCAGCTCCCTGGCCCCAGGGCTGCCTTTCACACTGCTCCCCCTCGCAGCTCCAGCACTCAGAGAGAAGTAAAATGGCCAAAAAACACACACACACACAAAAAAAATAAAATAGAAAGAGGCAGCTCACTCCCCCACTGTGATGGATGGGATTTTTTGGTGCCTGACAGGCCTTGAGCCTCTGGGGACCAGCACTGATAAATCACACCTTTCAGTTTGCCGTGAACATCTTCACTTTCCCAGCGGAAAGCACGGCCCCAGGGGCACAGCGGGGACCCCCGGCCACCCCCCGAGGTCCCCTCCCCTCCTGCCTGTGCTGGACAGACTCCTGCGCTCCCCAATGCCCAGCACAGCTGGCTCTCACCGGGGGCTGTGCCGGAACACTCAGCACATCAGCAGCTCCAGCCCGAGTGCTGCAGCCACGGCCCCGCAGGGACACAGGGGCTGGGCAATACTGGCACGGAGCTTGGCAAACACAGCTTGGATAAAATCAGCTCCTCCCCGGAGGAGTTGAAGCACAAACTAAAAAGAAACCGGTTAGCGAGAGAGTACAAAATCCAGGCGATTCCTGCGGAGCTCTGGACGTGGCTGTGAATCCAACGGCCACAACTGTATCCCCAAGCTATCAAGAGAAAAATCAAGATGTGGACAGAACTAGATTGGTCATAGGTGAAAAACAGCTCAATTATTTCTAGTGCCAGAACCACAGAAGGGCACTTCCCTCCGTTCCTGATCCACAACCTCCCACTAATTAGCAGAGCTCGCAGAGAGAAAAACGCTCCGAGCTCCAGAAGGAGCCGCAGCGAGAGGTGCCACACACACCTGAGCTGGAACAGAGCTCCAGCACCACCCCGGCACAATCCCGAGGGGCTGGGCGGGATCGGGCCGGCTCAGGGAGGTGACACAGGAGGGTTCTGCCCCCTGGCAGAGCAGTCAGGCTCCATGGTGATGAGGACTGTCCTGCCTCTGGACACCTGGATGGCCAGGCGGCCAGCCTGATGTCCTTCCCCATGCAGATGCCATGGCACAGGGTAACAGCCTGCAGGAGCGGAGCACTTGAGGAGGAAACAGAGATCCTTGAGGTTGGAATCAAGAATTCCTGATCCCGGAGAGGCACTGAGTGGGATGGAGGAGCAGGGCTGACCTGTGAGAGCAGAGCTCTGAGCAGAATCGAGCACGGTGCACTCTCGGTGGGGCTGGGTGGAGGACAGAGATAATCACAGGCATTTGCTCCCCAGGCTTTCCACTCTGCTCTTTGCAGGGATCTTTTAAAACTACCAATGCATTAAACTAAAAAAAAAAGTTACCAGGAAGCCCTGTCCCCTCCCTGCCAAAGTTCGGAACATGCTGTCATCAAGAAAAATGATGCTGGCAAGAGAGAAACCCGCTGGGGTTGCTGGCAATTTCCCAGGCTCCAGCCCCGATGAGTGTTTATCAATAATTTCAGGATCTGGCTGTCGCAGGCGCTGACGGGAGCGCGGGCAGGGACAGCGGGCAGCGAGTGGCAGCCGCGGGAAGGGAAATCAATTAACGGCTCGGCAGGAACGGGGATTTGCCGGCATCACGGGGAAAGGGGCCGCTCGCTCGGCTGGAACACGGAACGCTTAAATGCTGCTCTGTGACACGGAGGCAGGTCCCGAGCCGGGGTGACCACGGCCAGCCCAGCCCCAGGCAGAGCCAGGGATGCTCAGAGCCGGGTCCCGTGGGAGAGGGAATGACGGAGCAGCAGCGCTGTGTGTGCTCAGCTGCATCAGGCTGGCCCTGGCTGCAGGTCACAGCTCCCAGCTCCATCCCTGCAGGTCACAGCTCCCAGCTCCATCCCTGCAGGTCACAGCTCCCAGCTCCATCCTTCGGGTCACAGCTCCCAGCTCCATCCCTGCAGGTCACAGCTCCCAGCTCCATCCTTCGGGTCACAGCTCCCAGCTCCATCCCTGCAGGTCACAGCTCCCAGCTCCATCCCTGCAGGTCACAGCTCCCAGCTCCATCCCTGCAGGTCACAGCTCCCAGCTCCATCCCTGCAGGTCACAGCTCCCAGCTCCATCCCTGCAGGTCACAGCTCTTGCCCCCCGGAGCCTCACCCCCCTCACAGGGAAGTTTAATCTAACACCTAACCCAAATCTGCTCTCTTTCAGCTCAAAACCACTCCCCCTTGTCAGACGAAGACAGAAGCAAAAGCCCAAGCACCACAAGCCTTTGCCCAGCACGGCAGGGACCCGCTGAGCCTCTCCAGATGGGATGGCTCCAGGGGGCTCCTAAAGTTCCACATCCCCTTCTTTAGGACGAGCCCATCGTGCTGCCCACAGGAGGATGTGTCTCTTGGCACCCCGTGTCCCAGGCTGCCCTCCCCAGAACCAGCCAGTTCCCTGCTGGAGGGAATTTTCTTTCAAGCATTTGTCCCTGTGGGGAGCAGACTCGGTGCTCATTCCTGCACTCTCTGCCACGCTTCAGCTGTCCCTTCCAAAAGGAACATTTTAAATTAATATTAATACTCTGCATCATGTCAGACCTTCTCCTGCATTTCTGCTCTCTCCCGGAGCACCTTCCCTGCCTGTCCCACCCCAGCAGTGAGGTGATTCCACAGGCAGGGCGGGAGCTGCCGGGTGTTCCTGAGTTCTGCTGGGGCTGTAATGGGTTGGTGACGCTGTTACATTCACGAGTGTTTCAGGAGAAAGAAAAAGGCTACTGGTGTTCATATGCTCTTGCTGTATTATTTAAGAGAAGCCATTTGAGAACACAGGAGAAGCAGAGTCTGCTCCCAAAAGGAGGGAAAATAATGGAGGGGAATATTTGCAAAAAGCTCAGTTAAGTAAATATTTTATGCCAAATAATGTTACGGCTTTTGAATGATGCATGCAACAGAGTTGAAAGGAGGTGAGGCAGGGAGCGAGGAGCACGTGGTGAGCAGGGAGGTGTCGCTGAGGGGAGAACGAGGTGCCTTGGGCAGCGCCTCTCACCCTGGCAGGGCTGTGCCGCTTGCAGGAACCGCACGGGAGAAAAGCAGCCCTGCATGGGAGCAAAGAACGGGCAGAGAGCAGGCAGAGGCACTGCCCCGGCCCAGGGGGAAGGGACAGGCAGGGAGAGCAGGAGAGAGGGCAGGAGAGCAGGGCACGGAGGAGGAGTTTCTCTGGGCAGAGGAATTCTCCTCCCGGCAGGCGCAGGGTGAGCAGCTGGCATGAGGGAAGCACAGAGAGGAGTAAAATACCATTAAGTGTAATAAGAAATGTACTTAATCAATGAGCTCTGCAGCTGAGGATCAATGAGGGGCAGACACAGCCATTAGCTAAGAAAGCTGAGGAAGAGCCGCAGGCCCAGATGGAGCGGTCGATGCCAGGATTAACCAAGCTGTCCCAGGTGGAGAGCAGAGCCAGGCTGCAGCCACAAGGCTGGCCCTGCCCTGCTCCACAGGGCTCAGACGTCACCAAGGAGCAGAAAGAGGAGCCCAGGCTGCTGAGGAGCCTCAGGCTGAACCCTGGGAATCACCACAAGTATTCAATAGCAGAGACCAGGGAATGGGACCAGACCCCCCTCATCACCACCCAAGGACATCACTTGGCTGCAGAGAGCAAGAGACAGAGTTTTCCTCCCTGCTCTCATCCTTTTGTCTCTCTCCTCACCTTGGGTGCTGGCCAGATCCCTCCCCAAGGACCCCACCTGTGAGGAGCTGGCTCAGCCTGGAGCAGCTCACGCTCCCGAGGAGGGGCTGCCCCAGCCCGGGGAAGCAGAGCTGCTGCCGAGTCAGGGCTTGGCCAGCCCCAGCCTTGAGCGGTGCCCGGGTGTCCCCCGAGCCTGGAGCCACCCGGCTGAGTCCCCGCACGGCTTCCTCAACAGAGAGGCTTGATTTTCAACCCATGAGCAAATTTAGCACTGGGGAAGGCAGACAGCAAGTGGGTACAGCCTCTGGGGCTCTGACAACGCTGCCAGTGACTCAACCTTGGAGAGGAGACCCTCCCTGGGCTCCCGACCCTTCCCTGCAGGGGCTGGGGGACGGGGCCATTTCGGGGGTCTCTCCAGTCTCCCCCACGCTGGACAGTGAGTCCAGCCCCGCAGACAGATGTGCCGGGACCCCACGGCTCCCGCATGGGCTCCCGCAGGCACCAAGGCAGCAGCTGCTCGGGGCAAGCCTCAAACTCCTGCCTGCTGCTACCGGCAGCCGGGTCCCGCCCGAAGAGCCCCCCGCAGCACTCAAAGCTTCTTTTCCCACCTCCTTCCTCTTTTCCAGCCCTTCCAAGCAGCTTGGCTGGAGCCCCTTCCTCCCTCCATCTGCCTCAGAGCTCGGGCCAAGTCCGGGGCTGCTCCTGGTTCCGCACAAGAGCCCGTGAGCGCTGCTCGGTGCCTCCCATCCCCAGCAGCCCCACGGGCTCCCCTTCGGTCCCCCCAGAGCCCGCAGCTGCAGCAGCAGCCTTTAAGCACACGGTGCTGGCACAGAGGTTTTGGTAACGCTGCTGAGCTCAGGCTGCCCTCGGTGCTGAGCGGCCGCCTGCCCCAGCACTGCCCCAGGGAGCTGCAGGGCTGCCCACGGGGTGCTGAGCACATCACTCTTCCAAAGGCTGGAAACAGGCTGGGACACCAGGCACGACAGTTCCACTGCCAGGAGGTTTCTCTGGGCTCGTGTTCTCTATTTTTAGCCCCTTCATCAGTCTCCACAGAGCTAATTGGTGCACAAGTGCAGGATGGACAGTGCCAGCCCCCCAGGCCTTTGCAGGGACAGGGCTGACAGCTTGTGCAGCCCTTGGAGCTCCTTCCCCGTTCTCAGGAGTGTTTCCAAGGATGCAGGATTGGTGCTGCCAGCACGGAGCTGCTGCTCCAGAGGATGCTGAGCAGGGACATGGTGGGCCCAGAGCAGCCATGGCCCCTTGGGCACATCCCCACACAAAACCAGAGCCTGGGGCGTTGTTAGTGCAAAGTCAGCCCTTTTATAGCTGGAGCTTGCAGTGTCCCCAGGCAGTGTGGCCAAAGGTGGTGTTCTTTATCTGTGCCTCATGCCCCTCAGATACCGATATCAAAATGTGCCTTGAAACACTCCTGACATCAAATATTCCTCGGAGATTAGTGCAGTGCTTCCTCTTGGCTCGTCTCTTCACTCCCGGAGGAGCCGATGAACACGATACGTTATCAGGACCTTCCCCGCTCTGTTAGCACAGGCACAGGCACTTGGTGACTCACCTCAGAACAGCACACTGAATATTTAGGACTTTCCCTGAGCTTGGTAAGCGATAACATCTTTATCATGAGCCCTTTAAACCCTCAGTGCTGCCAGGAGGCTCTGTCCTCACTGAAGGACAACATCGAACCCAGGGCAGCATGTAAGGAATAGATAAAAAATAGTTCCTTGAGTAAACATCAGTGCTGGGCTGGGAGAGGGGTGCTGGGCTGGCAGGGAAGGTGCTGGGCTGGCAGGGAAGGTGCTGGGCTGGCAGAGGCACACTGAGCTGAGGGAGTGGAACACTGGGTGCAGACACAAGTGCTGGGGTGCCAGCACCCGCTCCGTGCCCTCCGTTAGCAGAGAGCTGGCCCGGGGCTTGGGCCACAGGGCTGGGGGCTCAGGGAGGGATCCACCCCAGCATTTCTACTGCCTGCAAATGCCTAAGGCTGTGCTCCCAGCTGGTGCCAGCCCTGAGGTCCCTGGTGGGATCACTTGGACCTCTCACAGTGTCCTTGCAAGGTTATCCCATGTCACACTGGGGAAATGCCCACGCTGGGAGAGACAACAACACCCCCCTGACAAATCAGCCCAGATGGGAATGGTCAGGGCTACAGAGAGGCTGTCATTCTATCCAGGAAGAACAAACCCATGTGCCTAAGACTCATCTACCCAGCTCAGTCTTGGGGAGAAACATCAAGGAATGACCCCAGACATGGCTGGGAAAACCAGGTGGAGACAGCTCTGCTTGGTGAGGAGAGGGTGGCAGGCAATGGGGAAGCAAAGCACCAAGGAGTAAATCTGCAACTGAGCAGAGGGAGATCAGCAAAGACATAGAGGTTGTGAGTTCAGAGCCCAGGGAACCAAGGCAACCTCTGTTACATAACTCTACAAAAGCCTTAAACTCAGTTTTTTCTGAGAAATGAGTCGTCAGCAATGATTAAACCCCAGAGAAGCCATAAAGCAGCAGATATTGATAGGATGGGGTGTTGATACAGCAAAGCTCAGCAGTGCACGGGCGGATGAGGGTCACCCATGGTGAGCAGCAGAGAGCAGTGGGAGCTGGGCTGATGGGACACGGGGGCTTCAGAGCTGGGCTCACCCTCAGGAGCATCTCGGGGGGTTGGTGCATGGTCAGGATCCAAGGAAGAGCCTCCTTCTCCAGTGAGCAGCTCAGCAAAGCCACACTGGAAAACCATGGGTAAATCCAAACTCCTTCCCGAGCCTCTGAGCCTCCATGTGAGGGTGGACAAGCAGTCCTGGGGTGTGAGCTGCCTTCTGAGGCTGAACTGCTGAGCACAGAGCCGGGCACCAAGAGCCAGGAGTGAGGAAAGGACACCAGAATGGGCTGAGAGGGATGGGGGCTGTGGAGGCAGCTCCCAGCCTCCCACCACACCAAGCTCCCTGTTCACACTCACCAAAACAGCACCACCACAGCTGAGGGAACAGCCAGATTTGGTGTTTGACCCAGGAGGAGCTTTAAGATAATGTACCACAGAAAGACAAACAAGACAATTTGGTTCTGATACCAAATGCTGGCTGAAGCCACACACCCGATCAGCAACTGCAAGATTAGATAAGGACAGAACTTAGTCCCGCCCTGCACGTATTAATGCGAGCTCTCCGGACACCTGGGCTATTCCTGTTGCAGGGCACAAAGATGCTCCTGGCACTGGGGCTCCTCTTTGCTGCCCTGTCCTTGGGAAGATGCATCCCCCTGCAGCAGGGGCCCAACCGCAGCAAACTCCTCCTGGTGTCCTTCGACGGCTTTCGCTGGAACTACGACCAGGACGTGGACACCCCCAACCTGGACACGATGGCTGCGGACGGGGTGAAGGCCAAGTACATGACTCCTGCCTTCGTCACCCTCACCAGCCCCTGCCACTTCACGCTGCTGACCGGTGAGTGCCGCATGGGGGCTGGGGAAGGGCAAGGTCAAGGCTTGTGGTCACACACGAGGTCAGGAGGCGCCCAGAGGAGGCACTCAGACCCAGCAGCACACGGAGCTTCAGAGCACATGGGGCAAGAGATGCAGAAATGGTAGATTCAAACTAGATGCAAAGAAATTCTTCCCTGTGAGGGTGGTGAGGCACAGATTTCCCGGATTGCCCCATCCCTGGAAATGTCCAAGGCCAGGTTGGACGGGGCTTGGAGTCAGCCTGGTCCGGTGGGAGGTGTCCCTGCCCACGGCAGAGGTGGAGCTGGATGGTTTTTAAGGTCCCTCCCAAGTCAAACCATTCTGGGATTCTGTGAACTCAACCTGTATTTATCAAAGGTAAATAGCACCAGACCAACTCGATAGCCTCCTTTGATAAGATAAATCATTTTTTAAACAAGGGAGATGCTCTAAATTTAATCTTTCTGGACTTCAGTAGTGCATTTGATACAGTGCCACATGGGAAATCATTAGTTAAGATGGAGAAGATGAAGATTAGTACAAAATCTGTAATGTGGGGAAGTGAGAGGCTACGGGAAGAGGACAGAGTGGATGCTGAGAGGAGATTGTCAAGCTGGAGGGAGGGCACCAGGGGAATTCCTGAAGAATCGATTTTGGAGCCAATCTTATTTAAGATTTTAATTAATAACCTTGGCATAAAAGAGTGGAGCATGCTAATGAAATCTGCTGATGGGCAAAAGCAGGGAGGCAGCGTCAATACGAGGGAGGATGGGGATATCATACAGAAGGCACTGCGCAGTCTTCGGGACCAGAATAATAAAAATAGCACAAAATGTAAGAGTCAAAGTGCATCTCTCCCTCCTAATGGAAACTTCTGCTCACTGACATCATGGACTGCGAGCACCAGCAGTGAAACTCCATGGGATTAGCTGAACACAGGGAACCTGCCCGTGCCCAGCAGCTGCAGGTGGTGCTGGGTCCAGGTGAGACCCACCAGACATGGACTAACCCAGGAGGGAAGCAGCTCTCCCCCAGCACCTCCCTCCCTGCCCTGGGACCCCGCTTGGCAGAGGGCAAGGGTAGGAAGGGGAAAAGAGGAAGGGGAGGCCAAAGGTCCCCTCTGCCCAAAGCCAGCCCAACACCCAATGTGGGAGTGAGACCCCCCAGCACGGCCGGGCTCACCCCCTCCCCTCATCTCTCCCACAGGGCGGTACCTGGAGAACCACGGGGTGATCCATAACATGTGGTTCGACACCAAAACAGGAGTCAGACTGCCCTACTACACCACACAAGGCATAAGCAGCTGGTGGGACAACGGCAGCCTGCCCATCTGGATCACTGCCCAGAGACAGGCAAGTGCGGCACCTCCTCGCACGCACAGACCCTCCACAGACCCGTCCAACCTGCCATCCTCCAGGAAAAGCTACAGGCAAGCCACCATCCCCTGTGGCCCTGAGTTCCCAGCCTCCCCATGAACGTCAGGCTAATTAGACCAGCAAAAAACTGAAATCCCCAGACACAGGCAGGAATAATTATGATCATTCTACTAAAAATAGCAAAAAATAATAGATGCATTTCAGCTTTATTAAGACATTAATAAAGCAGGTTATCCTGTTCCTGTTTAAAGAAGCCTCAGCCAGTTCCTCGGGGAGCATCCTGAGCCTGGGAGCTCCACACGCCCCGAGGCACAGCCAGGGCAGTTGGGGGGCAGCATTGGGGGCCGCTCCCCTCTCCCCTGGGAGCTGCAGCAAGCCTGACACGCTGTGAAAGTGGCTTTGAGGCAGGGCATGAAACCCGGCCCAAGACCTTTGCCCACATTTACCGGCCAAATTGGCTCCTGTGGTGTCAGTGAAAAACACCTTAATGTCTTGATGGTGCAGAGCCAGAGGGTCCACACAAGGTGCAAGTGGGTCACTGGTTCCAAAGTTTTAACCGGTGTTAAAACACACTGAGGAACCGGGTGCAAGGGCAGTGCTTTCAATTAATCACTTCTAATTGGCAATGAGCAAGAAAACCTCATTAGCAGCACAGGTAGACATCGGGGACTGAATGAACTGATCGTGTTAGGAGGTGGCTGCACTGACAGATGGAAGGATGCTGCCGAGAGAGTTCAGGTGAGTTTATGGAATGCCTCCACTCGCAGGGTTTGAAGACAGGCTCTATCCACTTCCCCGGAACCAAAGCGAAATACCAAAAGGAAGAAGTGTACAAGAAGTTGGTGGAACCCCCATTGTTCAACTACAGCAACGAAGCCAACTGGAAGCAGAGCATCAACACCGCCATGGAATGGTTCACAGCGGAGAACCTCGACTTCATCACGCTCTATTTTGGGGAGCCGGACTCCACTGGACACAAGTTTGGCCCTGAATCCATGCAGAGGAAAAACATGATCAAGCAGGTGGACAGAACCATCGGGTACTTGAGGCAGCGTATCCGGGAAAGCGGCCTGGAATCCAACCTCAACCTCATCATCACATCTGACCACGGCATGGAGACCGTCATAAAAACCAACGAGATTCACATCCAGACCATCAGCAACTTCACATTCAAAGACCTCGACTTTGAACTCTTAGATTATGGACCAAATGGACTCCTGGTGCCAAAAGAAGGGAAATTGGAGCACGTGTACTCAGTCCTGAAAAACGCCCACCCAAAACTGCACGTTTACAAGAAGGAAGAGTTTCCGAAGAGATTCCACTACGCCAACCATTCCCGGATCACCCCTCTCCTGTTGTACAGCGACCCAGGCTATGTGATCCATGGGGTAAGGTGCTCAGGCATGTCCTGCTGTCCTTTGGGATGTGCCTCTCTCTCCTGTCCCTCTCCCAGCACCCGCCCAGCTTTGGGCCTTTGTGCTAGCTGCTCTCCATACATACAGATATCAATTCCAGCTCTTTGTGTAAAGACCTTCTCTGCTGTTGAGAGCAAATATCCAGAAACCCCGGAGCAGGAGTTGCATAAATGCAGAATATCCATTGTAGGATCCTCTCCTAGCCTGATTTAAGGGAAGGCCCAGCAGGCAGCTTCCCACTGGAAGCTCCTCAGTACAACAAAACCTGGACATGCCAGCGTTTAGGGAGGGAACTTGCAGGATGCAATTACCTGAGAGCGGTGTTTGGAGGCACCTCCAGCTTCTGCAGAGTTTAACACCAACAGATCAACTCCCAAAACTGAGAGGAACCAACCAAAACATCAGACCCCACAGCTGCAGAACGTGGCACACAAGGTGGGGGCGTGCGGGGGCAGAGGGGTTGGGCTGCTCACCTTCCTGCTCTCCCCTCCAGAGGTACAAGGTCCAGTTCAATAAAGGGGAACACGGCTTCGACAATCAGGCCATGAACATGAAAACCATCTTCCGAGCCGTGGGACCCTCCTTCAAGAAGGGGCTGGTGGTGGAGCCCTTTGATAGCGTCAACGTCTACGCCCTCCTCTGCGAGCTGCTGGGCATCACCCCCGAGCCTCACGACGGCTCTCTGGAGGTCACCAAGCCCATGCTGCGTGAATCCACGGACAACGAGGGCAACGAGGGCAACGAGGGCAACGAGGGCAACGGTGAGCGGCGGGAGCCATGGGGGGCAGTGGGAGGGGCAGCAGGCACGGGCGGTGACAGCGGGCACCAGGAACAGCAACAGACACCAGAGGTGGCAACGGGCACCGGGAACGGCCCCGGGAGCGCACTGGGAGCCCACCGGGATAGCCCCGGGATCGCTCCGGGATCTCTCCGGGATCCCTCCGGGATCGCACCAGGATAGCCCCGGGATCGCCCCGGGTTCGCTCCGGGATCGCTCCGGGATAGCCCCGGGATCTCTCCGGGGTAGCCCCGGGATCTCTCCGGGATCGCTCCGGGATCTCTCCGGGATCTCTCCGGGATCGCTCCGGGATCTCTCCGGGATCGCTCCGGGATCGCTCCGGGATCGCTCCGGGATCTCTCCGGGATCTCTCCGGGATCTCTCCGGGATCGCTCCGGGATCGGGCCGCGCGCTCCGCCGGGATTCCCGCGGGAACAGCGACACCTGGTGGCCGCTGTCTCCACCGGCTCCGGGCCCCGGGCCGTGCCCCCCCCGCGCTCGGCACCGGGCAGAGGTCCCCGCGGCCCGGGGGGAGCAGAACGAGCAGAACGGGTGGCGGGAGGTGACGGTGCCGTCCCCCGGGCAGGGCTGGCGCTCACCCCGCTCTCGGCACCGCAGGTTCGGGTCCTTCTCCGCACCCCGCCGAGAAGCTGCCGCTGATGCTGGGACTCGCTCTCTTTCTGGGATGCTGGGGAGGAGTTTTCTAACCCCCACCAGGTAACCCGCCCCAGGGACCCCCAGAAGGAATCCTGCCCGTTCGGGCCCGGTCTCCCCGAGTTTCCTCTGTCTGAGGAGGCCCCCGAGGCTGCTCCCCGCGGGACGCAGCAGGGGCTCCGCACCTCAGCCAGGACTCCGTGTTCTTCCTGCTCCGGCTCAGCATCGACACCACCCAGGGCATGGGCTGAGCTGAGAAGAAGGGGTGGGGAACCCTCTTGGACCCTGGCACTGCCCCCTGACCTGTCCCCTCTGTCCTCTGTGTGCAGCCAGGTCTGGACCGTGGCATGAGCAAGCACAAAGGGTGAACCCTCCCCTGATCGAGGCTCTGCACATGCAAGAACAGAGTTTGTCGCTTGCCCTCACAGTGCAAATTTGTCCAGAGAACCACCAGAACAAGCAACTCCTGATCCAATTCTCTGGCACTTCCAGCATGATGCACCTCCAGCTGATACCTACAGGCTGCAGACACCTGAAACGAGCATCAGCAGCGCCGTGCTCTCCTGTCCTGGCAGACCCCAAGCTCCAGGCAACTCTACCAGAACACATGGCAAGATGGGGAAGGACGTGGGTCACAAAGACAACCAGTCCCAGGCTCAGGGAATTGGACAAAATTCCCAAAACCTCTCTAAATTACTGACCCACGCTCCTCCAACATGAGTCCCTGGGGGAGAGGCCTCTCCCAGGCTGTGGGGTGACAGCAGCTCCACTGCTGTGGAAGTTGGCACTGATGTCCAGCCTGACACAGTCACCCCGTGTCTGCATCACCCCAAATGCAGGAGGCAGAACAGCTCCATGGTGGGTTTGGAGCAGAGACAGCAGATCTGTACTGAGTATCTAACCCAATTAAAACCTTGTTCTGAGCGAGCTGGGAGCCTCCTGTGAAAGGTGCCAGGTCCCACCCAGGGTGGGCACACTCAGCCTGGACCTGCCGAGGGGACAGAGGGGCCCCCTTGGTCCCTGCTGGCCACAGTGTAGGGCTGGCCATGGCACCCCCAGCCCGAAACCATCCCCAAATCAATCAGCACTTCCAGCTCTGGCCCCAAGAGGTGCCCTCAGCACCATCCTGCTTGTCTTTGTGCTTTGTGGCTCTGGACAAAACTGGGAAATGCCACCTGGGCACCCCTGAGCAGCAAACCTGCAGCAAGGATGGGCCTGGCTGCCCTGCTCCACGGCAGAACTGCTGAGACCTGCCCCAGCTCTGCGAGCTCTGGAAGGGGCGTTGATGTGTTTTGGAGAGACAGGGAACGTGGCAGTGCCAGGGCCAGTGCCAGTTTGCTCACAGCAAACAGCCCTGAGATTCCTGAGCCAGGGGCTGGCAGAGCCTGGGCCAGCTGGGCCAGGTTCCCAGGACCTCTCCACAGCAGGGCTCAGGAAAAAGCCCCCATACAAATCCAAACCTCCCTCTGCAGGAAGCAGCCCAGGGTCCTTCAACCTTAGGGGACAGGGAGCAAGACACCTCCATTCCAGCAGCCCCCATTCCAGCCCTTCCAGTGTGGCATTCCAGCACCTCCAGATGCTGCGGTGCCTTTCCCCAACCCTGTGCCTCATCTCAGGGGCTCGATAAACATCTGTTGCCATAGAGACTCGCTCACTGCATCGGCTTCACCCAACGAGATGAAACAAGAGCCGCACCCTCAGAAAAACAGGAAGAAAATGTTTGGCTTGAAACTGTGCTGGGGTGGGGGTCAGGGCGGCAGCAGCAGCAGGGAGGCTCTGAAAGGGGAGCCAGGGCTGTGCACACCACTGAAATTGATATTAATGATAAGAGTGCACAGAAACCTTCCCAGTTCTGCTGCTGGTGACCTTGGGCCTTCCCGTGCAGATCAGCACAGCTTTGCACATTCTACAGGCAGGGGCAGCCAGCTCTGTTGGGAAATTGGTATCCTGGAGATCCTGGCAGAGCCTGCAGAGCTCAGAACCCGCTGGTACCAGGTTCTGACCCTCCTCAGGCCCAGGGTGCCCAGCAGGTACAGAGCAGGATCACAAACCCATGGAATGGCTTAGGTTGGAAGGGACCTTAAATCCCATCCAGTGCCACCCCTTCCATGGCAGGGACACCTTCCAGTGTCCCAGGCTGCGCCAAGCCCTGTCCAGCCTGGCCTGGGGCACTGCCAGGGATCCAGGGGCAGCCCCAGCTGCTCTGGGCACCTGTGCCAGGGCCTGCCCACCCTGCCAGGGAAGAATCTCCTCCTAATGTTTAACCTAAATCTCTCTTCTCTGAAGTTTAAAACCACAACCCAGTCCTATCCCCCTCTGCCCATTTAAAATGTCACTCTATCTTTTTTTTAAGCCTTTAAATACTGAGAAACCACCGTGCCCATAGGGCTGGTCCCAGTCTGGTTCCCAGACCCACACAGGGAACATGGAGTTTGTAGTGACCAACCTCCTGACACAAATCCTCACCCGAGAGCTGGTTTTTCCTCAGCTGGGAGCAGGAATTGACTTCCTGACTCAATCAAGAGCATTCGGGTGAGACAGAGCTCTGCCAGAAAAATCCCTGGTGAGGAAGGGACCATCCTGGAGAAAGGCTGAACCCTGACATATCCCTGCAGGAAGGTTTCCACTGCCCTTCATTCACGGGGTTTGCCGTGACTGTTTCCACTTGGGACGGCTGAATGTGGCACGCTGAACACGGTCCGTGATGCAGCCGCGTTCCCAGCACGGATCAGCCTCCGAGCCCTGAGCATACGGGAGCAGGGGGATCCCCCTCTCTAGCCCAAGACCTGATCCCGTTCCTCCATCCCCCCGTACCCATCTGCCATTGCCTCCTGCCCTGCCCTTGTCCCACAATGTGCCGGTGCCCCGGTGTGGCGGTGTCCCAATATCCCGGTGTTCCCGTGTCCCGGTGTTCCCGTGTCCCGGTGTTCCCATATCCCGGTGTTCCCGTGTCCCGGTGTTCCCATGTCCCGGTGTTCCCGTGTCCCGGTGTTCCCGTGTCCCGGTGTTCCCGTGTCCCGGTGTTCCCGTGTCCCGGTGTTCCCGTGTCCCGGTGTTCCCGTGTCCCGGTGTCCCCATATCCCGGTGTTCCCATGTCCCGGTGTTCCCGTGTCCCGGTGTTCCCGTGTCCCGGTGTTCCCATATCCCGGTGTTCCCGTGTCCCGGTGTTCCCATATCCCGGTGTTCCCATATCCCGGTGTTCCCGTGTCCCGGTGTTCCCGTGTCCCGGTGTTCCCGTGTCCCGGTGTTCCCGTGTCCCGGTGTTCCCATATCCCGGTGTTCCCGTGTCCCGGTGTTCCCGTGTCCCGGTGTCCCCATGTCCCGGTGTTCCCATGTCCCGGTGTTCCCATATCCCGGTGTTCCCATATCCCGGTGTTCCCGTGTCCCGGTGTTCCCGTGTCCCGGTGTCCCCATGTCCCGGTGTTCCCATGTCCCGGTGTTCCCATATCCCGGTGTTCCCATATCCCGGTGTTCCCGTGTCCCGGTGTTCCCATATCCCGGTGTTCCCGTGTCCCGGTGTTCCCGTGTCCCGGTGTTCCCATGTCCCGGTGTCCCCATATCCCGGTGTTCCCATGTCCCGGTGTTCCCGTGTCCCGGTGTTCCCGTGTCCCGGTGTTCCCGTGTCCCGGTGCAGTACCGGCAGCCGGCAGCCGAGGGCTCCCGAGCCGCGCTCAGCTCCCGGCGCGGGTGGGGGAAGCGGCTCCCGGTAAAGCCCCGGGCCGGAGCATCTCCCCGAAGCCGCGGAGCCCGCCCAGCCCAGCAGTGCCCCGGTGCTCCCCGGGGAGGGATCTGCTCCTCGGTGCTGGGGGACAGAGCCCGGAACCACCCGCGGCTGCCGCCGGGCCCGGGGCGCTCCCCGGCACCCACTGCGGCTCCACAAAGCGCAGGGATGCTCCAAGGGATGCCCTGGAGACCCACACCGAAATCCCAGGTGCCCTCCTGCCCCGACTCCGTGTCCCGGGCTGCCGAATGTTCCCAGGACAGAACAGATGAGACGGATCCTCCCCGCTGTGTGTGCGAGTTTTACCCCCCCAGACACACAGAACCTAAACCTGCTCCCCGGGAGCCATCTCTAACCCTGCCTCTCACAAGGAAAACCCAAAACCGTCGAATTTTGTGTGTCCTTTGAGCCTTTCCCAGCCCTTCCCGTGGCTCCTCACGCCTCGTTGGGACATTTTCGCCAAACATTCCCCGATGACAAAGGCCAAAGCCCAGCCTGGCCCTGCCCGGACACAGCCGCTGCCTGATCCCCGCGTCTCCTCCCGCCCTCCCATCCCCACGTAATTCATTCCCCACCGCCCCCCTCCCCGGGCTGGGGGTCAGGCAGCAGGGAGAGCCCCGCTGTGTATTGCATCCCAATTTGCCATGCATTTCCACACCATTTGCTTCCTTTTCTTTTTCCTGCGCTGGGAAGCTGCTCGCTGCCCAGGGGTCCCAACCACTCCGGGATGGGAACATAACAACAAACATCCAAGGACACGTATTTATTTATGGCACACGGTGTGCGGGGACACTGCTGCCTCCCCAAATGCCTGGTCTGGGGGTGGCTCGTGTCCCCCTGAGCGCCGCCCGGCCCGCAGGACCCCGACACGACGCGGTTCCCCGGCCGCCGCATCCCGGGAGCTGCCGAGCCCCGGGCCCGGCCGCGGGAGCCAAATGAGATGCGGATCTCTGTGCTTCCATTGGCTGCTGCCTTGGGAAAAAGCAGCCAGATCTGCCCACAACAATCATGGCCACCATGCCCCGGCTGCTCCTGGGCTGGCCCCAGCCTCGCCCTCTCCAGTCGGGGACATCCTGCGCCCCTCGGGCACCCCCATCACCGCCGGCATGGGGGTCCCGCGCCGCCGGGGCACCCCTGCAGTGCCAAAACAGAGGCCAGGGGAGCACCCACAGCCTTGGCCCCCACCCTGCACATACCGGGCCAGGGCTCCGTGCTCCACAGCCCCCAGAACGCGGCCCTCGCTCAGCCTGACAGGATGGGCAGAAAGCACAGAGCCCCAGCAGCTCAGGGTGACCTGAACTAGTTCCCAGTAAACCCCTGGGTGTAGAACACGGATTTCCAGTCCAGGGAGCAGTAGAGCCCTTTTCCCCTTAACAGGCAAAGGGGACTCAGTTCCACTTCCCTCGACACCAAACCCTCACTTGAGGCTGCCTTCAGGCTGTGTTATGCCTCTAGCCCCTGCTCGAGATACAACACAGGACACACAGCATTCCTGGGATTCTGGTAGACTTGGGGAAAGCTACAAAATCATGTTCCATCAATTAGTTCAGGGGTCTGACTCTCAGTCTTAAGATGCTGATGGTTTTCACCGTGATTGGTGAATTTATTGGCCCCCACCAATTGGCCCCATCACTTTGCCTGGTGGGAGCGTGGGGCCAAGTTATTCAGTGTGTGCTCCTGAGTTTCTCCAGAAACATGAAGTCCCTGTTGGGGATGGGAAGCACTAAATTAATAAATTAATAAATTAATAAATTAATAAATTAATAGAGTAATATATTAATAAATTAATAGATTACTAATTTAATAAATTAATTAAAAAGGCACTCACAGGTGGAGCCACAGCTTTGGCAGCAGCAAGGGGGCATCTTGTCCTACCCCAGTCAGCAGCCCCAGCTGGGGCAGCCCCTGTGGCAGCTCTGACCACCAATGCCCAGGGAAGCTCCAGGGCTGGGATGGTCTCCTCTGGCTGACCAAGCCCTGGGGATACCCCACTCTGCCAGGGGTAAAAAGCTTGGAGCCCACGGCACCCCAGGGACCGCCCAGGACCAGTTCAGTAAATCCCTGGGAGGAAAAAGGAGATTTCCAGCCCAGGGAGCAGCACAGGCCTTTTCACCCTCAGTGGGAACAGGACATGTGGAATGGGGGCTGAGCGGCATTAGGGGTCATTCAGAGCTCTCACAAGGGACCAGGGACAATGCTGATGGCACAGCCCCACAAACGCCGTGGTCTCTAAAGAGACACGAGTGTCAAGGGCTGCTCCCAGTTCTGACCCCCAGCCCCTCTCCAGCTCAGCAGAGAGCAGATGGAGCCTCTCCTCTCACATGGCCCTCCCTCCCTTCCCGGCCCCGGGAACAGCGACCTAGCCCTGCGTCCTCGTGGGGAGCACAGGAACAACAGCGCTGTCGGGCGGCCGGGGAGCTCACCCAGCATCACCCAAATCAGGGCTCGTTCCCAACAGGGCTCATCTCTCAGAGCCGAATCCCTGCAGCCAGGAGAGTCCCACCATTGGATCCTCATCCCTTGGGCTGCAGCCACACCGCCGGGATGCCGGGATGTGTGCACGGCTCAGCACACAGCGATGGGAGGTCACACAGGGGTTTTGCTAAAATCTAAGAGGTGTCGCACACAAAGAGCCGAGCTGGCAGAAGGTAAATGAACTCAAACAAAAAGTGCGGCGCTGTGTTACAATTCTGTGTCACCTTCGGCTAAAAAAATGCTCCTACAGCTCTTCTCGTCAGCGAACGGCCACGGTAATTGCCAAAGAAAACAATGAAAGGTGACAGCGCCCGACCCAGGACAAGCCCCTGGCACGGACCCAGCACCCCCGGCACGTCCACATCCCGCAGCGCCCGAGTCAGTCCCGCTCCCTGAGGAAGCGTCCAGTTCCTCATTCCCGCATCCAGAGGGTCCCCCGTGGTGACATTGCCCCCGCAGCGGGGACAGCCCAACGCGCTCGCTGCCGCTCCAAAGGCTTTCCTAAACCCGGCATCGCTAAACCCGGCATCGCTAAACCCGGCATCGCTTACCGGAGACGGCAGTGCCCGGGGTGCGGGCGAGGCCCCACGCAGGACACCCCATGGCCCCTCCGGCTCCCGCTCAGTCCCTGCGCGCCGCGGGCACCCAGGCGCCGGGGCGACGGCAATTCATATCCCTGCGGCTCCCGCACGGTTAACAGCGGGCTCCGGGCCCGCCGAGGAGAACTCCCTGAGGTGCTGACTCATCTTCTTCCATGCCTGTAAAGCACCATATTTCATCCTTCCACGCCCACAGCGCACAACCGCCGTGCAGCAGCTCCTCGCGCAGCCCCGCACGGTGCGCGCGGTGCCGCCGCACCCCCGGCAGCGCGGCTCGGGAGGGACCGTGGGCCGGGCGGTACCGAGCTGCGAGCCGGCACCGCGCGAGGGTCGCAAACGGCCCACCCCCCTGGGAAATCTTTTATTCTCTCATAATCAACTACATTAGAATTAAAACGTGCCGGTGCTGCTGCCGCCTGTTCCGGCCCGGCGGGGAGCGGCGCTGGCTGCCCCAGGGTGCTTTGTCCCCAGGAGGGACCCCGGGCGAGGGACTCGGAGCCCGGGTCCTCGCAGCAGGAAACCCTCGCGGGGTCGGAGCGGGGGGGATCCCCCGCGGGGCCGGCCGGGGAAGCCCCCTGCGCCGCCCGGGGAAACAAAGCCCCGGGCAGGGCCACCCCATTGTCCCCGCTCCGGCCGGGCAGCGGCCGCCCCCGCGCGGGAGGAAGAGGAGGGGTCGCACACAGACAATGCCTCCCCCCACCCCCCACGCCGGATCGCCCCGCCCCCTGCTCCCCATTGGCCGGCGGGGAATTTGGGGACCCCCTCCCGCCCCTCCGCCGTATTGTGCCGGGGGGCGCGCGTGGATCTGGGGGGGTCGGAGCGCGCGCGGCCGCCGTCGGGGGCGCGCCCGGGGGCTCCCCTTGTGTGTGAGTGCGCGGGGGTGTGCGCGGGGCCGGGGCCATGGAGGAGCTGAGCAGCGTGGGAGAGCAGGTCTTCGCCGCCGAGTGCATCCTCAGCAAGCGGCTCCGCAAGGTGGGACCCGCCGGCCCCGCAGCCCCCGCGCCCCTCCGCGCCCCCCGCCGCCGCTAACGCGCCTCTCCCCGTCTCTCTCCGCAGGGCAAGCTGGAGTACCTGGGCAAGTGGCGAGGCTGGTCCTCCAAGTGAGCGGGGCGGTGCGGGGCGGTGCGGGGCGCGGTGCGGATCGCGGAACCATGCGGTGCGGAGCGGGGCGCGGGTACCGCCCGCCCGGCCGCTTTTGTTTGGGTCGTGCCGCTCCTTTTGTTTACAAATAAGCGCGGCCGCGGTCGGGCCCTCCCCGCCCCCGCGTGGGGCCCCCCTCCCCCCTCCCGGCTCGGTCCGCCCCCCGCTGGAGTCGCCGCTCCCCCCCGGCTGTGCCGGCCCCGCGCCCGCTCTGCTGAAACCGGAGCTCCCCCGGGATGCGCGGGGCTCGCCTCGCCCCGCGGCGGCGCGGCCGCCCCCTTCCCGATCTCCCTCCCCCGGCCCCTCTCCCCTGCCCGCCCCCCGGCTGCGCCGGCCCCCGGTACGGGCATGCCCCGCTCCGTGCCAGGCCCGGGTGCGCTCGGGTGAAGCCCCCGGGGCCGGAGCGGCGGGGGGAGCCCGACCCCTGCTCTCACCCGCTCCGCGTCCTCTGTTGCAGGCACAACAGCTGGGAGCCTGAGGAGAACATCCTGGACCCCAGGCTGCTCCTGGCTTTCCAAAAGAAGTGAGCAAACTCTAAATATTTCTAAGTAAACTGTAAAGTCAATTAACTTCTAATTGGCTGCTCGCGTGGTGGAAGTTGTTGGAAACGACAGCCTGGAGCCGGCGGGGCCCTTTGTGGCCGGGCCCTTTTGTTTGTTCCCGGAGTCACTGTCCAGGTGTACCTGGAGCGGCTCTGCCCTGGCCAGCGAGGCTTTACGGACCAGCGGCGCTCCGGGAGCCGCCGGGGAACGCCCGGCGCAGACCTGGGGCTCCTGCTCCCCATCCAGGGCTCAGGGACCTCGGCTGTGCTTGGCCACAGAGCCCTGGGGGGAGATGGTGCCTGGGCTTGTGAGGCATTGAAGCAATCTTGTGGAGGGTGAAGCTCTGGGAGGGTGAGGGAAATAATATCTGGGAGAGAATATTATAGAATGGTTTGGATCAGGAGGGATCTTAAAGCTCTTCCCAATCCACCCCATCATTTCCACTATCCCAGGTTGCTGCAAGTCCTGTCCAGCCTGTGCCAGGGCCTCACCACCCTCACAGGGAAGATTTTCTTCTTAATACCCCATCTAACCTTGCCCTCAGGCAGTTGGAAGCCATTTCCTGTGTCCTGTTGCTCCAGGCTCTTGTCCAAAGTCCCTCTCCAGCTATCTCAGAGCCTCTTTAAGTCCTGGAAGATGCTCTGGAGTCTCCCTAGAGCCTTCTCCAGGCTGAACAACCTGGATGGCAAAACAAAATGGTCTCTGTCCTCTGTCAGGTCCATGGCTCCTGCCCGGAGCTGGGCTGAGAACAGCAATTGTTCCACAGCCACTGCACCCCAGGAATCACTCACGGAGCACAGGGATAGCCAGCTGGCTGTGGCAGACATAGCGCTGCCAAGTATTTTGACTTCATAATAAGAAAAGCATTAAAGTTTATGATAGGATACAATTATAAGTGGTTTCTGGATCCATTTTTTCTCAAGAATAGGATATGGTGTTGAGTGCAGGATGGTATTTAATCAGCTGTGTTCCATCTAAACACCATCCCAGGAAACACGTACAGTGACCTGGAACATCCCTGAACTCCAGCCTGGGCCACCATGGCTGGACCAGGAGTGCAGGAGAGCTGGAAGGAGTCCAGCAGAGGAGGGGACTCACTGAGCTCCCAGGGAATGCGTTTGCTTTTCCCACTCAGTGTGGAAGCTCAGCACAGCAGAGGCATAACCAAAGCAAGGCTTAGCAGGGCTGGGGGCAGATCCTTCCCTTTGCCTCATCCCCTTGTGCCAGAAAAATGGCGAATCTCACCAAGAATTGGAAAAGGCACAGGTTTAGGATGGGTAAGATGGTGTGGTCCATCACTGACTGCTGGAAGCTGCAGGGATGTTGCTGATGCACACAGGGATGCTCTCCTGTCACTACCTGGCTGCCTCAGTTCCCCCAGGCGTTTTTTATTTCCCTATAAACATTGTCCTGAACCCTTGTTTTTTGCAGGGAACAAGAAAAAGAAGTGCAGAATCGGAAGAGGGGCAAGAGGCCCCGGGGCAGGCCCAGGAAGAACGTGGTGAGTCCCAGCAGTGCTGGGAGCTGTGACAGCTCTGGGGGGCTCCGGGGCTGGGGGTGGCCTCGAGCACACAACTCATCCCATCAGCTGACGGATCCCTGAGGATCAGCTACGCAGAGAGAGAGCCTGAGGGCCCTGGCCAGGCCACCCTGCAGGGTTTGTAATGCCCATGAGCGTTCCTTGGTCACTGCCGTTAACTCTCGCTGTCTCTGCTGCTTTGCAGGAACCAGAGATGCCTGCAAAAACAAAGTCGAGTAGCTCCTCTTCCTCCACATCCTCCTCTTCCTCCTCCTCTGAGGAAGAGGACGAAAGTGATCTGGAAGCGAAGAGAGGTCCCCGCAGCAGAGAGACGCACCCGGTGCCGCAGAAGAAAGCTCAGATCCTGGTGGCCAAGCCTGACATGAAAGACGCTTCCAGGAAGAAGCGTGGGCGGAAACCTCTTCCCCCGGAACAGAAAGCGGCTCGAAGGACCGTGAACCTGACAAAGGTGCTGAAAACGTCCCGGAAGGAGGTGGGGGGCAGTGCCAAGCTGCTGGGGAAGCTGCAGCCCCAGCACAGCACGCAGGGCTCGGGCATGGCTATGCTGAAGGATCCCCCGGGCGCCTTGGCTGGGCTCAGCTCAGGGGGGTCGGCAGTGGAAAACCTGCCCAACATGATGAAGAGCGGCTCGGCGAGCCCCAGCCAGGCCATCAGCTGGCAGAGCTCCATCGTGCACTACATGAACAGGATGTCCCAAAGCCAGAGCGCGGCCGAGAACTCGGCCCTGGGCAGGCTGGCGCTGAAGGCACAGGCGGCCAGTAAGGGCAGCTTGGGGCTGGACTTGAAAATGAGGAGCCAGAAAGGCTCTGGGGAGCTGGGGCTGAACGTGCAGGGACCCAAAACTGCAAAGGCTTCTGGCAGCAGCGCCGGAGGGGACCAGAAATCGGGGTTTGCTGCCGGAGGCCAAATGCTGCCCAACGGCAGCAAGACGCCATCGAGCTCGTCTGGGGCCGGCATCCAGCCAGCCTCCAGCCAGGAGCTGAACCTGCAGGCTCTGAACCTGCAGAGTGTCAAAAACGGGCCGAGCACGGCCAGCGGGAGCAGCGTCCCCCGGCACCTCTGCGGCTCCCTGGCCAAGGGCCCCGCCGGCGGCACGGCCAGCGCGGGTGCCAAGGGCGGTGCCGCAGGGCCCGGGCTGAACGCTGCCACGCTCCCAGGGGGGGACGGTGGCAAGAGCAAGAAGCAGACACACCGGGCAGGTGACAGGGACTCGGCCAAAGGTGGCTCAGCTGGCGCTCAAGAGGGACACGCAGAGAGCCGCAAACCCTCCGCCCTGTCCGAAGCGAGCACGGGCGACGACACCAGCTCGGATTCGGACCGGGATTCAGCTTCCCTCCCGGGTGTGGCTCAGAACATGTCTGTGTCCATCCAGACCAGCCAGGACTGGAAGCCCACCCGCAGCCTGATTGAGCACGTCTTTGTCACCGATGTCACCGCTAACCTGATCACAGTGACGGTCAAGGAGTCCCCCACCAGCGTCGGGTTTTTCAACCTGCGGCAATACTGAGCCCAGGAGCGTGAGAGGAGGGAGAGGGTCCTCCAGCCCCACCCTCACCTTTACCCAGTTCTTCCATCGGGTTTTTTTTTTCTTCAAGTGAACGTGGAGCCCTCGTGAGACCTGCTGGAACTCGTGTCTGGAAAGGCTGGACAAATAGCGCAGTGAAACCCGCTCCAAACTGCCAGCGGCTCCTGGATTTCCTCCAGGGCTTCTCTCCATCCTCTTGTGGAGCCGTGCCCCATGTGCGGGTGGTCGATGCCGTTCTCGGGGCGCGGGGGCACCGGTGCTGCCGGGGGTGTCAGGCTGGCCAGTTTGGAGCCAGGATTCACTGCCCACAGCTCTGTTTGCTTTGAGATGCCAAGGTCTGCAGCTCACTGGCCACAGGGAGGTGTGGAGCTGCCACGGGACAGTCTCACACCTGGGAGAGGACTGGGAGATTCTCTTCTGGGCTTCCTGTGGATCTGTCTATGAGCCATGGGGAACTGCAAGTCAATCCAAATGAGGCAGCTGCTGCTCCCAGCCCTCGAGGCTGTGGGGGTGCAGTTGTTTTTGGGGGTTTTTCAGGGTATGCTCAGCCCAGCCACCCCCCTGGGCAAGGTCATTTCCAATGATGGGAAACCCACAACGTTTCTGTTGGGGTTTCCAGCTGATAGGGAAATATTGTTTACATTTTTTCTTAAGGAATTTTTTTTTTCTTTCATGAGGGAGGGAAATAACCCCAGTCTATGACAGATTAAGTCCTGGGTGCCACCAACAGAACAGGTGGCAGAGGTGCTTTTTTTGGAGGGTGTCTCCTTTCTGCTGGAGGAAAGTCCTGCCTTGAGAGCCAGCAAGATCCACCAGCTTCTCTGCAGTGCCTTGACTTCCAGAGGAACGTGAATTTCTGGGCAGCCCAGGGAGCCCCCACACCACTCCTCTGCCTCATCCTGGCATTGCCAGCACCTCTACCTCCCGCTCAGCAGGTTCCAGGCACCCATAGAGACCGAGCTGGGGGATATTTTTTAAGCCTTGCAGAACATGTGAACCCTTCCAGCAGCAGGTGGGTTGGCGCTGGGACTGCCAGGACAGCCAGGACTGCTGCTCCCTGGGTTAGACTCATGCTGACCATCATGGTTCTCTCCAGAATGCTCAGAGGCTGGTCAAGGCCACCTGCATAGGTGGTCAGGAGTGGTGGGAAAGGAAAGGAGAGAAGAGGGAGAAGGGCTAAGGCCGGTGGGTTCCTCAAGCTGCTGTTCCCCAAGGAACCAGAGCACCTGAGTGGCTGCTCACTTTTCCCTGGCTGTCCCAGCAGCTGGGGTGCTCCTTCTGGCTTCTAATTGCACCCAGTAATGGCTTTTCCACTGCAGTGTTTTCCCTACTGCAGATTTCTCCTACAAGCCAAAATTAGCAGCAGTTCAGGCAGAGTTTAGTAGCGTTTGAGGTCATTTTAGTTCTGTTGACGCTGAGTGCTTTTGTTGGAGGTGATGAACAGCCGGCGGCCGCCCCCTGCCCTGTGTGGGTCAGATGTCCCTCCAGCTGACCGGCCGGTCACAGCTTAGGGGTCACCAGGTGACTGACCTGGCAGCAGGGAACGCATTTCCCTTGGCCCCAGGCAGGGCCACTCACAGCCTCTTCATTCACAGGAGTGTGGATGCATGGACCAAACTGGGGGTACAGGAACTTGGGACCCCCTGACGCAGCAGCCCCCCACGGTCACGGCTGCTGCCAGTGGGGTCGTTCTCAGGTGATGCCAAAATGCCACGGCCTGTGCGGTTTTACCTTCTACTGTAACTTTGCCAAACGAGCTCCAAGGAAGCCCTGGCCTGCGTCAGCAGGCAGCAGAGCCCCGGGCACGGCCTGTGCTGTGCTCCTGTGCTGGGGGTGCGAGTGCTTTGGGGGAAGAATCGGGAATCTGGGAGCACGGGGGTGAGGCTCTCACCCACACACCAAATGTTTGCTGTTTGGCCTTTGCAAATCCAAACTGATCAACCATGTGCCTTTCGGACCGTCCTTATCTCAGCCTTGTCTGTGACACCGGTCCCACGACAGGTTTGTGCCTATGCAAAGCAGGGTGGTCGCAGGGTCTTGGGGACACCGATGGGGAGAGGTGTCCTAGTCCCAGTGGGACACTCAGCAGAGCCCTGCTGAGCAATGTCCCCAGAGGGGAAGCTGGCCTGGCAGGGATGCTCTTGTCTGCAGCAATAGGATGCGTGGATTGGTTTCTCCAATCTTTCTGAAGAGGCTCCAAGGAGGGGCCAGGCCCACAGGGCAGGGCAGGAGATGAGCTGTGGCAGCAGGTGAAGCTGCTCCCTCCAGAGCCGCTCTCTCAGCTCCCACGGGTTTCTCCATGCGGGGCCTGGCTCCTGCCTCCTGCTTGGGCAAAGGGGACAGGTATCCCAGGCAGTGCCCTCCATCACCCTCCCTTCCCAGGCATGTCCCCTCCGGCAGCACAGGACTCTCACCACTTGCTATTGTGCCTTTTGCTCACCAGCTGGTTCAATTCCAAAGGTCTAACGATGGTGAAAATGATAATCCAGGGTTTTTTGTCTGGCCATCTCACCCTACATTTCTTCCCCAGCCCCTTTCTCATTTGATGTTCTGGGATCTTGGCTCTCCCAGCAGCGCTGGGGGGTTGAGTGCATGGTTCCCACTGGGGTTTGCCTCCCAAAGACACATCCTGTGAGGAATTTACTGGAATCTTTGGTGGACAGGGGTTGGAAGACCCCTGGTTGGTGCAGACCCTTGTTATGTACCATTAGGATTCAACCTTTTATTTTTTTTATTTTTTTTTTTGAGTTTGCTGCTATGGGTTGGCATGTTCAGCCGGGCGTCAGACAGGCAATTAAAGGTTTGTCACTCGTCATTTTCTAAGTGGTTTCCGATGTGGAAAGTCCTGCGGTATTTGTATAGTGAATGGATATTTTCCCCAGGCATAATCTGGTTAAGCATCCTTGTTGTTTTCCATTGGACTGGAAGAGGTGGCCGATTCAGCCATCATCCCGAGAAAGTGAGTCTATTTTTATATATATATTTTGTACCAAAAAAACCCAGGAGTACACGGAGGGATGGAGATTAGTTTAGGGGTTTGGTTTGTGTTGCGATTCTGAGCTGCGTGTGAAGGGCTCCAGCGCCAGGAGAAAGGTTTTGCTGACAGAAATTTGAGACAGGTGAAAACAAACAATTGTTCTTATAGCTTATGCCAGTCACTGCTCTGATTTGTACGTTTTAATTAAAGAGAGAGCCAAATCGCTCCTGTATGACACTTATAATTGCTTTAAACTGCAGCTGTTTGTTTGCTTTTATTTTCTGAGAACAAAAGTCGGGGATGTTATTGCCCTGGGAAAGCACGAGTGCTATGGGAGCAGGACCAGCTCCCCACCAGCACCCCGGTCCCTCCCAGCCCCTTGCTCGCGTTCCTTGTGCAGTTTTCCTGTGTTCCTGGACACTCACGCTAGTGTAGCCCCCCAGCTCTAGGCTGCTTTTAATTTATTTGCAGGAAAACACTAGGAGACGGCTACGTCGGGTGGGGGGTTTTGTACGACTTTTCCACACTTCTTTTTTTAGCATATCAATAAATATTTTTTTTAAACTTTTCAGCCTCATGTGGTCACTGCTCCGGGAGAGCTCCGGTCCCCCCTCTCTGCCCCCGGCACCGCCCGGAGCCGCCCCGCTCTCCGTGTTCCGGGCGGGGGCCGCGGCGGGGTCCCGGGATGTGCGAGGCTGGAAGCGGAGCCGGGGAAGCGGAGCGGGGAGACCCCCAGCGCTTTCCCCCCGAGGGTCCCCTCCGTGCTCCGCTGGGGCTGGAGCTGCCGGTGCACGGCGGCCGGAGCTCAGGTGTCTCTGCCCGCACCGGCGGCCCCGGGCCGGGCCCCGCTCCTGCGGGGGGCGCTGCGGGGCCGCGGGGGGTGCGGGGGGCGGGCCCGGGCGCTGCCGTCGGTGCTGCCGTCGAGCCCCGGCAGCCGAGCGCCCCCGGGCCGGCCCCAGCCCCCGTGTGAACGGGCCCCCCCCGCCGGGCCGGCGGAGAAAGGAGCCTTTGTGCGGCCGCTCCCGCCGCTCCTCCCGGCGCTGGCAGCTCCCGCGGCGCGGGGTCCGCGCCCCACCCGCCCGAGCAGAAAAAGGAGGTTAATGAGGACACGGCTTAAAAAAACCCCGTGGAGCCCCCCAGCCCCGCCCGCCCGCCTGCACACAAAGGCCGCGCTGGACGGGCGGGGGCCGCCGCGCCCCGAGCCGCCCCGTCGGAAGGGCGGAGCGCCGGGCCCGGCCCGGGACCGGAGAAGCGCCGATCCCCGGAGCGGGGCCGCTCACGGCGGCCGCCACCGCCCCCTCAGGGCACCCCGGGACCCCCGGGGGGGCGCCCAGACCGGCGGTATCTGCGGCCGGGGAGCCTCCGCCTCCCCCCGGCCCCGTCGGGACCCGGCCCCAGCCCCGCACGGCCGCGGCTGGCGAGGGAAGGGGCGGCAGGACCACCCACCCCGCACAGCCCCCGATGCTCCCGGGCACCCCAGGGCCACAAAGGGAAGCCAGACACGTTTCTATTTACAAAGTATATATTTAAACTGACATAAAAAGCAGGTCTCATATGGACATTCACGGCTGGCAGAAGACACGTAGTTAAGCTTCACTTCTGAGACTGAGATTTAGCCAAATCGCTGCTGTACAAGTCTTAGATTTAAATAATTCACACGCACACGCCCGCACACACACACACACGCAGGGTACACGTCGCTATGTACAGACACACAGATACACCCACAGGTACGGTTTGCTCCAGGTGCGTGTCGGACACACGGACACGGGGCCGGAGCGAAGCCCCAGCGGGGCAGGAGCGGCTCCGGGCTCTTTGCAAAGGGAAGGATCCTCCGGCCTCGGTGGCTACAGGAGCACAAACAGCTCAAACCCCCTCCTCATCCTCCAACAACTCCCGGTCCCCGTGTCAGCAGCGGAACCGACACACCAGCTCTTCGTACAAACCAAGTTAAAAATCTCAATTTTACAAAATGTCCTAAAAACAAAAACAAAACAAACTGGGGACTGTCAGACACGATGGCTCCCTTTGCACAGCCTATCCAGCATCCTGCCAGGCACCTCACAGGTCCCAAAAGGAGGATGGGGAAGGGAACCAGGCAAGGTGAGGCTGCCAAAGCAGAGATGCCCCTTGCCCAGCCCCTTCCCTCAGCCCCTGGGAGCTCCCAGGGGCCTTGAGGATCTCAGGGACGGGGGCTCTGGCTCAGTCCCAGCCCTCAGGCACTGCCGGGCTTGTGCTTGCCATGTGCCCGATGGGCAGAGCAAGGTGTGAGGACAGGGCCACCTGCTCCACCTCAGCCGAGCCACAGCCGGGCCCAGGGCCCTCCCTGGCGGGCGGTGGCCGAGCTGGGGGAGCAGCGGAGCGGGGGCACCCCCAGACCCTGGGAAACTGCTGCACCTCGTCCAGAGCCCCGAGACCCTCCCTACCCCTGCCAGGGAGGAATCTCAGCTCTGGATCCCAGCCCTGGGAGGAATCCCACAGGCAAATCCAGCACAAAATCCACCCGAGGCGGCGGGGCTGCTCCGCACAGGAATATTTTGCCTCTCGGCTATTGTTTAACCAGCGTAAGGAAAGGGAAATATTTATTGTCTCTGATTGCATAAAGGTGACCCTGGGATTTGTCAGGGATGTGGATATTACAAAACACTTTATCAGGAGTCTTCCAACAGTCTGAAGTAAACTGTGATTGGGAATAAAAATAATAATAACCCACCGTCTGTAGCAGAATAAAGTAACTAAATATGGGCAGTGAGATGCTCCCTCCCCAACCTCTCTGGCATTTCAGGAATGTAAACAGAGGGGGGTTTTGTTGGGGTTTTTTGTTTTTGGTGGGTGGGGGAACAGAATCAAGCGACCAGACAAAATGAAAACAGATATACTCAGCTCAGTCCCATCTCCCACAACTGCTACGACAACTCTATTAAAGTGCATTTCAGTATCACCCCTCAGGAACCTTACACACACAAACTCCTCTCCTCCGCAAGAAAAGGGAATTCAAGTTAATACTCCAACACTTTTAGCCTTTTTATGGATTTCTGCTTTTTCCCGCCCCGTCTTTGTTGCAACATGACTTTTTTTGTTAGACTGGAAACACCCCATCCCCAACAACACTGTGAATTCAAGTGCTCACGTCAACTGTCAAGGGCAACAGTTCTGGACACAGCACACTTGATTGTACAAGCAACACCTTAAATCACAATCAAGAAATCCGGGCACTTCGCCCTCCGAGGGAGCAACACGTCCCCCTCCACCATCCATAGCATCATATGAAAAATAATAGTTAAAAAAACCCAGCACATACTTAGCTATGAACACCGTTATGTACACCGGCTCCCGCGGCAGATGCGTGAACTCGTTAGTTCTCAGTTTTATTGTCCTTTCTAGGAGCAACTGAGCAGTCACTGTTGTCTCCATTTAAATAAAACAACTCAGAGTTGAAATATATATATAGATATATATATAAGCATTTTTTCTTAAATAACATATTTACATCTAATAGAAAATATAACTCTAGAGATAATCTTTCCAACGAAACATAAGACGTGAAAAAAAAACCAAAACAAAAGAATGAGTTAATGAATTTAGGACAGTTTCTAAATTCTCTCCAGGACCAAAAACAAAAGAAAAAAAAATTAAAAGCTTAAAAAAAAAAATAAAAGGAGCATAAAAAAAAAATAAAAAAAAAAGAAAAAAAGAGAGGCCCACCAAGCTCTACCAAGCTTTTGTTTGGATCTGACTGAAGGAAAACCCCAGCACCACCTCCACCAAACTCATCGCTTCTCCTTAAAGAATCCTTGGTCCGTGCTGCTCTCCTTGATGGTGACGGTCAAAAAGTTAGAGGTCACATCAGTTACCACCACCTTCTCTAGGTTGTTGAGAGAGGGGCTCCAGGACTCCTCCTCGGGGTCCCCCAGGATCCTGGAGACGGGGATCCTGGCGATGAGGGAGGGTCTCCCCGCCGGGCCCCCCACGCCGTCGCGGTACAGGCTGCCCACGGCCCCCGGGCTCACGGTGCCGTGCAGGAGCTTGGGCCCGCCGGGGTCCAGCCCCCCCTGCCCCTTGGGGTCCAGAAAGTCCGCACGGTGCTTGGCCAGGCGCGGGGGGAAGGTGTCGGCCCCCGCCTCGGCGCGGTTGGGGCCGGGCAGGGCGCCGGGCAGGTCGGGCTCCTGCCGCCGGGCCAGCTGGATCACACTGTGTCCTGAGCCAAACTTGGCTGCCCCCACCGCTGCCTCCTCCATCTTCCTGGCCTTCAGGTAGTCCCCCACCTTGTCCCCCGGGTCCCCCAGTTTCCTCTTGGAGGCATCCAGAGTCTCCGCAAGGTCCTTGTAAAGCTCCTTCCTGGGCTTCGGGCCCCGCTTTTTGGGGGTCTCTCCGGGCTTCTCTTCCACGCGGATCACCCGGTCCCGGATGCCGTCAGCCTTGGGGGTGCTGCTGCTGGAGCTGCCCTGGGGGGCCAGGGCTATGTTTCTCAGTCCTTCCCTAGCCCGGGATGTGGAGCCCAGCTCCTGGGGGGACCTGCCAGGATACGGCACACGGATCCCCCTGGAAGAGTCACTGCGGAATTCATAGGTTTTGGCTTTGGCTTTTGCCTGGGCCTGCAAAGAAGATAAATCACCCAGTGACTTTATTATCCTGCCATCCGGCTGTGTAATTGCAACTTACGAGAGGCCACCTTTGAGGGGAGCATCCTCCGAGGGGGCCGGAGAGAGACCCCTGCTCCAGCACGCAGCCCTCGCGCGCGGGCTCCGGCCTCCTTACCTTTAGCAGGAAGGTTTTGGGCTTGGGGCCTCGCTTTTTGGGCCCGTAAAGCTCCATTTCTCGCTCCCTAGAGGTGTTAAAAGAACCAAAGCTTCAATTCAGCATAGCTACAAGACAGCAACATATTTACAAGCGCAACAGCTACAGCTAGTAAAGGCCTTGTACCTCTCCTCGAAGGCTGCGAGCAGCCGAGCATCCAGGATGTTCTCCTCAGGTTCCCAAGTGCTGTACCTGGGGGGAGGCGGGACGGAGAGAGGGAACAGAATAAGAAGCCCGGAGGGGGAACAAGATAAATAAAATAAAAAACAGGGGCATAAAGGAGGAGGCACAAAGGGGGAGCAGTGTGTGCAGCCAGCATCCCCCCGGCCCCCGCTGCAGCCCCCCGCAGCCCCACGGGCGACTTACTTCTGCGACCAGCCCTTCCATTTGACCAGATATTCCATGCGGCCCTGCGGATGGGAAGGGAGGAAAATAAATATGCGTGGAGCGAAAACCGCGACGAACCGCGACGAAGCGCCCCGCAACAAAGGTCCCCCCGCAACGCCCCGAGCAGGGAGCGGAACACGGCCCGGGGGAGCAGCGGGGGGGATGCAACAATGAAAAATAACGCGGATTTACCGCACACACCCCCCCCGGGCGCGGATTTAACACCGCCCCCCCCCGGGCGCGGGGCGCGGAGGGCGGGAGCGGCGGAGCGGAGCCCGCCCCGCGGCGGGGGGAGGCAGAGCCGCCCCCAGCGGGCCGCGGCCGGGCTGCGGGGTGCCGGGTGCGCGGCGAGGCGGCGGCGGGGGGCACCTACTTTGCGGATGCGGCGCTTGAGCAGGGCCTCGGCCGCGAAGACGCGCTCCCCGACGGCCGAGAGCTCCATGTTTACGCGGCCGCTCGCAGCGCAGGGGCGGCCCCGGCGCAGCCCAGACCATAATACTCCGCCCGCTGACGTCACCGCGGCCCCCCCCCCGCGCGCGCCGCGCCGGAGCCGGGTGGAACATTCCGCCCGCGCCGCATTGGCCCCGCCGAGCCCCGCCCCCCTGCGTGCCCCGCCCCCCTGCGTGCCCCGCCCCCCTGCGCGCGCCGCCCCCCTGCGCGCGCCGCGTCCCGATGGGCCGGGGCGGGGCTTCGGGGCGCGCCCACCGCCCCGCCCATCCGGGCCACGCCCCCCGGGCCCCGCCCCGCTGGCGGGGACGGCCGCGGGACGGGGGGAGGGGGCGCGGAGCGCAAGGGCGCCCCGCGGCACGGGCGAGGGGCGGCGTGGGGCTCCGCGGCCCCGCGGACGGGCCGGGTGGTTCCGCGGCACCCACACCGTGCGGAATGGGGGGCTCCGAGGGCTGGCCCGCCTACCGGTGGTCGGACAAAGAGAGCGGAGTCAGGGGTGGGAGATCTCCCTCACGGACCGCCCGTCTCGGTAGCGGCGGAGCCCGCGGTGCCGCGGAGCCGTCCACGGACAGACGCGGTCGCGCGTGCCGCTCGGCGCCGCCGCCGCTGCGGGGAACGCGAATCCTTCCCGGCGATGCGGACACGACCGGCAGAACGGGGCACCGCGACCGCCGGTTTGGCTGTACCGGCGGCCCCCGGCTGCGGTGCCGGGGGGAGGAGAGGTGACCTGGGAGCAACGGGGCGGCCCAAGGCGGGATTTGGTCCATTTCCCGCATCATCTGTCAGCAAACTGACGTAGGAACGTGGTTGCATTGCGAGGCTGCCAGCCGGTACCGGGGAGGCTGCCAGCCGGTACCGGGGAGGCTGCCAGCCGGTACCGGGGAGGCTGCCAGCCGGTACCCACCGGCTCCCCATTCCAGGTCTGCCTCTCGCCCCTCGGCACGGCGTCGGGAGACATCACCTTCTTCCCGAGGCGGCCGCGGAAGAACGAGACCCGCGCGAGTCGCGGGAAACCGGTGCAGCCTCTGGAGACAGAAGGTCCCACGCGACCGGTTCTAGCGAGTGGGCAGGGACCCAATCCGCCCCGTCGGTGGGAGGCTCCGGGAGGACCGGGCAGCCCTTCAGCCCGGTCCCGCGGAGGGAAGCGGTTCCCGTGTCCATGGGCACTCCCCGAGAGTGGGAAGCGCAGCACCGCGGTGCGATGCTGAGTGGGCTCCTGCGGCCCCTTTCACGACGGACGAGATCAGACGAAACCTCTCGTGGATCTGTCCCTCCTGTCTCCACCTCGGTCTCCTCTCCGCTAAGGAGCTCGAAGCCGACAAGCAGCGGGTCTCGGCGGCCGCCACGTTCACGCGTGGGAAGCCCACGGCGGGAGTGGCCCTGGGGATCCGGCTACTCCTGCCCCCCGGGGAATGAGACCACAGCCGAGTCGGCCCGGGGCCGGGGCTGGGGCTACGAGGCTCTTCCCCTTCCCCGGGACCGGAGGGCACCGGCGTTCTTCCTATCCCGAGGAGCGTTGTTTCGCCGCGTCACCCGGGCGGACCGGGACCTCCAACGGCGGACACGGGTGGGGCTTCGGGACCCCGCGGGGAGCGCCGACAGCTGGACCCCCACGGCTCCACGCGGGACGCGGGGGTCGTGTGTCGGCTCTCCGTGGGCAGATGCCTCCTCCCACCGCCCCCGGCTGAAGTGAAACCGCTCTCCCGGGAGGAGGCGGAAGATTCCCACTCCGCGGCTCCCGTGTACTCCCACACCACGCTTGAAACCCCGCGGCCACGGGAGCCGCCGCGACACGCGAGTTCTGCGTGGCGGGGCCGTGCCGGGGGGAAGCGCAACCTTCGCGGTCTCCCGGCCCCCGGCGAGCTGCGTCCCGGGAAGTTTTTCGTTAATGTCGAATTAATCGTTTTTAATTAAGGCCGGTCGCGGGGCGACTCGTGAATTGGCGTGGACGCGGCTCACTGGACCCCGCTCCTGGGAAGGTGCTTCGTAGAGACGGACCCGGAGGCACCGGGCACACGGCCCGGCGCGGTACGCGAGGCTGTGGCTCGGATCCTGATCTTGTCCCCCTGGCACGACGGATGCTGGCACAGCGGCTCCCACTCCCGTGGCCTTGGAGCTGCCGCAGCCCCGAGCAAGTTGGCGTCTGGACGGCACTTCGGCTGTCGGTGTCCTCAGTGCGCGTTGGAACCGCGGTTCCGAGGCCGTGCCGCCCGGTACCGGCGCCACACGGGAGCCCTGAGGGGCCGCGTAGCTCCCGACTGGAGCAGCTGCCTTTGCCCCGCCGCCTGCGCGGAGCCTCTCGGCCCCGCGTAGGGGTACAGAGGGGAGAAGCTGAGGTTCCGCCTGCTTCCCACGAGGGCATCAGCGGAGAAACAGCTTCAGCCTCCCGCCGGAACCCACGCGGAACCCGCGCGGGGCCGGAGCTGCGCCCCGGTTGAGGTGCAGGGGGGGCAGGAAGAAGGCGAGATGAAAACGAGAACGGAACGGGGAAAGCAGCGTGGAGCGACCGCCGCCTCGGGGAACCGCCCGAAGCTCCCGCGCGTGGGTGAGCCGGGACCGCGGCTGCGGCCGCTCCTGGGGAAGGAAGGAGAAGTGGGACAAAGCTGCTCCAGCCGTGCGGGACGAGGCAGCGGCGGGCGGGAGCGTACCGGGGCAGTTCTTACCGCTGCCGAAGGGTGATCGGAGACCTCCGCGCCGGCAGCCGGTGGCACCGCGGGGCCCCTTCCGCACAACCAATCCACCGGGAGCAGGAGCTGAGCGGGCACCAGCAGCTTTCCACGCTCCCAGGGTCAACGGCAGGAGCTTCCTGGGCGCCCCACGGGCTCTCGGCCGGGTGGGGCCGCTCATCCCTGCGGCTCCCGTCACCCACACCGGCCCGGGGCCCGGTTCTGGGGTCCCGGGACTCGAAGCCGACAAGAGGACAGCTCCGCACCGGCAAGAGCGTGTGCTGCTGCGGCAAACGCCGTTTCCGCCCATTTGACCCCAAACCATCCTCTCGGCTGCGGGGTCTCCGCTCCTCCAGCCCGCACTTGTGCGATGAGCTCTTCGGGGCTCCGAGGGCTGCTGGGGAGCAGAGTTCTCGGCCCTCCCCTCTGTTCTCCCTGTGCGGGGGCTACCATGGCATCGAGTTTTGCAACGAAACCAAGGGACTGCAGCCCCTCTCGGGGTCACGCGTGGCGGCGGCGGAGCGAGCGCGCGTGTCCGAGCGCGGCTGAGCCGGGAGAACGGGGCGGCGGGGCGGACCTGGCTCCAACCCAACCGCCGGCGCCATCGATCCCCGCATCGCAGCGGGACGGTTCCCCGGCACTCCCGTGTGCTCCGGTAGCCGTGCTTCAGAAGCCGCTGCGTCCCACGGCCACCCGCGTCGAGGACGACAGGATCCACCACAGTTTTCAGCCCGAGCCGGCCCGGTTCCCCGGGTGGCCGAGGATGCTGGTGCCCCTCAGAGACCCCTTTATGCCACGGTCGCGCCCCAGCGCCAGTCCAGTCCCCATTTCCTGGACTATCCGAGCACGACCCCCACTCTGGGACTGCGGAGGGGATTAGGAGCAGAGTAAGTGCCCTCGGCAGAAAAAGCTTGCCCGCTCCCGACCGGGCTGGCCCTGGGGTCCCCGGAGAGGCATCCTGCAGCCCGGGTACCGCCGCACAGGGCAGAGCGTGCCCCGGAGCCGCTTTCCACGCGAGCTCCCTGCTTGCGTGGACACTCCCCTGAACTCTCAGGGAGCTCAGCCCCGGATTCCCGGTCAGCCCAGCCGCCCGATTCGGCTGTGGGTTTCTCCCGGTTCGGTTCCTCTCCCGAGCCGTGCAGGAAAACTCTTCTTACCCCCGGTAGCTGAATGGAGCCGGGAGCAGCATCGGCATTTCAGTGCCCCGCGGACCCGTACCGGGCTGTGCCGCCGGGGGGGCGAGGACCCAGGACGCCTAGACACCGCCGGCTCACGGTTCTGTCCCAGCCTAGGGGCACAGCCCGGCCCCCGAGACGCTGCCTTTTCGTTTCCGAGCAGCTCGGGGACAACTGGGGCGACAGCGACCGGCTCCGACCTGCGGCACCGGTACCACACAGTGCCGCCGGGGCTGCTGCCGGGTAACGCGGGGGTATCCGGTCCGGTGAGGGGAGATCTCGGGTGTGCCCATGCAGCGGCGACGCCGACCGTTCACAAGACCCCAGAAATTCCCGTGAGAGTAAGTTTTCGTGTGGAGGTGTTTGACATCGAATTCATGACGGGGCAGGGCTTCCCCGGCGGCTCCGGAGGCGACGTGGCGACGGGAGGCATCGTGCCCCCGTGGACACGGCTCAGGTCCGGCCGACGCCTGGGAGGGCACCGGGTACGGTTGCTGCCGTTTCTCCGGGGACCGAAGGGGGCTGGCGGAGCCGCGGAGGGATCTCGGTGTGGACGGGCACAGAGGGAGCGAGAGGAACCCGTCTTCGGGGACTCTACCGAGCACCTGGGCAGAGGAACTTCTCTCCGCCCCTTCGATCGTTATTGCCCGGTTACTGAGGCTTTGGCCAGTCAGCGAAACGACCGCCCCGGTGAGGTGCAGCTCAGCGCCCTTCCCGGTCGGGTCTCGCCGCCGCCCCGGGTCCGAGCCGCGCATCCCCCCCGGGGCAGTCGGTACTGAGGACAGTGGCGGCCAAAGCCTTCTGATGCTCCACGGTCCCGCCCGGGAAGCGGCGGGCGCAGCCCGGCCTCGTCCCGACGGTGCCGCACGGAAACGCTGCACTTCCCGGTGCGTCCCCGCCGGCCCGGTGAATTCCAGGTGCTTTCCATAGGTGGCACCGTCCTCCTGGAAATGGCGGCTGCGGCCTCTGCGCAACCGGCGGCGTTCCCGCCACCCCAGGGGGGCACTGCCGCCCCCTCGGCCCCGCGCAGCCCCCCCGCCCCGCCGGTTCAGCCGGGCGGAGCGCCCGCAGGAGCCCCCGGGAGCTGTGCCAAGCCCCGGGGCGAAGCGCGGGGCTTTTTCCCTCTGCGGTCCCCTCGGTGGAGGGAAGCCGCCGTTCTTTCCCGGAGCACAGACCCACGAACGCTGGGGAGTCTCCCGTGGGAGAGGCCCACGCGTGTCCTGCAACCATCGGTTCTTGGGGGCGGCGTGCCCTAAGCCCCCGCTCCGGCGAGACCGAAGGGCGGAATCCCCGCGCGGTTCCCTGCGGGGAGCGCCCACGGAGCGCTCCGACGGCAAAGCGCCCGTTCTCCGGGAGGGCCGTCACATACCGGGAGCCCCTCGTCACCCCCGGCGCGGCACTTCCGCGGGTCGCCTCGAACCGCCCGGGCAGGGAAAGTGCCGCTCCCGGGGGCGGGGGACCGGGGGGCGTCGTTTATCGCCCGCTTCAGGCTCCGAGCGCTCCGCACAAAAGATCTTTTGTTCCCGGGGGCTCTGAATTTGCTCATTATTTGTAGGAACATAAACACGAACTGTTTGCGGATGGGGAGAGGGAGGAACCGGCTCGAATGCGGCGTGGGGCGAGGAAATGGGAATGTTCCCGGGGTATTCCTGCACCCCATCCAGTCGGCGCGTCCCCGTCCCGCCGGCTGCTGACCGCGCAAGGACGGCAGAAGGACGCGTCTGTCCCGGCAGCGGCCGAGGGAGTGTCACGAGTGGGCACTGGCCACGCGAGGGCCCCGCCAGGGTGGGACAGAGCGCGGCCCAGCGGCCTCGGTGGCCACGGCCCCGCCGCGGGGGGAACTGAGCTGGGATGAGACAAATGAGGCGAAATGCAAATCGAGCCGCCCGGGGCTGCCGCTCTCCCGTCTTTCAACCCAGTCCAGCTCTGTCCCAGCTCCCGCCCTGCCCGTCCCCGCCCGTTCCCACCGTCGCCACCCACAGTCCCGCGACTCCGCTTTTAACAAAAGCAATTAGAGGTGAAGCGCTGCTCATTTGCATTCCGCTTAATGACCGGCGGCGGCTTCCCCGGGGCGGGCGGGGTCCGGCGGCAGCGGCGGGCCCGGGCCCGGTGGGGCGGGGGGCGCGGCCCGGCCCCGCCCCCGCCGAAGCCCCGCCCACAGGACCCGCCCACCGGGCCAAGGTAGGTGCTGTATTTAGGTTCATGCCCTTATATGGTGATGCGCGCGGCGCCCCGCGGACGGCACGCACCATATAAGGAAGCGGTGCCGGGGCCCGGGTGAGGTGGTGAGCGCTGATTGGCCCGCCCGTATCGCAGCAACGGCTCGCGCGGGGGGAGCGGCCCCGCGCCCCCCCCCCGGGCCCGCCCGGGACCCCCGCGGGCACCGAGCGGGGACACCCCGCTCCCCCGGGACACTCCCGACGGGACCCCACCTACCGTGCGCCCCCCACCCCGCTGCTGCTTCTCTGCCCCTTCCCGTCCCGCGGCTCCCGACTCGCCATCTCGCCGCGGGTCTTCCCCGTGGACACCGACGGCACTCGGGAGCCCACGGCACTCGGCAGCCCACCGGTCCGCTGTCTCCGCAAAGCCGACCGTGCCTGCCCCGCTTGCGGCAGAGCACCCGGCGGGACCGCGGGCTGAGAGCCGGCGGGACGGGGCGGTCCCGTTGCTCCGCGGAGCGGGACCTTGCTTGGGCAAGGGGAGAACGGGCGGGCGCGGCGCTGCGCGGACCGGGGTGACCCCGATCTGAGGCACAAAGACCGGAGCGCTTTGCGGAGGAGGGCGGCCGGGGGGGCAGCGCCGGGCGAGGTGTTCACAGAAGGCAGCGGCGCCCTTGGCACCGTGCGCCGCGCAGTTGGCGGATTCCGCGCACGCGGGCGCCACCCGTGATTCGCGCACCCACGGCAAAGCGGCAAAGCCTTCCCGTGCCCAGCCGCCACGGCGCGGACCGGCCGCGGGGGAAGGTTCTCCCGCTCTCCGGTGGGGAAAGGACCGCCCCATCTCGGCCCTCACAGCCCCGTTATCGGGACATCCCCTCACCCCACAGACACCCGTGAAAACCAGCGGCGGGGCGGGAGCACGCGTGTCCGCTCCTGCCCTGCGGGCCGGCTCCGGTGCCCGCCGCCGTGACGGGCGGGGGGCGGCGACACGGTGCGGCGACACGGGGTCGAGTTTTCGTTGCGGCTTCGCCGCGGAGCCGGTGCGTGGCCGAGTCATGGCCGCATGGTGACGCGTGCCCACGGCCCGATTATTTTTCTATATTTTATTTTTATTTCATTTTCATTTTATTTTAAACCGAAAGCAAAGCCGGGCGCTGCGGGAGCGGCTGAGAGGCTGGTGCTCCTCTGGCGACTCGGGCTGCGGGGGATGGCCGGCCGCCCCTCCGCCGCGCCCCCCTGGGTTCGGAGTCGCCGCTGCCTCGGCGGGCACCGGGCGGGGGCTGCGGGCACGTGCACGGCGCTACGGGCCGGGCGCGATCGGGGCGGGCTGCCCCGAGCCCCCCCTGCGCTGCAGGTGAGGCCACACACCGGGCACCGCGGGCTCTGCTCCCGTCCCGCCGCCCTGCGGAACCTCCCACCGTTCCCCGCATCGCCTGTCCCGGGACTCCTCGGGGGGGCCGGGGGCGATGGGGAGGGCTGCACCGCTTCCCCGCCGTTCCCCCCCCCCCCCCCCCCCCCCATGGCAGGATTCAGCGGGCTCCGCCGAGCAGCCATTTTCTGCAGCTGCTTCTCCACCAGAGCTCAGCCGGGCGGCGGGACCGGGCGACGGCACAGCCCAGGGAACCCCCTGGCCCGCTGTCCTCCGCCGGGACGGGCGCCCCGAGCGCGGGCGGGCGGGGCCGGGGGTGGCCGGGCTACGCCGCAGGGCTCGCCGTGACAATCCCACCCTTTCCCCGCCATTTTGTTACCGTGCTGGCGTTTTCCCAAAGCAGAGACAGAGCGGGAGCCTTGGGAACGGGCCCCCGTTGTGCCGGGGCGGATGTCCCCCGCGACCCGTGTCCCCGTTCCCTCCCACCCCCGCCCCGCCGCACCTGGCAGCGGGGCTGGTCCCGGGACGCGCGGCCACCGCCGGCACCTTCCCACCGGGATCGCCTCGCTCCCCTTGGCGCCCCGCGCACGCAGGCACCCGAGGGTCGTGACTGCCCGAGTCCCTGCAGGACCCTGTCACGCCGGGCTGGCACCGAGTCCCGGGCCGCTGTCCCGAGAGGAGGATGCCGGTGCGCGGTTCCCGGCTTCCCTTCCCGATGGAGCGGAGACGCGGGGCTGGTCACCGCCTTCCGCACACCCCATGGGCAGCGCAAGTGCCTTGACGGCCGGGGGGACAGTCCCGTCGGGGAGGGTCCGTCCCGGGGCCGTGCCGCCCGGCACAGAACCTTTCAGCACTGCCCGGTCTCGGTACCGGCTCCCCGCGGGACCAACCCGAGAGCCCTCGCGGGAAACCCGTGGGGACAGCGGTTGGCCCACGCGAGGCCGGGCGCCCCGTCGGGGCTGACGGCACGGCCAGACCGCCGGGGAGGGGTGGCAGGGGAACGGAGGGAGGCGGCCGGGACGAACTAGAGGTGCGGGGACGGGCGGGCAGGACAGCGAATGCCCCGACGGGGGCGGCCGGTCCCTCCACCCGAGCGGGGCTGATGAGCTCCGGTTTGCCACCAAGCACAGAACCCCGCCGGTGGGTGCGCGTCCCTCTGCCGCGGCTGCACTCCCGGGCCGGGGGAGGCGGTCGGATGTGGAAGTACGCAGGAGACCCCGGCATCGCGGCTGCCCCGTGCGAGTGGGAGCGGAGCGCGGCGGGGCCGGTCCGTGTCCGGGCTGGGCCTCCGGAGCCGAGCGGCGGCGGAGGGCGGAGAAGGGAGCGGGGAAGGAGGGGGCTCCTGCAGTGCTGCAATGCAGCGCCGCGCCGAGCCCGCCGGCCCGGCCGCGCTCCGCCGCCCGTCACTGCGGCAATGCGGATGGAAGCCCCGCCCGGGCTGGGCCGAACCGGTCCGGGCATCCCCTGGCTGGTGGGGCCGCACCCTGTCCCACTCGCGCCGGGCTGCCGCTCTCCCCCGCTTCCTCGGCCCGGTTTCGTTTTCCTTCTGCCCCTGCCGGGACCGCGGGACGTTTCCTCCTGCGGCGGGACGGAGCCGGCTTGTGTCCCCGGGATCGCCCGCTCGCCTTTTGTTTGGGGGCTGGCAGGGGCCCTCATTCTGCCTCCGGCGCTGAGCGCCGGCGGACGCCGCCAGCAGCCACCCGGGTGGCCCCTTCCAGCACCCCGGTTTCTCTCTGCGGCTCCCCTCGACGCCGGGACTTGCAAAGCCCCCGGTGCTGCTCCGACTCGGGGCGGATCCCTGGTCTCTGCCCTGCTCCGTTCCAGCTTCTCCCGGGAGAATCTCCCTCCTCCTCCCTACCTATCCTCCGTCTCTGTTTCCCCATCTCCTTCTCCCTTGTCCCCGCTGACCCCTCTGCGCAGTCCAGCATCAAACAGCGCTGGGGGTCCCAGGCGGGGTGGGGGTCCCAGCTCGGCTTCGCTTCCCCGCGGCTGCCGTCAGACACTCCGGATCGCAGCTCCGCGGCCGTTCGTGGGAGCACCCGGTAAGGGGGAGCCCCGCGCCGCAGCCGTCTCTCCCCCCCGCCCCCGAGGTGCCCGTGTGCGATGATGTGCGAGCAGCGCCCTGGAGAAGGGATCATTCAGCTTGTAAAAGCCACTGATAAAGGCACAAACCCGGCAGGGCACGGCGGATCATGAGGTGCATAAATATCGGGGCTTAAGACCGGGGGGGCCACTATAGCCCCCCACTGGCCGCCCCTGCCCCACAGGCTCTGGATCACCCCCTCTCTGTTCGACTTTTGCCGCAGCAACCTAAGGCTGGATCCAGGAATTCTCTCCCAGCCATGCCAGGCAAACTGGGTTCTGCCCTCCCACCTGGATGTTTTTTTTCTGACGCGGTGAAAATGGCACCGCATTCCAGCTCCAGCTCCTGCTGGTGCGGACTCAGCCGCTGGATCCTGCCATGTCTGCATTTACTGGATGAAAGCTCAGCCGAGCCCCTGAATTTCTTCCCTGGGAGAACTTTACGGGCTGATCACGATGTCCTTAACCTTCCCTTCGGGATGCCGGGCACCCCCGCGGCTCACTCTGGGGCTCCCCGCGCCCCCCGCCATCCCTCCGTCTCTCCCCGACTCCTCTCCAATATTTCAATGTCTCTTCTCAGCTGCCGGCTGCTGTTCCACGCGCAAGCGGGCTCACCAGTGCCACACACCGAGCACTACCGCCGCCCCACTCTGCCTTTGGTCCCCCGCACACACGGGGAACCCTGTCCCTGTCCCTGCTCCCGTCCCTGTCCCCCGCCCGCCGAGTGACACAGCCCGGCTGGCACCGAGAGAGCGCGGTACGCGTTTTGAGCGAGGTTTGCTGTTCGGCTCCTCGGGCGGTGTTGAACGCGTACGGGGACAGAGCCATCCCTGACCGCAAACCGGGTGCTGGAGGGGGCCCCCGTCCCCCGGGCAGGTTCAGCCTTGGCTCCTCGGCAGGGGACACCTCGGGAGCCCTCCGAGAGCTCATCCTGCCCCGGCGGGGGAAGGTCCCGGGACCCCCAGGGACGGCCGAGCCCCTCAGCCCCGCTCCAAGCGGCTCCCGGGCTGGTTCTCTGCACCAACCCCCGGCTCATCGCAGCCCCTTCTGTGGCTGAGCCCCTCGCAGGACGCGGCCCCAGCCACCTCCACGCGGGTTCCCCGTCCCGTGGAACTCCAGCGGGCTGTGCTGAGCCCCCGGCTGGCCGCTCGTAGCCCACGTGGCACCGGCGGCCGCTCTCACGGGGTCACGGGGGACCGTGGGCGGCGAGGGGGGAGAGGCACGGGGCAAAGGCAGGAGGAAAGAAAGCCAAGTTAAATTTGACAGCCCGAGAGCAGAGAGACAATGCCACGACCGAGACTTATTTGTCACATACTCAGGCATGAGATGGAAGGAATTCCTGTGATAATGCTCGTCCCTGCTCAGCCGCTGCTGCTGAACCACAAATTGCTGCTTGCAGCACAAAATATGGAAATGGAATATATTAGATTAGACGGCGTCTTGTTGGGGCTCTGCTCTAGGAGTTATTTCTAAGTCCGGAGAGTTGAAGCATCTTCAAGCAGCAGAGCATCAAACCCTGAGAAAGTGGGTCTGCTTCAGGTGGCAGAGCTACAAAAAGGAAAAACATCAGGAAATCGGCTACCGTGGAGCCAGTGAAAGATTTTTCAAAGCAGAGAGAGACACCCAGGGAGGGCTCTTCCTACGTCGGGTTAAAAATGGCTCAGGGTCAGGTTGAGCCCTTAAACTCGAGATAAGGCATCGTTCCATCAGGCAGCCGCTGATGTCTGACCACCGCAGGCTCTTCTCTGCACAAGCCACCATGATTCCTTGGTTTGTGTGCTGTTGGTGGCTTCATGTGCCAAAAGAACACAGGCGGAGGAAGGACAGTGTCACGGCTGGATCCAGTGCACATTCCTGATGCTAAAATGCCAGCCTGGCTCGCACCGCACGGCGAATGGGTGGCTGCAGCGGGGACAAGGCTCCAGCCTTCATTTTCCAGCCGTGTGGAAATACTAACGCGTGAAAATTAACGTTTCCAAGTGCATGCGAATATTACCATTTATTTTGTGTTTTGAGATGCGTCGGCGGCTCTTTGATACCGAACAAACTTCCCCTCCCCTAACCTTGTGCTCGGTATTAATAAGAACCTGACGCTCCATTGTTTTTTTCTTTCACACAAAATATAAAGTGTTTCTTCCCGAGCAGCTCCCCGAACTTGAGGAGCCCGTTCCCCTCAGCGGCAGCGGCAGTGGGAAGGGGCATCCGCTCTCGGGGTGCAGGAGATGGGGCGGCACCAGGTCAGGGACCCAGAAATTCAGAGGCGGAACCCCCCTACCCCTCATCCTCTGAGAGACCCTGCCCGGTCTATCACAAAGGGCATTTTCAGGGGGTCGGGACCGCTCTCCCCAGCTCGGGGGCCGAGGGCTGCCCGCCCCTCTGGCTCTCCCCGCGTTCCCCGGTGCGGTTTGCCTCCCGTTTCCCAGCGTTTTCCAGGGACGAGCCGTTCCCGCACGGCTCAGCCCACGCCCGCAGCCCGCCGTGGCCATTTTAGCCCTCGCCGCTGCCGCAGCCCCGCTCGCCGCCCCCCGCCGCTTCCTCGCTGTCTCCAGCGGCTGCGGCCAGGTCCCGCCCCGGGGCTGGCGTGGCGATGTCCCGGAGGAGAGACCCGGAGCTCCCCCAGGAGCGGCCCCGTGCCGCCGGCCGCCCCCGGGCTGAGCGCTCTCCCCCCGCCACCGGCGGCACCGGGCGGGCGGGAGGGAAACGCTGAGCCCCAAATTGCTGCTCTCGGCTCTGGGAGCTGCCCCTGGGCTGCTGAAGCCGAGGGATAACGTGTGACATTTGAGTCATCCTGTTTTTCCTCTTCTTGTGTTCCATGAAACGACGTGACACCTTCCCGTGCTGGGCACCAGGGAATGGGGACAAACCCGGAATCCCAGAGCCCTTTCCCGGGACAGGTTGCTCCCTCCGTGGCTCATTTCACAGCCACGACCAAACACCACCAGCCCTTGTCCTGTACATCCCGGACTCATCCCTGCCGAGGACAAAGATGAAGCACCCACGGGCTGGCTTCCCAATTGTCAAACCAGAACACGAAAATTCCCAACCAGAATTCTTTGCTCAGCATCCTCTTCATATCAAAATTAAATACATGTTTGTTGAAGCTTCCATCAGCTCAGACCCTCTGCCCAGGCTTCTGTTCATGCATTTTCCAATAATATCCAAATGTTTACCCTGGCTGCTACAGCACAACAGCAACACCTCTGAAAGGTTTAGGTAATCCCCTTTCCCACCTCCGCCTGAGACCTTCTGACTGAAGCACTTCTGTGCTAGGGAAGCTGTGTCCACATTCAGGCCATGGCAGTGCACAGAGTCCCTGGAAAACGGGAGTGTGGCCATGCCCCGCTCCTCAGGAGCGTCCTGGGACGGAGCCTGCAGCACTGGCAAACTCAGCCTCGGTGACTTGGCTGGGGCAGCTCCTGTCCCCTCACCTGGTGCCAGCACCATTTCTTCTGCAAGGGTGCTGGTGTTTGACAGGGCTCCTGCAGGGTTTGGGGACCCTAGAGGGTTTGGAAATCCCAGAGGCAGTCGGTGATCAAATTTCCTTCTCTCCCCACCCTGGAAGCCCAGGGCCCGCTGCCAGCAGGGTCGCCCAGGGACGGCCCAGCCCGGCGTGCCCCAGACTCAGCTCCGGGATCCAGGGTGCTTCCTGCTGTGTCACAGCATGTTTTATATGCCTGCTCCTTCGATAAAAATAAATCTTCATGTGTGCAGTTTGCTTTAAACTACATCAAGGTGTCAGCTGAACTGACGGCTCATCTGAGAAACGACCCAGGAGGTGCTGGCAAATGGCTCTCGGGTGAGCCGGGGAGCTCGCCCTGCTACGGGAGGCACCAGCAGCTCCCAGCCCACGGGGACGAGACCCCAGCCACCCTCAGCCCTGCCAGAGTCATTACAGAGACCCTCATTTCTCTCCCGTTTGCACCCAAAGGTCTGTGGTGCAGTGACACCCCTTCAGTCTCCTGGAGACTCCTCACGCTGGCACAGATCCATGGATGGCTCCGGGAGCAGCTGCACCACCCGGCCCTCTTCCCTTCCCCATCTCAATTCCAGCCCTCCAGCAGCCTCTTTCCCTTCCCTGGCAGGCTGTACACACCTGACCACAGCCAGCTCAGCCCCTCTCTCAAGTCCCCCATCCTGTTCCCCTCTCCTGTCACTCGGTGCAGCAACCGAGGGGTCCCTGCTCGGAAGTGCAGTGAGGGGCCCCGGGAGCTCAGCCCCCGTCTCCATCCAAACTCTTGCTCACACCACAGCTCTCCCTTGCTGCTGCCTGAGGCTGGGCCATGCCACAGACCATGGCAGGGTCAGACACTGCTGCCCCGGCCACCTCCCGATTGTGTGAGATGCTTCAATTTGCCTGTCATGGGATCCCTCCCCAGCTCAGGGTGCAGGCAGGAGCTTTCCCAGGCACAAGGGACCGTCAAGAGCCACTCCACAAGGCTCTGGAAGCACCTGGAGATGGTCTGGGCTGTGCTGGCCCTGTGCAGCTGCTTTCCTCTTCTGCTGCAAACGTAAACAGAGCTGTGTCCTTGTGGCTGTCTCTGACAGATCTCACATGAATCTGGGCCGAGTCCAAATGATCTTATCTGTGGAGAGACTGAGGATTTCCTACCACCAGGCTTTTCTGACTGCTCCAACCAGAGGCAGCCCTGTGGGATGGGGGAGATGAGGGAGTTCTGGGCTGGGGCTCAAGTGGGGAAGCCCCCTCTCCTTCCCCTCTCCATCTCCTTGCCATCCCCTTGCCAGTTGTCCCAGTTCAGTGAGAGGGCTGCACCTCCCACACAGAGGGACACCAACCCCACCAGAGCCCAGTAAAGTCCCTCAGTGGCTGCTGGATCAGCCCCACAGGTCCAGCTTTAGGTAAAATGGTTTATAGCAGCTGAGATGTGTATGGCTGTGCTCAAGGGGACAGGCTTAGAAAAACACAACCCAAGCAGTGGCCTTCCCTCCCAAAATGTGGCCATGAATGCTTTACCTTGTTGCTGACTCCTCCAGGGGCTGCCGAGATCACCGCACTCAGCAAAGTCACAACGTCACCTCCTGACACCACAGAGCAAAACAAGAGAAGAATGGGAAAATAAAGGAAAAATCTCACAAAATGCACACAATGGGTGCCTGGAGGAGCTGCCCCCATTCATGTATGAGCAAAAGCACTGAGTGCCCCAACTGCCAGGGAAACCTTCCACTTCCCACTGCTCCACCTTCTGCCCTTCTCGGGGAGAAGCTCCTCTCCCCTTCCCAGTCTGGACCTGATGTCTGGACCCACTCTCAGACTGGACCTCCCAGGTCCCACAAGACTGTTTCTTACTCTGATTAAAACACATCAGCTCTATGTTTTGTGTTTATTGAACATCCTTCTCCATTACAGCATCCTCACAGCATGGAGGGAGCCCTTCCACCCAGCCCTGGGGCCCACATCGCTGCTGTGCCACGGTTGTTGCCTGGGGATGGTGTTTCCATCACTTTCTGTGGAGCAGGGATCGCACTGACACCTCCTGAAACCGCACAGGGCCACGGCAGCTGCTGGTGATGGAGCTGATCCCAGCTGCTGACTCTGGTACCACCACGGGGAGAGAAGGATCAGCACAGAGCTGCAGCCCCTCCTCTGAGCAAGGCCAGGGATCCACCAGGCTCTTTCAGAAGGGCTCAAAGACGAACACAAATTCTCCTTTTACATCAGCAAATGTTTGTCTGGAATAAATCCAAACCAAGCAGAGGTTAACACATTCCTGGGAAATACATTAAATGTAGAGCGCACCAGTGTCCCTAATGGAGCGTGGTGACGCTCCATCTCGCCCTGGATCACTCTGAGAACCATTGGAACTCACCGTGGACTCCACATTAATTTGCTCAGTAACAGGCGTTTAGGTTTGATGCATTTACTAGGGAAAGAGAGTGGCAGGAATAAGTAATTCATATTCAAACACTTCATCTCTCCCAGCCAACCGGCCCAGCAAGGGAAGGGCGCAGCTTTTAAACCAGTAACTACTTATCACACCTTTCACAGCACAGGAAGCTGCTGGAGTTGTGATAAACATGATCAAACTATTAAAGTAAGAAATATCTGGCCGTGTGGTTTCCGGGAAATGGTGCCTCAAAGCAGCCACGGCCGCTGCCGGCACAGACGGTGCTTCAGGGGCTTCTGCAGCCCCGGGGGTGGTGGCTGCAGGGAGGGAACTCCCAAACACACGCTCAGAGGGACAGTGTTTCCTTCAAAACTGGCAGCACAACACTCTCCATTTTCAGAAATGCTAATGAGCTAACTGCAAACCTGCAGCAGTTATTAATTGCCCAGAGCCTCGCACACCTCCAGCCCAGGGAAGGGAGCTGCCGAGCCGGCTGGCGGTGGCAGCGATGCCCAGGCTCTGGCCCGGAGCCTGCGAGCCCACGTTCAAAGGCACAACCTGCTGTTTGCGAGAAACCCCCTTGGCTTCACCCACCTTTGTCTGGCTAAAGAGCAAGTTGTGCCCTGGCAGCCGCCCTGCCCCGGAGCCGTGGCCCGGCCCCGCTCCTGCACTGGCTCCCGTAGCTGTCTGCTGAGCCGCATTTCCCCTTTCATAAATCACATTTTGCATTCTGAGCATGCGTCTCCTCTTCCATGCCATTTTTGTTTTCAGATAACCATTAGCTTAATTAATCAAGGGAAATGCATCATTTCTGATTGCGTGTTCTGATAGTGGAGCCTGGGATGGCAGGGAAACACTTCCCACCAACCCATCCCTGGGCACCCCCCGGTGCAGAATGGGGTTCACCATCACCCGCCCCGACACCGCTTCTCCAGCACCCTCAGCACGTCACCCACAGAGCTCTGGTGAGCGAAACGTTGATTAAAACCCTCTTAACATTCCGCACAGCTACCAGGCAAATGTTGATTTTAATCAGAGTTCACCATTTCCACTTGGGTGGAAATACCTTGGGTGCACAAACCACCAGCTTTGGGGCCTCGGCGCAGGCAGGTGAACACCCCGGCACTGAAGGTGGCCCAAGTGTCCTCTGGCTTTGGAACATCAACCAAACAGGGGCAGAACCGAGCTGTCAGCACTGCCCCTGCCCATGGAGCCGCCTCCCAGCAGCAATCCCCACCACAGCAAAACCCACTTCAGCAACAACGGCATCCACAGGCCATCGTCCCAGTGGGGCACAAGCCCCTTCAGCTGTTCCAGCTGGGAAATGGCACCCACACACCCAGTGCTTACTTTCCTGCCAATGTAACCCAAACTGCATTGGAAAAGTGCTCCAGCTCTGGCATAGCTGCTGTAGGCAAGACCTGGGTTGAATGGCACACACAGGGGTTCCTGCTGTGACCCACACCTGGCTGGATGCTGTCCCACCTTCCCACAGACACCACACGAGCCTCAGCTTTATGAAAGAACAATTACCAAGATGGGTTTGGAATTTCTGTAAATGAAACGACACCTGGGTGGCCCAGGAGTGGACAACACGAGATGGGGAGGGGTTATTTGTGCTGTGGGGACAGCAGGACACAGGGTGCCCCTCACCCCATGGCTCAGCTGTCACTGCAGGGTCCACCTTACCCAAACCAACTCGGTTTGCTTCTCACAAGCTCATGGCTCTGGTCCACACACATCAACGTGCCATCAACAATATTTCAACCAAGATCTTTGCTGCAGGAGACATTTTCTTTGACCAAAAGCCCAAGAGGAGACAGGCTGGCAGCAGAGCCGGTTTTGCCAGCACCAGGTTTGGAGGGTGGTACTGGCCAGCTCCTCAGCTCTGTTTGGGGAGTGACAGGGGGTCACTGGTGGGGGACAGAGACTGAGCACCGTGTCTCGGCCACCATGCTGTAAGCCCTCCTGCAAAGAATTAGTCCTGCACTGCATTTCCAGTAGACTCCAGCAATTATTAATCTTGTTCAGAGATAGCTGCAGCTTTCTTGGTGGAATTTGGACCATCTTCCTTTCTGGAGACATTCAACTTATTATCTTCCTGTGACCCTCCCCAACACTGGGATGAGACTGCTGGGACAGCCACCGTCACCCATCACTGTGCCACCCTCCCAGCCTGCGCTTGCACAGCGTTCTCAGGTTCCCAGCACAGTCCCCTTGTGAGGAGGCCGGCCCTGCGGCCTCGCTGCCCACCCTCAGCACGGTGGGCACAACACGCTCGGGGTGAAAACTGAATTACATTCAAAACTCTGCACCTTGGAGGAAATTTATTAACCCGCAGGTAGGGGCTGTGGGACAGCCCAGCTGCAGCCTGCCCACACAGCCACCTGCCATCCGGAACAAATGCACTCCAAATGCCGGTAGTTTTTGTAAAGGTTTATAGTCCTTTGCCATGATTGCATGATACATTTCTTCCCCTGTGACACAGCCCTCAGACCAGGATGCGCCGCTGGCAGCTCGCAGCAGCTGGGCTTTGCACTCCGATCTACACTAGCTGCAGAACATCAAATGCACTTTCAACATCTCCATTTAATATTTACATTCAAGCAATTAATAATTGGAAGCTTATAGTTTAGACATTTCTAATAGCAGCAATTTCTATAATAGCTCGTTTAGCTTTAGATAACGATTTTTTTTTTTTGCACATAGAAACACCACATGTGTACAGTATCAAAAAATATATACGTGATGGTCCTGCGGGTCGTGGGGAGGGCAAGGGACCAAGACTAACAAATGCTCAATGGTTAAAAAGGAGAACAGAAAATAGTCGTTTGATATAGTTTATAAGGTGATCTAGGGACTCCATAAATCTAGGCTTTATATTTCATTATATAAATACCTACAAATAAATATATTAGCATGGCCAGGGAGCGACCAGCTTTCAGCTCAAACAATACATTTCAATAACACCACGTACAAACGGGAGCAAGAATCACTTGACAAGTTAGCACTGTTAAAATATAATACTATAACTCTGAGTAACTGGCGGGTCCCATCCTTGCGTGTCCCATTGCCTGCAGGTCCTGGAGCAGCCCCCAGCCGCGGGGCGGGAGCAGCGGCGAGGTCACCCCACGTGGCAGGGATGGCCACCGTGCCTGGCCCTGGCCCGGCGTCCCCTCGGTGGAGACGGTTCGGCCGCCGCAGGGGCTCGTGGGCTCCGGGGAAGGGCCACCAGTACCGCGGAGGGAGGCTGTGGGGCCGGCGGCCCCGGGACGGGCGGGCAGCTCCCACGGGGAGCGGCTGCCGTGCCACCTCACACCGTCACGTACTCCTTGAAGGTCACAGTCAGGCAGTTTGCGGTCACATCTGTGATAATTATATTCCCAAAGAAGGGCTTGAATTCCTGCAGGGACTCAGCCTCCTCCTCTTCCTCCTCCTCTGCGGCCTGCTGGGGCTGCGGAGGCTCCGGGGCCGCTTTCTCGGCCGGTGGAGGTGGCGGCAGCTCCGGCTTCACCTGCGCCAGGGCCAGCTCACCCTCCGGCCGCGGCTTCACGCAGCGCAAGTCTATGGGCTCGTCCAGGTCCGAGTCCAGCAGGATGACCTCCGGCTGTGCGGGCGGCTCCGGCCGCTCGGGGCCCGGGGGGCTGAGGCAGGTGGGGGCACTGATGCTGCGAGAGGTCAGGCGCTTCTTGCCCGGCTCCCGCTCCGCGTGCGGCTCCGACAGGCAGCGCTTGCGAGAGCCGGCGCTGGAGAGGTTCAGTCCCATGGAGGAAGGGCTGTGCTCGCACACGGGACTCAGCGACCAGGGCACGAGGTCCGGCTTGGTAGTGAGCTGCAAGGGCTGCTCCGCTGGAGGAAGGGGCAGCTCCTTGGCCAAGGGAGTCTTTTGGGGTCCTTCCTCCAGCTCCACAGGGGGCTGCCGGCTCTCGCCCTCTGCTTTACTCGGGGCATTGCTGCCCACCACCCTCTCCTCCCCTGGCTTCCTCCAAGCCTCCACCTTCTCCTCCCCACCCTTCTTAGGAGTCCTCTCCTCCGCAGCCCGCTTCCGGGGAGGCTCCCCAGACTTGATCTTCACCGCCTGCATGCCGTTCTCCATGTACTTGCTCATCACAATCACAATGCGCCCGTTCTTGTTTTTGTTCTTGACGATCTTCATCTTTCCCCCAAGGCCATTGCTGGTCACCCTGTCCCGGGGGGGCGGCCCGGTACCACTGGACAGGTTCTTCTCAGCTCCATTTTTGCTCTCTGCTGTGAGGTTCTTGACTGGGCCCAGCAAGTTTTTGGCTGGGCCGTGAGCCCACTTGTCTGGGTGGGCAACCAGGGGGGTCTTGTTATTGTCCAAGCAGGCCTGGCCCTGCGACTCTTTGCTGCTGGGCTGGTAATGGGGCTCGTACATCTTGGGGTCCGGCTGGTAGTGGTGGTGCTTCTTGCTGTTCAGCTGGTAGTAATACTTCCCTTTGCTGTGCGACTGGTGCTTCATACTGCTCTCCTTGCCATTGGGCTGGTACTGGTGGTGCTTCTTGCTGTTGAGTTCATACTGGTGCTGCTGGCTCTTGCCAGAGGAGCCGAGGTCCAGCTTGGGCCTGGTGTCCACGGCCGGGTCCTGCAGCCCCGTGAGGATGTTGGAGCGGCGGGCGAAGGAGGGAAGCTGCAAGGCAGAACCAGAAGCTGCGGTCAGGCGGGGCCGGAGGAGCCGGTGCCGGAGCTCCGGCAGGTGCCGAGGCTCCGGCGGAACCCCCGCCCCTCCGGCAGCTCTCCTTACAGGATGCTGCTGCATCCTGGGGCACCGCGTCCTCTAGCAGGCGGCCCCAGCCCACTCCAACTTAGAGGCTGTGCATTGCTCCAGATTAATGAAGCAATGAAAAGAAGAAAAGCCCCCTTCAATCAGCTGTCTGGGAACGGGGGCCGAGCGGGACCGCCGCTGCCGAGCCCGCGAGCAGCCTGCTAATGCCAGCCGGGCACGGGCACGGCGGCTCTGCCGCACGGCCCGGGGCGGAGGGAAGGGAAGGGGGGGCGGGGGACCCGCTGAGCTCAGCGCTGGGGGTCCCCGGGGCTTTGCGAGGCGCCCGGGCTGCGCGCAGGCTCCTCGGCATGATGAAACCCGCTGCAAGCAGCTCCCCGGGGACGGCCCGCGGCAGAGAGCGCGGGGGTGTGGGGCCGGGCGCCCGCGGTTACCTGCACGACCAGCGGCTTTGGCTTGGGCCCCCGCTTGCGGTATCCCATCAGCTGCTCCTGCCGCTCCCTGCGGGAACACAGTGTCACGGTGAGCCCGGGGGCGGCGCTCGGACCCCCGAGACCCCCACGCACGGCGGCTCCCGCGGTGGCAGCGACCCTCCACGGGCGCGGGGAGGGGCAGCGGGAGGGGACCGGGGCCCGCAGGTGCGGAGCTGCGGGCGGGGGCCCCGCAGGTAGCAGCGGGCCGGGGGCACGGGCATCCTGTGGAAGCAGCAGGCGCCTTCCCCGCTGTTACCTCCCCGCTGCGGAGAGGGGCTGAAGTTCACAGTTTGCGCCAAAACACTCCAGGAAATAAATGCGCGGAAAGAGAAAAAAAAAAAAAAAAGGCTTAAAAAAAAAAAAAAGGTTAAAAAAAAAAAAAAGCCGAAGCCCGTCCAAGCGCAGCAGCAGCAGCAGCGCCGCCTCCTCGACTCGCGGCATCAAATCCCGGGAAGAAGGAGCTCCAGGCGCGGCTTGGGGGGGGGCACGGCGCGGGGGGAAGCGCGGCGTGGGGGACCCTGGCCCGGGGGGGGCGGCCGGGGGCCCCCGCCGCGCCCGCCCCGCCGGGGCCGCGCCCCCCGGGCCGGCCCGCAGCCGCCCCCGCCCCCGCCGCGGCCCCCGGCTCCGTGACGCATCTGCAATTGCGGGATCGGTGCGGAGCGGGGGTCCCGCCGCCCCTCCCGCATCCCCAACCTTCGCCGCTCACCTGTTCTGGAAGGCGATGAGCAACCGGGGGTCCAGGATGTTCTCCTCCGGCTCCCACGTGTTATATCTTGGAGAGGGGAGGAGAGCGGCCGTCACCGCGGGGCCCTGCCGGCGGGGCCGGGGTCCCGGGCAGAGCCGCCCCGCGGCACCGGGCCCGATGGGAGCACGGTGTGGAGCTGGGGTCCCGGGGAGGGGGATGGGCGGCGGGGGGGGGCCGCGGGGACGGTACTGTTTATTTAGCGCAGTTATTATTCCGGAGGAATTCCAGGCATGTCATGATGAAATTTTCCAAATCCCCTTTCCCGGACCCAGGAAAGCGGCCGCGGGGCGGAGGGGGGACCCGGCCGCCGCGTCCCGGACCCCCCCGCGCCCCCCCGCCCGCACTGTCATGCAAACCCCGGACACTCCGCAGCAGCCGCGCTCGCTCCGGTGCCGGTGCTGCCCCCGTCTCGGCAGCGGCTCTCGGGGCTGCGGGGCGACGCGGACGATTTTTGCGGTTATTCCCCTTTTTCCCCCCCTTCCTGCCCCCCCCTCCCCGCTCGGTTCTGCAATATGGAGCCCGACTCCCGAGGAGGGAAAGGGGGAAGGAGCCATTTTCTGGTGCACATCAGCCGCCGCCTGCTCGGCTCCCGCCGCCGTCACCGCCGGGCCCCGCCGCCGCCTCTCGCCGCCCGCTCGCCGCCCCGGCCGGGGCCCTTCCCAGAGCGCCATCCCCGGCCCCATCCCCGCCCGGTGCCGGTACTCACTTGGGCGACCATCCCCTCCATTTCACCAGGTACTCGACTCTGCCCTGAGCGGCGCGGGAGGCAAAGACACGGCGTCAGCGGGACCCGCCACCCCCGGCGCCCCCCGGCCCCCGCCGCCCCCCGCCGCCGCCCCCCGCACCTTTCGGATCCGCTTCTTCTCGATGCTCTCCACGGCGAAGACGTGCTCGCCCACCGCCGGCAGCTCCATCCCGCAGCCGGGAGGGGCCGGGCCGGGCCGCGCTGCAGCCGAGCTGGGCTCGGGCTCCGGCAGCTCCCGCCGCCGGCCCGACAGACACTGAGCGGCGGCACCGCAACCGTGCAAATCCCGGAGCGAGACGTCAGGGAGGCGGCGCCTCCCGGGCCCGGCTGCCCGTCAGCGGCGGGGCCGGGGGATTGGCGCAGCCCTGCCGGGGAGCGAGGCGGGGAGGGGGCGGGCGGGGGCCGGGCACGGCGGGGCGGGGAGGGGGGCGCGGGCAGCCCGGCTCCCGCCCCACGCGTGACTCAGCACGGCCCCACGGGGCTGGCGGGGGGCGGCACGGCCCGCGGGGCAGGTGCGCGCCCCGAGGGGACACCGAGCGGCCGGGGGGTCCGGGGGGGTGCGCGGGAGGACGAGCGCGCGGGGGGGCTCCGCGCCACGTCGCGCTGTGCCCCGGGCCCGGGGGGCGGCGGTGTCCATCCCCGGCACGGCCGGAGCCTGCCGGGGAAGCCCAGCCCCCGCTGCCCGGCGGGTCCCCGCGGCCGTGGGGCGCCCGGCCCGGGGCCAGCCAGCGGCGGCGGCAGCGGGCCCGGCCCGGGGCAGGTGGCGGCGCTTTCCCCGCCCGGTGCCGGAAGCCGCGCACGGCGGCGGGGCCGCTCGGGGAGCCCGGTGCGGGCGGCTCCGTGCGGTCTCTCCCCGCCGAGCGGGTCGCGGGGAGCAGCCTGAAGCACACGCGTGTCCGCGGCTGCCAGCGGGACCACCCGGCCACTCCCCGAGCCGCTCCGGGAAACGTGGCTGTGCCGGAGCGGGAGGCTCCTTCCCCCGGACAGGTGGAGCGGGGCCGGGCACCGTCCCGGTGTGAGCCCCGAGCGGACCGGCACCGCAGCCCGGGGCAGGACGGCGGGGCCGCGGGCACGCGTGGGGTGAGACCCGGGCGGCGAGGAGCCCTCGGCCCCTCCCGGGGGCGCGGCTCCTGGGCTCGGCCCTCGCAGGTGCCCGGGTGTGTTCCCGGCCCGGAGGAACCGGAGCCTGCTCACCCGCTGACAGCGGGGCCGGCTCTGGGACTGCCGTGCGGTGTCGGTGCCGCCGTCCCCCTTTTCCCCCCAGGCTCTGGCGGCCCTCGGAGGGAGCGATCGGTCCCCGCGGGACCGGGCCGCCCGTGGGGCTCCCGGCAACTTCGGCCGGGAGCGGCGGCGCTGAGCTCGAACCGCACCGGGCTGCTTTGCCGGGGTCGGGCGGCACCCCCGGCCCCCGGGACGTTCCTCGTTTCCCCGGCTCGGTCCCACCCCGGCCCGCGGGGGCACCGGAGGGGGGACACACCGGGAGGCACCGCTGAATGTCACCGCGCCGCAGCCCCTAACAAAGACGCAGCCGCCGCGATCGCAGAGCCGAGCCAATAAAAAGCAAACTGATATTACAATTTTGATTTCCCTGGAGGGCCGAAGGGGCTTAATGTAAGAATTATTATCCATTGTGAACAGCAGCCCAAGGAAAACACACACAGGAAGATTTAAATTTTTTTTTTTTTTTAACTTAGCGGTTTTCCAAAGAAACATACATTCATTGAAATTTATGCCAGCGGAGTTTGTTAACCCTCCCCTTTGACATTTCCAGCTTCTCCTGTTGCCAGAGGAGACAAACCGCTAATGCTCGCAATAAAACTAAATGCCCAGGGACGAGCACGGTTTGGTGCGATTCCTCCCCAGCCTGGGTAAGCTGCAGAGCACGTCCAGTTCTGGATCCCACCCGGCTGGGAAAGCTCTGCTCTTCCCAGGAAACAGTCGGGAACAGGCGATGAGGAAGGCAGAGTTTGGCTGGGTGCATATATACATATATATATATATATATGTATGTATGTGTGTGTGTGTATATGTGTATATATATATATACACATACATATATAGATATATGTATATATGTATTAATATATATATATGTATATGTATGTGTATATGTATGTGTGTGTTTTTATATATATATATATATATATATATGTGTGTGTGTGTATGTATTTTAAAAAAAAAATTTCTAAATTTTTAATGTGTGACCAGACATCTTCGACATCTTTTAGAACCTGCCTCAGGAGCAGCACGAAAGACTGTTGATGAAATATAATACATAGATATATTAAAGAAAAAGTGAAACAACAGTGAAAACCAATATTAAAAGCATTTTAATCAGTGCCTGGCCCCTGGCTCTCGTGGCTCAGCAGCAGCTCCCGTCCTTCGGGTTCCTGTAGGATCTTCATCTGCTTTCTGTTACGGGGCTGATTGCACATGATTCACAATAATGACGGTAATGGTGGTGATTTTCCGTCTCTTACCTTGCTCAGGCAGCAGCAGTTCATGAACTGATACATCTTTCCCTTTGTCAGGCCCAAAGAGGACACCTTATTTGAACCACATAAAACAGCCTAAATAAGGAAAGTGGGAAGCATTTCCAACTGTTGCCTCTTCCTGACTGGCTGGGGCATATCACAGGGATGAGACAAGGAAAAGGCTTTCCAAGCAAAAGGAACAGGAGCCAAGTGCTGCCTTTAAAGCCAGGAGAGGGGTGGGTTGGCCCCGGGCAGTTTGGTGCTGGTTTGCTCGTGGATCGGGCAGGTACGAGGCACAGACACACAATTCCTCTCCTTCACCACACACCCGGCCAAAAATTCAGATTCCCCTTTCTCTGCAGAACATTGCAATGGGGGCTGCTGCTCTCAGCAGGATTCTGTCCCAGCTGGGGCTGGGGGCTGCAGCCCCCCGTGTGCTGAGCCCAAGGTGGAGCTGCTGGGGTGCAGCTGTAAGACAAAACCTTGAACAGCCAGGGACAGATGGGCTTCCTGCAGGTGCTAGGAACCACACCAAGGAAATTTCCCCTCAAATACTTGCCTGCCATGTTCCCTCCATGTACCCAGAGCTGATGTCTGTCTATGTTTATTCTTCTCATCATTATTTATAAAGTTCTCACCCTGGAGCCAGAGCCAGCTCCGTGGCAGTGCCTTGCTTGGGGTGGGTGCTGCCCCTCCAAAGGAAGGTGCTTCTCTTCCCCTCTCCCCGTACACCAGCAGCTCCTGCACCCCGCTCTGTGTTTGCCATCAAGCAGCACTGATTACACATGCCATCATTTCTGATGTTGCTCATTAGTCTGTATCATTATTAGCAATTCAAACCAGAGATTCTTTTCCAGCTGTAATCCTCCAGCTCCACCAAGGCGACTCCAAGGCTGCAGTTTGGGTGCTCTCCTTTTCCTCCCCTCTGCCCCAGCAAGGCCGGGGGTTCCTGCTCGGTCTGCAAAGGCAGGAGCACGCCAGGCTGAGCACGAAATAATAACAGAAAGTTGATTCATGAATAGTTACAGCGTTTCCTTCAAGGCCGCTCTCACAAGGGGCCAAGCACCGACTTTGCCACGTCCTTGGAGCAGGGGGGAGGGCACTGGCCCCATTCATCCCTACCTGGCCGCCCACAGCCTCGGCCAGCTGGGCTCCAGGATTTGCTCTTCTGCTTTTGTCAGCTCTGGCTTGCACTGGAAGTTGTGGCCAGTCTGAAAAACGGATTATGACACAGCCCTTGCTGAGGTCAACACTGTGCAGGAGAAAGGCAAGGAAAGGATGAGTAGGTAGGCTTGGAAAAAGAGACAACAAAAAAAGCAAACCCACAAAAACCTAAACCCACCCACCCAATCAATAGGATGCCATGAAGTACGATGTGAACAATGAAACCCTGTTCCAGGTTGCCAAGGCAAATCTGTCAATAGAGTATTGAACAAGCAAATCTGACTTGCAATTATTGTCTCCTTCTAAATACAGGCTGCCCCTCTGCCTCGCAGCTCAGCCCCAGTGCTGCTGTGGGGAAGCTCAGTGATTGCTGGTTCAAAATGGTGAGGGAAGAGTCAAGTCTGGCAGCTGGGCTGGAATTTACTCCAACACATGCGCTAAAACCCCCCGGAGCATCCCCACCACTTTCACTGCAGCAGCTGAAGTGACACGTGCCCTGCCCCCAGTGTAACAGGCAGCAGCAAAAAAACCCTTTGGAGAAATGTTCACCCTTTAAAGCTTTCAGCAGAACACCCAGTGCCACGAAGCACACCCGGCTGTCCTCAGACACCAAGTGCCCAGCATTTTGTAACGCTCAGGGAAGCACCACGAAGAGCCCGAGCACTCGAGGCTGGGGCTGTCAGTGTGGTGGCCTTAAAATCCAGCACAGCAGCAAGGTCTGGAGCTGCCACCACCCACCCAGAGGCAGCAGCAGTGGGAAAATCCAGAGGCGAAACCACCCTGAACTGGGTCATCACGTGGAAATTTAAATGGCTTCACAAGTGCATCACTGCTGCTGCTGCTGCTGCTGCTGCACATGGGGCTGCCTTAGGTGAATGCTTTCTCCTGGTGCTCCCAGCACCAGCCAGAGGAGGTTGTGAGCAGGATCCTCAGGAAAGAGGCACTTGCAGGAGCGCAGGGTGTGCTTCCACAGCAGTTTAACACCAACAGCGGAGCAGTTTCTGTGTAGCTGATGGAGGGGCTGAGGCACTGCGGACACATTTGGGGGCATGGCTGGGCTCCCCTCACCACTGGAGCTCACCATGAGCGAGGCAGCCCCAGAGGAAGCAGAGATCTCTGCTCTGCAGAGCTGCAGCCAGCACAGGCAGGGAGGGCAGCGCTCCAGAGCAGGGTCCCAGGATGCTCCATCCCTCGGCTGGGAATAACCCCCCTTCCCCAGGGCTCTTTGCTGCTCTGCCTTCCCCCCACACCCTCAAGCATGGGTGCCAGTGAGGGAGCCTCAGAGACCATCTGTCTTTAATCTTCTTAGAGCCAGGCAAGTCGGGAGAAATTCAGAGGAAAGAGGCACTGAAGTCCCTCTGTCCCTGGCTGTGACAGCACAGAGCTCTCAGCACACAGCTGCTGGGAGCAGGTCCTGCCAGCCCCACATCCTCAGAGCAATGCAAGCTGCCCGAGACACCAGGCAGAGGGCACGGGAAGCACTCCTGCCCCCTGGAGCAGGGGGAGACGGGAACCCCTTCCCCAGGCACTGCAGGGAACCTGATACCCATCCTCAGCCCTGTCCTGCTCTTCACCTTCCTCATCCTCAGCCCCGTCCTGCCCTGCACCTTCCTCACCATCCCCTCAGATCCAGCCCTGAAGAGCTCTGGCCTTGGAGCTCTTCCCCCTCTTATCGCTTAAGCTGATGCTGTTCTCTGGCTGCTGAGGGTAATTATGAGATTTTCTCCATCCGAGCTGGGGCTGTGTGTGTGTCCTGGCACCGGCAGCGAGGAAACTCCTCAGGTTCGTGGGATGGCCCCACACCTCCTCCTCCTGCTGAGCCTGGGGCACTCGGGGCTGCTTCTCCCTCCTGGGCAGGAGTTGGGCTGAGCCCAGGAGCAGCCGGGCACAGCACCCACAGCCCCCCGGCAGTGCAGCCAAACCTCACTCACACAGCAATTCCCACATCTCCCAGCCACGCAAGCAAAGCTTCCTGGGATGGAGACACATCCGTGAGGCCTTCCCTGGCTGCAGAGGGACCTGGGCCAGTCATGCCAAGCTGTTTAAGCACAGAGATAGATAGATAGATAGATAGATAGATAGATAGATAGATAGATAGATAGATAGATAGATAGATAGATAGATAGATAGATAAGCTAAGATTACAGCTGAGGACAGCTGCAGCCCTCTCATGCTGGGACCTGTGGCTACTGTGAGCTTTTCTGCCCGTGCTCTGCTCCCACAGCTGTTTGTGCAGCACCTGGCACTGCCAAGGCTGGGACCAGCTCGTCTGGCAGAGCAGTTTGATGCCACGTTGTGCTGAAGTGCCACCCCGGCCTCCCCTCCCCGGGCAGAGCAGGGATGAGAGCGGTGATCGCCCACAGACAGAGCTGATAATTGCTGGTTGGGGCTGGGACCGCTCTGGGAGCTGTGGGAAGAGCAGCAGCGAGGGCCTTGTCAGCACATGTCCTGCCTCGTGGCCCGGGCATGGCACACGGCAGAGCTGGCACCTGGACAAGTCACCCAGCACAGCAGAGCCGAGCCCTGGCTGAGCCGCTGAGGGCTGGAGGCGCTGCCCTGGGGACAGGGACCCTCGGGCTCTGGGGCTGGGACACCCCCAGGACCCATCCCCAGGGATGTGGGGTCCCGGCTGGCGGCTCCTGCCCTGCTCCCCTCCGGCAGAGCCACCGCTGCTGTCCAGTGGCCACCAAAAGCATCGTGTGGCAGAGGCTTTCCGCAGAGCCCCTGGCGTGCAGGAGGGAGGGAGGGAGGGAGGGAGGAAGCGAGCTCGGCTCTGCGGTCAGGCAGTTTCCAGCCCTGCACCTGAGCCGAGGCACGGCTCCTCGCAGCCCTTCCCTCCGGCTTCCTTCCGCCCGCGCCCCGGCAGCTTCTGCTGAGCCCTGGCTGCGAGGCAGCTCCACCAGCCCACAGGCTGTCCTGGCACTTCATCCCCTCCGAGGATTAAACCAAGTGTTTGTGTTTTCAAAGGTTTCAGAAAGATTTCCTGGCCGTGCCGTTCGCCCGCCGCGTGTTGCGCTGTCGCTGGATCTCCGTGCTCCAAAGCCGCTTAGTCCGACCCAAGTCGAGCTGCACTAAAGCCCTCGGGAGATGGATGCTTTGCCTGGGGGAAGGAAGCTGGTGGTGTCTGCAGGGCAGAACCTCAGTCCAAGCCTCTCTGGGGGCTGCTCCATGGCCCTGCTCCTGCTGATCTGGGGCATTGCTTCTGCAATTCGGGCAATTCAGCACCCGCACCCAGCACAGGCCGAGCTCTGCTGCTGCAGAAAGCTCAGCCTTGGGCCTGGGAGATGTTTTCACGGCCTACGAACTCCTCAAACCCAAAGGCTGGTGATGTGTGAGCCCCTTGCACGTGTGCTGGACGGGGCAGAGCAGGCCCCGGGCTCTGGTCGAGCGCTGCTCTGCTCACGCCGGGTTTGTGCTCCTGGGAACAGCCACAGGTGCTGAGTGAGCACAGCTGGGAGACACAGCTGGGCACTGACTGGTTAGACTGGCTTCTCCAACCTCTGCCCTTCCTTGGACTGCCTGCATTTGGTTATAAGGAGCCAGCTGTTTGGTAAGGGACTGGAAGGCTCGCGGGATCCTGCGCTGCTCCTGCCTGGCACGGTGGTCCCATCCCACAGTGACGCTGCCCTGGGCTCTGTGGCTGTCACTGCCTCACCCCAGATGCTTTCTCGTGCTGAGTGTTCAGGTGAAGGCACTGCAGCCAGGGCTGCAATCCACCCATGGGAGATGGATAGTGAGCAGGGCTGGGGGCTGTTCCTTGGAAGGCTGCAGCCCATCTTCACTTCCCCTTCTCTCAGGCGACTGCGTGTGCCCTGGGCAGCTATTTTTAGGCTGCTGCTCGCTGTCTGCTTTCCCCCGGGGATGCCGAGCAGGTTCTGGGAACTCCAGCTGTCTCTTGGGCAGCGTGAGAGATGCTGTGCTTCCCGAGCTTGCTCCTGCGCTCCCCAGCACACGCCCAGGCTCTGCCGCTCCCCTGCAGCCGCCCTGGCACCGGGCACGGGGCTCGGACGCCCACCCCAGGAGCACCGGCAGTGCTGGGGGCCGTGGGGGGCTCTCCCGTGCCGGGGGGATGCTGATCCCTGCCCTGGGATTGCGGGGCATTGCTGATTCATGGGGCTCTGTCATTACAGGCTGAGCCCCGAGGGTTTGCTGCCCGCAGCCAGGAAATGTGGCACAGGCAGCCTCGTGTTCCCCATCAGGAGCCCCGGGGTAGCCCAGGGCTGTCTCACTGCAGCCTCTCCCCACTGCAGCCTCTTTGCCCAGTCGCCCCAGTCCTGCTCCTGCCCCTGTGTCCAGTTTCCCGGGCCCGGCACAGGGAGCCCTTTCCGTGGGGACACATCTCACCCGTGTCACAGCCTGAGAGGGGCAGCTGGAGCCTCCATGGGGCTGGGCTGGAGCTGAGGAGCTGCTGGAGCCCCGCAGTGACAGGAGCCGCTCCTGGGGTGACACAGGGCTCAGCTGAGTCCCTTGGTTTCCAACACTCCCTGTGGGTGGCTGCATCCTCCCCCGGGCACTGGGCAGGGGGGTTCCCGGGGCTGGCAGTGCCATTTGGCTCCTTGTTTCTCTGCCCCGTGGCACCTCTGTGAGCAAAACCAGGGCTGTGTGTGCCCGGCTGGGTGCGAGCTGTGCTGCGCTGGGGTCTGCAGGGACCCCACGGTTTGGGGGCTCAGGGAGGTGTGAGGTGACACCTGCACAGGTTGGAGCACAAGGCAGGGATGCAGGGCTGTCCCAGGCAGGGTGGGAGCTGCGAGGGGCAGGGATGGGGTTTGTGAGGGGCACAAGGAGTGGGACGAGCTGCAGAGTTCCTGGGGACCCCAATAATCGGGGTGCTGCAGACACCGAGCTGTTCGCCGCTCGGTCCCCGCTCCCTGAGCACGGCTGCCCGAGCCGGGGGTGTCTGGGGCACCTCCACGGCGTCAGGACCGGCCCCGGGGAGGCTCCAGCTCCGTTCCCGCAGCCCATGTTTGGGCTTTGGTTGCAGCAGGGCCATAAAAGGCAGCGTGGGGAGGGCCCCGTGTGCCGGGGCATCCCGGGGAGCTGCTCCCGGGAGCGGGGCTGGGCGCCGGGGTCACCCCACGGACAGCTGGCTCTGGCTCTCCCCCAGCCCATTGCAGCCCAGCCCAGCCCTCGGTCCGGGCAGGCCCTGGCCCCGGGAGCAGCCCCCGCCCAACACCCGCGGGTGCCCGGGGCAGCGGCTGCTCCATCCCGGGCAGGAGCACTGCTCCAGCACGCTTCTGTCGGGCTGGGGATGCGAAGCTGTTTTGTCGGGCCGGGGATGCGGAGCTGTTTTTGTCGGGCCGGGGGATGCGAAGCTGTTTTTGTCGGGCCGGGGATGCGAAGCTGTTTTTGTCGGGCTGGGGATGCGGAGCTGTTTTTGTCGGGCCGGGGATGCGGAGCTGTTTTTGTCGGGCCGGGGATGCGGAGCTGTTTTTGTCCCCCGGTGCAGAGGCAGTGGCAGCGCATGGCACGGGACGTGCTGCGGATGCCGGGACCAGGAATCGGTGGGGCCAGGACAGACTGGCCTGGGCTGACAGCTTGGAAATGAAATCCAGGCTGAAGCCCCGCGCTGTAAATCCCTGCTCGGGGATGCTCGGGCTCGGAGGTGTCTCGAGGGCGGGGTGGGGCAGCAGGAGCCCCGGCACAGGAGCGGCAGAGCTCATCCACATCCGTGCAGAGCGACAGGGACCGGCTCTGCCACCCCGCCGTGGCTGATTCACGAGCAAAGCCCGAGCTGCCGGGCCGGGTGGGTGTGAACCAGCCAGCAGGAATGCGAGGAACACAAACAGCGAGGAGGAAGGGCGATTCCCCAGGTATCAGGGTGGGCACCACTGAGCTGCAGAAGTGTGAAGGCTGGAGAGCTGGGGCCAAGGGTTGGGAGAGGATGGGAGAGTTGTCCCCAAATTATATTCTCTGGGGCGTTCCGAGCTGGGCTGGGCTCCTGGGACAGAGCTGGGGCAGGAGGGCTGTCAGGGACCCTGGGCTGTGGCTGAGAGGAGCCCTGGCAGAAACCGTGTCCTTCCTGAGCTCTGGCATCAGCTGTGTCCTTCCCAAGCTGTGGCCCCAGCACACCCAGCAGCTTCCTTGCTCCTGCTGCAACTTCCAAGGGAGTTTTGGCAATGCAGGTGCGTAGCACCGAGCCCAGGGCAGCCATTTCAGACCCGGTGTAAGAAAAAGCAAAGCAAATCTCCATCAACGGCACTTCCCCACACCCTGGGCCACTGCCACGGGGTCTGGGGGCTCAGCCCGTGCCCGTCCTGTCCCCTGTGCCATGGAGGATGCAGGGCTGATTCATCTCCTGCCTTGGCTCCTGCTTACGTACGTTCACTCTGTTCATTCCCTGCCCGAGCAGCTAAATTAAGCCGAGCAACAATGGGCCATCGATTATCCCATTACATTTCCATCGGCCTGACTTCCCCGCGGCTCCTGCAGAGTGGCACAGGAGCTTGGCAGGGGCTCGGTGCAAAGGTTCTGCTCTTCCTCTCTGTCCCTCGCGTTCCGCAGGGCTCTTTCCCCTCCCTGATCGTCCCTTTCTTCCTGTGTCACCTATTCCAGCCCTGCTCGTTCCGAGTCTTTTTATGACCCAAAAGCTGACGAGCAGTTCCTTAGGGCCAGAGAGGCTGCCACGTGTGGAGCCTCCTCGAGTGCCCCACGGTGTCCCTGTCCCGGCAGGGCTCCGGCTCTGCCCCAGAGCCCTGTGAGCATCCTGCAGCACGGGCCGTGCTCCCGGCCGCAGTTTGCTGGAGAAGGGCTGGGTCAGGGGCAGCAGAGAGGGGTGGGCACCCCGGGGTGACCGGCAGTGCCATGGGGGGTGCCAGCCCAGGGGGGCCCCGCTCTGCTCCCTGCTCGGGGCTGGGTCCGTGGCCCCGTCCCCGCTCTCAGGGCTCTGAAGCGGCTCAGGAGCTCAGGGTGACGCTGCTGTGTCTGCGCGGGGATGCGCCTGCAGATCCTACCTGCGTCAGCAGCTGAATTCCCTGCTCTCGCTCCCGCTCCGGCACAGCCTTAACCCTTTCCTGCCACCCTGAGCACCTCCTCGGAGCCAGGGTGGCTGTGATCCTCCGGCTGTGGCAGCCGCACCTGCCCTGTCCCCACAGCCCTGCAGGAGGGGATGCAGCATCCCCCAGCTGCGCACCCCGCTCGCTGCCCCGGCTCTCCCGCAGCCTTTCCGTGGCATCCCTTTCCCTGCCCGTCCTGCCCACGCTGCATCCCGCCCGTGGCTGCTCCAGAGCTGCTCCAGAGCCTGGGATGTGCTGGCTCCGCAGTTCCCGATCCCTGGGGAGGGACGGCAGCGCTTTCCCAGCGCTCCTGCTGCTGTCGGCATCGGCGTGGGGCAGTTTTATCACCTCGGCAGAGGGCCTGAAGGTGTTTGGGCTGTTTGCAGCGCTTCCAGTCACGGCTGGAAGTTTTTCACTGCCCACCCTCAGCTGCAGTCTGTGGAAATTGTGTTCCTGAAACCAGGACCCGGCTGCTGGAGCCGATCTGGGCCAGGCAGGCCTTGAGCATCATGAGCAGCACCAAAGGGATCTCTGCCTTCATCCACAGCACAGGCTCTGCCCGGTGCTGAGGGCTCAGGGTCAGGCAGGGGGTTGGGATCGCTGTGCCGGGTGTTTGCCGTGTCCCTGGGCCCTGTGACAGCCCCGGGTCTCCCCTGCAGAAACCTCTGGAGTGCAGAGGACTTGGGCAGATCCCATCACTCAGCACCTCCCCGGCCGCCTCTGCCCCCGCCAAGGTTAGTCAAGCCCCGGCCGCAGACAGAAGAAGCTGAACTTGTTTGTGGTTCCTGAGACAAACCCAAGCCAAAAAAAATCAAAAATCCCAGGAAGAGTCCTTAGGCTGCTCCTTCTCCGGCTGCTGCTTTGGCACATGGAGCAGGAGCTTTGGCAGGGCCTGGACTTGCTGGATTCAGAGGGACCTGGTGCATGGGGGCACTGCAGGACTGGGGGCTGCCGAGGAACCCCTCCCGGCTGGCAGGAAGCACCACTTGAAGTCTGGCTGGCAGCAGGTCCCCTTGCTGGGATGCCTGAGCCGTGTCCGTGCTCTCTGCTGTGGTTTTGGGAAGGGCTGGTGTGGGGCAGAGCCACGTGCAGCAGCAGCAGGGCTTTCCCCACCCGCGCTCGCTGCTCTGGGTGGGCAGCTCCAGCCTGGCGAGTCCGAGCTGGCACCGCTGGCACGGCTCCTGCCGGGCTCTGCCGGGGCTGCCCCAGCCTCTGCTCTTCTGCCAGGAGCCGTGGAAGCTCATCAGGAGCTGGGTTTGTGTTGAAATGAGGCAGAGAAGGTGTGTGCAGAGCCCGGAGCGCCGTGCCCGGGGCAGGACGTGCCCGTGAGCTGCAGCCGGCCGGACTGGTCTGTTCTCATGGCCCAAGCGGAGCGAGCCAGGGATTAATCAGCCAGCCCAGGAGGACGGGCTACATTGGGTTTGAAATTCTTTGGTGCTTGCAATAACTCAGGTGAATCTCTTTGTTCTTGTGAGCTGTAATTGTTCATTTGACAGGCAGCGTCCCTTGACAGAACAGCCAAACAGCCACATCCAAACACACCCAGCCCTGGGATGTGGCACCAAGCCCCTCCACCTGCCCCTGCCCCAGTCCCAGGTGACAATTTCCCAGTGCAGCAAACTCCAGGGGCAGTTTGGCCAGACCTGTGTGGTCAGTGCTCAACACCAAGGACAAGCTGGCCCATTGACCCCCTCCTGCTCGCCCAGGTGTGGGACAGCTCCGGGCCCCTCCCAGCCTTGGGACACCGTGTGCCACCTCTCCCCTCTCCCCCCGTGCCCAGCAGCTGCCCAGGTGTCCTGGGACCAGCCCAGTCTCCATCTCGAGGTGTCTGTGGTCCCTTCTCCTCAGGGTTCTGGGTGTGGATGGGGATCTGGCCGGGATTACGGAGCGTAGTTACCACGGCATAGAGAACTCAGGTTTTGTTCCTCCCTGCTCCCCTTCCCCCCGGCAGCGGGAGGCAGGAGGATGTGTCAGCTCAAGGCAGAGGCTAAAGAGGCTTACACGGACTATTTACCTTCTCGAGGGGCTATTTTCGGCTGCTCAGCTGCCGCTAATGCGACGCTCAGGGCAGGACAGAGGAGACGCCAGTGAGGGTCACTGTTCCTAGGATCCACTTTCCTCCTTGAAGCCTGGCTGCTTTTTTGTTGAACATTTCGGGGATGGGTCAGAAGGACCTTTGAAATGCACTGCCCTGTCCCATGCGTGACTCGTTTCCATCATTGCTCTGCAGGGGAATCCCAAGGTTGCTCCCAGTGCTATCCCAGCGCTATCAGCTGGCTGTGGATGTCCAGTGGGAGTTCAATAATGGCATCACAAGTCGATGGACAGGCTGACACTGGAATTGGGTCACTGGGATGTGAGCGCTGCTGGGGACCAGCTCCATCCCTTTGTGTCCCTGACTGTCCCAAAGTGGGGTCAGTGGGTGCCAGGGCCATGGGGAGCCCCAGTGGGGAGCACTGGCACAGCCACCTCAAGTCTCCTGCAGGCAGAGGGAGGCTCAGGGCACACCGGGCATGGCAGAGTGGCCAAGGGTGGCAACTGGTTCCAGGGATGCACACCCAGAGCTGAGCCCTGCTTCCAACAGAACCCAGCTTCTTCCACATGCTGGAAAGCTGCAGTGCAGAGTCTTTAACTAAATGAATCCTGAGTGATTTCCACATTGCTGAATGACATTTTAATAGTGGAAAAATAACACTCCAAATTATCTACTTCATCTCTTCCTATTGTCTTTTACTGGCTGGGAACGAGTGCTGCAGCAAAACCAGCTCTGGCTCTTCTGGGAGGGGTTTGCTGGTGCCTCCCAGGCCTGGGCAGGCAGTGGGGAGGTGAGGAGGGGCTGTTCCCCTGTGCCCAGCACCCCGAGAGCCCAGCAGGGGCTGCCCACACCCCGCAGCGCTCACGGCCATGCCTGTCCCACACGGGGCTGGCAGGTTGCAGAAGGCAGTGTCCTGCTGTCCCCCTGGGGAGCTGGCACCTGTCCCCATGCCACCAAGTCGCTCTGCAGGAAGATGCTTCTGGAATTCTCTGCTGTGTGCTTTTTCCAGCCTGAATTCAGCCACTGATGGAGCCACTGAGGGATGCCACAGGTCCCCAGGACAGAGCCTGGGGACAGCCATGCAGCCCCAGCACGTCTCTGAGTGCCTGCAAAAGGGTGGCTCAAGCTGGAGGACGGTGTCTGCTGTCCCCAGCCTGCACAGCAATGGACACACAAAAGCCTCACACAAACTTTTATTATCACTGAAACATCATAGATCTCCAGCAAGTCCCTGCCCCAGAGCAAAGCAGCCGCAGCCCTTACCCGAGGAGTCCCCTGCCAAAGCCCAGCTCACACCTGCAGCCTCGGGCCCTTCCGGAGCTGCGCCATTCTGAGCCCTTTCCCCACTGCTCTCATCCAGGGAAGTTCTCATCCTCTGGACTAAAGGCACACAAATGGGGAGCTGAACTGTCCTGCCACTCAACAGCCAGCCCTTGGCATGTTGCCTTCCCTGGGTCAAGGCTTCTTCCATTCAGGAACGCCGCGTGCTCGTGGCTGGTGCCGGTTCACACGGAGCATCCGAGCTCCAGCCTCACTTCCCAGCAGGAACGGGGCTCCAGGACGGGCTGTGGGTAAGGCTTTGCAGAAGGATCTTGAGAGAAATGTGTTTGTCAGGTGCAGGAAGCCACCCAGCTCTGCCTGAGGGCACGGTGGTTCCACATGTGCTGCTGAGGGCACAAACGTTCCTGGCTGGGAAGGGAGCCTGCCCAGGACAGCGGTGTGGGAAGCAGCGAGGAGGGAGTGAGAGGGAGCAGGACAGCCAGGGAAGGCTGCACAGGGATGCAGGGAAGCACAGCCTGCTGCCACCTTGGCTCCTTTTCCAGCCCCACAAGGGAACTGCTCCCCTGGCTGTGCCTGGCACAAACGCTGGCTCAGGACACGCCCTTGGAGGCTACGGAATTTGGTAAGAACCTTTGGCAACAGAGCTCAAGGCCCCAGCTCCACTTGTGGCTGGCAGAATTTGTAGCAGACATGGGGAGAAACACTGTCCTTTCAAAAACACCCTGAGGGAAAGCTTTATCAGGCAGAGCTCAGCAAAAACGGCTGCAACAAGGCAAGTTTCATTTTTACTTTGGGATGTGGAACAGGGAGCACCTCTGGCACTGAGGAGCCTGAAACCCACACAGAGTGTATGTGCCACAGGCTGTGCAAGTGACAGGCAAGGACAGTAAATATTCAGTAACTGAGGAGAGCCAAAGGAAACACAATGGGAAACATACTGGAAACAACAGACTAAAGTATTCAAGTCTGCAGTTGTCAGCATAAAGAAACAGCTTTGCTGTAATGTCAGAAAATCACAGAATGGTTTCGGTTGAAAGGGACCTTAAAGCTCATCCCATTCCACCTCTGCCATGGGCAGGGACACCTTCCCCTGTCCCAGGCTGCTCAAAGCCCTGTCCAACCTGCCCTTGGACACTTCCAGGGACCCAGGGGCAGCCACAGCTTCTCTGGGCACCCTGTGCCAGACCCTCCCAGGGAAAAATTCCTTCCCAGTATCTCATGAAGAAGGAAACTTTGGGCAGTGTCTGTGAAATACCCTGACTCAGAGCAGCAGTGCTCTGAGACCTGGGGCGGTCAATTTCCTACAAAAATGGGAAAAAATCATGCCAGCCAGTGTATCCTATAAAACCAGAAAAGGCCAGAGACTCCGAGGTCTCCAGTCCTTCCTTGCTGACAAAGCAGACACCTTCCCTGCAATCCCAACGGTCTGCAGTTTTATTTTTGGCAGATTATAATTAAAATGGCTTTTATGGCTTTGAAAAGGAGCCACGAAGCTGCACGTTTTGGTTGAAGCAGAGAGCGTGTGGTGTGCTCTGGTGAGGGGACGGTGGCCTTGGCTCTGCTCCTGCCACCTGCCACCAGCACCTCGGGGTGGCCTTGGCTCCCCCAAGGGCTCTCGTTTCTCACCAGCAAGTAACAAAGTTCTGCTTGCTAACCAGTCCAGTCCCAGAGGCAGAATAAAAAGTCCTTGTTAAAACCTAGAAAAGCTTGTTTCTAACAAAATCAAATCCAAACACAGTTCCTGGGTCATCGATGCCTTTCTCTCAGGTTCCATCACCCATGCAATGGAACTTCCCCTATAGAGCAATTTAACTCCTCTTCCATTCCACACCTTTCAGTCTTCTCAGCAGTCCTGACAAGCTATTCCTCCATTCTTTTCTTCAGCAGTTTTTCCTATGCACATCCTTCCTGCCCTTCCCTTCCGCCGTCGCACCCTGTTCCTCCCAGCTATTTTCGGAAGGCAAAGACATCCCGTGTTTTCAGGCCTTTCTTGCCTTCACTTCCTGGTTTAGGAGAAGACACTTCCACCAGCCCCCCGTACGGGCAGCTCTCGGACTCCAGGTGGTGGCCAGAGCACTCCACAGCGGGGATGAAGCCACTGTCCCACATGCCTGTCCCACACAGCTTGCAGAGGTCGTGCAGGCTGCAGGGGATGCGGGGCAGCAGGTGGAACTGATAGAGCAGACTCCTGGCCTAGAGGGACAGAGAGGGAAAAGTCACCCCTCACCAGGGCACCTCCCACCCAATCCTCCTGTTTGGCTGCCTGGGCTTCAGCAAAGGCGTGTCCTGCCAAACACCTGAGGGTTACCTGAGGCACCGGGGACAGGTCACAGGGGCTGCCACACTCCACAGCTCATCCCATGGCCCCAGTCACTGCACCGTGGCACCAACAGCTCTGCCTCCACTTCCCTGAGCAGGTTATCCAAACAAGGGCTATCCCAACCACACTGTCACCTCCCAAGCACTCAACAACTTCCTCCTCCTGCTGCAAACCTTCAGGCAAACAGCAGCATCCCTCCCAGGCAGCCACAGGGACACAGGAGATGCAAAGCTGAAGCAGCAGTCCCTGGTTTTCTGAATACTCTGACTGATCTCTTGTCCCACGTGGGCACCTGGGCATTTACCTTCCTGAGTACGAGCTCCCCGTTCATGTGCATGGCCAGGTTGCCGAAATGCAGCAGCATCTGGTCAGTGGCCAGCTGCTGCTCGATGACGTCGTCCCCATAAATCACCACGATGGCCACGCAGATGAAGAGGTGGAAATAGTCTGTCTGCAATGGGAACACAGGGGCTGCTGTACAGCAGGTGGAGGCAGAGCTCTGGCTTCACCTCCCACCCTCCACAAGCGGGTCCTTGCTGAGAGATTTTGCTCCCTTCAGTTCTGCCCAGTGGTGAGAACGTGAGTTACCGGTGACTTCTGAACCACAGCCGAGCCAAAGCCTCTTTCCTTCACAGCACAGCAGCAAGCTCTGCACCAGTGTTTGCACCACAGAGCAGATTTTTGGGAAGACATTTCCCAGCTGTGTGAGAGAAGCCTGAACTTCAGAAGTGAGTGCTCAGCATTTTCTGAAACACCTCCTTGTGAAGCCCAGACATCCCCAAGGAGGAGAGGCAAGCAGGGCTCCATCCTCCTGCTACGTAGATAAACCTCTGCCATAGTCACAGACCCGACTTATTTTGGCTACTTTGCTGCTGAGAGCCCTTCTGGAAATCCTCAGTGCTGAGGGGTGAGGACTCAGGCAGGATGTGCCATGGCTGTGGCAGCTGCCTCACCTGGTAGTGAGCCCAGCACGCCTCCCACATGCGCAGCGCCTCGGCCTCAGGGAACTCCCGCTTGAAGCAGAGCAGGATCCAGCGGTGGCAGAAGAGCATCTGCAGCCCATCCTCTCCCAGGGCACTCAGGTGCTGGTGGAAGCGGGGGTGCATCAGCCGCAGCAGCTCGCGCAGGTACAGCTGGAAAAGAGGCCCTGGGCTGAGGCCCTGCCTCGGGCACCCCTCAGCACCCCGTGGAGCAGAGCTGGAGAGCTGCAGAGCTCTTCTTTCTCAGCTGCCACTTCACAGGGATGGATATAACTGACTCTGGAGTGCCTCAGTCACCCAGGATCAATTCTACCCACCAGGTATTTCCATAGAGTCAAAGAATCCTAGAATATCCTGAGTTGGAACTGACCCACAAGGAACATCAAAGTCCAGCTCCTGGCCCCACACATGACATCCCCAAGGATCACCCCGAGGCTTTGGAGTGTGGTTTGGCAGGCTGGACCCCCCCAGCCCAGGAACTGGGGAGAGGAGAAGCCACTACAGGGCTGGAGGGAGCCCAGCACTCAGCCTCACCAGCTGCTTCTCCATGTCCTCATCCCGGGGGGAGCTGATGAAGATCGTGTTCTGCATCAATCCAACAAAGCACCAGAAAGTATCTGACTCATCCAGGACCTCTGCCAGGAGTGGGGCAACCAGGTCGGACATGCCCTGGGAGTATCCAATGGTTGGGTTAAATACTGCATAGTTCAGCAAGATCCTCCTGGAGCAGAGACAGAAATGGAGAGGGGACAGGTGAGGGCAGGTGACAGCATCATCTCAGGGACAAAGACACAGGGCCTCATGTGAGGTGCCATAACACAGACAGGGAAACCCTGCTGCAAACACCAGACCTGTGGCACAAACTTCAGGAAAAGGTTTGGCATTCACAGACAGCGAAACATAAACAGAAAATGAGAATTTAAAAAGATTAAGAGGACAGAAATGGGAGAGATGATGCCCAAGACATGTACAAAGCTCCAAGCCATGCTGTTGGATGAAACCCAGCTCTGGAGATCACAGCTTTACAAGTCACACTCTCACGGAATAGACTCTATTCTTGTCCTTTACCCCATCAGGAGAACCACAGACCCAAGCACATGTCCCCAGCCCTACCACAGCACCTTTGCTGTGCTGTGTGTGCAGGGAAGCTCAGGGATGGCAGCAGGGTTACAGGATTGAGAAGGGAGCTACAGCAGCAGTGGGAGCACTGGGGAAGGCTCTGCTGTTGCATCCCATGGTTCCAGATGCACAGTGGGTGCTGTGCAGCATTCCCAGGCAGCCTGGGCTGGGGGCTGACCAACTTGTCTCTACACTGAGCAGGATGTGGCTTTTAGGACACTGGAATCAGACACTTCACCTCATGGTCTCCACATTTGGGTTGTCCTCCCCTCGGAAGAACTGGTTGCTGCGGTCGGTCCTCACGACATCCTTGTCCACCGTGAACTGCACCTGGCGCCAGAAATCCTTCTGCTCATCTGGAGCCATGGACAGCCTGGAAACCACACAGCAACAGCACAGGGTTGCCAAGAGAGGAATGCGAGTGCCACAATGAACAAAAAGCCTCATTTCAGTCTTAGTTTGCAGAGAAAACTATTCCTGTACCGAGTTTCCTCGGCACCTGAAAAACAGACGGGCAGGTCTGCGCAGTACAGAGGATTGTCCGTCCCAAGGGATTACTGGAAGGAGCCTCCTGGATTATAAATGGGATGACACGATGTGTTTGCTGCAACAAACACTTCAGAAGCATCAGACTGTGTTCTTCACTGCTCCTTGGAACTCAGCACACCAGAACTCACCACTGGTTTCATTGATTCCTGGTTATTAACAGTACTGTGCCCCTCCAGCTTCAATGTACTCACCTCCATTTAACAAACAATTCTTGCACAAACAACCTTCTGGAATTACATAACCCTTTCCATCCCTTATTGTCATGTACATTTTATTTATTAAGAAATATAAATTCCCAATTTCACCTTCACTGTTCTAACCCAAGACTTGCCTGTGAGGTTTCCCTGCATGGTACTGATGAGGCTGTTTCCAGAGCCCAGGTAAGGAAATGTCTGAGCTCTGTGGCACTGGCAGTGCCCAACACACCTCCTTCCCCATCCCTCCCATTCCTCTACTCCAGCCTTTCCTGACGCAAAAGGTGCAGAGACTGTGATGTCCAGCCCAAGGAAAATGAGCAGGGGAGGATGATGACGCTCTGTTACCTTTTCTCCTGGATCTCAAAGTACTCTTTCCTCTTCTGCAGCCTCAGTGCCTCCCTCTCTTCAGAGGTGGACTCGTAGCTGTAGTAGTGCAGCAGAAAGGGCCACACCTCCCCACGGATGGAAATATCAATCCCACCAAAGAAAATGGCCTGGAAAAAGGAGCAAAAGTTATGGCTGGTGTAGTTTTAGCATTCCCAAAAACAGCAACAAGCAACTGCCCGCTGCTGTGCTTTGGTGCCTCTGCAGCTCTTTCCTGACAAGTGACGCCTTGATTCAAGCTCCTGCAATTTGCACATGTTTAGAGGGAAAGTGCTGGCCCTCTATTCCCAGACCAGACACAAATCAGGCTCATTTCAATGTCAATAACCACCCCCGGAGAGGCTCTATGATTAACGTGTCGTTCTCATGTCACGGCTTAATCCCAAATCCTGGAGACTGCACTGCACTGCAAACTTCTCTCTCAGGGCCCAGTGCTCCCCTCAGCCCTGGTATTTCACACAGCAATCTCAGCTCATACAATCTCAGCTGTTTCAACCATCTCAGTCCTTTCAGCAACCTCCAGAGTTCTCTGTGACTCGGTCACACATTCTGCACACACAGCAGGCACTGGGCACTTTGGTTTATGGATTCCAAACCGCAGCAGAAGTGGGACAGCTCCTCGGTCAGAGGAATGCTCCACCACCACAGAATCACAGAATTGGTGGGGTTGGAAGGGACCTCTGGAGATATCCAGTCCAACCTCCCTCGCCCAGGCAGGGTCACCTAGAGCAGGTGATACAGGAACACGTCCAGGTGGGGATCCAGCCCCACAGCGCGATCTGCAGCCAAGGCTTCACTCACCCGTCTCCATCCTCCCAAAAGCCCTTGTCCCTGACAGGAACACAAACTCCTGCAGTTCCCCCAGGGGACTGGCCCTCATCATGGGAGAGAACAGAGGGGAGCCCCTCACCTTCCTTAGCTTGTACTCCTCCTCCACCTGGCCGGCCTCGTTGAGGTGGTGCAGCCAGGTGGACACGTCCAGGCGCCGGTACGAGTTCTCCTCGGGGTGGGTCTCCGAGGAGGGCAGCTTGGGGCGGCGGATGGAGAACTGCATGCAGGTTTTCTCATCTGCAAGCTGCTGAACGGGGCAGAACAAACCACAACTGCAGCAGGAGCCAGGGAAAGCAGCACAGCGTGAAACCCAGAGCAGGGAAACCTCTGCGTGGTTCATGTAGGATTAAGCACTGAGGAGTTGCACTTGGGGAGGTTTTGTTTGGTTTTTTTTTTATATTCCAACCATTACAATAACAAGAGTGATTAGAATAATTAAAATCCACCACAAAACAGATTCATCTTTTAAAAAAAATTAGTTTCAATTCCTCCTCCAATCTTATCCCTGACCTGGAACTGAATTAATGCTGCTTACAGCAAAACTTGCCCCTGCCAGGAATGCCTGCAATAAATTACATATGATTGGCCATATACAAAGGGATTGCTGTTAGGAGAGAGGGGAACTGCACTGCCAGGCTCTCTGAGGGCACTCAGGATCCCAGTGCAAGGCTGCAGCTGACATTTAATTTAAAAATCAAAGGTTGTTCAATGCAAAAAGTGAGCCCATGCGACCGTAATAAGAAAAGCAGCGGGGGGCTCTGTGGGAAGGATGGAAATTTAAAAATCACTGTTTCTAATAAGCACATACAATATCTTAAACAGATAATTAAAGAGCTCTTATCACATTTGTATGTAGATTGAACAAAATACGGCAAGATGCCTTGTCAAAACATCCTCCAAACGGAATGTTATGCGTCACAAGATGGATGAAAGGCTCTGACACAATTTCCTATCTCTGCAGATTTCCAGACACCTTCTGTGCCTAAAGGACAGTGCCCACCTGTCAGGTCTAGCAAAACCACTACCTAAGTAAGTCTTCTGGATGATCTTCCCCCATATTCCACAGGTAGAACAGGAATGGATGGAGACAGACAAGTCCAAGAGAGACCTTGAGTCCAGCTTGCGTTTCCATCCTGCACGTGGCAGCTTCCTGCCTGACCTGGTGACATGAACTCAAAGCCTCCTTTCTCCAACACACCACCCTGAGTGTGAAACACCTGGCCCCAAGAGCCTGGCTCAGGTACCTGGTCCTTGAGGTGGGTCTCTGTGCAGTACTTCCATTGCTGAAACACCTCGGACAGTTTATCCAGGCCACCGTGGTGGAAATGGAAGATCTTGTACTGGCTCTCCCTGCTGGCCACCACCAGCTGCCCACAGGTACACGCCTCATCACTGTGGGAACAATGGAGAACAAGCTGTGGAGGCCACCCAGCACAACGAGGGACCAGCAGGGACACAGAGCCTTGGGACAGACAGTGCAAAGCAAGTCACAAAGTGCAACACCAAGCTGCCCCTTAAAACAGGGCACAGAGGCAGCTTAACACCTCTGGGACTCACTGATCCTTACGGGTCACTTCCAGTTGAGACATTTTATGGTTGTATGACATGGTCATAGTGACAATTTTCTCCACTTGTGCCTGGTAACAGCACTATTTTTACCCTTCCTTCACACGAAGGAATTAAAATTTGTCTTCCCTGGAGAAAAAAAAAACCCACAGGAAGTCTGCCCCAGAAACATGAAGGCAGTACACAAAGTCAGCTCCTAGGGATGCGCAGACTTGCTCACTCACAGCTTTGTCCAAAAAAACAGGGAGGGAAAGCAAAAAGAGAGAGTAAAAATGTTTTTGCAATAATTTGAAAGATAACTGTAAGAGGCTGAGAGCAGCAAGACTCTAGAGGAGCCTGGCGAGGGGCAGGCAAAGGAAAAGGTACCAGAGATAAAGATGTTTTTCATATCCCCAGGTTATTTGAAGCATTTATGGTATGACAGCTAAGAGCAACCTTTACTAAAAATAAAATCCTTTCGGTTCTGTAACTGTAATTCAGAGGCTCTCCTTGGGAAGGCTGACACTCACTTTCCTGGAGACAATTGTTCTGGAAAGGCTTCCAGGTAGGATTGCAGAAATCACCTCCACCCAGAGCCCTGACATGGAGCATGCACAGCTGTCACACACAGCTCACACACAGCTCACACACAGCTCACACACAGCTCACACATTATTCACAGGTCACACACACTTCACAGCTCACACACAGCTCACACACAGCTCACTCACAGCTCACTCACACTTCACACACACTTCACAGCTCACACACAGCTCACACACAGCTCACACACAGCTCACTCACAGCTCACTCACACTTCACACACACTTCACAGCTCACACACAGCTCACACACAGCTCACTCACAGCTCACTCACAGCTCACACACAGCTCACACACAGCTCACACACAGCTCACACACAGCTCACTCACAGCTCACAGCTCACACACAGCTCACACACAGCTCACTCACAGCTCACACACAGCTCACACACAGCTCACTCACAGCTCACACACAGCTCACACACAGCTCACTCACAGCTCACACACAGCTCACACACAGCTCACACACAGCTCACTCACAGCTCACACACAGCTCACACACAGCTCACACACAGCTCACACACAGCTCACTCACAGCTCACAGCTCACACACAGCTCACTCACAGCTCACACACAGCTCACACACAGCTCACTCACAGCTCACTCACAGCTCACACACAGCTCACACACAGCTCACTCACAGCTCACACACAGCTCACACACAGCTCACTCACACTTCACACACACTTCACAGCTCACACACAGCTCACTCACAGCTCACACACAGCTCACACACAGCTCACTCACAGCTCACACACAGCTCACACACAGCTCACTCACAGCTCACTCACAGCTCACAGCTCACACACAGCTCACTCACAGCTCACAGCTCACACACAGCTCACTCACAGCTCACACACAGCTCACACACACTTCACAGCTCACACACAGCTCACACACAGCTCACACACAGCTCACACACAGCTCACTCACAGCTCACACACAGCTCACACACACTTCACAGCTCACACACAGCTCACTCACAGCTCACACACAGCTCACACACACTTCACAGCTCACACACAGCTCACTCACAGCTCACACACAGCTCACACACAGCTCACACACACTTCACAGCTCACACACAGCTCACACACAGCTCACACACAGCTCACACACAGCTCACTCACAGCTCACACACAGCTCACTCACACTTCACACACAATTCACAGCTCACTCACAGCTGACACACAAGGATCCAGTACCTGAAGAAAAGGCGAAGGGATCTCATTTGTCCCAAGTCTACTCTGAAGACACCACACACCTGCTCGAGGGCAAATACCTTCTGCTGTTCATCCCATCTGGTGCTCTGCGTTTGCCCATTGTTCTCCTGGAACTGGGCACTGGTGTCGAGGCTGGAGGCAGAGCTGGTGGAGCACGTCATGCGATTGTCACACGTGTCCCTGTGGACAGAGCGTGGGGATAAAAACCCCATCAGCCACGGGAGGCTGTGGGTGCACACAACCACAGATGCTCCATGTTAAAAACCTTTAGTCAGAGTTCTGAAATGGGCATTCATTCACCAACTAGATTATTTTTATTGAAATTAATTCTCTACCATCCCCAAAAGCATCCTGGTTTTGGCCTTTTCCTAACATTCTTGCATGCAGAAATGGGGAGAGCCAAACCCACTCCTCAAAACACCAACTTCTGAGGAGGCAAAATGAAGAAGCTCAAGCAATGCCCACAGTGTCCAGATCCAGCTCCACACCAGGACAGGGACAGGAGGAATGAGCACATTCCAACAGCACCATGGACCTGGGATCTCATCTGGGAAATTCCCTCTTTGACCAACAAGATCCAAAGATGTTTCTCCTGAACTTTAGTTTCTCATTACACCTCTGCATGTGGACCTACCAAGCCTGGATTCACGTCTATAAACTCCAGACAAATGGTTTCCATCTGCAATCTTGAAACTTGGGAGAGTTAAGGATTGGGAAACCACACCTAAGCTCTTCAACCCACTGCAAATCAGAGAAAGTGAACCCAACCCTTTCCCAATCCACCCCAGATCTCCAGCTTTAAATGCAAACTGAGTTCAGACTCAAAAAGCCCCCATGTCCCCACCAGCCCCCATCCCAAAAGAGAAAATATCAGTGCTTTGGGAATTAAGTGAATGTGAAACTGTGACCCCTTGGCTCGTAAAAAGGCCAATGCACGTGAACAATCTCGGCGCGGGCTCTGAATGGGCTCTGCTGTGAAATCGGGGTTTGCCAGACAAGGCCCGGAGCAGGTACAAAGCAGCCCCCTGCAAGGCCACTTTATGTGGTGTTTTCTAATCCTCTTATCCAACAATGTGGGCACTGAACGCTGGAAATCACACACTCAGCATGCACTTCACATCCGTGTGCCTCCCGCGCCCGGCTCCAGGGCCTCTTCCAGAGGGAGCAGCCTCATGGGCAGCGCATTCCGAGGGACAGCGCTTGAGCAGCCTCATGGGCAGCACATTCCCAGCCTCATGGGCAGCACATTCCCAGCCTCATGGGCAGCACATTCCCAGCCTCATGGGCACTGCATTCCCAGCCTCATGGGCACTGCATTCCCAGCCTCATGGGCACTGCATTCCCAGCCTCATGGGCAGCACATTCCCAGCCTCATGGGCACTGCATTCCCAGCCTCATGGGCAGCACATTCCCAGCCTCATGGGCACTGCATTCCCAGCCTCATGGGCACTGCATTCCCAGCCTCATGGGCACTGCATTCCCAGCCTCATGGGCAGCACATTCCCAGCCTCATGGGCAGCACATTCCCAGCCTCATGGGCAGCACATTCCCAGCCTCATGGGCACTGCATTCCCAGCCTCATGGGCACTGCATTCCGAGGGACAGTGCTTGGGACACACCGGTGACGCGGGCACATTTCCCACCAAGCCCAGTTCCAGTGCACGACCCACACCCCCCAGCCCCTTGCTGCTCCCGTGGCTCTGCCTGGGTGAGACCAGGGCTGGTTGACTCCAGATAAAGGAGCAGCTTCGTGGCTCTCTGGGAAGTTCTGCTGCTCCAGTTTTTGGAAAGAAAGCAGCAAAGCAGAACTCACATTCAGGCATTTGGAGCATGAGGACTCAGAAGGGATCCCAGAAGGGATCACACCAGCAGGGATCACACCACACATCCAAACTCACTCCAGGTTAGACACCAGGATACCTCTGACCACAGGCACAGCTGTACACCATCCCCTGCCTCGAGAATTTTTCCATGAAGATTTGCCACTTTCTGGTAAAGTGGCAAAATGTAACACTTCCTAAAAGTATCTAACATTAACACAAATGCAACAAGAGTCCTGGTACAAGACACTTGGGCTGGACTGCCTGCTAGGAGCAGCTGGTATTTATGGAGCAACACTTCGTAACAGCCACAGCTGGTTACACAGGATTTTCCTGGAAGAGATGATTCAAACTAACTCAAAGACTAAGCAGAGGCAACCCATTTTCTAAACCTCTTAAAAAGACGAGCTGGTCAGTATGGCAAAGGGCTGGAGGATGGGCTGGTGTGAGGACCATGCAGGTCCTGGTCACAGAGGTCCACATGCCAGTTCCTCAAGAACATCATCTGCAATGACCAGCAGAAATGTCCAGAGAACTGCCAAGAAATGAGTTCCCAGTAGAGCTGGGCAGGGTGGCTTTGATGCTGGGCATTCTGTAGCTGCTCAGCGGAGCACGGCATCTCCAGCTGCAGCTCCCCGTGCTCCAAACCCCAAATCTGCCCCGGATGCAGCAGCAGCCAGCTGGGACCTGCGGGCAGCAGAGCCCGGGCACAGTCCTGGCACGGGGGGAACCTCCGGAAATGCTTCTCCAAGACAAATGTTTACAGTTCCCACCCAGCCACCGGTGACAAGCTCGCACACGCATCCCACAGGCACAGAAGCATCTTGTGTCAGTGGCTTCACCCCTTCCAGGCAGCAGGAAGCACCAAGGGTAAGCGAGTGCCTCGGCCTGTGCAGCCCCGGGGAAATTCCCATGTTCTCATTGATGCAGAGGGTGAAATCCGAAAGAGACACCTGTGCCCTCCCTGCCCTTCACAGGGGTCAATGGACACAAACATTCACACTCAGGACAGATCAGAGACAGAACCATCTCATGCTGGTGCTCACTGAGTCACCGGGGAAATTTGGAAAAAACCCACACTGTGTCTAAAATTACATTTTCCTGTACATATTGATTGAAAATAAAATTGAAAATACTCTAATCTCTAGATTACTTTTAAATAAAACTTAAATATTGAGATCATTCTATAGGTCAGCAACAATGAGCAGTATGATCTCTGCTAATTTTGTGGGGTTTGGGGAGTCTTCTAACCAGGCACTCAAGACAGACAAATGCAGGGGAAGTTTATTGTTTGTCAGACTATTCTATCTGCTGGATGAGGAATTTATCCCAGAGCACCCCGTAAAAGCAGGAGTTGAAGCATTGCAACACAAATAGCCAGAGGAACATTCCAGAGAGACTTTGGGTTGTGGGATCCAGGAAAAACAGAGCACCAGCTAGTACACAGCACTGGTCAGCAAAACAACAAGTGCAGTAGGCCACAGGAATAAAAGGGACAGGGAAAAAAACCCAAGGATTAGAAAACCTGGGTCAGGAAACTCCAGGCCGTGCTCATGTGTTCAGTTCCAGAAAGTCATGGAGCGTGTCCAGGGAAGGGAACAGAGCTGAGGAAGGGGCTGGAGCACCAGGAGTGGCTGAGGGAGCTGGGAAAGGCTCAGTCTGGAGAAAAGGAGGCTCAGGGGGGACCTTCTCATTCCCTGACAGAAGAGCGGAGCCAGCTGGGGGTCGGGCTCTGCTCCCAGGGAACAAGGGACAGGACAGAAGCAAACAGCTTAAAGTTACGCCAGGTTGGATATTGGGGAAAAATTCTTCATGGAAAGGGCTGTCAGACATTGGGACAAGTTACCCAGGGCAGTGGTGGAGTCCCCACCCCTGGAGGGATGTGAGAGCCATGTGGATGTGGCACCTGGGGACATGGGGCAGTGCAGTGCCAGGGGAACGATTTGACTCGATGATCTCTGAGGGCTTTTCCAACCCAAACAATTCTGTGATTCCACTTCAGCCTTTTGCCCTTGGCTGAGTCCCACCACTCTTGTCTCAAAACACATCCCATTCCTGCTGGGGAGCAAGACCAGGGGCTGATGTATTTTCTCCACTCAACAATCAACTACAGCAGCCAACCATATCCACATTCCTCGAGCCTTTGTAGCCCCAAGGAGCCTCCATCCCCCTCCCACCCCATGGGACCTCTCGCACGCCTGGCTGAGGAGCTCAGACGCTGCAGGTGAGACTCAACCTGCAGCAGTGGGACCCAACTCCCTGTTCCAAAGCCCTGGAACACACCTACGGCACAGAGAGATCTAAACCCAATTATTATTTCTGTTCCAGAGACCTGCCCTGATTACCTGGGAAGCCAATTTCAGCAACAAAGACCTAATAACTCATTTTACGATGTGATGTGACAAATATAATTACGAGAGAGAAAGGGGCTGAAGGCTGCAGCCCTGATGTGGCAGCTACCCAAGCTGTCAGCGTGCACCACCTGACTCCCAGAGAGCCAAACCCTGCTGCTGGAGCAGGCTCTCCATCACCCCGGCGCTAACGCACGCTGTCACTAATAACAGCTCCCACAGCCCCAGCATTCCTGCACGCCGGCTTGGGACCATCATTTACAGACAATGAGTATCATCATAATGTATGAGCATCCATGTAATGGGAATTACATGCCCCTTTTCCTCCCCAGGGGTTAGCATTTCTCTGTTTCTCCACTATTCCCCACAGGCACTGACCTTCTGGGTTCCTCTTCTTCCCAGCAAGGTGAAACAGCTCCTGGCAGCATCAGCTGCTAAGACAGACAGCTTCAAACAAATAATCTGCCAATAAAAGTTCAAAGCTATCCTGAAATGCCTAAAAATTTAGTGCAGTGGCTGTACAGAGTGAGGTAATATTGAGCATCTGGAACCCAAATCCATTGTTCTGATAAAGAAGTGTCCTTGACAGTATACATATATTATAGACTGTGAAAGGTGCTGACTTTAGTGACATGAAAGACATGCAGAGGAAACCAGATTGGTAATTTAGGATTAAAAAAGAGATGTTGAAATGTCTCTGCTTGCTCTGCAGAGCAGGGCTGGAAGGACACTCACAGGACAGCACCAGCTTCCCATGGAGTGTGTCCACACAGAGCCAGCCTGGACAGGGAAACGCTGCTGTCACACTCTGACCAGCACCAACGAGTAACCAGGCTAAGAATTGGGTTAAATCCATCCTTTGGCTGAAAACATTTGGAACTTGATGTTTCTGTGCATCAGAGAACCCGAACAGAATTGATTCCCACTGACCACAGTGACCAGGGAACAAGGTGCTGGATAGCCTGGATTTAGAAAGCCTAGCCAGGATTTCTAGAATTAAATGTCAAAACATTCTCATGTGGAAGCACTTCTATGCATCTGCAAACACGTAGGAAACAAATCTAACAATTCCTCCTATTTGTTGGGGAAACCTGGGAAAAACTACTCAGGCTGTTACAGTACAAAGTACACGGATGTCAACATGGACTTTCCAAGAGCTTGTTCCACAGGCTTTCCATTGATCTGTTTGCTTTCAAAACATAAATTTCCCCACGTTGAACTGCACTAAATGCTATTTAGTAGCTAATTAACTTTCTGTGCTGAAAACCTCCTGTAATTGCACTTCTTTCACCTTTCTGAGCCCGTGTCCCCCGGGGAACCCAAGCTGTCCTACGGCATTTGTTCTGCTCATTTCTATCTCACAGGCACAAGTTCCTCCCTGACACCGGGCTGCCAATCACAGCCGCAGAGGTCACTGGAGACCAAATTAGGAGCACTCTGCCTCTGACAAACTTGCTTCGCTTAGCTTGTTGTAAAGGGAAAATAAACAGTTACGAAAAATAATTGTATCCTTTCACGCAGGGCACCGGGAAGCGGAGCCAAGCGCTGGTCCAAGTCAGCGCATTGTTGTTAGTCACTCCTCGCATTCCTGTTATTAACAACATCCAAGGAACAGGCTGTTTACATCTCAAAAGTGCCGGAGTCCTTCCCTCACCTCGGCCCGAGCAGAGGGCCCGTGGCCACGAGCCGTGTTCAACCAACAGGCACCCCTGACCTTGGGCTGAAACAGCAGGTTCACCGTCAGGGACGGGGCTGGGAATTAACATCAGCTCTGCCAACGCCAGCCTGACAAATAAACCACTGTAACACGGCGAGGGACTCGCCGAAACCCGATTATGCAGCTTTGCCTTCTGACGGGCGTAATTGGTTTGTCCTTGAGAAATAAAGATCAAACCGATTTGTTCTGCTTTACGGGGCTATTGCAAGCCTCGTTCCCAGCGCCCTGCCCGCCTTCCCAGAGCTTCCCAGTACCTGGCAGAGGTGGAACACGGATCTCCATCCTCCCAGACATTGGTGACGGGGGCACCCACCGTCCTGCCCCAGAGAGGGGTGAAAGCCTCACCACACTGCGGGTTTTGCTGCTCCTAATTCATCCCTCCGAGCCCTCGAGGCCAGAGGGGAAGCCGAGCGATTCCAGCCAGCAAGGGGCATTAAAAAACAGCCCTGCCGCCTCCGAAGGGTCCTCCCAGCACTGAGAGTTAAAGCAAAAGGAAAACAAAACAAACCCAGAGTTCTTGAGTTAATTATTTTGATTGTACTTTGGAAAGGCGAAAAAATAAGCAGAGGTTTGTAGTGAACTAATGGGTGTTTTAATCTCTTTTCCCCAAAGTCTGGAATGTGATCTATGTCTACCTCCAGCTAGGAGACAGCAATCTGCTTTCATAGCTGACACTCCCACAGGTGGAGCTGCTCAGGTAAACCCAAGTGAGGTTTTTCTGCTTTTCTCTGACTTCTTGTTGCAGGGAGAGAGAAGGGGTAGAATGAGCAGTTTGATGCTTAGGAATAAAATACACACAGCTCCGAGCAGCCAAACACGACAAATCACTTAGAGCCGAGCGGACACTGCTCAAGGATGCAAATGTTACCTCCAGTTTAAGGGAGGAAAATGTTCCAGAAGCTCAGTGGTGGATTTATACAATCCATTCGGAGAAGGGGCACCTCATGCCTGGGCTTACACTCATTAATAAATCAATCGAAATGCAACACTTAAAAAAAAAAAAAATTCCTTAGATGGAAAAAGTGATTTCTCAGCAAAGCCCGAAAAAGAATGTTTGCTTTTCAGTCCATTCCAGCCTGGAGAAGGAGACCTTTCTTTCCCATGTTTATTTTATTTTTTAAATCAATGGATTATTTTGCTTTTTTTCCTTTCAGTTCAATCCATGCAAAAATAAAATTCTCTCCTAATTATGCTAATTATAATCAAGCCTTTAAACCTCTGCTCCCCTTGAAAGACCTGCCGATTACCTTTGTTCTTATATTCCTGGCTCTAAGCAGTGAACTGGGAATTTCAGGGGGACATTTTAGTGGCAAAGTTAACCAAGTCCCCGGACTCTGCTGCTGCCCCAGCGTGAGCTGAGCCAGCACCACCCAGGGAGGATTTCACTGTTTCCACAAGACAATGCACAGTTCCCAAGGGAAGAGCTTGCTTCAAGTAGCAGAAAAGGGAGAGGAAAGAGGAGTGCTGCCTAAAAGCATGTTCCAGAGTTATTGTAAATGCCTAATGCTGGGATAATTGCGAGGCCCAAGCCAAGGAGACAGAGGCCGTGCAGATTTATTTGCATATACTGTGGTGCTTTGGAGGGGACATGCTCTTTATTTTGATTCACTTAACGCAATTCTTCCCTCACAAAGATGTGGATACCTGCCAGCGCCATTTATCTCTGCTCTCCATTCAGATTTCTGGGCGTTGCGATTGTATAAATAAATAACAGAAGAAATGCAAGAATATCCAGGGAAAAGGTGAAAGCGGCCCTGGGGAGAAGGACTGGGGGGTGCTGGTGGGCGAGAGCTGCTCCTGCCCCAGGCTAATGGGACCAGAACCCCCCTGAGCCGGGCTGAGGCAGCGTGGGCAGCAGGGCAGGGGGCATTGAGAGCCCACCTGCACAGGGAGCAGCACAGGGAGCACCTGGAGCTGCTGCACAGCCCAGAGGAGGCTCCAGGATGAGCAGAGGGATGGAGCAGCTCTGCTGGGAGAGCTGGGAATGCTGAGCCTGGAGAGGAGAAGCTTTGGGGTGACCTCACTGTGGCCTTGCAGGGCCTGAAAGAGCTGACATGAAACGTGGAGAGAGACCATTGACAAGGGATGGAGTGCCAGGACACAGGGGATTGGTTTCAAACTGAGACTCGATTTAGACCAGTTATTAGGAAGAAACCCTTCCCTGTGAGGGTGGGGAGGCCCTGGCACAAGGTGCCCAGAGAAGCTGTGGCTGCTCCTGGATCCCTGGAAATGCTCAATGCCAGGGGCTGGGAGCAGCCTGGGGCAGTGGAAGGTGTCCGTGCCACAGCAGGGGTGGCACTGGCTGAGGTTTAATGTCCCCTGGCACCCCAAGCATCGCACGGCTCCGGGATCACCCCAACCATCGCACGGCTCCAGGATCACCCCAGCCATCGCACGGCTCCAGGATCACCCCAACCATCGCACGGCTCCGGGATCACCCCAGCCATCGCACGGCTCTGGGATCTCCCCAACCATCGCACGGCTCCAGGATCTCCCCAGCCATCGCACGGCTCCGGGATCTCCCCAAGCATCGCACGGCTCCGGGATCTCCCCAAGCATCGCACGGCTCCGGGATCTCCCCAAGCATCGCACGGCTCCGGGATCACCCCAGCCATCGCACGGCTCCGGGATCACCCCAACCATCGCACGGCTCCAGGATCACCCCAGCCATCGCACGGCTCCGGGATCTCCCCAACCATTGCACAGTTCCAGGATCTCCCCAAGCATCGCACGGCTCCGGGATCACCCCAACCATCGCACGGCTCCAGGATCACCCCAGCCATCGCACGGCTCCGGGATCACCCCAGCCATCGCACGGCTCCGGGATCTCCCGCCTCGGCCGCTCTGAGGGGAGTGGGGGGGCAGCACGGGGGTCCCGGGGGGCACCGCTGGGCACAGCGCGCCCCCTGGCGGCCCCGCCGCGCCACCGACCGGCCCTGGCCCCGCTCCGGCTCCGGCCATGGCTGCGGCCACGGGCACGGGCCCAGTCACGGCCATGGGCACGGCCACAGCCATGGCCACGGTCACGGTCACGGTCACAGTCACAGGCACGGCCAAGGTTACAGTCACGGTCACGGTCACGGCCACGATCATGGTCACAGGCACCAGCCGTGCTCATGGCCACAGGCAGCGGGCACGGCCACAGCCACCGTCACGGTCACAGGCACCGGCCACGGTAGCGACCCACGGCCACAGACCACGAAAAAGCCACGGCAGCCACAATCCACGGCTCCACACAAAACCAGGACGGCCCTGCCCACAGAGCTGTGCCCGAAGCAGCAGTTCAGGCCTTCCCCACTGTCCTGGGCAGACTGAACGTGCCCCGTGTCCCCCAGGCCGGGGGGCACAGGGAACCCTCCCTGTCCCCTCCTGGGGCATCCTGGGGACCACCCGCTCTCACTCCCTCCCAGACATCCCAAATAAAGAGCTCCACAGACCCCCTCAGCCGCAATTCCCGATCCCAAGTTAGCTGTCACTATTTTCTTCCAACGAGATCTGGCAGCAACCCAACAGAGGGAAGAAACAAACCTGCTATAATTAATGTTCTTGCTGTTCAAATATTTATATAAAGCAAGATAGAGCCGTATGCCTCTGCAATCTCTTGGATCTGTCCAACCTTCTCAGCTTTGCAGCCGGGAACAACTTTAATTGATTACGCAGTGCTGCTGATGGCTCAGGCCGGATCCCCTTCCCGGTGCCCGGCTCCACACAGACCACCCCTGCCTTAGGGAAGCTTACACTGACCCCACAACGCAAACAGAAGGGATAAAGGACTATCCTCTTGATGGAAGAAGGATTTGTGGATGTTTTTCCCCAGGCATGGGTTTGGGTACAAATGGAATTAGGAGATTCGCTGTCTTACATCATAAGTGGCACCAGTTCAGGCAAGTCCTGGGGAATTGAAGCCTGGACCAGGTAACCCCCTCGCTCCTCCCCAGGGCTGAAATAATTCAAAATTGAGATGCTGCAAGAAGTTACAGGAGATTTTAAAGCCTGTGACCAATTCCCCTGGTTCCAATATAATCACTTCTGCTACAACAGCAATGAATTCCCAATCTCTTGATGACTCCAGAGCTCCTGCCAGTTCACACTAATTTCAACTCATTTCCCTTATAATTTTGTCTCCTGTTTTTGCTGCAGAGGTCAGAACGGCTCTCAGCCCTTCAGGTGAGCTGCCAAAACAAGATGATGCAATGCCTGCACTGCTCCCACCCGCTCCCAGAGCAGCTCATTTACTGATGAGCGCCTGGGAAGCGGCTTAACAACAGGATGTGCAACACATCCGTAAAAATTGCATCAACTGCGACGCCAAAGGAGTTTTTCCCCGTGCTGTGAGCTTTGCCTGGGCTGTCTGTGATCGATCTGCCATATGAATTCATGTCTGCTGAAGAACATGAGAACTCACCATCATCCAGCTCCATTATGACAGTGTTTTGTTATTTTTATTACTGGCTGCTAAAACGATCGATGTCTCATGAAAGATGTTTCCTTCCTGCATTGATTCCACCTTCACCATGTCGCTTCTGCTCGTCCTTTCCAGCCTGAGCTGTGGGAGCACTGCTGGCCTCTGTCCCAGCACCTGTGGGGCTGCTCATGGAGCTCCAGCCTCTGGCCAGCTGTTGTCCCAAGCTCCACTCACACAATTCCAACACTGAGGCTCCTCAGTCCAAATTTTGACTGTATTGGCCAACATCCCAGGGTGAAATGAGTGAAGGAACCAATGCCACCATTTGTATCTCCTCTTTGGTTGTTTTTTGGTTTGCTGTGGTGCTTGTCAGGTATCAGCAATCGCAGCTGAGGAGTGAAAAGCCTCCAGCAGCCTGAGCAGCCACGAAAGCTCCTGTAATCCAGGGATCACTCTGGCACAGCACAAACCCCCACCCCAAACCAAACCCCACTGACAGAGCACTAAGTGCTTCCACAACCGACTGTATAGATCTGATGTCATGGTCTGTTCAATAACTCCAGCAGCATCAGTGGGTGGACATTACAGAGGTGTCAGATGCAGTTTGGTTGCCTGGATGTAACAAAAGCTTTTTAGTTTCAATTTACTGATGGGGAAAATGGAAGCAGAGGAATTTCCCAGGGCAGCAGCGAGCCAGAGCTGGGCACAGAGAGCAGCTGCCCTGAACTTGTGTCCTTCAGGCCACAAGGCAAATGCTTCCTGACAGCCAACAAACAATGGGGACAGGGGAGAGAAGGGACAGAAAGGAATGATTTTATTTCCAGAATCCCTCCTTGTCCACAGAAACACCTGACAAAGCTGCCATCAATGCAGGCATTCCCCACACCAGCTGCCTCCTGCAGGAGCCATGTGCTGGGAGCAGTAAGGGATCCCCAAAGTTAAGGAGGACACAAATCCCAGGACAGTAAGGCCACCTTTCCTTGAGAGATGAGGACACCCTGCAGCAGTGTGCCAGGATGGTCTAAAGAGAGAAGCAAGAGGGTGCATGCTGGTGCTGGGACACTCCCTTTGCTGCCAGCCCAAGGAATTGTGTAAATGGGAGGAGGATGCATCGATTGCTGCATGGGACCCCTGGCAGCCTCTCAAACTGAGAAGCAAAGAGGAAAAAAACAATGGACACGCTTTTATTTCCTTGTGTTCTACCAGGCGAGCTGGTGACTTACAACTGACTTACTCGTTGTGCAACTCCAGGGCTCCCCAGCCCACCTCCCTCCCTCCTCCTGCACTCACTGCAGCGTTGGTGGCCAGGCCACCTCCTCAGGGACACTCCGAGAGGCAGATGGGACTCGTGACTCCCGGTCACACAGGAATTCTGTCAAGCAGCTCGCCCAGCCCCTGATCTCATCTGATCCAAGTGTACCTGTACCTCCCAGTTCTTCCACAGTGACCTGTATCTCCATCTCTGGGGATATCTAATCACACAGGAAACTGGCTGGACTGAAATGCAATATACTCCTTCAGCTTCTGCAACAACCACAGGGAAGAGCAGAGCTGTCTTTGCAGCAACTCCCCAGTGCAGAGGGAAACAACCAGAAACAGTCATTCCTCCTGGCAGAGAGGAGGTGGTGACTGGGAGGTGGGGAGGGAAGAGAGCTCAAACAATCTGCCAGCAGCACAAACTTTGTTCCCACTCCAATTCTGGCTCAGAGGGGAAGCAGCCAGCAGAAAAACCCAAACCAAAACAAACCCTTAAGAAACAAGGAAGCTGTTCCCATGTTTGTAGTGACTTCTGAAACAGCATCTCCCGTCCCCCAGAATGCTGAGATGAAAGCAGGAAACACGAGATGCTTTTTGACCAGACTTTTGCAAAGGATTCTATGCAAAGTCTCCCACTCGACAGCTTGTAAGATCCTGCAGATTCCATGGAAGGAGGCTCAATGGGGAAGAACAAATTGGCACAAAAAATGCACACACTGGACAAAACCCTTTCAAGTCAAAAGTGCCAAACAACAAAAGCTCTGTTTTATTAATCTGCTGCCAATTATGAGTGTCACGTGCACTGTGTGAGGCTTCAGACTGGCACCACAGCAGTTAAAAAAGACGAAAAAAAGCAAAACCAAGCAAGGCCCTGAGCTGTGTGTGCAGAGCTGGCTCTGCCTGGCTGGAGCTGTCTGGGCTCCAGCAGCAGTGAGGAAAAGCCGGCAGAGGGCAGGGAAATGCCACAGGAATTCACAGACAAGGCAGGGAAGATGCAATAAACCATATTTCCTTCCTTTCCTGACACTATTTGCAGCTCAGAGCGTAACTGTTACAGCACAGTTAAACCACAACACTCCTGACTCACTGGACTCTGCCTGGGACCCTCCTGCACCAGCTCCTTGTGGGAGCAATCCAAGCCCACAGCATTCCTGGGACAGCACGTGGGCCGTGGCCCATGCCAGGACTGGGGTTTCCCCAGGATGAGCTCAGCCTCCTGCTTTTCAGCAGCCAGGATGTTATTCCAAACATGTCCCTTGCTCTTCCCACTTCCAGCCACTACAGTGGGGTAAGAACACATTCCTGAGCCCTGAGCTTCACAATCCCTCGAGGAGGACAGGAGATGCCAGGCTACACAAATTTCACTCGTGGTCACTGGCGTTCCTCTCACCCACCGATCTGGCAAAGGCTGGACTTTATCACTTGGGATGGGATGGGATGGGATGGGATGGGATGGGATGGGATGGGATGGGATGGGATGGGATGGGATGGGATGGGATGGGATGGGACAGCCACCACTCACCCCACTGCACAGGTGCTGCAGAGCTCAAGCCCAGCAAACCCCAGGCACATCCTGAATGCAAAGCTGATACAAAGTCTGACATCACCTCACAGAAGGGTTTTTAAATATCCAGAGAGAATTGAATCCATTAGAATACTTCCTCACAAACCTCGTTCTTACTGGCATTCTCTGCACTTGAGATTAGCCCGTAAAATAGAGGCAAAATCTCTTCAGCTGTCAGTGCAGTCTGTGCATTGCTGACACGCACAAAGGAGAACTCATTTCTCATTTCTCCTCACTTCAGGTGTAGTTTCAAAGCTGAGTTGTAGCCTAACTCATGGTGCTTCAGGAACGCAGCACATCCATCCTCTCTGAGAGGGAGAGGAGTAACACACCAACAGGGCAGGGCCCAGAAGGTCAGAACCACTGAGTATGGAAACAGGGTCCTCCTGCTCGTTATTCCCTGGCCAAGGTGCTCTCTTTCCCCATGTGGAGCAGGTGACACTGAGAAGCACTGACTGAAATACCCAGGTTAAACATGCAAGAATTGATATTTATCTGTATGAAGTGAGACCACGTTCTGAATAGCAGCAAAACAAGTTCCCACACACAGGTTTGGTGTCAACACAGGGCCCAGAGAGGTGCCCATGGCCCAGGAAGTCAGCCAGACCCTTTGATGTGGCTCTGCACGAGAAGCAACAAGCTCAGATCCTCAGCAGAGCCAATTAGGCCAACAAAGGACCCGTTTAATTTAGCAATGCTGCTTCCAGAGCTCCTGTTCACCTGAAAGAACATACACAGCCCTGCATGTTTGGGGCCAGGGTGCACTGAGCAGAAGCAGAACTGGCTGAGAGTTTCCTGTAAATTCCATAGGAGTCTGAAGCAAGACAGGACATTGAACTCAATGTCACTGTGAAGTTTCTCAACTTCCTTCAGCATCTCCAAGCTCAGCACCGGGTGCCCAGAAAGCAAAGGATGCACTCACCTGCTTTCACTGTCCAGGAACACAGAACTGCTGCTTTTCCCCAGGGCTTCGCTGATGGGAGAGAGGCAGAAGGGGGAAGAGAAGGCATCAGAATCAGAGTCAAAAGTGCTGTCCCTGCTCACATCATCAGCAGACAGCTCCAAGGAGCCCTCGTCCTCCCTGCAGTCCAGGCCCTCCTCCGTGCCCTCCGACCTGTTCTGCTCCTCCTGGGAGCTGACGGTGGAGAGGGTCCCCGAGTCGCTGCGCGGGGGCTGCGGGGACCGGCGGCTGCACGGCCTCTCCCCTTCTGAGGAGGGGGCCCCATCCCTCACCGGCTGTGCCACCGTCAGGATCTCGTCCCCCCGGAGGCTCAGCGCCCCTCTCTGCTCCGGGGGGGACGCGGGCCGGCCGATGCCGAAGCCCTGCGCGTGGCGGCCGCGCTTTCGGGGCGCTTTGCGCACGGGGGAGCTCTCGGGGGTGATGTAGCGCAGGGCTTCCTCATCCTGCCGCTGGATGCGTGAGTTGGGCACCCAGGCCAGGATCAGAGTGGTTCCCAGGAGCTCGTCCTTCTCCATGTACAAGCACAAATAGCCTGAGAGAGAGCACAGGAGCACCAGGTGAGACACGGAGTCGTTCTGAGGGAGCTGCATAACCCTGAAATTCCCCTTTCCCCCTTTCTCCAACCCTGGAAATGTTCAAGGCCACACTGGAAGGGGCTCTGAGCAACCTGGTTGCCCATGGCAGGGAGGATCTTTAGTGTCCTCCCTTTACCTTTTCAGAAGATGATCTTTAAGGTCCCTCCTAACCCAAACCATCCTGTGATTCCTGCCACTTCACTACCACTACACATGGGCAAAACCCTTTTATTAACCAGGACAGAATTCTGTCAAAGGAATTGTGGAGTGCTCAGCATTATTCAGTATTTGCAAATCATTTCAAGTCTGCTTGTGGCTTTTGAACAGTGTGAATTCCCTCTGGCCTAACTGAACAGGGAGATGACATGCAAATACTTGGACTTCCTGGACAGATTTACTAATCAAGAGTAAATTATAAAATATGTTCCCACATGAAAAAGTTCTACTGTTTCTTAGTTAAACAATTTCAAGTGCCAGCTGAACATTGATTTCCCAAGAATATTTACCTTGGTGCAGCTAAAGGGCTGCCTTTATGGGAAGCCAATGGAAAAAGAAGTCACCCACACCAAAAGGAAAGCAAGGGTCAGTGCTCACAGAATAATTCGTTTTGTGAAGCTAAGCCAAGAGCCACAGGTCTTTGATGAGAAGATGAAAGAGCACAGGAACAGATGAGAATAAAAGGATAGAGCAGGATTTATCCTCATTTACTCCAGTGCATGCAGCCACAATCAGGCTTTTTGGATTTTTGAGGCCACTCCAGCAATAACAGTTCCAAGAGGATACCTGGATTTCCTGAACAATTCATGGATGTGAACGAGCAGCAGAAGTTACTGTCCTCACACAACAACTTCTGACTGCACAAAAGGACTTACTAAACCAGGTAAATCCATGCTGGAGCAGAAGAGAAAGGAGCAACATCACTAATCTTCCTACTAAAAGGAGAGCTGATGGATCAGCTGGTGGATGGCTTTCCTTAGCCTTTCACAAAACTGCCTTGCCCTGTCCCCCACTCTTCGTTTCTTAGAGCCCAAGGAGTAGAAGTTGATGGAAGCAACAGCCAGGAGAGAGAAAAAGAGAGAATGGGCAGTGTCTGCAGCAGCCCATCACCTGGATGGTGCTCCCCGATGCCCTGCAGCAGCTCAGGGGGGTGCACACAGACATTGTTCTTGGAGTAGATGATCTCCCCTTCGAGCACGGAGGAGGAGCCGCCGGGAGTCAGGGTCAGGAGGTCGGACGCTTTCGAAGAGGCTCGACGGAGGAGTCGCCCCAGAGACATCGCCAGGGAAATGTTTCCATCATCTGTCAGCTCTCGTCAGGAGCCAAACTCAGAAGATCTGCCAAGAAGGAGGAAAAAATAGTGTGAGAACCAAAATAACGACAGCACAGCACGTGCCACCCACTGTCTGAGGACAAGCCTCCCATCAATCCACACCTCAAGCAGGAGCCCACAAATCCTGTGGATCTCTAGCATCACCTTCATGCTTCAAAGGTGCTCAAGCACAGAATCCCAGGACATTTTCTCTGCAATGAAGAAACACGAAGGCAGCAAAACTCCACATGTTAACAATTGCTGTGGGGAGGAGGCAGAACAGCAATGCTGGGCACTGCAATCCCCCACTGAGGGAACAGCTCAGAGTGTGGACCTGCCCGATGTGTCACTGACACGGGGATGTCACAGAGCCACAGCTGATCCCAGAGCTTCCTTCAGCACAGAAATGGCTGAGACCACAGCACTGAACATGTGGCTCCAGCCACAGCATCTCCAAAAACAACATCAATCAAACCCACTTCATCTTGTGCTTGCCATTTCGGTGTGTTTGAGGTTTTGGGGGTTGGGATTTTTTTCTGAGAGGTTGGTTTTGGGTTTGGTTTGGGTTCTTCTGAGCAGTGATGGTTAAACAGAGCCTTGCTAGAGATAAGGTTTGAAAGCCCCATGTTCACCAGGGAGGGCAGAGCCCGGACACAGAGCGTGGCACACCAACCCAAGACAAACATTTCACCCATCCAGAGTTTCTGTGGAGCACAATCCCCAGCTCTGTGCTCAAATGAGACATGCTGCTTGCTGGGGCTGATGATGAGGAGCTCTGCAGTGGACCCAGAAGGGTCACCCAAGCTATAAAACATTCAGCAGGTGGACCAGGACGTGTTGGAAGAGCAGGAGGGTCTCACACAAAGCAAGCCCAGTGCAGAACAGGCTCCCTGCAGCCATCCCCAGCTGGGAAGTGCCAGAACCACAGCAGTTTCTGTTCTGCCAAAACCACAGGAGAAGAAGGAGCTCCTACTTTTGTTCTTTTGTGTTTACATGGCCCAGCCTGCTGTGACCAGGCCAGTGTGACCCAGCACACCCCACACACAGCCAGGCTCCCAGGCCTGGGGCGTTCCTGGGGACCAGTCCCACGCTGGGCTGCAGGGCACGGCCACAAGAGCCAGAGAGGAAAATAAAGGAGACAGGCCCAGGCCTGGGGCATCTTCTGAGGAAATACTTAAGGGCTTAAACAAGCACTGTCTGATGTTGGACAGCTCTGATTTTCTTAATCTGGTTTTGATGGCAAATCCAGCCAGCCCAGGAGGGCAGAAGGCAGAAATGGCAAAGGGGCATTTCAAAAAGGGCAGAGTGAGGGCTGCAGGGAAGGAAAAGAGCTGTCCTGCCTCTGACAGATTGGTACATGCAGAAGACTGCAAATGAGACTGCCAAGCTGTTGACAGAGCCTTCACTAAAGGACAAACTATTGGTTTAGCTGGCAATGGCCACATTTGTCAGCTCGAATCACAGCAGGGGCGGTTTCTGCATTTCAGCCTTTGCTGGGACTTGGTGGAGAAACATCAAGCCTGCTCTGTACCAGCAAGTGTTTGGGATAACAGAATCACTGTGCAAGTCCTGCACACTCCTGTCTCCTCCTAGCACCAGACTTGTGTCTCCCCATGTCTCAGCCCCCAAAACCAAACACCTGTCCAGCCCTAAGCTCACTCTTGTCCACATTGCCAAAATCCACAGTTTCGGGCTCTGGGTTACACCTGGCAGAAAGTCATTTGCCTCAATCACATTTAAGGAGCAAATCACCTTTCCTCTCATTGCACCCTGCAAGAACAGACAGTAAATTGTGGTGCAACTTCTCCTTCCCCACCCTGAGTTACAACACACTGTTTCCAAACAGGGCCAGGGGAGTCAGGGACAGTGATGTGGAGACACCTGGCTGGAGACCTGGGCTTCCAGCACACCTGGGCAGGGCCACCTGTCAGCACAGCTCTGGCTACAGCAGCACAGAGCTTCATCCATGCCAGCAACTTCCTCAGAACCCCAAAAATCAGCGGATGCCCAGAAGGAAGGAGGCAGCAGCTGGCTGCTGCTGCTGGCCAGGGAGTGCTTCCTCAGGAAACACAGGGACAGGGGCTGGAGAGGCACAGGAGAAACACGAGGTCGTGTGATGTCCTGCTGCAGCTCTCTGGGTGCTCCAGGGAAGGCAGGGGAGGGTCAGGACACAAAGGCACCACTTAATGAGCTTTCACCAGGCACAGAAAGAACAAAGCCACAGGTAAAGATCAAAAGCTGCTCCCTGGAAAGCCAGAGGAATTTAAAGGGAAATCTTGCTTTGATCCTGCAGAACACCTGTTGTTCAGTACTGCCTGCATGTGCAGGTGGATGGTGCTGCAGGTACACACAGGCTTGGGAAGAGGAAACCAAAAAAAGACAAAAGGTTTGGAATACAGTGTCCTGCCAGCTGAGAAATTCAGTCTGTTGGACTTGCCTTGCAGAATCAGAAACCAGAGACCACTGCAGTGCTGCAGACAGTAGCCAGACACACTGTGATATATAAATATCACCAGGAAACTCAATCCTTTCACTGTTCTCACAGGCCAGGGAATTCTTTGTAGCTTTGGTTGCAGGATTAATGAAAAACAGATGCAAGTCACAGGACAGTTTCAGGGAGGGTGACAAGAGTTATCTGGGCCAGGGAAAGAGATAGCCAAGGGAAGATAAAAGTGAGGGAAATGTATTAAAAGTCTTCACACATGGGAACTGTCACTGCCAAAGAAAGGAAGAGCTGTCGATGAAGGATGGGGGAAACTGTGCAGTTGAAGGCAGTTGAACTGTGGCAAGGAATATCTAGTTTTGTCATTCCAGCAGCTGGGACAATGGTGCTCCAGAACAGGGAACCCCAAGGGGCCATTTTCATCACTGGGGTTTCAAAGGCCTCAGAAATAAATACCCAGTCAGTCCCAGTGGGGACCAGGTGCTGGGCTGGACCTCTGAAGGTCATCTGTAGTGGTACAACCCCAAAAGTCCCTGAAACTCCACTTGGGAAAGTGCTCCTCCTTCCTAAAAGAGAGGAGCTCATACAACACAAAGCAGCAAATAACAGAGACCAAATCTGCAGGGTTTGCTCTATTCTCAGCCCTTTTCCACGTGGGACAACATCTGCACACACAGTCCATGGGGCCTGGGTTGTGGGGAGAGGCAGAAACTGCTGCTGCTTCTTGTGTGTGCTTGGGAAAGCAGCAGGAACCGTCCCACAGCTCAGGCAGCAGTAAATCAGCACCATTCAAAAAACCCCATTTTTCATATTAATTTTGTATTTATCTGCTGATCTGAAGGGATTCTTCTCAGTGTGGCAGAGCCAGCTCAGCTCTCCAGAAGCTGAAGCACTGCGTTAGCTGATAAGCTCTTGCTGAGTGCCAATATTTATTAAGCACACACACATTTTCTTCTCCCACACATCAACTGTTGCCACTAAAAATCTTCACTCCAGCTCCTGTGTCTGTTCACACAGCCCTGGCTGCTCTCCCAGTCAGTGCCAGCACTTCTCAGCTTCATGAGTGAGAAAGTGCTGGGGAGCCAATTGCTGAAATCGCCCGCGGAGCCTCTTCCCCAGAGCCTGTCCAGTTCCAGCCAGCAGCACCCAGAGCGGCTCCCAGAGCTGCCCTTCCCTCCTCAGGAACCCATCCACAGGATCCTGTTTGCCTTGGCAATCACACCTCACCTGGCACCTGCTGCTGGACCAAATGCTGCTGGGGATTCCTGTATCCCGCTTCTGGCACAGCCAGCCCATCTCCGGCGGTGCTGGCACCGGGGGCACCCGCAGCACCCCCGCTCCTCTCCCTGGGGAGCCCAGCCCGGAGCAGAGCCCAGCTGCAGCCCCCAGCTCCCAGTGCTGAGCCCCCTGGCTCCCAGGGCTCATCCGCTGGGCGAGACTTCCAGAGCTTTACAGGCCACAGAAGCCGCGTTGTGGGGCTCTGGAAGTGAAATGTGAGACCTGCAGCGTGTCTGGGCACGGCCGAGAAACACGAGCTGTCAAACAGCAGCACCACGTTTGGGTATGAAATGTCTTCGGGAGGAAAAACGCGACAGGCTCGTTTTCGTTCTTGCCCTTAATAACTTGAATTTAATTTTACATATTCAAGGAGTGCACAGTCGCTGTGGTGGTGGGGCTCAGACACAAATTCCTGCCTCCTTCCCCTCCTGGGAACAGCAAATGCTGGGTCTGGAACTCTCAAGCACAGAGCGAGCGGAGCACGGCAGCCTGGAGTCAGGACTCAGCTGCCTCCCAGTCCTCCGAGGGGATCTGCTGTGCCACTCTGAGCTGCTCACTCACTTCATCTCTACTCCTCCACAAGCACATGAGAGCCCTTGTACGACCTTCCCTTTGTATTGATACCTCGACTTTGGAAATGAAAAGAGAAAAGCTTTCCAAACTCCTCGCCATGCTGGAGCCGGTTAAGAGGATCCAGCCAAATCAAGGAAAAGCATTTACCATGGGGAGCCACTCTGAAGTCATCCCATCTCATGGGGAGAATTATGTAGGTCACCAAAAGTCTTTCATTGCTGCTCTGCTGGAGCAGCAGCGGCTCACGGAGCAAAGAGAAGGGAACAGCCAAAATCTCCCCAACTCCAAATGCAGTCACTAGAGTGGGACAGATTTCACCCAGATGAATCTCGGCTGAGCAGGTAAAAAAGGGGCAGCAGCCTGAATCCTGCAAGGCTGTGACTCAAGAGATGAAAAAAGGGAAAGGGACTGCTATGTCAGGCTGGCTGCTCTCAGCCACACCTGCTCAAGCATTAGAAAGCAAACAAAAAGCCAACAAAATGCAAACAAAACTCACCCATCCCCAGCACCAAACTGTGTGTGCCACATGTCCCTCCGTCCCTGGTTTACCAGCTTTTCATGTCACTTATCTGCACTGCTCGGGCCACAGGAAACGCTTTAATGACTTTAATAACTTCTTATTTCCAACATCCTGTTGCTGTGTCCTGATAACACTCTCAGGACTCAAAAAACAGCAGCTCAAACCCCAGGAGTCTGGATCACAGCTCAGTGGATGAGCTGACTGCAAACTCTGTTTTGAGTATGACAAACATCAGACCACGCATCATCTCTGCCCCTCGGACACCCTGGACTTCCATCTTTTCTCCTATTCCGAGTAGCAACTAAGAACAAAACACGTCTGCAAGTCAAGCTCCCAGCCTGAGATCGGAAAAGGCAGATGTCCCAAAAGAAGCAGCCAAGTTATTTTACAGTGCCAGCAGCACGGAGAGCAAAGCAGCACCCCAAAACCCCTGCCTGCAGCATCCCGAGACCGCTCATCAAACCACCTCCAGCCATCCCCCATCCACCTCCTCCGCAGGTAACACGGCTCAGGTTGATGTTGGGGTCACCTGGGACAAGACCATGTCCCCAAAAGGAAGGAAAACATTGAAATACCCCAAGCTGCACGGAGCCATACCGAAATAACAGAAGAGAAAGTTTAAGGACTATTTAGATTTCCCCCGGGCAGCATCCCGTTCTCCCGGGAGCATCCCGACCCCGGGCAGCATCCCGACCCCGGGCAGCATCCCGACCCCGGGCAGCATCCCGATCCCCGGGAGCATCCCGATCCCCGGGAGCATCCCGATCCCCGGGCAGCATCCCGATCCCCGGGCAGCATCCCGATCCCCGGGCAGCATCCCGACCCCGGGCAGCATCCCGATCCCCGGGAGCATCCCGATCCCCGGGCAGCATCCCGACCTCGGGCAGCATCCCGATCCCCGGGAGCATCCCGATCCCCGGGCAGCATCCCGACCCCGGGAGCATCCCGATCCCCGGGCAGCATCCCGATCCCCGGGAGCATCCCGCTCTCCCGGAGCACCCGCCTGATCCCGCCGCCCTCCGCGGGGCTCCGGCGTGGGAAGGGCGGACAAAGAACGGGATCAAACACGGACCTGCCCAGGTACCGGCAGGATCCCGGTACCGGGCCCGGGGGTCCCGGGGCAGCGCTCCAGGATCACCGGGCCGCTCTACCCCCCGCCGCCCCCAGCCCGGCGCGGCCCCGCTTTACCGGCACAGACGAGCCCCGGGAAGCTCCCGGCGCTGTCCAGCCCGGGGCGGGCTCGGACCCGCCGCCGCCGCCGCTCCCGGCCCTGCTCGGGGCCGCTGCCACCGCCCGCCCGCTCCGCCCGGCCCCTGGGGCTGTGCCCGCCTGGCGGCCCCGCCCGTCCGGCCGGCCCGGAGCTGCCCGGCCCGGGGAGAGCACACCGGGCCCCGCCCGGTGCCGGTACCGGGCCCGCGGGCGGACCCGGGGCTGCCGGGGGACGGAGCGTGGCCCGAACCCCCCCGCGCGCCGGGGATGGTGCGAGCCGAGCCCCCCGCCCCCCCCCCCCCGCGGGCCGCGGTGGTGCGGCCCGGCCGGTCACGTGAGCGGGTGTTGATGCGTTGCCAGGCAACGGGAACATGGCGGAGCCGCCGCGGGTGAGTCGGGGCCGGGCCGGGCCGGTACCGGTACCGGTATCGCTACCGCCACCGCCCGGTACTGCCCGGTACTGCTCGGTACTGCCCGGTATTGCTCGGTACTGCTCGGTGCTGCCCGGTACTGCCCGCCCGGGGCTCCTCTGCCGTCCCGCATTGTGCTATTCCATCCCATCCTGCGCCAGTACCGCCCGTACCGTCCCGTACTGTCCCGTCCCGTACTGTCCCGTCCCGTACTGTCCCGGCCCGTACTGTCCCGGCCCGTCCCGGTTCCGGCCCCTCCACCACGGCCCGCTCCGTGTTCCACAGAAGCCCGGCACTGCCCGTCCTCTCCACCGCCGGCCCGGTACCGTCCGGCACCCCCCGGTACCTCCCGGCTCCCCGGTGCGTGCCCCGAGCCTGCTGCTCACCCTCTCTTTAAAAAGAGAGAGAGAAGAACAAGAGTAATTTATCTACATGTTGTGCTAGCTGGAAGAATTTTTTTAATAAATCTGTAAGGACTTTTTTAATAGATGTGAACTAGAAGCACGTGAAAGTATAAATGGTGTGGAGAAGTTTAGTCAGGATCTTTACGATTTCAGTGCTTGCTGGGTGACTGTTTTTGTAAATGAGATTAAACTTCTAAATTAAACTTCTGCACCCCGTGGCAAAAAACACCATAACATTAAAATTAAATGCAAACGGCAATGTGCTGCTCTGCTTTTCACCTGTGCTGTGTGCCAGGCCATGGAAGCAGAGGATGGCAATGGCAATGGAGAGTGTTCCCCTGGAGCAGAGTCATTGTCCCTGCAGGAGGAGAAGTTCGAGGGGTCTGCAGAAGTGGGAAAAGTAATTAATTATATTTTGGGTGCATCTCTGTGCTGGCTTTAGGGCCAGGCCCTTGTGTTGATCCGTTGTTTGCATTGTTCATGTCTCGTGGCAAAAGTGAGCAGATGTTTAGGGGAAAATGGAAAAGGTGATTGGTTTTATGTTTCAGGAAAAATCACCTGAGACTTTCCCAGATAATGCAGAATGTGACAAATTTGTCCTCCTGAACAGGGTGAGATGGAGCAGCCACTTGCAGGTGGAGGAGCCCCTTCCCTTCCCTCAGGAGCACCTGCAGCAGAGCCGGCCACAGGCACCAGGCCAGGTATGCCCCTTTGCAACATCTCTCAAGCACAGCCTCTGGTTTTCTCCCTCTCGTTAATCCAACCAGAGGCACAATGCTATGAAATCTAATCCTGTTGCTTTATCTTTTTCCTTTTTTGTGGTGGGGTGGGGTCCAGGGAGCAAAGGACGACCCAGTTCTCGCCATGGAGAGCCAACCTTTGAGCTCCCCAGTGATCATGGCAACCAAAGCGGGGAAAAGGCAGCTGAGAAACAGGAGACAAGAAAAAGGAGGGGGAAAAGAGCAGGAGAAACAGAACTGCTCATCTTGGATCCAGAACATGTGAGAAGTCTTCAAATCTTGCTGTTCTTTGCAGAGTTGGTGTTTGTGTTTCTCTGAAATGTGAGGTGAGCTGTAAGCAGTGGCTCAGCTGTTCAGCTGCACGTGTGAAAATCAGCTTTGCCAAAGTATTGACTGCTGACTGTGTCACTCAGTCCTGACCCCAGAGCTGCAGGTTCAGAAGTGAGCAATGGGTAAATCCCATTCACTGCTCCTGGAAGAGGATTCCTTGCAGCAAGAGTGAGGGGTGGGTTCTCTGATGTAGCTCTTCTGGCACAGTTCTGATTTTAAAATACTCTCACTTTCTGGCATCAGCAAATACCCACTCTGTAGCATCTCTCACTTGCTACAGTGAGTGTAGCTAAAATAAGCACCCAAGTGTCTGTGGCAGAAATAAGATGTTTTATTGGGTGGGGGATGTAGCAGTGAGGCTTCTTCATCATCTCTTTACACAAGTATGTTAAAGCTTATTAATACTGTTCTCCTTTACAGCCTCTGATGACAAGATTCCAGGCTGCCCTGAAGAATTACCTCACCAAGCAGATAGAACAAGTGAACCTAGAGCTCCGTGAACTGGTACACAGCCTCTCCTTTGCCTTCCCACACCCCTCCTCTCCAAGCTGCTGCCAGACAGCTCCTTCCCTCTTGTGTCTGCAGAGGACAGCAATGAAAACCAGCAAAGAGCAGAGAGAAGAGCTCGGGGTGATCCTTTATGGGGCCCAGCAGCAGCTGGGGCAGCTGGAGGTGGAGCTGGAGAAGAGCCACGAGCGCTGTTCCCAGGCGGCCGCAGCGCGGCAGCAGCTGGAGGCAGAACTGCAGGGCCTCAGGGGTGCTCACAAGGAAATATGTCACAACACGGATGATGAACGCAAGAAAGGTGACCAAGGCAGTCCTGGCACTGTTTCCCAATTCCAGGGCTGCGTGGAGAAATTAATTGGAATTTAAGTCAAGCACTGGATAGAAAAATGTGGCAGAATAACTAATAGGGAATAATGTGCTCGTTGAAAAGCGTCACAGATTCTCCTGGAATTCTGTGAGCTGGGAATCCTGAAATTGCTTGTCAGGATCTTTAGCTTTGCTTGTGGAGCTGTACTCCAAAGCTGATGTAAATATGTATGCTGGGGAGGGCTGGCTTAGCTGGTGTGTGAGAGGTTTTGCTTTGGGAGCTTCTGTATTTCTTTCCCTTTTTTCTCTGTTTAAGGGGTACCCTACAAAAACAAGTTTCTCTGTAATGATTTTGCCTCTTGTCCCCCCAGTTTCCGCAATGCAGACCCAGATTGAAAACCTGGCCTTGGAGCTCTTCTACGTGCAGAACATGGACCAGGACATGCATCACAGGCTTTTGCTGATGAAACAGTCAGCCAGGAGGGCTGAGGCAGAGAGGATCCAGGCTGAGGTGGAAAAGAAAAAACAGGTACCAAGAAAAACTGTCTTTGAAATAAATAGATGCAGGTACCAGCAGTCAGTCTTGGAGGATGTGGCACCTTGTCAGGAGGAAGGCTAGAGCAATTGAATCATGGAGGATAAGTAGGGATATTTTTCTCAAATAATTTAAAAGAAATAAATCCAGAGGCTTTTCTGACAAAAGAAGCCCTGCCTACCCCCAGACAGCAATACTGCCCAGAGGATTTGCAACCCTTAGGACAGTAAATCACTCTTCACTCAAGGAGAGGAGGTGTGGGGGAAGGAGGATATTTAATGAAGAAATATCATGTGTACAGGTCTTGAGAATAATTCTGAACCACAGCGAATTTCACAATGGAAAGTTTGGGGATGAGCGGAGCCGGTCGGTGCTGGAGCTCCCTCTGCTGCCTTCCAGGACACAATCCACTGTACTGCTCGTGCAGAATTCCATGCAAACTGTTGAAATACAGTGGGTTTAGGAGGGTTTTAACAAAGCATTTTCAAACATACATTATTAAGATTCCCAGCAGCTGGACAGGTGGCCTCAGTGCTGACAGGAGGGAATGTGCGTTTATCAATTTACTGCTGCAACTGGAATAACAAACAGGTTTCATTCTCCTGCAAGTCATCCCTGCTGCAGTCACGAGCCATTTGTGCATGAATGGGAAAGTTTCAGTAGGACTCAAATCTAATCCAGTTGCCAGTTTTAATTCCTTTTTTAGCTGCTGTTATTCTTATAGGATACAGTTGGTTTGGACTGAGATTCCATGACTCACCCTGCACTGTTTGGCTCTGGCTCTGTAGGACCTTCTTCTGGACCAGTTAACAAGGAGAGTCCACCAGCTCCAGGAACAAATTGCTCTGTTTGAAGCTCAGCTTGTGGCCCAGGCAGAGGACACAAAAGTGACCCGGCAGGCAGTCAGTGAGGTAGGAGGGGACTTGTCCCTTGTGGTTAATATTTCCCTCTGGCAGGGCTGACCCCTTTGGCCTGTGCTCACGTGGTGTGCACAATGTGGGACAGAGTTTCACAGTTTGTTCCTGTTTGGAAGAATGAGGACTTTTTTTTCTTTTCCTTTGTCCTTAAGAAGTGCCTGTAAATCACTTCCTCCTGCCCTTCTCAGCAGTTTTTTCTTGCAGACCTGTGCTCTGTGGGCTGCTGAGAAATGAACCAGCCACGGAGTTGAAGCTGATCCTGCTCACACAAGAAGAGAAAAAAAATTGTATTGTAACAGGAATTTGTTTTTTCAACACAGTGTAGATTCATCCTGTCTGCCATCTCTCTGTTCCCCAGGCTGCTCTGGAGGTCCAGACTATTAACATGGAGAAAAAGAGGCTGATGGACCACTGGAACAGCAGCTTGGCTGGAATGAAGCAGAGGGACGAGGCCTATGTTGTCACTCAGGAGCTGCTGAGGTATGGTCTGAAAGCAGACCTGGAGGACACCTCAGATTTGGGCAGGAGGGATTCCAGAAGGGGATTCCAGTGTGTCTCCTGGGGGGTTTAGCACGGTGTGGGCAGGGTGTGGCAGGCAGAACAAGTTTCCTGCTCTAAAGTGCATAATGAATTTAAAGGATAAGAAGCACATTTCTTTGTTGCTGTTTTCTTTAACCTAACCACATCTCCTCCTCGGAATGTGGGGGGTTCTTGAAGCTGTTTAGAGTTTTTGTGATTGCATTTTATTCCTTTAAAAGTGTTCCATCACCTCTGCAATGTCTCTTACTCCAAAGAGCTGGATGTCAGGAAGGGTTTATCTCTCATTATCAGGGTTTTGTGAGGCCTTTGGAAATGTTCAGGAAAACCTCCCTGTTACTGGCAGAGGAAGTGTTTATTTGCTCAGGAGCCTTAAAGCTTGACTGATTCTCTTTTACATGGTGACATCCTGGTCAGAATGGGGCTGGGACAGTACTGAAAGAAGGAATCAATTTTCCTACACACATTTACTTTTAAATCTTAATGTCTCCATCCATCTCCTGCTGACTCTGCACTGTCACAGCAGTTGAGCCCTTGCAAACATCTTTCTTTTTGGGCAGTTGTTGCTGCAATAACGTGTTTGAAAAGAGGAGTTTGTGGGTGGCTGTTCAGCACCAATCCCTGTGATGACTTTCCACCCTCTTTGCCCCTCCAGCAACTACAGACGTGACCTCAAGTCCATAGAAGGGGACATCCATGGCTGTGGGAAGTCCATCAGGAAAGAGGAGGAGAAGAATGAGAACCTTGTCAGCCTCCTGAACCGGTCCCAGAATGATGCCAGCGTGACAAGGAAACTGATTGCCCAGTGCCTGCTGGAGCAGGAGGCCCTGCAGGTTCAGACTGGCACCTACACTCGTATTCTCCATGAGACAGAGCAGGCCCTCAGCAGGACCAAGATGGTGAGGAGAGTGCATGGAAGAGCAATCCTTTTGAATACATGGATTGAAAACCCTTCCTCAAACAGTTGTAGTGATCCTGTCTCTGTCTTCCAACCTTTTAGGACCAGGCTGCTCACCTGAATGAGTTGCTGTCCATCAGGAAGGGTATAGAGAAAGGAACTTATGACAAAGAGCAGCTAGAGAGTGAAATCATGGCAAAGCTTCAGGACCAGATGATATCCAGCAAAGCTGCAAAGCACTTCTCCCAGCTGGCTGAAAAACTGCGGAACAGAAAAAGTGACCTGGTACGGCATCCCCACCTTGGGAGGGCAGGGAAGGAGCTGCTGCAGCAATGGGTCCCCAGCAGGGTTTGTCAGTGACTTTGTTCTGGTTTCAGGTCTGCACTGAAGCTCTGCTGAGTTTGCCTCTCCTATCTGGTTCTCCCTGTGATCTTATTGCAGGAATCTGGTGTGTGAGAGAGAGCTCGGCCAAAAAGGCCTGACACAAAACACCCTGTCCTTTACTTTAAAAATGGGAGTATTTCCCATAAAGTACCAGCATTTCTTATGTACTCAAGTTTTTCAAGTTATGAAAAACTGTGGACATGTGGTACTTCTGTAATCTAATTTTAACTAATTTTTATTTCTATAATTCATCACAGAATGGCATGCAGGCAGCTGTCAGTTCTGAGGAACGTCCAAGGAACGGTCCAGCCTGACCCACAGCTCTTTAATCCATGATAAGTTGCTCTCTCTGGGAGTGTATAACTGGATCCCTTAGAAAGATTAGAAAACTCAGCACTCACACTGAGTGCTGTGCTGGCTGTTGGGTGAGGGCTGTGCGTGCCAGCTGTGCTGGAGAAGGGACAATACAGAGATGTCCTGGTACTGGTGGCAGGTAGCTGCAGACAGCTGGGCTAGGGGTCATTGCAGAAGGGATGTGTGAGGTCTCTTAAAGGTTTTTGCAATGTTTAGGCTCCTTAATGCTTTTCAACAGCTGTTTGGGAGAGGTAGATATTGTATTGCCTGTCAATTGATGGAGAAGCAAAGATACACAGAGGGTAAGTAGCTCATGGCTCACAGTACAGACCTGGGAGGAGAACCTCAATCCCCTGGCTCCTGTGCTGGGACAGGTGACATTGCAACTCAAGAAGGAGCTGTTGGGGACAGTGATGTGTTTTCTCTCTTGGTTTTCCCAGGAGCTGCATTTTTACAAGGTTGAGAACGACGTGGCCCAGATTATTCTGAACGCAACTAATACCAGCTGCAGGCTGACAGTTCACCAAAAAACACTCTGTGAGGTGGACAAGGAAATAAAAAACATGAATGAACTGATCGCCTGCCAGGAAAATGAGATTGCAAAGTCCAGGCTCCAGGCTGACAAGAAGGGAGGGATCATCTGCCTGTACAACAAGAAGCTGGAGATGCTTCTTGCTCAGCAGGGGGTAGGTACCTTTGTGTTTCAGTCCCAATTTTGATTTTATTCTTTGTGGTGGCCACAGATGCCCCTGATCAATGTCACTCTGTTGTTGGGTAGTTCAAACTTTTTCAAAGTTGCATTGGTTAATGCAGGTGTTTATGTTTATCAGTTCAATAATGCAGTGAAGGGAATTGTGAAATGAGGGTGTGCCTGGCACAGATCCCTGCAGGGACTTGCCTGTACCTGATGAAAATGCCAAATGGCTTCAGTGAGTAAACAGGATCTTGTTGGAAAAATCTGCAAACACTGAGGGGAGAATGGGGCAGGCAGTGAGGTTTCAGTCGTTTGAGGGTTGGCCCTATTGGCATGACCCCCAAATCTGTCCCGGGCACTGTAAGACCCTATGGATACCCAAAGGGAAATGAATCCTATGACACATCCTCTGCAAACTTTGGAGAGTCCAGTAAACAACTCGGGCAGCTTCCACCTGATTTATCCCAAACTTTGCTCTTGTACAGGGGCAAGAACTGGGACCACTGGAAATTGAGATCAACCAGCTGAACAAGCAGCTGGAGGAATGCAACTCGGAGGCGATGACGTTGCAGAAGTACTGGCTCAATGAGCAGAAGGAGCTGGTCAGGCTGACACGGGAGCGGGAGGAACAGATCACCTCGCTGGACACGCTGCAGAAGAGGATCATCATCATGCAGCAGAGGAAACTGCGCGTTGAAAGTTCGTCATTCCCTGACTCGTCCTTCAAATGTTCACTGTGAAGGGAGGGAGAGAGGAGTGGAGGGTTACAGATGGGAAAAGCTGGACCTGCCCCCAAGAGTGCTCCTGGCTGTGTGTGAGCAGGAATAGCAACAGCTCAGGCACTCCTGCTGACTGCACGTTGTTATTCCTGTAAGGACTGACCCTACTGTCCTGACAGTCGGCCCCTAAGTGACAATGCCACCTGTTACACTTGTCAAATAAAGTTTGCAAGTAGTGGGTAGGTAAATGTCCCTAGAAGTGACTGTGCTTTCATTGGCCAAACCCAACTTTTTTCCACAGGAGTCTCCCTCTAAAGCTTTATTTGGTTTTTGAGCTTGTGGAAAATCATTTTGGCTGGACTTGTGGGACACGGGTGGCTCTGCCTGAGGTGTTGCCAGCTCTGATAACTGTTTGTCACACCTTGTCTGTGTGCAACCCAGTGCTCAGGGCAATTCTAAGACTTTTTCCTGTTCACTCATAGATGAAATTCAGCAGGAAATAAAAGAACAGAAGGACGTGGAACGGCACATGAAGAACATGTCAAATGACCTGATAAAGTTGAACATGTTGATCAACAAGAACAAGAGCAGCGTTGAGGAGCTGAAAAATGGCAAAATTGTCACAGAGAACGAGTTTGTGCAGTCTCTCAAGGTACTGAGGCACCTGGCACCTCATTCCCAGGTCCCAGCCTCCTGTGCAGATCAGAGGCAAACAGTGATCCTGGAAAACCTCAGCCTGACAACACTATTGTTTTGTTCTTCAAATCTAGGCAGCAGAAAGAGAATCTGTGGAGATGCAGGAGAGGCACAGCCAACTGACTGAGGAGAAGGAAAGGCTCCTGAACAGCCTGGTAGAAGCAGAGTAGGTACCAGAGTGCCACAGTCCTGTGTGACTGTCCATGTTCCCATTCACCTCCAGTCACCAAACCTGGCACCAGCAAATGTGCTTCTAGCCTTCCTGGAGAAGGGGAGGAATGTTTGAAACACAAAAACTGAAGGGTGTTTCAGCAGTCTCTGGAAGAGCAGGGGCTGGAAGCACGTTGGCTTTAACAGTTCCAGCATGTGTGAGCTGGACATTGCCAAGATCCACACGGGAAGACTCTGCCAGTGACTGGCAGTGAGTGTGCTGCACTGGGCAGGTAACCCAGGAGTTGGGGGGTCCAGCTTTCTCTGTCCTTCCCCTTCTCTGAAGGCATCAGATCCTGCTGTGGGAGAAGAAGATGCAGCTGGCAAAAGAGATGCGGGAAGCAACAGATGCTCTGTTAGAACACGGCGAAATCCATGACATGAAAACAGAGATTCGGAGGATGCAAGTAAGGCACTGGGAGAGAGGGCTGAGGAGGGGAAGCCACCCAGTGTACTCAGCCTTGGGAGTGGCTGGAACATGAGGCAGGAGATGAGAAACAAGCTGGAGAAGTGGCATCTTCAGAGCTCAGGGTGGGACTCTAAACTCCCCCCGCAGCTTGACTGAACTGAGCACATCCAGCCCACACATCCCGCATTCCCCGTGCCAGCCTCAGCAGAATCTGGATACTCCCAAGAAATCTATTTAAATTGCAGTATGTCTGCCACCTGATTCTGTGACCCTGATTTATATGCAATGTTGATTACTAAATATTGCATCACTTTAATCACTGCTTTAGGGAAGCGTTCCCTCTCCTGGCAGAGCAGCTTGTCCCCTTCATGCTCAGGATGCTTCTGCTTTTCTGTTTCTGTTCTTGCTAATGAGGTTCAGACTAACATTTTGAATAGCAGACAGGTGGATAACCCAAGCCTCTGCCTTCCAGATCCACACACAGCACACCAGGTCTGGACCAAACCTGGCTTGCAGACATTCATGTCACCCATAGCTGATTAATGCTGGTGGGATGTGCTACCTGGACATCTTCCCTCGGTGCTGTTGGTAAACATTTGGTATTTTGAGGCTGGTTTGTGTCTGGTTTGTGGCAGGTGCGCCACGAGCAGCTGCAGAAGCAGCAGGAGACGTTGATTCGGGCGATGGAGGCGTGTGTTTCTCAGAGAGAGACAATAACGAATCGGGCAGAGGCTCAGAGCAAATTAGATAAGAAACACAGCACCAAGAGCGACTTCCAAAGCAGGAAACAGGAGCTGAAGAAGAGGATCAGGGAAACCCAGGAGGTGAGCAAGGAAAGTGGGGCTGCAGGAGCTCACACAGGCTGGCCTTGTGGTGAGCAGCAGTGAGCACAGCAGTGTCCATGCACAGATCCCGCACTGGCACAGGGGCAGGCTTTGAAAACATTCATTGAAAATCCCCCAAAACTGGGTTCTGAGAGGATGCTCAGGAATGCAGCTGAACTAGAGAACTGAAATCTTCCATTTCCTTCTCTTCCATTTACTAGAACATTTATGAATGCAACCAAACCATGCAGGAACTGGAGGACATCCAAGAGTCTCTCAGTGCCAGCTTTTCAGAAAAGAAGGAAGAATTGTCCCAGCTCCAGGATGAGACCAACAGCCTCAGCTTGGACATGGAAAGTCTTCAGAACGAGAAACGATGGGTGAGCACATCCACTCCTTTCCAGCATGTGAGCCAGACACAGCCTGCTGCTTCCTGTGCTGCCAGCTGTCTCAGCACCGTGCTGAACTGGGTGTGCTCAGTGTGGTGTTACAGCAGCACTAACTCATCATGCTCTGGGGGCTCACCAAGAGCCAGCTTGACATATTGAAACCCTGTCCTGGCAAGGGTGGCCTTACATATGTGCGAATTTCTCTGATTTATGAATTCTGTGATGTCTGTACCCCTCCAACACCCGGGCTGGGGGTGCTGTTTGGCTGTTACAGTGGGGAATTCACAGCCCTGTCCTTCCCTTGTCCACAGTGATGGTCACAGCACCCGACACGAGTCCCACCCATGCTTTTCCTGCTGTCACAGCCCCTTCTCTTTCTGCTTTTCTCAGAACCTGTTGGAACTTGTGGCACACCAGGCACACCAGAAGCAGCTGCAGGCACTGAGGCAAGGGAAGTACAAGGCCCTGTGCCACACTGAAGAGGCCTGCATGAACCAGCAGGAGAAACTGCAGGATCGACTGCAGACCATTAACAGCATCGTGCAGGAGATCTGTGAGGAACAGCCCCGGCACCAAAGGGCTCTGCAGTGGCTCAGTCACTGCTTGCGATCCAAGCTCAGGTTGGGGAAAGCCTGACAGAAACACAGAAAATACACAGATCTGTTTCATATTCTTCCACAGGCTCAGACTTTGTAAATAAATAAAAATAATAAGTAAATGAATAAAATAAATAAAGCATGTGCAGGGTATAATATTTACTTTGCCGGGTATAATGTTTATTTAAGAGGTACCATTGTCATTCCATCGGTACGTTTCTGTTTACGTTTCACTTTCGCTGCCCGAAGCCTCTCCTGGATCCCGCCTCCCCGCCCCGCCCCGGGCCCGCTGCAGCGCCGATTTCCCGGGGCCGGGGCCGGTTCTGCCCCGAGCTCCGGCACAGCGGGGCCGGTGTCGGGAGGCTCCGGTGTCGGGAGGCTCCGGCCGGGCCATGGGGCCGGGCCCGGCGCTGCTGGCGCTGCTGGCGCTGCTGGGCCCGGCCGAGGCGCGGGGCGCGGCCGCTGCCGCCTGTGAGGTGGCCCCGAGCGGCCGCTTCGACTGCGGCCCCGAGCGGCTCCTGTCGCGGGCGGGCTGCGAGGCTCGGGGCTGCTGCTACATCCCCGGGCCCGGGCCCCGCAGCGGCCCCGGCCCGCCCTGGTGCTTCTTCCCCCGCGGCTACCGCAGCTACCGCGCCGAGAACCTGACGGCCACCGAGAGCGGCTTCTCCGCCCGGCTGCGCCGCGTGGCCGCCGCTTTCCTGCCGGCAGCGGTGGACGATGTTCGGCTGGAGCTGGCGCTGGAGACCCCGGCCCGCCTGCGCTTCACGGTGCGGCCCGGTCCCCGCGGATCGGCCCGGGTGCCCCGTACCCCCGCTGAGCCCTCTCCGCCCGCAGCTCCGGGACGCGGCCCGGCAGCGCTACGAGGTGCCCCTGGCCACGCCGCGGGTGCGCGGCCGAGCCCCCGCCACGCTCTACGGGCTGCGGGTCAGCCAGGAGCCCTTCGGCCTCGTGGTGTGCCGGCAGCGCGGCGGGACGGTGCTGTGAGTGCCCCTCTGCCCCGCTCCCTTCCCGAGCCGTTCCCCCGGGGAGCCCGCACGGTGCCCGGCTGGGTGCAGAGACACCGGTGACAGCACCGGGGCGGCTGGCGGTGCCTCTGGGGGCTTCGCTTGGACTCCCTCTGCGGTTCGGTGGCTGTGCAAGGGAACCAGGAATGAACCGGGAATCCCAGAGCTCAGCCGATACTTGTTTTTACTTCACGTGGTGATGAGCATCCGCATCCCTGCCCGGCACCGGCGGCCGCAGCTCGGTGCCTCCCTCCCGGCTGTTCCGCAGTTTCCCTTTCCCTCCGCAGGCTGAACACCACGGTCGCACCCCTGTTCTTCACAGACCAGTTCCTGCAGATCTCCACCTCCCTGCCCTCCCGTTTCATTTCGGGGCTGGGGGAGCACCTGACACCGCTGTTCCTTGACACAGCCTGGACCAGGGTCACCCTCTGGAATCGGGACATGGCACCCGCGGTACGGAGCGGGGCTGAGGGAAAGGGACACAGATGTGCTCCTGGGGCTGGTCCTGCAGCCTCTCTCGTCTTGTCTGGGGCTGGGGAGATGTGTCTGTGCTGCTTCAGCTCTGAGTCCTGGCAAGCCCATGGGACCCTTGTCCCCAGAGCCAGGTTTGTCCCCAGAGCCAGGTTTGTCCCCAGAGCCAGGTTTGTCCCCCCCGGAGCTCTGTGCTGCTTGGGAGCTGTTTCCAGGGCTCTGGCTCAGGGCAGAGCTCTGCTGACTTGGCAGAGTTTGGGAGCACAAGCCCTGGGTTTGCACCTGAAGCCGGTGCTCCTGACTGGAGGTGAGGGGCGGTCAGGTGGGCGTGGGGGTCTCCAGCAGAGCCTCACTGGCACCGTGCTCTGCTCCAGCCCCACGTTAACCTCTATGGCTCCCACCCTTTCTACCTGGTGATGGAGGACGATGGTTCAGCCCACGGTGTCTTTCTGCTGAACAGCAACGCGATGGGTGAGTCCCGTGGAGGCTCCGGGCGTGGGCCTGGCCGTGTCCCCATCCTCAGCTCCCTCCCCTGGCACTTGTGCTTCCCCAGACGTGCTCCTGCAGCCCAGCCCGGCCCTGACCTGGCGCACCACAGGTGGGATCCTGGACTTCTACATCTTCCTGGGCCCCGACCCCAAGAGCGTGGTGCGGCAGTACCTGGATGTGGTTGGTACGGCTGAGCCTCGTGTGCTGCCAGGGTGGCTCTGCAGGGTGGCTGTGCCAGGGTGGCTGTGCCAGGGTGGCTGTGCCAGGGTGGCTGTGCAGGGTGGCTGTGCCAGGGTGGCTGTGCCAGGGTGGCTGTGCAGGGTGGCTGTGCCAGGGTGGCTGTGCCAGGGTGGCTGTGCAGGGTGGCTGTGCAGGGGTGGCTGTGCCAGGGTGGCTGTGCAGGGTGGCTGTGCCAGGGTGGCTGTGCAGGGTGGCTGTGCCAGGGTGGCTGTGCCAGGGTGGCTGTGCAGGGTGGCTGTGCAGGGGTGGCTGTGCCAGGGTGGCTGTGCCAGGGTGGCTGTGCAGGGTGGCTGTGCAGGGGTGGCTGTGCAGGGTGGCTGTGCCGGGGTGGCTCTGCAGGGTGGCTCTGCAGACTGTGTGAGCCGTGTGGCAGAGCAGGGCTGTGGGGTGGCACAAGGCTGGGCCATCCCTGCCAGCGCCCACCCTCCACCCTGCAGGGTTTCCCTTCATGCCCCCGTACTGGGGCCTGGGCTTCCACCTCTGCCGCTGGGGCTACTCCTCCACCACCATCACCCGGCAGGTCGTGGCCAACATGACAGCAGCCCGCTTCCCCCTGGTAGGTCTGGGCTGCTCTGGAGCCTCTGGCCCAGCGGCCGTGGGGGGCTGCCGGGAGCTGTGGGCTGGGGGTCCCACAGCACCGGTGCCTCCATCCACAGGATGTGCAGTGGAACGACCTGGATTACGCAGATGCCAAGAGGGATTTCACCTTCAATAAGAAAAGCTTTAAGGACTACCCGGAGATGGTGCGGGACTTCCACAGCCGCGGGCTGAGGTACATCATGATCGTGGTGAGTTACACGGGCAGGCTGGCACTGGGCTTCAGCTGCCCAAGGGGGGTGATGAAGGCAGGGCTGGCCGTTCCCTGCTGTTGCTGGTAAAGCCCTGGCTTTGTGCCCTTGCAGGATGCTGGCATCAGCAGCTCGGGGCCCCCCGGCACCTACAAGCCGTACGACGAGGGCCTGAAGCGGGGGGTGTTCATCCGGAACGCCACGGGGCAGCCCCTGATCGGGAAGGTGATGTGGGGAGCAGCCCCAGAGCCCACGGGACAGGGCTCGAGTGGGACCCCAAGAACGGGACAGAAACGTTTGGGGGGCCGTGGTGGAAAGTGGGGTGGTGTGTGGGGCTGGGGCTCTGCCCAATGCTCTCCCTCCTGCAGGTCTGGCCGGGCCCCACGGCCTTCCCGGACTTCACCAACCCAGCGACTCACGAGTGGTGGCACGACATGGTGAAGGACTTCCACGAACAAGTGCCCTTCGATGGCATGTGGCTTGTGAGTGGCCCAGGTGTAGCTGCTGGCCCTGGCTCCTGCCCTGCCCCTCTGCTGGCCCCCAGTGCAGCAGCCAGGTCATGCCATCCTTTCCTCCCCTCCCCAGGACATGAACGAGCCCTCAAACTTCGTGGAGGGCTCCCAGCACGGCTGTCCCAACAACAACCTGGAGCATCCCCCCTACGTGCCGGGTACAGGGGCGGGTTCCAGCCCTGCCCGGGGCTGTGGGGGAGCCGGGAGGAGCCCGGGGGATGCTGAGCTCCGCCTCTCCCCTGCAGGTGTATTTGGGGGACGCCTGCAGGCCGGGACCATCTGTGCCTCCAGCCAGCAGTACCTGTCCTCTCACTACAACCTGCACAGCCTGTACGGGCTGACCGAGGCCATCGCCTCCCACGAGTAAGCTCGGGGCTCTGCCACAGCTCCTGCACATCCTGGGGGAGACCCAGCCTGGGCAGGCACCGGGTGCTGGCTGAGGTGTGGTGTGTGGCACTGTGGGATCCCCGAGCCCCTTCCCCAGCTGGGGGGGGCTGAGCAGACCCATCCCACTCCCAGTGCTCTGCTGAGGGTCCGGGGCAAGCGTCCCTTCATCATCTCCCGCTCCACCTTCTCTGGGCACGGCCGCTACGCTGGGCACTGGACAGGAGATGTTGGCAGCGACTGGGAGCAGCTCTACTACTCCATACCAGGTAGGCTGTGGGGCACGGCACCCACAGCCCCGCTTCCCCTTCCCCCACAGCCAGGGGCTCCTCCATAGGCTCCATGCCCTGGTGCTGCAGAGCCCCGATGCCCTCTGTGCCCTCCGCAGAGGTGCTGCTCTTCAACCTCTTCGGGGTGCCGCTGGTGGGTGCCGACGTCTGCGGCTTCATGGGCGACACGAGCGAGGAGCTGTGCGTGCGCTGGACCCAGCTGGGCGCCTTCTACCCCTTCATGAGGAACCACAACGACCACGGCACCCGGGTGAGCCCTGGGAGCCCTCACCCCGCCGGGGGCTGCCCTGCCAGCGTGGGAAGGCCGGTCCAGCCGCGGGGCCGCGTGCCCCCAGCGCGGGGAGAGTCCATCCTGCATCCCTGAAATGCACCCTCCGCTCCTCCCCACCTGGGCCGAGCATCCCCCTGGGCCTCTCCCCACAGCCACAGGAGCCCTACACCTTCAGCCCTCCTGCCCAGGCTGCCATGAGGAACGCCCTGCGCCTCCGCTACTCCCTCCTGCCGTTCCTCTACACCCTGTTCCACCGGGCTCACACCGCCGGCGAGACCGTGGCTCGGCCGCTGTTCCTCGAGTGAGTGCCAGCCCCGCCGGGGCTCAGCGGGAGGGCAGCAGGGTCTCCTGGTGCTGCCCTCCCCTCCTTCCCCAGGTTCCCCACAGACCCCAACAGCTGGGCCGTGGACCGCCAGCTCCTGTGGGGCGGGGGGCTGCTCGTCACCCCCGTGCTGGAGGCAGGACAGACCAAAGTCAGCGGTTACTTCCCGGCGGGGACGTGGTACAGCTTGGCAGGGGTGGGTGCTCTGCCGTGTGGCACAGGGGCTGTGCTGAGGCTCCTTGTGCATGTAGCTGCATCTCACCAGTCCCCTGGGGCTGTGTGAGGGTCTCGTGCCTCACCTGCCTTTGCTGGTGGCCATTTGAGGGCTCTGGCGCTGGGCTGAGCCCCCCTGCCCCGAGGCACCCTGTACCTGCTCTTTATCTTTATTCACGGTGTAGGACTCCACCATCCACAGCAAAGGGCAGTGGATCCTCCTGCCAGCCCCCCTGGACACCATCAACGTCCACGTCCGTGCAGGGCACATCCTGCCCCTGCAGGTGAGTCCCCTCTGCCCTGTGGTGCCACCAAGGTGACCCTGCCGAGCGGCCTGGGAGTGTCACAGCGCCGGCAGCAGTGTCACACCCCAGCTGCAGTGTGGGGCTGGGGGACAGGGCTGGGCAGTGCCCCGAGCTGTGCCCACCCCTGCCCCAGGAGCCCACCCTCAGCACTGCCCAGTCCCGCAGCAAGGGCATGGCCTTGGTGGTGGCGCTGACCCTGGACGGCTTCGCCAGGGGAGACCTGTTCTGGGATGATGGGGAGAGCTGGGAGACCTTTGAGAGGGGGGACTACACCGAGATCCTCTTCCTGGCCTCAAACGTGAGCACGGGGAGCTGCTGGCAGGGGGCACCTGGGCAGGGGCTGCTGCTGGCCCTGGCACACCTGTGAACGCTCCGAGGGGCAGCCCTGGGTGCCCGTGGGGTGGCTGAGAGCCGGGAGCACGCGGTGACATCCCCGCTGTCCCCAGGACGCCGTGCTCAGCCAGCTGCTGCGGGCGAGCCCCCACCTCGACGGGGTCCTGCTGGAGGCCGTGACTGTGCTGGGCGTCACCAGCCCTCCCCAGAGAGTCCTGGCCAACGGCGCCATCGTCAGCGACTTCTCCTACCGCAGTGACACCCAGGTGAGTGCCTGGTGCCACCTGGGAAGGGACCCAGAGTGCAGCAGGGGGGTCTGGCCCCAGCGGTGGCACAGCACGGGCCATGGGTGCCCTTCCCAGGGGATCTGTGGGAGCAGGACTGTGCCAGGCTATGGCTCTGCACGGAGCAGGAGCCCCCTGGGCTCTGACACTCCTGGGCTCCATCCTGGCTGGCTCTCACCTTCCTTCTCCCCTCAGGTGCTCAGAGTCCCTGTGTCACTGCCCATGTGGGAGCAGTTTGTGATCTCCTGGTCCTGAGTCAACGTCGGTCACAGGGAGAGGCCACGCTGCTTCCCTGGAATCTGAGGCCAAATCCATCCCCATCCCTTGTACCCGGGGCTGTCCCTGCTCTTCCCACACTCCTGGGCCTTGTTTTCCCTCTGGCTGTGGGGTGGTGATGGAGGGGTGTGCACTGGACTGGCAGAGGGAGAGGGAAAACCTCATCATCATCATCAAATCAGGGGAAAAATGACCCAAGTGCCTTGTGAGGCAGCAAACCAGTTACTCTGGGGGACTGGTAACTGGGGCAGAGGCTGCAGGGAGTTTCCTGGCTGTGGTTTTGGGGAGGGGGATGTGCAGGAGCTGAGGGAGCAGTACTGTGAATAAAGCTGCTGTTTGCTGGGAGCAGCCCCAGGCTGTGTCCTTGTCCCCTCTCCTGGTCCTGAATGTGCTCAGCCCCCTGCCCCTGGCTCTGTCCTTGCCTGGAGGTCTCCAGTGGGATCCCCTGTGCCCCTTGAAGGCTTCACCCCATTTCCCAGAGCGCCGGGGGTCCCCAGCTGTTCCTGCAGCCCTGGCTGTGCCACAGAGGCCCTTGGCCTGTCCTGGCTCCAAGCAGGGGCTGCTGCAGGGTGCAAAGGGAACCTCATCCTCCAGAGGCTTTATTGAGGGGCAGCTCGGCCCTTTGGCTCCTCTGGCTGACAGTCAAGGCCCCGGGAATCCCTCGGTGCTCTGGGGCCGGGCGGTGTTGGCAGCACAGGGGGCAGAGCCTCGCGGTGTCACCCGGGGTTTGGGACCAGCTCACCCGTGACACCGCCCCGAGCGCTGGCACCCCACGGGAGCACAGGACTGTCCCAGGCACAGGTGGCACTCACAGCTCGTTGTGCAGCGGCCGGCACTGCGGGCTCAGTTTCTCCTCCAGGACGGCGTCGGGGGCGCACACCCAGGGGTCCCCCGTGTCCCACTGCCACTTCAGGAGCCGCGCACGGAGCAGCTGGAAGAGGTCGGCGTAGCGGGGGTCGGGGGCCAGGTTCTGGCTCTCGCTGGGGTCACGGCTGCAGTCGAACAGCTCCCAGCGCTCCCGGTAGTAGTACCGGTGCAGGCTCTTGTTCCAGTGCGTCGGCTGCCCCGCCCTGCTGCGCTTGAGCAGGTCTTGGAAGGTGGGCGAGACGTACAAGTCCTGGTCGATGGGGAAGGGCATCTTGTAGTTGAGGTTGTGGATGAGGCGGAACTGCCGGTGCTGCACGGCCCGCATGGGGTAGTACATGGTCACCTCGTGGTGGCTCTGGCTGCTGAAGGCGGTGGCCCAGGGCTGCTCCGACTCCAGGGCTGGCAGGAGAGACTTCCCAGTGAGCTGCACCTGCCTCGAGCCAAAGATGCTGTAAGCAGGGTAGGGGATGGAGAACCAGTCCAGAATGGTCGGTGTCAGGTCTGGAGGGGAGGAAAAGGGTGAGAGGAGGGACAGGCACTGTGGGAGGAAACTCAGCCCCAGAGAGGGGCAGAAAGGTCCCCGGGGCTGGTGTCCCTGCAGGGGACCCAGTTCTGTCCTCCCCCCACTCCCTCCCCTGCACTGGCCCTGCCAATGCTGAGGGCTCGGGGCCAGCGCCAGGGACAGGACGGGGAGCAGCCCACCCCCCCAGGCACAGCTGTGCTGCCCCCCTCCCTCAGCTCTTACCCAGGAGGGTGGCGAAGGCCGGGCTGACCTGTCCCCAGCGCTGGGGGTGCTCGGGGGAGGAGAGGAGCAGCGGCTCGGCGCTGCCCGAGCGGTACAGGTTGGTCCTGCCGCCGGGGAAGGGGATGCCGTTGTCGGAGGTGTAGATCACCAGGGTGCTGTTGAGGAAGCCGGCGTGGCGCAGCTCCTGCAGCACCAGCCCGATCCCTGCGGACGGGGGGACAGAGCTCAGGGGCAGGGAGGGGCTGCAGAGCTCGCCAGCCCCAGCCTGGCCCACGGCTCCCACCTTGGTCCATGCGCCCGATGGTCGTGTACTGCGCAGCCAGGTCTGCCCGGGCAGCCGGCGTGTCCGGGACAAAGGCAGGGACCTAAACCGAGCCGGGGAAAGGGGAACGTGGCTGACACTGTGACAAGTGACGAGTGACAAGTGACAAGGTGGGGGCCAGCCCTGGCTCCATCAGAAGCTGCCATCACGTGCAGCCCCACAGAGCCCCACACACCCCCACAGGTTCTCACCTGCACTTGTTCTGGGTGGTAAATCTGTGGTTTCCAGTCAGGGATCCAGCCCATGCCGCTCTCACCATTGCCAAACTTCTCACAGAAGGCCCCGTATTGGGGCTGGGAGTGCCCGCAGCGGTGGGGGTCGTGGAAGGCAACATAGAGGAAGAAAGGCCTAGGGATGGAAAGGGGGATGTGGAGCTGGTGAAGCCGAGGACTGCCCAGAGACCTTCCTGACCACAGCGAGCTGGGGTCAGCAGGACTCCCCCCACCTCATCTGGATACAAGGTGACCCAGTATAGATGCTAACTATGAAACAGGGAGCGCAGTGCCTGTGGAAAAGCAGGCTGCATAACTTTCTCAGTCTCGCCTGAGAAAGTGCCCTGGGAAATCATAAAGAGGAATTAAAACAATCCTCGGAGATAGAAAACAGCCTTGCAGGTGCTGTTTGTCAGTTTCTTGTTTTCTTGCAAGAGAAGTTCGAGGGGTGGTGTACCCCACTGAGCAATGATGGTGATGTGTTAGTTCACTGACCAATAAGAGTTTTGCTTTTCTGTACTTTCGTGTATCGATCTGTAAAAGAAGATCTGAAGAAATAAATGAGATAACCTGTTTGAGTCACAAGAGAGTCTGTGTCGTTCCTCTCGCCATTCCCAGTAGAGCGACAACCCAGTGACAGGGGGCCCCTTCCTGTTTGTGTCCAGCTGGGCCATGGGAACACATCTTCAGTGAAGCCAGTTTCCCTCCCCCCACAGCCATTCCCAGGACGAGGGGCCCGTCTCACCTCTCGTCCTGGCTCTGCAGGAACCGCCGGACGAGCGCCTTGATCCGGGTGATGTTTCTCCCAACCTGCAGGACCGAACTGTTCTCCTCTGTGTAGGCGAAGTCAAAGGGGTACACAGCCTCGGGCCCCACGTGCTTCTTCCCAATTATCCCTGCGAGAAGCAGACAGCTGCTGTGCCAGGAGCAGTGGGAGGGGGGGACGTGGCTGCTGCTGTCTCCTCTCTGTGGGGACAGACACGGGTCCAGACAGTGCTCCCCAGCCCATGGGCAGTTCAGCCAGCAAGCTCTGACAGTGGGGTTTGGTGCTCCCACCTGTCCCAGCTCCCCAAATATCCCAGCTCCTGTCCCAGCTCCTGTCCCAGCTCCTGTCCCAGCTCCTGTCCCAGCTCCCCACCTGTCCGGACGCCTGCCTGGCTGAGCACCTGGGGCAGGCTCCTCACGCCGTCGAAGGAGTTGAAGTGATGCACGTCCTGGTGCAGCCCGTACATCCCGTTCTGGTGCTGCAGGTGAGGGGACACAGCACGGTGGGACCAGGGCTGCCATCCCGGCCCCGAAACGCGTCCAGCCGTGCCCGTGACCTCTGCCGCGGGCTGGCAGCCCCGGCCCGGCGCAGGCAGGTGCCCGTACCTGGGGTAAGCCGGTGAGGATGCTGGCCCGGCTCGGGGAGCAGCTGCTCACGGAGGTGAAGGCGTTCTGGAAGACCAAACCGCGCCGGGCCAGAGCGTCCAGGTTGGGGGTCCGGATGGCCGAGTTGTTGTAGGCGCCGCTCTCAAAGCCGGCGTCATCGGCTGCGGGACGGGCGCGGGGTCAGCCCGGGGTGTCCCGGACCGGGCACTGCTGGCACCGGGAGCATCCCCGGGCCGCGGGTGACCCGGGCGCTGCTGCGGAGGGGATGCAGCCCCGAATGGAACCCGGGGCCGTCCCTCCGTCCCTCCCTGCCAGCTGCGGGACGCCCCCAGCCCCGGGCAGGCGGTTCCGGGCCGCACTCACCCAGGAGCAGCAGCACATTGCGGGCCGGGGCTCCGCCGGTCCGGAGCGCGCCCAGCAGCAGCAGCAGCGCCCAGGGCCGCATGGCAGCGGAACCGGAACCGGAACCGGCACCGGCACCGGCAGCGGAACCGACACCGGCACCGGCAGGAGCAGCGGGGCTCGGCGGCTCCTCCGGCCGCCCCGGCTCCTCCTCACACCGGTCACATGAGGCGCCCCGGCCGCTCAGATCCGGTGCGGGCGGAGCTGCGGCCGGACCGGGCTGGCACCGGCACAGCCCCGGCCCCGCGGGATCCCGCTCCGCCTCTGTCCCGGTACCGGCCCGGGGTCCCGGCCATGCCCGGCTCCCGCTGCCCGGCGCTGCCGGTCCTGCGCTGGCTCCCGCGGTATTCCCGGGCCTGGCTGCCGCTGGACGTGCTGGCGGGGCTGGCCGTGGGACTGACCACCGTGCCCCAGGCGCTGGCCTACGCCGAGCTGGCCGGGCTGCCGCTGCAGGTGGGTGCCGGGGCCCGGGGCTGCCGCTCCCCGCACCGCTCCGGGTCGGGCGGCTCCGGGACCCCGCTCCCGCAGCAGCCTGGCGGGCAGGGCTCAGCTGGGCTGGGTGACCAAGGGCTGCAGTCGCCCATTTCCCGGGCAGGATGCCACGCGTGTGCCAGGGACCCTGGAGTGACCCGAGATCAGCCCAGCCCGCCCGGTCCGGGCGGTGTCGGGCCTCTCCCAGCTCCCAGGGCTGTGCCAGTGCCCCTTCTGTCCCTCTGCAGTACGGCCTCTATTCCTCCTTCATGGGCTGCTTCGTCTACTGCTTCCTGGGCACGGCCAAGGACGTGACGCTGGGTCCCACGGCCATCATGTCCCTGCTGGTCTCCTCATACGCCTTCCACGAGCCCGTCCATGCCGTTCTCCTCGCCTTCCTCTCTGGCTGCATTCAGCTGGCCATGGGGCTCCTGCACCTCGGTGAGATGCTCTTGCCATGCACAGATGTGTTTAGGATATTGCTGTAGCTGTTCCTTCCTCCCTTCTGCTGTCCGGGACACTGGGATTGTCCTGCTAACGCTTGTGACAGCTGTCTGTGCACACCCTGGGGTCGGGAGCGTGCTCACTGCCTCCCGTCCCGTGCAGGATTCCTTCTGGATTTCATTTCCTGCCCTGTCATTAAAGGGTTTACATCAGCTGCTTCTGTCACCATTAGCTTCAACCAGATCAAGGTAGGCTCTGCCCTGTCCCGGATGCCTCAGCAGCCCTCTCCTGGTGCTGTGGAACTGGGGCATTCAGCCCCGGTCTGGGCGATGTGCTTGGTGCCGTCACGGAACCCCTGCCCGTGGTTCTGCTGGGTCCCTGGGCGCTCTGCTCTGAGCACACCGAGCTGAACGCACCCTCTGCCGGTGACCAGCTGCTGGCACCCGGGACACCGGCAAAACCAGGACATTGCCTGTGGTCACTTGCAGGAGGCACTGGGCGGTTCTCTGGCACGGTGGGTCTGCAGATTTGGAAGCTGGGGGAGGGTTTTGCAGCCCCAGCAGCCCCTCGCTGGTCCCTCAGGGACCTGAGGCTCTGCTGGGCTGCCACACTTCCTTTGTGGTTAACCCAAATCAGAGCCTCTGCCGGCAGCTCCGGGCTGCTGTTGGCTGATGTCGGCTGATGTCGGCTGATGTTGGCTGCTGTCGGCTGATGTTGGCTGATGTCGGCTGATGTCGGCTGATGTTGGCTGATGTTGGCTGATGTCGGCTGATGTTGGCTGATGTCGGCTGATGTTGGCTGATGTTGGCTGATGTCGGCTGATGTTGGCTGATGTCGGCTGATGTTGGCTGATGTCGGCTGATGTTGGCTGATGTTGGCTGATGTTGGCTGATGGCTGCGGTCACGGGGCCGGCCGGGCTGTGCCGGGCTGTCACCACGCTTGCTGTTCCTGCACAGAACATCCTGGGGCTGCAGGGGATCCCGAGGCAGTTCTTCCTGCAGGTCTATGAGACGCTGCGGAGGATCGGGGAGACCAGGTCAGCACCGTCCCTGCCCTGCTCCCTCCCCTGCTGCTGCCTGGGCTCTGCCGCTTCGCTCCCCATCTCTGGTCTCGCCTCGGACCGATTTCTCATCTCTGCCCAGCGCTGTGACACAACCCCCTCTGCCCTGGGGCTTTGTGGGAGCTCTCCCCGTGCCCACAGCGTGTTTGGGGTGGCACTGCCGTGCCTCTTGCAGGGCTGGGGACGCTGTGCTGGGGCTGAGCTGCCTGGCTGCGCTGGCAGGGCTCCGGGCCATGAAGAGCCACCTGCCTCGAGCCTCCCCTGCAGAGCCACTGGCTGTCAGGATCAGCTACCTGATTGTGTGGATCTGTGCCACAGGTGTGTCAGCTGTCCCCTGGGTCAGGGGACAAAGCCCCAAGGGTCCTGTGCCCTTCCTGAGGTTCGGGAGTCCTCAGCAGCTCAGATCCCCATCTCCTGCCCGCCTCCCGCTGCCCTGGGCTCCGGGCAGGTTTCAGTGTCGCTCTCTCCCCTCTGGCAGCACGCAATGCTCTCGTTGTCCTGTTTGCCGGCCTGGTGGCTTACTCCTTCCAGGTGATGGGCTCCCAGCCCTTCCGGCTCACCGGCAGCATCCCGCAGGGCCTCCCCGCCTTCCGGCCGCCACGCTTCTCCCTGGCAGCGCCCAACGGCACCGTCCCCTTCCAGAGCATGCTGCAGGTGGGTGCTGGCAGCTCCAGGGGCTGCTCTGCTCCCTGCTGCCTGTGCCAGCTCCCGGCCCCCCTGACTGGATCTTCCCTCCCAGGACATGGGGGTCGGGCTGGCCGTGGTGCCGCTCATGGGGCTGCTGGAGACCGTGGCCATCGCCAAGGCTTTCGGTAGGGCTGTGCCAGGTCCTGCCCTGTGCTCACAGGGGGTCTCTGCGGGGCTCGGGGTGCAGGGAGGGGTCTCTGAAAGGGCTTGGGGTGCTGGGGAAGGTGCTGTTCCTTTTGGGGCACTGGGAGGGCTGGGATCCTGTTCATAGCATGGGCTGGCAGGAGGGGCCCTGTGGGGTGCACAGCTGAAATCTGCCAGGAGGTGAGCGTTGTCTCGGGGTGCTCCTGCAGCCAGGGGCTGCCAGGACAGGGCCCACACTGTCCCAGGCACTGTTCCGTTCTGAGGGAACCTCAGGCCAATGCAAACATCTCCTTTCAGCCTCGCAGAATGGTTACAGGATTGACCCCAACCAGGAGCTGCTGGCTCTGGGTAAGAGCTGCTTGGTCAGGAGGGCTGACTGCCGCGTGTCCCACGGCCCCTGAGCCGCCTGGGATCCCCGTCTGGGCAGTCCTGCCTCCACCTGAACGTTTCCCTTCCTTACCTTGCATGCTTGAACGCCCCCACCCTGGCTGTTCTCACAGCTCAGGAATTTCCAGAGCGCTCTTGCACAGCTGGGTGGGCACTGTCCAGCCCCCGATCCGGGAAGGGAGAAGGTCATGACGGGGACACAGACACAGCAGAGCCTCCCCAGCCCCTCTCCTTCTCTCCTCAGGCGTCGCCAATGTCCTGGGCTCCTTCGTCTCCTCCTATCCCATCACGGGCAGCTTTGGCCGGTGGGTAGAGGTGGGGAGCATGGGGGGAGCAGGGGGGGAGCAGGGCACTCGCTGGGGCTGCGTGGTGAGGGAGCTCTGCAAGATCTTGTGTGGAAGACTGCACTGACCCCGGTGGGTCCCTGAGCTCGTGTCCTGGTCCCCAGCAGCCCAGCTGGAAGCCAGGGGCTTGCTCATGTTCCTCCCTGACAGGGCGGGTGGTTCCCCCGGGCGGGGTCTCTGGGCAGGAGCAGCCCCGGCCCTGCGCAGCCTGGGATGTGTGGGTTTTGGGTTTGCCTTGCAGGACGGCGGTGAATGCTCAGTCAGGGGTCTGCACCCCCGCGGGAGGGCTCGTCACAGGTACAGCCCTGCCCCCGCCTGCCCCTGGGCTGCTGCCCGTGCCGGGGAGCCCTGGGCACCACGGAGCCCCGGGTGTCAGGGACCCCTGGTGTCGGGGACCCCCAGGTGTCGGGGTGCCCGTGGCTCAGGGTCCCCCCTCCCGCAGGTGCCCTGGTCCTGCTGTCCCTGGCGTACTTCACCTCTCTCTTCTATTACATCCCCAAAGCGGCGCTGGCCGCTGTCATCATCTCGGCCGTGGTGCCCATGTTCGACGCTGGCATCTTCCGCACGCTCTGGCGGGTTAAGAGTGAGGGCATCGGTCGGGAACGGGCGATCCCCCTGGAAAGGAAACTCCCCAGTCCCCCGTGCAGGAGCCACTCCCGCAGTCACAACCGGCCCCCTGAGCTGGGACAGAGGCTCCTTCACGGCTCCCCACTCACTCAGACCAGGTTTCCTCACCAGGTTTCCCATTGCAGAGTCTCACACTTAATCATGGTGCCATTAACTAAACAGAATAGCTCGAGTTGGGTGTTCCTGAGGAGGGATCCAGAACAAAGGAGCCTTTTATCCCCTCACAGACAAGTCTGGGGGTGGTTGTCTCCTGCCGTGTCCCTGAGTGCCCCATCAGCCTCTGAGTGTCCCATCACTTAGTGTCCCATCACTGAGTGTGTCCCATCACTCTCTCAGTGTCCCACCCTGTGGCTTCCCACGGTGCCTGAGACCTTTGTTATGCAAAGGGTTCAGTTCACGGCCCCTCCAAGCGCTCCCACCCAGAGCTCAGCCCGCAGCTCCTCTGAGGCTGCCCCGAGCCGCCTGCCCGGAGCGGGTTCCTCCCGGCCCGGCTGCAGCCCGGCTCTGCCCGCAGAGCTGATTTGTGCCCTGTGGCACCAGGACCAGCCACAGCCGAGCCTGGCTTGTCTCTCTTGCAGGGCTGGACCTTGTGCCCCTCTGTGTAACATTCCTGCTCTGCTTCTGGGAGGTTCAGTATGGAATCGTGGCTGGGGTGCTGGTTTCTGGGATTCTCCTGCTCTACTCCCTTGCCAGGCCCCCAATAAAGGTGGGCTTCACCCCTCCCCTTGGGTGTGCCTGGGAGCTGGGAGGGGGCTCCTGAGGGCAGTGAGGTGTGCAGGATGCTCCTGACCTGTTCTTGCTGCCACGGGCTGTCCCTGTCCTGCTGACGCTGGGCTGCGTGCCAGAGGGTTTTCCCCGAGGGATGGGGGCTCCTGTTTCCCCCAGTCCATGCAGGAGGACAGTGAGTGACACGGGAGGTTGTCCCCGCCCGGGGAAGGTCACAGCTCCCTGTGTCTCCTCTCCCTGCACAGGTGTCGGAGGGGGCGGTGCTGCTGGTCCAGCCGGGGAGCAGCCTGCACTTCCCAGCCGTGGAGCACCTGCGGGACTCGGTGTGCAGCCGTGCTCTGGCAGGTCTGTCACCCTGGGGACACGGCTGTCACCTCCTGGATCACTTCAGCCCTGGGTGGCAGCTGCTGCCCAAGGACTGCGGGTGCAAGCGGTGACAGCAGAGCTGTCCCACCCTGCCCTGGCTCTGTGACCCCCGGGCTGGTCATTTCTGCACTCGTCAGGGACACGACCTTCTGCTCTTCCAGCAGCATCTCCACCACGCTCCGTCATCCTGGACTGTAGCCACATCAGCAGCGTTGATTACACGGTGGTGGTGGGGCTGGCAGAGCTGCTGCAGGAGCTGCGCAGGCACGGCCTCTCGCTGGCCTTCTGTGGCCTGAAGGTGTGTGGGACCTCGGCCACCCCAGCCCAGGCCCAGGGAGGCTGTGGCTGGTGGGCTCAGCCCGGCACCATCATCATCCCAAGCCTTCATCTCACAGAGCTGGATGCTGCAGGGCGCTGGGACGGCTGGGGGCTCTGCCCTGGGGGTTGGGAAGTGGCCAGCACTCCCCCAGCCCAGGTTTCTCTGTCCTCAGGACCCTGTTCTCCAAGTCCTCCTGTCTGCAGACTTAGAAGGATTCCAGCATTTCCCCAGCTGGGAGGAGGCAGGTGAGGCTCTGCGCTGCTCTCCCAGGACGGGATGAGTGTGGCTCTGGAGGACACCCATGGGGATCTGACCTGTCCAGATGCAGAGCAGCAGTCTGGGGGCTGCAGGGGCTCCTGGGAGGGTCAGCTGGAGCCCCTCCAAAGAATTGAGTCTCCCCAGCCTTGGGGATTCAGGGTGACCTCTGCTGGTTCACCCCAGCAGCAGCTCAGCACCACAGAGCCCTTCACTTCCCCTACAGAGGGGTGGGACAGAATCAGAGAAAAGCTAAAACCCTTGGGCTGAGATAAAGGCAGTTTAACAGGACAGAAAAGGAAAATTATAATAATGATAAAGGAATATCCAAAGGCAGTGATGCACAGGGTGGTTGCTCACCACCCACTGAGCAATGCCCAGCCAGCCCCTGAGCAGTGGCCGTCAGCCCTCGGCCAAACCCCCCCAGGGTTTCCTTCAGCACGATGCCCTGTGCTCTGGAACATCCCTCTGGGCACGGGGACAGCTCTGCTGGCTCTGCCCCCTCCCAGCTCCTGAGGAGTCCTTGGCTCAGTGTAAGCACTGCTCTGCAGCAGCTGAGCCATCAGGCTCTTATCAACAGGAGTCTCATCCTGAATCCAAACACCGCTCTGAACCAGCTCCTGGGAACAACAAACTGTCCCAGCCAGGGGCAGGACATGAGCCTGACTCTGCTCCCCCCGTTCCTGTCCCAGAGCGGAGCAGGGGAGCGGAGCTGGGGGGCAGCTGGCAGAGCCCTTCACCAGCACTGCCGAGAGCACCGGGCTCATCCAGTGACACGAGCTTGGGCTGAATGTGCTGGGACACCCCAGGGACACCAACAACACTCCGTGGGAACCACCTGCCCCAGCCAGGCCTCCTGGACACCGAGAGCAGCGCCAGCCCAACCCCACACGGGCGGGGGGACAAAACTGTGCCCTCTCACAGTGACCAGTGCAAAGCCCTCCTTCCTCCAGGGAGCTGCTGCTGTTTTTTAAAGAACTGTTTTAATTCTGGACCCTTTTCATGCTCTGGGCTGCTCCAGTGATGACTCAGCGCGAGCTTTCGTCAAACTTATTTCAGGGCTGCTCGTGCTGCCCTCCATGTGGACATGGGGGCTCAGCCTCCGGCTGCTGGGAGAGGGAAAACAACTGGGATTGTGCTCCCCACTGATTTTTATCCTTACTTATTCTTATCTTTTTTATCCTTGTCTGTGGGGTGTTGTGCCAAACCGTGTCCAGGCTCGGGGCTGGGCTGTCACCCTGGGGTGCAGCCCCTGGCGTGGGCCCTGCCGAGGGGACAGGCACGGTGGCACCAGGCTGTGCCCAGCTGTGCCATGGGGCCAGCACCTGCTGGGCAATTCAGTTCCCCTGAACAGCCCTCGGGCGACGGCGAGGGTGTAATAAATGAGAAATTGCTAATGAGTCAGTGCGATCTCTGCCTTCCTGAGGCAAAGCTTTCTCCTTTTGTGTGGGAAGGGGAGATTATCTTCTCGGTGCTGCTGGGCATGCCGGGGAAAAGAAACCGAAAGCAGGCTGGGGCTGTGCGGGTGAGCCGGGCCCGAGGGCAGCACGTTCTGGCACAGCTCCTGCAAGGGCAGCAGAGATGCCCCGGACCTGCCGGGAGCTCCGGTGCTGCCCTGGAGCGCTCCTCGTCCGGAGCTGCGCTGAGCTGGGAGTTCAGGGGGAAAACGGGAATGGGGGTAAAATGGGCTGGTTGTTTAGGTTGTGTGAGCACTGCTGGAGGTCAGGGCTGCTGGGAGAGCCCGTCTTCGGCTTGGTCCTGGCTGGATCCGGGATGGGGCACCAGCCGCGTCCCTACTTTTGACTGCGGAATCCGCTTTTAATTGTCGGGTCCCGCACAATGCGCTCTCCTGCAGCACAGCCGCGCTCCCCACTGCTGCTGCCGGCTCCGGCCGGGGGGCACCTGCACCGGGCTTTTGTGTGTGGGGGATGCTCGGGGGGTACCGGGGGAGAGCCCCGAGAGATGCTCGGTGGATGGAGCCGGACGGGGCGGGACCCGCCCAGAGCCGCCCGCGGGCGGTGGCCGGGACCGGGATTGGCCGGGGCGGCCCGGGGCTGGGCGGGGACCGTGACAAGAAAAACGAAAGTTGGCGGCTCGCTGGAGAAACGAAACTTGTCTGGGCAGGAGTCGGCGGAGCCGAAGGACGGGCGGGCTCTGCAGCTGCCGGTGCCCGGTCACTCGGTGAGTCGCGCTGCCGGGGCCGGCGAGAGGTAGGATGGGGCCCCGGGCCTGGGCTCGGGGAGCTCCGGTGCGGGCGGGAACAGCCACGGGACCGGGGCAGGCGGGGCTGCGGGCTCCGGGTCCCGCTGTATCCTCCCGGTACCCCCGAAGCGCCTCGGTGCTCCCCGATTTCCCCGGTGCGCCCTGATCCCCGATCCGCTCCGAGTCCTCCGCTGAGTCCCCGGGCACTCCCATCTCCTCCCCGTTCACCCGGGACGCCCCTACCCCGTGTGTCCCCTCGGTTCTCCCCGCTGTCCCCCCGCTGTCCCCCCGCTGTCCCCCGCGTGCCCCCCCCGGGCCCTCCCGGCGACCCCCGGGACCGCGCTGGCCCCGCCCCTGACATCACATAACGGATTCATTTGCATACGGCCGCCTCTTCGCCACGCCATTGGTCCACCCACCCTGCTTATTTGCATATCGCCCGAAGGGGCGGAGAGCTGCCAATCCGCGGGGAGCGAGAGTGGTTCATTTGCATACAGGCCCCGCCCACGGGTCAGCTCCGCCCCGGGCGGGCCGGGCCGGGCAGTGACCCTTTGTGATGGCGCGGGTTCGAGCCCCGCTCCCGGCCACGGCCCGGCCCTGGTCCCGGCGGGGGAACAAAGCTCCGGGCCGCGGGCCAGCCCGGCGGAGCAGCCGGGCACGGTTCGGGAACGGGAGCCGGGCCCTCCCTGCGAGCGCGGGCCCTCAGCGCGGCGGGAGCGGCCGCTTGTGTTTATTTGCCGTTAAACGCTGCGGTTCCCCCCGCGCTCCCAGCCCCGCTCTCGGCTGTCGCAGGGCAGAGGGGAACGTGACACGGCTCCGGTGCCTCGCGATGTGTCGGTGTTTGTGTCTCTGCCCCGTCCCTGTGCGGCCACTCTGGGCACCAGGGCTCGGCTGGGAGGGCTGTACACTGACCTGGGGCTGTACACTGACCTGGGGCTGTACAGTGACCCGGGGCTGTACAGTGACCTGGGGCTGTACAGTGACCTGGGGCTGTACACTGACCCGGGGCTGTACAGTGACCTGGGGCTGTACACTGACCTGGGGCTGTACAGTGACCCGGGGCTGTACAGTGACCTGGGGCTGTACACTGACCTGGGGCTGTACAGTGACCCGGGGCTGTACAGTGACCCGGGGCTGTACACTGACCTGGGGCTGTACACTGACCTGGGGCTGTACACTGACCTGGGGCTGTACACTGACCTGGGGCTGTACAGTGACCCGGGGCTGTACAGTGACCCGGGGCTGTACAGTGACCTGGGGCTGTACAGTGACCCGGGGCTGTACAGTGACCCGGGGCTGTACAGTGACCTGGGGCTGTACAGTGACCCGGGGCTGTACAGTGACCTGTGGCTGTACACTGACCTGGGGCTGTACACTGACCTGGGGCTGTACAGTGACCCGGGGCTGTACAGTGACCTGGGGCTGTACACTGACCTGGGGCTGTACAGTGACCCGGGGCTGTACAGTGACCTGGGGCTGTACAGTGACCTGGGGCTGTACACTGACCTGGGGCTGTACACTGACCTGGGGCTGTACACTGACCTGGGGCTGTACAGTGACCCGGGGCTGTACAGTGACCTGGGGCTGTACACTGACCTGGGGCTGTACACTGACCTGGGGCTGTACAGTGACCCGGGGCTGTACAGTGACCTGGGGCTGTACACTGACCTGGGGCTGTACACTGACCTGGGGCTGTACACTGACCCGGGGCTGTACACTGACCTGGGGCTGCCACCCGTGGGGCTCTGTTCTGCCCTGCCCTGGGCTGGCCACACCGCTCTCCTCCCAGACTCTCCTCCCAGTCCCTCATCTCAGCCTCCCCTGGCATTCCTGGCCAGAGAGAGTTTTCATCACTGTGCGGTGACTGTCGGGAGGCAGAAGTGATGCGCTTGGTGACACATCCTACACATGGTCTCCACACTCGGGTCTCCAGGGCTGAACTGGTTTCTGTTTTGCCAATGAAGCAATGCTGGTAAAACACTGCTTGAGTCCTTCTTCACACAGAATCTCCAATTTGCAACTTGTTAGATTTAGAACTTGCCCTGAATTGTGTTTGGCAGCACACTAATTCTGCCTCTCTGAACAGAGACAGAACCAAGTACACAACATGGTTATGCTGGGGAAATGTTTCCTAATCCTTTACTTGTTTAGAACTGAACGACCTGGGCCACCAGAATGGCTTTTGGTTTGCTGACAGAGAGAAGTGGGGTCCTAGAAAAACACAGTAAATCAGAATCCAGCTGCTGCAGGCCTGGCAGGGTCAGTTCTTAGCAAATGCTTCTGCACTCCAGCATGGCAGGGTAACAAACGTGGCATCTCCAGCTCGGAAATGCTGTAGGAAGAACATCCAAAGTAGCTGATGTTCAAAGCTGTTGCTCTCAGAACTGGGGTAGAGGCAGTGTGGAGGAACCTGTGAAACCACTGCACGAGGAGGTATCTGCTCTGCTGCTTGCCTGTGCCCAAAGCTGCCCTTCCACAGGCTTTTGAAGCATTGTTGAGATAAAAAGGGAGTTTCCTCTGCCTTCCTGGAAAGGCCTCAGCTGAGTGGGAGCAGTCACAGTGCCAGCCCAGAAGGCTGTGCCAGCTGGGACGTGCCATTGTCCTCTCACTGCTTATCCTGGGCTACTGGCACAGGCAGCTGGTTGCCAGCACTGTGTCTGCAGGAGGGCCAGGGATGGAGCTGTACCTTGGTGCTGTGGTTCCTTAATTATTCTGCAGCTGGCAGGGCCTTGGGGAGGGCAGGGGGCTGTACAGGGAGAGTGGTGGGAGCTGAACAGGGAACAGCTCCTGTGTGTCGGTGTCCTGCCCCTGGCTGGGACAGTTTGTTGTTCCCAGGAGCTGGTTCAGAGCGGTGTTTGGATTCAGGATGAGACTCCTGTTGATAAGAGCCTGATGGCTCAGCTGCTGCAGAGCAGTGCTTACACTGAGCCAAGGACTCCTCAGGAGCTGGGAGGGGGCAGAGCCAGCAGAGCTGTCCCCGTGCCCAGAGGGATGTTCCAGAGCACAGGGCATCGTGCTGAAGGAAACCCTGGGGGGGTTTGGCCGAGGGCTGACGGCCACTGCTCAGGGGCTGGCTGGGCATTGCTCAGTGGGTGGTGAGCAACCACCCTGTGCATCACTGCCTTTGGATATGCTCTCATCATTATCTCCTTTCTTTTTCTATCCTATGGGACTGTTTTTATCTCAACCACAAGTTTTCCCTTTTTTTCTGATTCTCTCACCCATCCAGGGGCTTGGAGTGACCAGTGCAAGGTGCCCCTTCCTGTGGCAGGGGTGGAAGGAGATGAGCTTTAATGTGCCTTCCAACCCAAACCATCCTGTGACCCCACCCGGGGGGTCCAGGTTAACAATTAATTTCCCTCCATTGCAGAGAGAAGTGCAGCTCCCTCCAGCCCCTGATGCAGAGGAAGAGGTGAAGGGAGAAGTTGCTGCTGGGCCTTGTTCCACCACTGAAACAAAGGAGACAGAGGGCGAGTTGCTGATGGACAGAGCAGGAGCTCTGCCCAGCACCTCAGCCACCACACCCGGCAGTGCTGCTGGATCCCCCTCCTCTGCTGGGATACAGGGAGAGGAAGAGGGATCCTCGCTGCTGGAGAATGTCACAGCTGCAGAGGACAGCACAGAGCACGGGGCTGGTGACCCTGCTGAGGTGGCTCCTGTGAGGAAGGTGAGGCTGCTGCTGCGTGCTGGGGAGCAGCTGTGACCTGGTGGGAAGTGAGGAGCCAGGGCTGCATCCCCCACATCCCCCTGGCCACCTCGGGGAGCTGCTGCCCGGCCTCCTCCAGGAGAGCTCGCTGTGTTTGCTGAGCTGTGCTCCGGGGGAAACCACAAATTACACAAGTCAGCTTAGACACTGCAGCACTGCTCTGAGCAAGTCTGGAATATTAAACCTACACCGGCTCTCGAGAGTTATTTGCATTTCACTGGCTGGTCTTGTCTCCCCCCTTCCTGATGGTTTTCTGTTACCCCCATAGCAGGAGGATGTCGGTACTTGCTGCAATGGAGGAGGTGACAAAGAGTTTCCCTTTGGCAATGAATAAACAGACGTTGTGGTCTTTGTTTCTCTTTCTTTAATAGAAAAGGAAGAAGAGCAAAGCAAAGAGAAATTCGTCCATCTCCGGGGAACAGAACTCTCTGCCTCCTCAGAGCACAGCACCAGTTCAAACCACAGAGTTGCCTGAGACATCTGGTGCTCCTCAAGAAATCCCTCCAGAAATCCAAGCCCCCGGCACTGAGGAAGCAAAGCCGGGTGCTGATGGACTTCCTGAGGCCACTGCAGACTCACCTGAAGGCGACAGGGATTTGGCACACCTGGGGAAGGAAGGTGGCAGCCAAAAAGCAGAGGGGCTGAGCCCTGCAGAGCAGAGCAGCACAGCCAGTGGGGCTGCCCCAGGGCACAAAGTGGGGGCTGGAACCACCCCGGGGCACGGAGAAGTGTCCAGGGGTGATGTGGAGCACGGAGAAGCAGCCAGGGGTGATGTGGAGCACGGAGAAGCAGCCAGGGGTGATGTGGAGCACGGAGAAGCAGCCAGGGGGGTTGTGGAGCACGGAGAAGCAGCCAGGGGGGATGTGGAGCACGGAGAAGCAGCCAGGGGGGATGTGGAGCACCGAGAAGCAGCCAGGGGGGATGTGGAGCACGGAGAAGCAGCCAGGGGGGATGTGGAGCACGGAGAAGCAGCCAGGGGGGATGTGGAGCACGGAGAAGCAGCCAGGGGGGATGTGGAGCGGGGCACTCGTGCCCCTGGCCAGCTGCCAGCAGCAGGTGCCCGGGGCAGCAGCGAGGAGTCGATGTCAGCAGGGCAGGCAGCGAGTCCCTCTGCGCTGCCTCCTGCCAAGGCAGCCCCAAAAAGCAAAGCTGAGACCAAGAGCTCTCCTGAGGCCCAGAGCCCACAGGCTGGGAAGGAGCCCAAGCAGAAAGGGAGCAGTTCCACTGTCAAGGTGAGTGTGAGTGAACTCTGAGGAGTGTTCCCGTGGGCACAGCTTCCCTTTGCCACTTTGCTCGTGCTGTGGGTGAGGCTGAGGAGCAGCAGCCCAGGGACACAGGTTGAGCTGGGGAGGACTGTGGGGAGGTTTTTATTTGAGTTCTGTTCTCCTGGGTGTCAGTTCTAGCCCAGCTCTCATGGAGGGGTCGCTCAGTTGTCCCCAGGACTGGGAGGTGTGTTTATTCTCCAGCCAGCCATGCTCTCTGGAGAGCTCTGGGATCCCCTTGAACGAGGGGATTTTGTGCTTTTCAGGTTTTGCTCTGTTCATCCACAGGCCTGGTGAGCTGGGAATTGCTGTGTGTTCTCTTTCACTTCCTTTGTACCCCATCCTCTGGGACCTGGGGCTCACTGACCTGGCTGCTTGGCAGTCTGTTTGGGTTGGGCTCCTCTTCCATCGTGTTTTCCTTAAGCAGGAGCTCCCCTCGGTGAGGGATCAGTATTTCCAGGAGGATGGAGCTGGTGGTGCACCAGGAGATGTTGTGCTTCCAGGGTCTCCTGTTTCATTGTTTGTCTCCCTGCTGCAGAATGCAAACACAAAAGAGAAGAATCAGACTCCAAGTGAGAAAATGCCTAAAGTGAGTGAGAAGACAAGTCCCAGCCAAGGAGCTGAGGCTGCCAGAAGGGAGGGTGCTGTGGCTGCAGCAGACAGCCCCAAGAACAAAAAGGAGCAAAAGAACCAGAAACCTGTGGAAAAGATTAAAGAAAGGTGAGAACAGCCCTGCTGCTCCCCAGCATTGTTCACCAACAGGAACTGCTGTGAGGAGGACTCAGGACTCCAGACTGGGTGCTGGTTTGGGTCAGTAGTGCCTTGGGCACGTGGGAGTGGAATTGTTTTGGAACTGAGGTGAACCAGCACAACAGAACCAGTGTGGAATGGGAGCTGCAGCACAGGTGATGTCCTGGGTGATGTGTTTGAACCTGCTTGAGCATCTGATGGATAAAAAGGAGATTATTCTCTTATTTCTTGCTCTTATGAGCAGCATGTTCCTCACACACCCAGCACTTTAGGTGAATACTGAGAAGAGCTGTTTTGATGTGCTTATTGATGTTTTGATGTGCTTATTATTATTTTGATGTGCACTTCCTTAATGTGTATGAGGTGGAAAGGGTTGAAAGTGTAGCCATTCCAGGTAACTGCTGGGCCAGGGCATCTCCTGCTGCCTTTAGGAGCCCATTTTTCCTTTCAGGAAAAAAAGCCTGGGCTTTGCCCTGGGTCTGCTCAAACACCAGTCTGAGTGAACTGCTGACAGAGTTTATGGGTCTTGCAGCCACTCAGTGGGGGTGGCTCAAGTCTGATTTGAGGTTTACAGTGATTCTATTACAAACCCTCAATAGAATCCTTTCTGTTTCCCCTCCCATCCTTCCCTGCAGTTCTGTGAGCCGCAATGGGGGTGTTACAGTGTATTTCCATGCAATATTATCCAAAGACTTCCAGCTCAACCCCGACACCCACAAAGTGTTCATCAGGGCTCAGGACATTCCTCCCTACGCCAGCTGGAAGGACAACATCTGTGAGCTGAACTGCACCCGGTGAGTGCTCCCTGCTCGGGGTCCCTGTGCCAGGGGGGCTCTGTGCCCACAGCTGGGGCTTCACCCCGCAGGAAACTGTTCTGACACGTGCTTGAGAAAGAACAGTCACCATTCCTCTCAAAAATGGAGCAGTGAGTGGAGAAGGAGGTCTGTAGTTCAGCTAACGTGTCCTTTGCCTGCCTTTGCTGTGTTTGTGTTTCCAAGACATCTGGGAGAGCATGGGTACCTGATCGAAGGTGCTGTAACTCTCACCAAGGAAATCGTGGATAAATACATTCCTTACAAATACTGGGTGACCTGTGGGAAGGGCGAGTATGAGTTCATTTACAAGACTCCACAATCCAATTACGTCAATCGCTGCTTATTGATAAAAAAGACTTTGCTCAACAATGGAGGTGAGCTGTGCTGGCTGGACCTGCACCTTGGGGGGGTCCCTGCTGTCCTGTGGCCCAGCACTCCTGCAATGGTTGTTTTCCTGTGTTCTCCCTGTCTTGCTGTTCCAGAGTGGCACCAGTACGATGACATCGTGTGTGCAAAGCCTTCCAGGTTCAAAAACGTTTTGCAGATTCTCACTCGAGATAAAAACAAGGAAGTGGTGGAAGGGAAGAAAATAGCTGCCAATGTTATGTTAGAAAGTATCTTCAGCATTCTTGGAAGCTGGAGTCCTGACAACCTGAGGAACTTCTTCTGGCAGCTGAGGCAGTTCCATTACGTTGCAGTAGCCCAGAGGGTGTTTGATGGCAAGGCAATGCCATGGATAGAGTTAAAATTCAGCACAGAGCAGGTAATCCCTTCCCTTGCACAGAGACAGAAAACATTCTGTTCCTGAAGCCAAACTTTAATTTTGCTGTTGGCCTTGCTGGGTTAATTTTGGTTTTCCAGTCGAAGTTCAGGTTCAGAAGCAGTGGGGATCCTTCTGGTGTGACTGCCACTGACTGCCTTGGGGGCTGCAGTCAGCCTGTGCACCTTGGTGTGGCTCTGAGACCCCCTGTGGGTCAGCAGCAGAGCTGTGGCGTGCTGCCTTTGTAATTCAGTGGGTTTTGTGTCTGGATGTTGAAGTTTTGCTGCCAGTTGTTCTGCCACTAACAACCTCTCTGCGCTCATCTCTTGCTCCAAACCTGCTTCTTGGGAGAAGCTCCTGATCCTGTTCTAAGCACTGGTGCCAGCAGGGCTTCTGGAATCCAAAATTTCTTACTTGACATAATTAGGAAATGTGGCAGAAATGCCACTTTGTCTTTTTCATTTGTCTGGGCTGCTCCTTCCTGTTCTGTGGCCTCGCTGGAACTGGGAGAGGACATCCAGGCTTCAGAGAGCAAGACTGATGTTGTGACTGGTTTGTTTGTTCCCTTCTTTGTCCCAGGTGAACGATTTGCTGCTGAAACACATGAAGAAGATGGCTGTGCCTTTCCTTGAAGCAGAGGCAGCTCCGGAGGGCAGAGTCATCCAGAGCAGGCTGGCTCTGGGGCTCACCATTCTCACTGTAGTTGAGGACCGTTCACTCCCAGCACTGAAGGCTGACCTGGCTGACCTGTGCAGCCTCCTGTGCTTGGATCAAGATGCACAGGATGAGATTCAGGACATCAAACAGGCTTTTGCAGCAGTTACCAAGTAAGTGCTCCATGTGCCCTCTGTCTGACCAGGCTGGGGCTGCTCGGGTGTAGCAGCCTCTGATAAAACAACAGGAGCCCAGCTCTCTACTGCCAGAGAACCAGAGAAAAAGTTACATTTGAAGGTATCTGTGGAGGTCTCAGTTCCAGCCTCCTGCTTCTAACATCCAGGCGAGGTTGCACTGCATCATTCCACACGTTTTGGTTGGTTTTCCCCCTGTTTAGCAGGTTGTGATCTGACTGCTTGGCTGGCACTGGGTTTGGAGCTCTTCCCTCACACAGCTGCAGCCATTGCATTTCTCTCTGGAGCCCTTCTCTGTGTGGGTGTCACAGGGCTGGGGGGCTCATGGGGACACCGTAGATAAAGGATTGGGTCTTCCCAGTGCTCCAGCAGTGCTCTGCACAGATTGGGTCTGTGCAGAGAGATTCAGGAACACTGCAGCTCTGGGCCCTAAACCTGCACAGCTGCACTCTGCAATGAAGAGTAGATGGAGTTAAAACAATGACCAGAGGTTTACTGAAGGTACAACAGGGAGATTGAGATGTAGCCTCCCACACCTCTAGGGTTCTTCCACTCAGGTGTGTTTGTTTTGGTTTTGTTTTTTTTTTTGTTTAGCTTGAAGGTTGACCTGACAAACTTGTGCCAGAGGTGCATTGAACGTGATGTAGACCAGTGGGTGTGGATCCTTCCCCTTCTGCATTCCTTTGGTGCTCCCCTGCAGCAGGAGCACGAGCTGCTGGAGGAGGATGTCTGGGCAGGGCTGGAAGGGCTCCCATTTGCTGAAACCAGGAGGAAGCGAGACAAGTGAGTTCTGCAGAGCTCCCAGTTACACCCAGTGCCCTGGTGCTGTAGCTGGGGGTGATCACCTCACTTCATCCCTTTGTTTGTTCTGCTTTGTGGTTTTTGTGGGGTTTTTTTGTTTGTTTGTTTCTCCCTCCCTCGTTTTTAAAGAGTATGAAATGTCTCATGTTGAGGGAGGATGTCTGGGGTGCCTGGGCACAGCCACACTGGTGGCTCAGAGGTCACTGAGTGTAGCACAGGGCGCTGTGTGACCCCTCAAACACAACCCCCTGCTTCTGCCAGGGAGCAGGTGGGAGCTAAAGCTGCTGCTGTTGTGTAGAGTCTGAGCGAGACCTGCAGTTTCTTTTCCCTGTTTGTGCTCGGTGCTTTGGCTCTGCTGTGCCACCCCTGGGCCCTGGGGACTCCCACTGGTCCTCAGCTGCAGTGACAAAGGCACAGGAAGGAGGAGGAGACTCCTCTGTGGGCTGCTCACAGCCGTTTGCTCCTTGGAATCCTGAAGGTTTTGGTTTGTCTCCCCTCCAGAGCGACCCTGCTGGAACGAATGAGAGAAAAGAAGTTCTTGATGGAATTTGATGGGACTCTGGTCAAGTCCTGGCTCTGTGTGCTGCCCCTGGGGAACCTGCCTGAGTTCATAAAGGACTTCTGCAGTGACTTGCTGGTCACTCTCCAGGGTGTTTTGTACAGACTGGAGGACACTGACATTCCGTGGGGTAACGCTGAGGTTTGTCTCCTCACCCAGCTCTGGGATGAAGGCTCAAACTGGGCTCCTGGGTGTCCTTTGGCAGAGCTGAGGGGGTTGGGGCAGACAGCAGGTCACAGCACAAAGAGCTTCAAACCTAGCTAAAAGCAAAAATAACATCTCTGAAGTCAGAGGCTCCTCGGGGGAGAGCTGGGGGTGCATCTGCAGCAAGGAGTGGTGTTGGCATTGATGAGAGGAGGGTGTTCTCAGCAGGATTTGCTCTTGGTTAGTGATGGCAAATGTTTTAATCCTCAGATGTGTACCTGAAACTGCTTTTTCACGCAGAAGAGTTGGCAAGGGGCTGCTGGTTTGGGAGATTTTTCTGCAGTTGTGAAAACTCTTGTGTTGGTGTGAGGACAGCAGGAGTAGGACCTTGCAACTAATACTAGATTTGAAACCCCCAAATTGTAAGAAGTACAGGTTGGGTTTGTGCAGATAAAAGCTGCCCAGGTGTTGGCTCTGACATGCACTAAATAAGTTGTGCTATTTTACAGTTTATTTATAAAAATGTTGGAGAAGATGCAAAAGAGAATAGCGAGTTCCCTCTTCCCCAGCTAATCAGAAATCAAACTGTAAAATTTCTTCCACGGTTTCATATTTTTGTCGTTCTGTTCTCAGGTGGTAGAGAAGCTTCTGAACACAGTGCTGTGTGCCTTGGATGAGCCCCCAGCCAGGTGAGTGCAGGGCACCTTTGTGAGAGCATTGTCTGTTGGGGTCCTGCTTGTGTGCCTTGAAATCTGTGGAGAAAAGAACCCTGGAGTTCTGTCCCATTCTTTAAATCCATCTGAGGGAGGCAGCTGCCACACTGTTATATTTGGAGGGATTTTTACTTTGTTTTTGATTTTTTATTTTTCCTGGGAGCAGAAGATTAATTCTCCCTCTGTGTTGCTGCAGAGCCCTGGGAGCTCGTTCTTGGCAGTGCTGCTTGTCCTGCTGCCTCAGGCTGCACGAGAAGCTCTGCAAGGCCACCAGGAGAGTGGATTTGTTCCTGATCCCTGCCACTGCTGCCATCCTGATTGCCAAGGTTGCCCAGCTTCGGCCCCCAGCAGTGAGTAGCGAGGAACTCTTGGCTTGGTACAAGGAATGTCACAAGTGTGGTACAACAGGCTGGGTTGAGTTCAGATCCAGTCTCAATCTGAAGAACTTCACACTCTAAGCAAGACTGTGGTACTTTCAGAGGGTTGTGGAATCACCTAATGAGTTTGGTTCTTACTGAAATTAAGGTCAGATGCTGAGGTTTGCTGTGATAAGCTTTGCTTTAAGTCTGATTTTGTTTGCCCTTAAACATTTGTTGTCTTTACTTCCTGGAACAAGCTTAAGCACAAGCTGTCTGTAAGCACTGCACTTTGCCAGCCTCTGTCTGCCCTTTATTCAGGCAGTGCTGGCTCTGTTGGGAGCACTTGTGTGTTCTGGATGCATTTGGGCCTTCTGTTTAGAAATTCTGATTGAAATCAGTTGTCTGTTGCTGTCCTGCTTGAACTGTGTGTATTTTTGTGTCTTCCCCTGTGCGTGGGGCAGGTTCCAGGGGATGCTGTGCAGGAGTTGGCAGAGCTGCTCAGTGGAGCTCTGAGGGACACTCGAACCTGGTTCAGAAATGCTTTGAAACAGAAGTTACTGAAGGAGTACCTGGACCACGTCACCTTCTCTTCCCACTCTGAACTTCGGGTTTGTCATCTTCTGATAATGTCAATAAAAAGAGATTTTACTGCTTAGCCAGGGTCTGGAGACTCCTGTCTCTTTGCTGGGCTCTGGAGCTGTGGCTGGGTAAGGAGTGGGATGGAGCTGGGCAGTGTTTGAAACACTCCTGGGCTGGGAAGCAAAGGGCTGGGATTGGTGCTGCTCAGCTCAGCTCAGCTCTGCTCAGCTCTGCTCTCCCTTGGCTCTTCTACGCTGTTCTTTTCATTTCCTTCTCTGTTAAATCTCAGCACTCAGTGGTTTGGGTTTGTTTGCTTGTCCCCTGCAGGCCTGGAATAAGTTTGTGACTCTCAGCTTTCCAGACGAGCAGTTCACCCAGACGTGGAGGAGCACTTTACTTGCAGATCTGAAGAAAAGAATCCAGCAGGTAGGGGAGAGTCCAGGCTTTGCCTGGTGCTCCAGAGCAGCTGGAGTGACTTGGGCTGTGCTTGGAGCAGGAGCACGGGCAAACACGGTGGCTTTGGCCATAACAATTGCCATTGCTGTTGTGAAGCAGGCTCTGGAGGCTCAACAATTGGCCCTGACAATGGCCCACGCTGCAGTCTCGGTGTCACTGGCCTGGCACAGGTCCTGGTGCTTCAGAGGAAATCCCTGCTCTGAGCAATTGTCACCTCTGTAGTTTTAAGAACCAGCGAGTGCAAAGTGAATGCCCAAGGGCTCAGAGAAACCAAGTTGGTGCTTCTCTTTTCATTCCTTGTGCAGAAATGCTGCTGTTCATGCTCCCAGATGCACTCCCACATGTGTAAAACCCTCCCAAACTGAGCCTGGGTATCTCCTCATCTCCTTTCTACAGCAGCTACACATTTCTTCAAGCCATTGATTTTCATGGTGATATCAGGAAACAAATATTTTTTGCTGTGAGCTTGGCTTGGAGAGGTGAATATTAAGTAATCACACACTTTAGATGGAAATCATTAAAATATTTTCCATGCATTTATTTGTTTGATCTCTCTTCCAGGCCCTCAGAAATGGGCTGATGCTCAGGTCCCTTTTACTGTCCTGATAGCAGCACTGCTTCATGTTGCCAGGAGAAACACTTTGGAGAGTGAGTTGATGAGAAATCTTCCTTTTGCCCTTCAGGAGCCTCCAGTGAACCAAATCTTGGTGTACTGCTGTCAGTACTACCAAATCACAGAGATGGACTCCTGCATCAGCTGGTGCTTCCAGAGCTGTGCCACAGAGGCTGTGACTGCAGCTTGCCAGGTATTGTGTTTGCCCTGGTAGGGGAAGGGAGGAGAGAGAAAAGTGGAATTCCACAGCAATTCTGTTGCATAGGGATGTGCTTTGTGGCAGAAGGGGAGGTGGATCTTGCTTGAGTTGCTGGGGGCTGTTTGTTAAACCAACAACAGAAAATACATCAGTGAGAAATCAGGAAATGAGGTCTGTGAGGAATATTTGTGATGTGTTTCCACCATGAGCTCTGCTGTCAGGTGTCACAGGGCTGGTTTGGAATACACCTCAGCACTGGGGGCGGCTCCTCGGTGTCAGTGCCAGTTCTGGGGCACAGACACATCGGGACCCCAAAGTCTGACACAGCCCTGCCCTCTCTGTGTGCCCTGGCAGGTGCAGAGCAATCTCCTGGAGAGGATCTCTGCCTACAACATGGGCCAGTTCAGCCAGCTCGTGTCTGCTGTCATGGTGAAGTCGTGGCCAGTCAGGGGTGGCCAGTCTGAGGAGGATTTTGATAAGATCCTGCACCACCTGCTCACGTGGCCTGACATCAAACATATCTTCAGCTTTAATGGTAGGTCTGTAGTTGGGTTTTAGGTGGCCCTGAGCAGCTTTTCCCTGCCTCACTGCTGCCACTGCACACAGCAGCAGAGAGAAATTGTCCTGCTCTTGTTTTGGTCTCTATCTCAAAGCTTGGGTTTGGAGAGGGGAGGCCAAGGAAGAGGGAGACACTGTTCCTCTTGTGCTCATCCACTGCAGCTTCCTCAGCATTTGTGGACCATGACTTCTTTCTCTGAGAAGTTCTCACAAGTTATTGGCACACAAAAGTGCCAAAGAGTTGGCCAAGGGATCAGATCCAAATGGCTTTTGCTTTCCCCACAGGGTTTGGGTCTGGGCTCTCCGTGGAAAGTTTCCCAATTGCTGTCCTGAGATCCTGGTTTTGTTCAGAAAGGCGTGAGGGGTTGGGGGTGGTGTGAGTCCCCAGGCTCTTGGGTAGGGGTTCAGTAGGGAATGGAAGGACTCTGCCATGGCATGGAAAAGTTCCCGGTTCTGCCTGGTTTTGTTTTCTGGGTGATGTGACATGCTTTGTTCCTGGAACAGGAGCAAACAGAAGCCTCCTGGACAAACTGACAGACGAAGCAAGGGGTGTCATGGCCACAGCAGACTCTGTGCTTACGAGTGTCACTGATGACATCTACAGCGGCCACATCCTCGTCAAACACCTGGAGGAGGTTTTCCAGCACATGGAACAGTTCATTGGCATTTGGGAGAGAAGTAAGAGATGAGTTCCAAGGGGGCATGGTTGGCTTAGAGCATCATTGTGGCGATGCTGGCCCGCTCAGGAGGGGCTGCAGGGGTTTGGAGAGCTCAGGAGGGGCTGCAGGGGTTTGGAGAGCTCAGGAGGGGCTGCAGGGGTTTGGAGAGCTCAGGAGGGGCTGCAGGGGTTTGGAGAGCTCAGGAGGGGCTGCAGGGGTTTGGAGAGCTCAGGAGGGGCTGCAGGGGTTTGGGGTGCTCAGGAGGGGCTGCAGCAGTTTGGGGTGCTCAGGAGGGGCTGCAGCAGTTTGGGGTGCTGTCCCTTGGCCTGGGCAGGAGCTCCCAGCTCCAGTTTGTGTTGTCACTGCGGGGTTTGTGGCTCTGCAGTTCCCAACACGAGTCACTCGGGGTGCAGGGTGTGGGAAGTGGCTGCTTTGTGGCTAAGGTGAGTTTTCTCTCAGAGCACCAGCAACGGCCAAGTGAGGAGAAGGAGCTGCTCCAGAGAAGCCTGAGAGAACTGCTGCAGTTGAGGCACGAAGAAGTCACAGAGCTCAGAAGAGAGAAAAAAGCAATAGGAACCTTCCTGAGCATGTGCAGGAAGGTGCAGAAGTCTGTGAGAGGTAGAGTTCTGGGGGAGCAGTCTGAAAGTGGCAACACCAGACAAGAGCATTTTCCTTTAAAATCTCTTGGCTTTGGGAGCAGGTTTGATTCTAAACCCCGAAGTGAGGGTGAGGAGGGGTGGGGAAAGTAACCCCAGAGCACTGGGGGGATCAAATGAGTGCTTGTGCATCAAATCACACTTAGAGGGGTCTGCCTGCCTGGTAGCATTTTGTGTCTTGGGGGACGGGGTGAGGTGAGCTGGAGCCAGGCTGAGCACCTGATCTGCCTCTGGCCTGTCTCTGGTTCACAGTGGATGTAGGTGAAGTGCAATTCCAACACTCGGAAGATCTTTGCTCTAAAAGGCTGAGTCAAGTTGTGGTGATGGGAAAGAGACCCCTGCAGACCTTCTACAACCTGAGCCCAGAGATGAAAGAGTTTCTCCACAAAATGCACTCCTTTAAGGACAGCCTGATCTTCCAGCAGTTCTGGGAGGAAGCAGCACAGAAGGCAGGAGAGGAGTATGTGTGTGACTGTCCGGAGGAGGAGGACGAGGACGAGGATGAGGAGGAGATTGTTCCTGAGCTGGACCTTGATGATGTTTTGAGCAGCATGATCCGCCCTTGCTTTGACAGCTATGCAATGCTGTATGATGATCTCAGGTCAGGGAATCTCACGCTTTCTGCAGTTGATAGAATTTTCCATGAATTCACAAATCATCCTGAAGATCTCAGAGGAGAGCTGAACATCATCTGTGGGCTTTGGCCTGCAGAAGACAGAGGCTGGATTGACCAGCGAGTCCAGCAGATCCAGCAGTACCATGAAATGCATTTAACCTTTGATGCTGCCAAGATCATTGCCCAGGTCAAAGAGAGTTTGGGGCTCTCTGGTGACTTCAGTATCCTGGAAAACCTGTTGCACATAGTAAGTACCCCTGACTTTGGCTCTGTACTGTCAGGGTGTTGGCTAAATTTGAACCTTCCCACAAGTGTATCCCAGGCTGTCAAGAGCTGTTCCTTGTGCCAAAATGCTTATTTGAGGTAAAAATCAGATCTTCCAGGTACTTTTGGGTAGTCATTCCTTTGAGAGGTGATGATACTGCTCTGTTGGGGTGTGGTTTTGCAGAGGGCTTTCCTTTCCCTGCTGCAGAACCAGTGGCATTTCCCAGCTCCAGGCTCAGTGTGTGTTTGCACCACTTGCTTTCCAGACAGAAAAGCTTGAATCCTACAAGACCCAGAAGCTGGATTCCATCAGCCCTGAGCTCGTGCAAGCCAAGAAGCTGCTGCAGGGGATCACTGTGCCCCGCCGTGGCTGCCTGAAGGAGCTGGCCCAGCAGAAGGAGTTTGTCTGCTGGGTGAGAGAGGCACTGAAAGGTGTGTGCTGCTCAGCCAGGAATGAGACACAGAGTGCTGGGAGGGATGGCAGCTTGTGTGGGGGCAGAAGGAACACTGAATCCCTGACCCATCTGCTTTGTGCCTTCGTGGTTTCTGGTGCTGCTGGTTACATCTCGGGTGGGCTGTGGTGTGGAACGTGCTGTGGGGACCCTTCAAACGTGGCCCTGCACTGTGGGCTGCTGCAGCACACGGTGACCACCCTGCTGGCAGCTGGGCTGGGCCAGGAGCAGCTGCTGCTGCTCACTTCAGAGCTGTTGTTCCAGAGGATGGAGTTGTGTCTGTCTGGCCTGCACAGACCCCTCAGGCGCTGCTCCCATCCTGGCTGGGGATCCAGGTCCTGTGGGGGTCCATGGATGGATGGATGGCCTGGAAAGCTGATGAGGAGAGGGCACCTGCACAGGAGCTGCTGTTCAAAGCATTCCTCCTGCATTTCCTGTAGAAGGTGGTGGTGAGGGGTGGTGTCCAGGCTGCCTCATGCATTTCCCACTCCTGTGTTGCCTCGTTTCAGACATCAATGAGCTGAAGGTGTTTGTTGACCTGGCGTCCATCTCGGCGGGGGAGAACGACATGGACGTGGACCGTGTGGCCTGTTTCCATGGCACTGTGCACGGCTACTCCTCCCTGCTCTACGAGCTCCGCCACGACTCGGGCTTCCAGGACTTCATGCGCTGCCTGCAGAAGCTGTGGCGAGCCCTGGACAGCGATGAGACCCTCCCTGAGAAACTGGTGAGTTCTGCTAGAGCTGGGCCTCTGCATCCTCCTGTGTTTCTGCCTTGGTGGCTGGAAGTTGGACTGCACTGGGCAAATGGCACCTGTGTGGGGACATCACTGCAGCTCTTGTTAGTGGAGGAAAAATATCCGATGTTTCTGTGGCACAGAAGTTCACTGCAGCAGCTGTGGGTGAAGCACAGGTTTCTCCAGGGCACTGCAAGGCTTTCCAGTGCGATGGGCTGTAGCTTGGCTCGTGCAGGTTTGATGGTGTGAAAGAGGGGAGGCAGATGCCTGGGAACTCTTATCCTTGTGCAGCAAGAGGTGTTGGAGCACTGTGGGCTCTGTTCAGCCTCCTGGAGTGCGTCAGGAAGAGCTGTGCAGAAAGAGCAGGCTGCAGCCAGTACTCATTCCTTTCTTCCTTCCCCATCACAAAAGCCTTGTGCCAGCCCCAGCTGTTTGTCCTGGCCAGGTGTAAGCTGGAGGTGCTGGATTTCAGAGCAGTCAGGGCACTGCTGTGTCTCCTCTCCCCACAGCGTGCCTCGGCCCAGCACCTGGAGTGGCTGAAGACGGTGAAGGAGAGCCATGGCTCTGTGGAGCTGTCCTCGCTGTCCCTGGCAGCTGCCATCAACAGCAGAGGGGTTTATGTGCTCAGGGCACCGGCTGACGGCCAGAAGGTGAGAGCACCCACTGCCCCTCCTGCCTGGGGGTGCTGCCCCAGCGCTCCCCTGGCTCGGGCAGAGCCCCAGCCCCACTGACAGTTTCTGCTCTGGCAGCTCTCCTTGGACAGTGTCCTGCGCTTCACCCTCCCGGGGAGCTCGGGGGACGCCGACGCCTCCTGGAAATACTCGCTGGCAGAGCTCCGCGAGCTGCAGAACAAACTGATGCTCATGTCAGCCAAGGGAGAGCAAGGCCTGGAGGTGGAGAGGTTCTCTGAGGTCAGATTCCAGAGCCAGGGGGTTGCTGCTGTTGGGGCCAGGGCTGGATTTTCCCTCCAGCAGGAGCTTTTAAGGCTGTGGAGTTGCTGGGGGTGGTGGTCACGGGCACCTGGGTGTTCCTGCCTGTGGTTCCCTGTTAAGGTGGAACTAAGCTGGAGACAGAACAGTGAGCTGGTGGCCTTGTCCTCTGGCTGCACTGGGGATTGTCCTGGCTGGCAGCATCACTGTACTTCTGTAGCAACCTGGGAGCTCCTTACTGGTCTCCTGGGGATGTAAAAGGTCACAGAGAGTCTGTGGTTGCTGTACAAGGCCTGACGCACCTTGGGACCAAAGACTTTCTCTTCATTGAATGTCTTTCCAGTGGTTTCATGGCTGAAACTTGTAAATCAGCTTGTTTCTCTCTCCTCTGTTCTCACACAGGTCTTTTCCAATGTCCAGAGACTCGCCCAGGCCTTTATAGACCTTTACTCAGCTGGGAACATGCTTTTCCGCTCCTGGCTTGCCCAGGTGTATTGTTCACCCCACAGAGAATCCTGTGTCCTTATAGACTTCTCCCTGGCCCCCATCCCAGTGCTGGAAGGGCAAGGGGACATGGCAGCTGTGCTCCCCGCCCTCTGCAAGACCATGGAGAGTTTCCTGGAGAGCTGGAAAAGCTTCATGTACGCAAAGCGATTTGAGCACTTCTACCTGAACTACTACAGCGCGGAGCAGCTGGTGTACCTGTGCTCGGAGCTGGGCCGGGGCAGCCCCAGCCAGGCTGCCCTCATGATGCTCTCCTTCCTCAGCCCCCACTGCACCGAGCAGGACGTCCTCGGGGCCCTCGGGAGCCAGGGGCCTCCCAGCTCAGGGAAGGCTGGGTCTGACTTCCAAGTGCTGCTGGACGGGGAGAAGGACCTGAGTGCCCGGCTGGAGCACATCTGGGAGTGCTACATGAGCAACATGGGCTCCTTCCTCCCCAACTGCCTGGACATCGACACACTGGGCGTGTGGCTGAAGAACCTGGCCAGCAGGGACGGGGAGCGTGTCAGCAGGGACTTTCCTCAGGACCTGCTCTGTGTGGGCCAGCCCAACCTCATCACCTGCCCTCGCTCCGAGGTGCTCAGCTCTGCCCTGGCCATTTACATGAACAGCCCCGAGCAGCCCCTTCCCAGCTTCGACGAGGTCCTGCTGTGCACGCCCCAGAGCAGCGCGGAGCAGGTGGGGCTGTTCCTGCGCAGGTGCCTCATTCCCTGCCGCGGGGGGAACAGGATTTACACCATGCTGTACGCGGATGAGCTGAGCTACGACGTCAGCCGCAGGGCAGAGGAGCTGTTCCAACACCTGCAGCGCTACAACAGCTCCTACCGGCTCATCATCCTGTGCAACTGCGAGCGGGAGAACAGCTACCTGCCCTCTGCCTTCAGCCACTGCAAGGTGCACATGATTCCCCAGAGGTCCCGGGCAGAGATCCAGCAGTACCTGCAGCGCCATTTCCGAGTGGCTCAGTTCACCAGCTCGGCCGCCGCCGTGTTCAGGGAGCACATGTGCGTTGGGATTGTGTCCTCCAAAAGAGCTGGCATGGGTAAGGTGGCACGTGCAGGATGAGCTCTGCTGGGAGCTCAAAACCAGAGTGGGGTTCACCTTGCTGGGTTTTGTGTCCGAGCTTTAGGTATCTTGGTGAAAAAGAGCGGTTCAGGCTGGTCAGTGCGGTGAGGTGAAAGCTGGAAGTCCCCTGGTTTGACTTTAGAAACAAGCACAAAATAGAATAGATTCAAGTTCTAAAGAAGTAAAGTCCTAAAGAAATAAAGTGCTAAAGAAGTAAAGCTTCTCTCAGGCAGTGGAAGGAAAACAAACCACATGGATAACAAGAGCAGTGTGTTGGATTCCAGCCTCCAGCTGCTCAAACCAGATTTAAACTTTCTTCTGGAATGCCTTTTAGGAAGTTTCAGAGAATTAGGGCATGGGGCACTTAAACATTTTATTTCCTTCTGTCTGTTATGGTCTTAATGTGATGTATCTGATATTGATGGCTTTAGTTCTTGTGGTGTTTTTTATAACAGGGAAATCTCTGTATGTGAAGAGGCTGCATGAGAGACTGCAAGAAGTGCAGCCTGACTGTACAGAGCTTCTGAAAACCATCAGACTGATTGAACCACAAGTGGATGAAGATAAAGTGCTGAAATCTCTCCTGCCGTATCTGAAGAGAGAGCACCAGACAAAGCCCATGATATTCCATTTCGATATCACCTCCTCAGTGAGTACATCCCTCCCACAGCTGCCTTGTCCTGCAGGTCCTTGCAGGAGCTTTCCTAAAGCTCTTGTTTCTCAATTAGCCATTTCCCTAGCATTTCTAATTATTGTGTAAATAACACAAATACCATCGAGGTGATTGAGCTCTGGAACAGTTGCCCAGAGAAGCTCTAGAGTCTCCATCCTTGAAGAGATTAAAAACCTGACTGAATGTGGCCCTGGGCAGCCGGGCAGAGAACAGAAAGCCTTCCCACCCTCAACTGCTCTGTGATTCTGTGAAGTTGTGATGGGTAAATAAAGAGGAAGTGCCTTGGTATCTCTTCCTGTGACAGGTGCAGCGTGGGATTCCAGAGTTTCTCTTCAAGCTGTTGGTTTTGCAGTACCTGACAGATAATAATGGCAATATGTGGCTACGGCAGAAGTGTCACCTGTACATCATTGAAATCCTGGAGGTGTCCCCAGTGCCAAAGAAAGCAGCCAGACCTGTACGTACCAGCAATGTTCCCTTCCTGGGAACTTCTCAGTCACTTTGCATGTGTTTGTACCTAGCTGTGGTGACACTGTAACTGTAAACACAGCACAGGAGTTCCCTGTTTCATTGGGGGTGTGCTGTATCCCATAACAAACTGCTGTCCCTGGTGTTGTACAAAGTGACATTAAAGCCAGACACCAAATGAGGCCTGTCCAGTTTCCTTGGGTTGGTGATTTCTGAAGGCCTGTTAATCCACTCCTCACTGCCCCCTCTGTGACATTTAGAGGAAACATAAAAATGCAAAATCTAATCTCCCTCATGTTAATTTGAAATGTTTGAAGGTAGGGGAATGTTTATATGCAGCTGTTGGAACAGAGTGTAGAAGTGACTGGAATAAATACAAACCGGTTCTTGGGTTTAGTTTTCTTTGAAGTAGCTCTGAGAAGGGGCTGGAGGTGACGCCAGGCTCATGTTCCTGGAAGGAAGATGTAGGAGGGAATAGGATTCGTTGGTGCACTTTAAGTGGAAGAATTTCTGCACAGGGGAAAAGGCTGGCTCCTGTTCCTCAGGTCTGAGCCTTTAGGCAAGGAGACTGTTAAGAACAGATTAATGAAGCTGGTGAAGATTGAGCTACAGCTCTGTGATGACCTTTTATTTTCTTTTTCTCTTCTCCAGATGTCAGTGAGCCAGAAGTATCACTTCTTGGATGTGTTCCCTAAAATAACATGCAAGTCTCCCAAAGAAGTGCTAGAAATGGAGACACTAGGGAACCGTTCCGGGGATGTTTCGAACCCGGGAATGGACAAGGAGGAATTCTGCAGTGAGGCTTTCCAGAGACCCTTCCAGTACCTGAAGAGGTTTGACCAGGGCTGTGACTTGGACACGTTCTGCTACGAGGCGCTCTCGGTGGAAGGCAGCCCTGCAGAATGTCTGCAGCTCTTCCTCCTGCACTGCGGGGTCGTGGATCCCTCCTGGGCAGAGCTCCGCAACTTCACCTGGTTCCTCAACATTCAGCTGAGAGACTGCGAAGCTTCTGTCTTTTGCAACCCTGACTTTGTCCAGGACACTTTGAATGGTTTCAAGAACTTTGTGGTTGGCTTCATGATTTTAATGGCGCGGGATTTTGCGACGCCCTCCCTGAACATTTCCGACCAGAGCTCAGGAAGACAGCCCTCCTGCCTGGAGAACGTGGCGGAGGAAGATCTGCTCCCTTTCCGCATCAGGAAGAAGTGGGAGTCGGAGCCTCATCCCTATCTGTTTTTCAACGAGGATCGTGTGTCCATGACATTCATTGGTTTCCACTTCCAGCAGATCAGGAATCGCATCGATGCCATCAATCCTCTGAACGGCAATGTCATCAAGCAGGACATCATGACTCCCCAGCTGTACCAGGGCTTGTTACTGCAGAAGGTTCCCTTCAACGTGCCCTTCGACCAGCTGCCCCGCGAGGAGAAGCTCGAGAGGCTCTGCATGGTGCTGGGGCTCCACTGGGTGTTCGACCCCGACGAGACGTACGAGCTCACCACAGACAACGTGCTGAAAATCTTGGCCATCGAGATGCGATTCCGCTGCAACATCCCGGTCGTCATCATGGGAGAAACGGGCTGTGGGAAGACCAGGCTGGTGAAGTTCCTGTGCCAGTTACGCAGAAGCTTTGTGGAGGTGGAGAACATGAAGCTCGTCAAGGTTCACGGAGGTACCACTGCAGAGATGATCTACGCCAGGGTCAGAGAAGCAGAAGCCCTGGCTAAATCCAACAAGGAGCAGCACGGGTTGGACACCGTCCTCTTTTTCGATGAAGCCAACACCACGGAGGCCGTGAGCAGCATCAAGGAGGTTCTGTGTGACCGCACGGTGCAGGGGAAGCCGTTGGCCTCTGGCTCCGGCCTGCGGATCATCGCAGCCTGCAATCCCTACCGCAAGCACACGGACAGGATGATCCAGCGCCTGGAGCTGGCTGGCCTGGGCTACCGGGTCAAGGCCGACGACAGCAGGGAGAAGCTGGGGTCCATCCCGCTGAGACAGCTCGTGTACCGCGTGCACGCGCTCCCGCCCAGCATGATCCCGCTGGTGTGGGACTTCGGGCAGCTCAACAACAGCACTGAGAAGATGTACATCCAGCAGATCGTGCAGCGCGTGGCGGAGCAGCTGCCCATGGCCAGGGACGAGGTGAGGACGGTCACAGAGGTGCTCTTTACCTCCCAGCAGTACATGAGGCAGAGGGACGACGAGTGCGGCTTCGTCAGCCTGCGGGATGTGGAGCGCTGCATGGAGGTGTTCAAGTGGTTTTACAGGCACAGCCACCTGCTGCTGAGGGAGCTGGAGAAGTACCTGGCCGAGAGGAAAGGTCCCAAGGGCAGCGGAGACAGAAACAGTGTCATCTGGTCCTTGGTGCTGGCGGTCGGGGTCTGCTACCACGCGTCCCTGGAAAGGAAGGAGCCGTACAGGACTGCCATCAGCCAGGTCCTTCCAAAGCCTTACGATACCCAGAAAAAGATTTTGGAAGAAATCACTCTGATGCAGGACTTATTCCTGAGTGGGGTGCCACTCCGGGATACCATAGCAAGGAACTTGGCCTTGAAGGAAAATGTCTTCATGATGGTCATCTGTATTGAGCTGAAAATCCCTCTTTTTCTTGTCGGGAAGCCTGGGAGCTCCAAATCCCTGGCAAAAACCATCGTGGCCGATGCTATGCAGGGCCAAGCAGCTCATTCTGATCTGTTCAAGGACCTGAAGCAGATCCATCTCGTGTCTTTTCAGTGCAGCCCCCTCTCCACTCCAGAGGGAATCATAGGCACTTTCAAGCACTGTGCTCGATTCCAGGAAGGGAAGAACTTGGAGGAGTATGTGTCAGTGGTGGTTTTGGATGAGATTGGGCTGGCAGAAGACTCTCCCAAAATGCCCTTGAAGACTTTGCATCCACTTTTGGAGGATGGCTGCATAGATGATGTCCCTCTTCCACACAAAAAGGTTGGCTTCATCGGGATTTCCAACTGGGCTTTGGACCCTGCCAAGATGAATCGAGGCATCTTTGTGTCCCGTGGGGACCCCAGCAGAGAGGAGCTCATCGAGAGCGCAAAGGGCATTTGCTGCTCGGCACGAGGGGCTTTGCAGAAGGTTGAGCAGTATTTCCATCACTTTGCAGATGCATATGAAAACATTTGCAAGACCCAAGACAGGGAGTTCTTTGGCCTGCGTGACTACTACAGCCTCATAAAGATGTTTTTTGCCTTAGCTAAGAGCTCCAAAAGCGAGCCCACGCCTCAGGATGTCGCCGCAGTGGTTCTTCGTAACTTTGGTGGCAAAGATGATGTCAATGCCTTGGAAATATTCACTTCCAAGTTGCTGGAAAAAGGGGAGATACATGCTCATGATATCAGTAGGATAGAGCTGATCCGCCAGAACATTTACAGCAGTGCTGAGGATGGGGACTGCAGGTACCTGCTTGTGTTGACCGAGAACTACGCGGCGCTGCAGATCCTCCAGCAGGCTTTCTTCACTGACCGTCAGCAGCCGGAGATCATCTTTGGCTCCAGTTTTCCTAAGGACCAAGAATACACCCAGATATGCAGGAACATCAACCGAGTGAAGGTCTGCATGGAAACTGGCCAGATGGTCGTGCTCCTCAACCTGCAGAACCTCTACGAGAGCCTCTACGATGCCCTCAACCAGTATTACGTGTACCTGGCTGGGCAGAAGTACGTGGATTTGGGGCTGGGCACCCACCGGGTGAAGTGCCGGGTGCACCCCAGGTTCCGCCTGATCGTCATCGAGGAGAAGGAGGTGGTGTACAAGCACTTCCCCATCCCGCTCATCAACCGGCTGGAGAAGCACTACCTGGACATCAGCACCGTGCTGGACAGGGGCCAGAGGGAGGCCGTGCGGGAGCTGAAGCGCTGGGTGCAGGAGTTCACGGCGGTCAACACGGAGGAGCACTTCATCAGCCAGCAGCAGTACAGCCCCGCAGACGTCTTCGTGGGCTACCACGCCAACACGTGCGCCTCGCTGGTGCTGCAGGGCGCGCAGCTCCTGCGCCCGGCCTGCGCGCCCGCCGAGCTCCTGCCCCGCGTCACCGAGCAGGCGCGGCTGGCGCTGCTCAACTGTGCCACCCCCGACGCCGTCATCCGCCTCTGCAGCTCCGTGGGGCTGTTCATGGCGCACTCCCTGGCCCACACCTACTTCAGGCAGCAGCAGCACACGTCCTTCGCGGATTTCCTCGGCGCCCAGCTGCGCGCGGGGGACGGGCCCCGGGCGGCCTTCACCGAGGTGAGCCTGGGCCGCTGCCGGAGCTCCTGCCCCGCGCTCGGCTCCGTGCCCGGGGCTGCAGCAGCCCTGGGAGCACGGCTGGGGCTGTGCCCCATCGCTGCCCCTTTCTGCCCAGGTCACCACCTTCTCACGGCTGCTCACCAGTGCTGACGCTGCCTGCCTGGAGAGGGAGGTGCAGGGCAGGGCCCAAAGGCTCCAGATCCTGTTCCTGCAGCAGTTTGACACTGAGTATTCCTTCCTGAAGGGCATCCGGTGAGTCTGGGCCGGGGTTTTCCTGCTTGGAACAGACTGTCAGCTGTGTGGAAGTGCGTGGGCAGAGCAGTTGGAGTGGCACATATGGAAAAGGGAGGCTGTGCTGGCAGTGGGCTGGCTCGGGACAAACCTTATCAGCTCCATCACATGAGATGGGCTTTGGTGTTTTTCTCTCTCCTCCTGCAGCAGCCACAGCCAATGTGGAGCGACCGGTTCTGTGGCCTTTAATGTTTGATCTTTACACTTGTGACTTCTGTTAAATCTCTTTTCGCTCTTCAGCGATTTCCTGGATTCTGCTTCAGGAAATAAAGTCCTCATTATTCAGACAGACTTCGAAGACGGCTCTCGGGATGCCCAGCTCATCGCCTCAGCCAAGTGAGTTGGGCACGGAGGGGTTCAGTTCTGCCAGGCCACTCCTCACTGTTTGGTTATTGGTGCTGTTTGGGGATCTCCCACATCCTTTATTCTGTAGCAGAATGAATCTAAATGCACTAATTGTATTTCAAATAATCCATAACCCCAGTCAGAATAAGCTAAGATGGGTCACATGAGCAGATAATCCCCTTTGAAGTGCGACTTCTGGCCACTGGCTGCAGAAATCCTGAAGAGCTGAGGGTCTGGGATAACTCAGGGCACAGCTGGAGGTGGCAGCTCAGCACCACAGCTGGGAGGGAGGAGTGGGAGTCACCTGTGTCTGTTCTGGGAGAGGAAATGTGTCCTGGCCACGCACCTCTGGCTGCCTTTGCCACCAGCCTTTGCTCTGTGCTGCAGGTACACTGTTGTCAATGAGATCAACAAGGTGGGCCTGGGGGAGGTCTCTGTCTTTGTTTACTTTATCATGAAGCTTTCCCGGCTGGAAGGAGGAACATCCTACGTGGGCTTCCATGGAGGTGGGTGTGCCCATCTGTCCCTCCTCACTCTTCAGCTGCCTTCGGACAAGTTTCTCTTGCTCACTGAGTGATTCCTGCTGTTCTCTGCCTGTAGGGCTGTGGCAGTCGGTGCACATAGACGACCTCCGCAGATCCAAGGACATGATCTCTGACTTGACAGCCCTGCAGAACCTCACCATCAGCCAGGTGTTCTCTGAGCATCCAGGGGAAACCAGAGGTGAGCTGTGTGCTGGGGAAAGGGGGAGCTGTGCTCCCAGACTTGGTACTGCAGGAGCTGATGCCTGGCACAGCGGATCTGATGACTTTCCCTGCTCAGCACCTGGTTTTGGGGGGCTCACCACATGGCTTCCGACTTTTAGGTCATCAAGCAAGTTAATTTGGTATTTTTCCCTTTTTTTTTTTGACAAAACTGTGGCGTTTGCACTGCTCAGGAGCCTGAGTGCTCTGTCCCAGCACAGGAGGCAGCAGAGGCTGCATGGCAAAGACCACTGACAAGGATCTTCCTTTCCCCTCAGCTTTTTCAGTCTCTCTTTCCTTTCACCACACTGCCTGACAGGAGTCAGGGAGAGCTTAAGGCATTAGCTCAGTGTCACACTTCTTCCAGCTCTTGCTGCATGGAGCCTGACAGCCTGAGCAGCTGTGGCTGTTTGAGAGGTGAATCTCAGCTACTCATGCCGGTGCTAATGGATCTCTGACAGATGTTCTGCTGCTCTGGGATGCAGTTGCTAAAATAAACTCTCATCTGACGGATGCAGGAGTGTGCTGCTGCTTTCTAATAAAAATTCTACACCTTTGCTGCAGCTCTGCCTGCCAATGGAGAAGCACAGCAGGAAGAGGTGGAGGGTGGAACACCAGTGCCAAGAGCAGAGCACTATCAGGTCAGTTCAGAATACATTTGTTTGCCTCTCAGCTGTCACTGTGGCTCTCTGCTCTGCCATGAGAGGTGCAACCCACCTTTTGTGTCCCCCTTCACCTGAAACCTATCAGCAATATTTGCATTGTGAATGTTGCTGATCAGACACAAGTCCCCCCTCCCCACTGCCCAGTCAAAATCAGCATCAGTAAAGAAATAAACCATTCTGAGGACTCTGTATTTTATATATTTTCTATATCATTCCTTAGTCATTTTGTTCTTCTGATTTTTAAAAATCGGCTTTAAGAGTTTCTGTTGCCTTTCTCTGCCTGGAGGTGGGAGCTGTGGTCCTGAGGCTCAGTCCAGCTGTGTGCTCTGAGCTGTGTGCTGGAGCTGGCTGAGGACTTGGCTGTGCTGCAGCCACGTTCACACTGCCCTGTGTGCCCCTGACAGCCTCAGCTGGACATACCCAGCACCAGGGACACGTAGCACTCCCCAGGAAGGGCAGATTTCCCCTGGTCACGTTGATTATTTTCACTTCTTTCCTCAAACTGCTGAATCTTGGCCCTGCAGGAGTGTTAACTCAGCACAAATTCTGTGTCACGGGCCTGTCTGAAAGGGCCACGGAAGTTGCATCATGTTCTTGACAGCAAAAGAGCTGAGAACGGCAGTGTGAGATGAGGGGAGCTGGGAGCAGGGATGCCAGGCAACAGGCACTTTGAGGGAGCACTGTAAACCTTTTCAGGGTGTGTGCTGGGGACAGGAGGGTCACTCGAGGGGCATGACCTTGTTTTCCTGGGCAGGGTGAGATCCTGGACACCACTGTGCTGCTGAGGACCTGTGTGCAGAGCGCTGTGGGGATGCTGCGGGACCAGAACGAAGACCTGAGTCGAAGCAGGAGGAGAATTGAGATCCTGCTTGGCCTCTTCTCCAAAGAGGATGAGCTGAAAGGTGTGTGCTGCAGGGAGTGTCCCTGGCCATCTGGGGACCACCAAAACATGTCAGTCAGGTCACTGGGGATCCAAAGGTCCTTGCTGTGGTGCAGGTAAGGGGGATGTCCCAAGAATGTGTGTCCATGCTCCCGTGTGCTGATGGATGTAAGGCTTTTCTGCTCTTCAAGTGGTGGCTTTTTCTCTGGCTGCTTTTTCCCCCACTTGGCCAATTATTGAAACAACTGTCAAATGCTGTTCTTGGTGGGATATTTGGGTCCAATAATACAAGAGGAAACACAAGTTCCCTGTTGTTTTGTAGCCTCTTTCCTGAAGATAACCAAGGCTCGTCTCTCCAGCCTGTTGAAGAAACAAGAAGAAAATTCCCTTCATCCCAAAAACTGGGTGCTTCGGGAGGCTTCCAACCTCAGTGCTCTGCAGGAGGCAGGTACCTTCAGGTGAGGACAGCAGCACTGCCCTGTCACCTGCAGCCTTCCAGGAAGAGTCCGCAAGTGGCACCTGTGCAGCAGAGACAGCAGCTTTGTGTGATCTGAACATCTGCAGTGTCAGGCTCCAGTCTGTGCTGGAAACTCTCTGAAGGCAATTTTAGCCTCTCCTGGGGAAGGGTGAATTAGAGCTGAAGGGGCTGTACTGGGACAGGAGTGCACAAGTGCTTGAGTGGAACAGTGGGATTCCAGGTGAGCCAGGAGTGAGAGAAGTGCAGGGCTTTCTTGTTGGTGGCATTTTTTCCCATAAAGGCAGCATTAGGATTCTGTCACGTGCAAATATCAGCAGTTTTTCAGGATGGGCACCTCCTGTTTTGCTGATGTTTTTGCTTACATTCCCTCTGGGTTTCTCCATCCCTTTCTCCCAAAGGCACACCCTGTGGAAGCGAGTCCAGAAGGTGGTCACTCCCTTCCTGGCTCTCCTGATCGCTGTCATAGACAGGAATGGCAATCTGGAGCTGCTGGCCAGGCCAGGAGAAAAGTGGGTGACAAACCTGTGGATGTTCATCTTCAGTGACACCAAATTCCTGAATGTCCTTCCCGGAGTGGGGAAGAACAGGTGAGCCCTGGGGGATGAGCAGGAGGGCTGGGCTGGGCTGGGCTGGGCTGGGCTGGGCTGGGCTGGGCTGGGCTGGCAGCACTGGGAGCAGCCCAGCACTGGCTCTAATCCTCCACGAGGGCAGCAGGGCACTGCTCACAGTTCAGTCTGTTCTTCCTGCCTGGCCCTGAGTGCTCCTGGGCTTTGCTCCCTGGCCCTTGGCATGTTCCCCCTCCTCAGCCAGCCCCTGCAGCCGTGCCCAGGGAATGCTGCCTGAGGAAGGGCCAGCTGGCAGGGTGAGCCACATCAGAGTCCTGCACTTCCCTCCCCTCCTCTCTCCCCTCCTAGGGTTGCTTTCTGCAGCTTCTCACCTCTGTTGTCTGCACTGTGCTTCCCAGACAAAAGCCTGCTGCATTAATGACCTTTTCACCCCCAGCCCTCAGCCAGAGATAATCCTGGTGCAGAACAACATGATGGTATCTGCTGATGCTGGGAATAAGATGCCCTTCAGCTGGAGGATAAAGGAGTACCTGGAAGAGATGTGGTTGGAGGCTCAGTACATCCAAAACACTGAAGGTGAGAGCCTGGCTCCAGCACCTCCATCCACTGCCCTGTGAGCTCTGGTTTGTCACTGCTGTGCCCCTCCTGGCACTGGAGTCACCCTCAGTCCCTCTGTGCTCCTGGGAGCCAGCAGAGTTCTGTGCAGGCAGCTTTTCTTTGTGCTTCTCACCATTCATCTTCCTCACCTATTCTGTGCCCTTGCATTCAAAATGCTGTGGAGCAGCCAAGAGTTAATGACAAGGTGAGATTCCAGAAATAGGACACCAGTGCTGGGCTGACAAGGCCTGGCCTGAGTCCCTCCTCAGTGCCCTGGATGAGGGGAGTGCTGGATGTATCAGTGATTAATGAGGTGTCAGTGTCTCTAGGATAGATGCTGTGTCAAAGCCAGCTTCCTCCCAGTATCCAGCTTTTCTCTGCATCCTCATTTTCCAGGCCATGCTGAGAAGTTTGTGGAATACTTCCAGAAAACTGCCCTGGGAAAATTCATCTCTGCTCTGACTGAGGGAGAAAGGCAGATGCTCTTCCAGTGCTACATCACAGACTTCATTGTCTTGACCATCGGTGTGTCCTCCCAGGAGGAGCTGCAGGTCAGGGGCTGGAGCAGGGGCTGGAAACCCTTTGGGTGGGGAGGAGAGCATGATGCCTGTGAGTGTGTCCTTCTGAGTCAGTCCTGCCTTGGGGAAAATGCTCCTCTGAGACAGCCCAACAGCAGGGGAGCCCCAGAGCAGAGCCCTGCACACTGAGTGGCTGCTGGGGTTACTCAGAGCAGCAGCCCCTGTATAAACTGACACATTAAAGGCTGTCTTTGTAGGGAGGCGACTCTCATGTTTCTGAGAATTTTGCCAGGATTTCCAGTACAAAATGAATTCTAAAAGTAGTTTCTCCCCTTTGGTTTTGTGTTTCCCACCCCTGCAGTGTCTGCGTGTGGCGTTCATGTCCTGCGTTGAGCAGTGGGTGGCAGAGTCCCCCTGGAGAGAGGAGCTGGTGCCCTCCCTGCCCTGGGCCCACCTGGCACACAACCAGTTCAAGAGCCGGCTGCAGAACTTCTCCAGGATCCTGGCTGTGTTCCCCCGTGTGACTGGCTGCCTCCTGAGCCAGCCAGCGTGCAGAGTTCCACGCCCAGAGATGGTAGAGTCACTGCCAGGCGTTTTGTGCCCCTCAGCCCTGGCAGGGAGCTCTGCCTGCACTGGATTAGCTGCTCTTCAGTCTCCTTTGGATTTCAGCAGCAGCAGAGGGGGAAGCACAGGCTCAGGTTCCTCAGAACTGGGAATGATCTGCTGTGTTGTTATTGCTACAAGCAGGTTTTAAAATAGATTGCCCTGCTTTTGCATTAGTTAATAGGACGTGCTAACGAGCCAAGCCACAAACATGAGAACTGCAGAGCTTTAGAGGATCAAGTAGGAGATGATTCAGTAGAACACGTGCTGTAGCAAGCCAGACTGAGAGCCCACGGTCTGTAAACAATTCTGAAATGTTGTGTTCCCTTGGTCCTGTGTGTGTGCAGGTTCAGGACGTGCTGGCTGCAATGGGGTGTGCTGAGGAGCTGGAGAACCAGGTGCAGACAGCCCCCCCTGAGCTGTGGCTGCAGAGAGTGAAGAACCTCCACATGCCCATTGAATTCCTGTGCAAAGAGGAGGGTGCCCAGCGCAGGGGGAGCCATTGCCATCAGCTGCTGAGGGAGCTCAAGTAAGTACTGGGCTCTGCTCACAGCCCTGCTCTTTGCCTGGCAGTTCACTGGGGCATTGGAGCAGCCTGAAGCTCTTGTGGTGCTGCTTTTCTCAGGCTTTGCAAACCTTTCCAGGTCCCTGCTGGGTTCAATTACATACCAAGCAGCAAGAACCACATTTTTTTTTCCTCTCATCTCCTGCAGATTCTCTAAATCTGGCAGTATCATCTGGTGCATTCCATCTGGGTTCAGGGGTTATTTAAAACTCTCCTCAGGTTCCTGTTAACCAGCAGAGTCTCCCCACTTCATCCTGTGTGCACAAGGACCCAAGAGATGGGGAATTTCACTGCATCTTGTGTTTTGGAAGAAAGCCCAGAGCGCTACCCCAGTTTCTCACAGACCTTGTTTCGTTATTTGAAGTGAAGAAAGTGTACCTAATTGCAATTGGTATTTTAAATGTTTTTGCCATAGGAGTTAGAGGTGTGAGAAGGTGTGTGCAGTGGTGCTGGTCCTGCTGCAGTGCTGCCTCCAGGCCAGGCCCCAGGGTTAAGTGCCAGAATGTCACAAAAATCCCTTAGGGAAGGCAAAGGGTAAAGCAGAGAAGTGCAGGAATGCTGTGGAGGGAGCAGCAGCGAGGTGTGAGGCTGGCCTGCAGTGGTGGCAGCGTGCTCTCCTCCCCAGAGCCTGCTGGAGCCGCGTGTTCGCCATGGCGCTCTTTGTGGAACACGTCTTCCTTGGCATCCACACCCTCATGCCGGAATTCAAGGGCTTGGTGAGGAAATACACTTTGCTTCTTGCCAAGGTGAGCAAAGCTGTGATTTCACCTCTTCCCTGATGGTGGGGATTCTGGTCTCAGATGCTGTAGCTGAGTCTCTGGGCTTTGTCCTTTCCCCCTGCAGTGTTTCCAGCACGATTCAGACATGAAATCCCATCCAACCTTTGTTGCAGTGATGACAGTGCTGTGCCAGTGCAAGAACGAGGTCAGCAGCAGGCTCTACAGGTACTGACACTGGGACAGGGGCCAGCAGGGGCATTGCCTGCGTTGCCAGCACACCCCTGGCAGTGCTGCCTGGGGTGCAGTGAAAGCCAGAGGAAGAGCAGTGACCCTGTTTGGTTCTGCATCCTGAGCAGTGAGCCAGCCTTGTCTTGCACTGTCTGCTCCTGGTCCAGCTGCAGCTGAACATCTTGGTGGAGGTTTTTGGGGAGGCAGCACGGAAGAGCTGTGTTCATTGCTGTTTCTGGATTCCAGGCATGGTCTGGAGCCGTGTCCCATCTGCCTGGGAGAGCCAAAGGACCCCATCTGCCTGCCCTGCAACCACGTGTTCTGCCACAAGTGCATCAGCACGTGGCTGGTGCCAGCACAGATGCACTGTCCCTACTGCAGGGTTGCCACAGAGGATGTGGAGTTAGCTGTCTCTGAGGAGCTCAGGTACTCCAGCCACCCTCTCCAAGGTGGGAGCCTTGGGTGGGGAGGCTTTGTGAGGAAATCCTCAATCCGAGGTGGTCAACATGAGCAGGGTGAGAGGTGAACTCTGCTTCATCCCTCTGGAACTGAACAGCCTGTTCTGTTCTGTTGTATCCAAAAAAAGGGGAAAGCTGCCTCGGCCTCTGTAAAAACACGCAAATCATAGAATGGTTTGGGTTGGAAGGGACCTTAAGGATCATCTCATTGGGAAGCTGGAAAAGTATCTCCCTTTGGTGACTTTTTCCTGTGTGTGCTTGATTCCTCCGTGGTTTAAGAGGTTCTGTGTTTGTTCCCTTCCCAGGGCTGCCATAGCCAAGAACGCCCTGTTCCGGCAGAGGTGCAATAACTTCTTCATCGACGTGGTCACCAGCATGTGCTTCAAGGACAACGAGCCCCCTGACCCACAGGTGATCCAGGCACTCCTGAATCTGCTCTTTGTTCACAGAAGCCCTGTGAAAGACTCAGGTGAGCTCCCCTCACCCTGGCACTCAGCCTTACAGAGCTGAGTCTGTCACCACCTTCTCTCACCTGCCAACCCTGTCCTTGCCCAGTGTCCACAGATCACCCTGCTGTCTACACCAAATTCCTGTCCCCGTTTAATGATGAGGTGGATGAAACTCCCATCATCCGCTCCGTGATGCTGAAGCTGCTCCTGAAGTACAGGTGAGGGAGGTTAGGCCAGGGCCAGGCTCTGTTCCTCATCAAACCTCATTGCTCTCCTCACCTCATGAGTTTCACTGAACCTGAATCCCTTTGCATTAGTCGTGCAACCGGGCTGGCTTGCATGGAGCTTGTGCTGCAGGGTGAGCAGCCTGTGCAATTTTACCTGGCTGTTCCTCACTAGCCCTGTGCTGAGGTGGATGCCTGGGTGCTGCAAGGTGGATCAGTTGCTCTGATCTAGGTCAGCAAAGCAAAACTCCTCGTTCACAGAGGTTTAATCAGGACTGATCTTATGTCTGCTCCACAGAGCTCCCCATTCCCACAGCCCTTGCAGCCTCCCTTTGCAGGCAGGGCACAGAAGCCCCTTCTCAGGTGTGACCACCTCCTAAATCAGGTGCCTTTTGCCCTGGAAGTGCTCATGGAGCACTGCTGGTGATCAAAGCCTGGCTCAGGCTGTGAAGCCAAACATCACCTGCAAAAACCAGCACAAGAGCTTTTCCAGCTTGCAGCTGGATCCAGAGTGACCCCAGCTGTCACACAGCCAGCTGTGGGAGCTCTGCTCTGGAGCAGGAGCAGTCCTGTCAGTGTGGCAGCTGTGTGTGTAAGGGTGTCTCTCTCTCCTGTAGCTTCAATGAAGTGAAAGATGAAGTGCAGCGTTACCTGTCTCAGGTGGAGCACAACGAGCTCCTAGAGAAAAATGACAAAAAAGAGCTCTACTTGCTTTTTGTCAACTGCTTGGAGGTAAGAGCTGGGCCATCAAACTCTTGCAGTTTCATGAGTAAAAAAAAGCTAAGAACAGAAACCCTTCTGCAATTCTAGGTGTGTTTCTTGTGTATGTAACTATTTTTTCCAACTAGAAAGCCCAAAAGGAGTTGATATCAAATCACCTGGTCAGAATTTGTTCTCAGGAATGAGCCTTGTTTATCAAGGAAAGGCTTGTGTGTCTTTGCAGTGTTACATAAATTCTTTCCCTTGGACAAATGTCTGAGTCTTAAAACTCAAACTCCAGCACAGGAGTGCAGTAGCCCAGTGCTGAACTTCTTGTCTCCACAGACACTTAAATTATTGTGCAGAACTTAAATTACTTTACCTTTTGGATTGCTCCCTTTCCTCCCCTTGCATAGTTTTCAGGGCTTTGGACAATCTGAAACAAAAGTGACAGCAGGGGAGAGGTTTTATTACTTGCAGTTGTTTTTAAAAAACAATTGTAGTTAAAATCACCCTTTGTGTTCTTGATGAGGGACAGACAGGTAGAGCTTGGCCTCTTGGAACATGGAATGTGTGTTATTCACAGCCTGCTCCTGCCTCTTGCTCAGCTCCAAGCTTGGGGAATGTGGGACAGCTGGGGCCCATCCTGAAAATGGTGTTTGGTGACATGGCAGAGCTTTAGGATGAGGGGACACTGGAGGTGGGGTGGAGGGTCAGGGGTGGTTTGGAGCGTCAGGGGTGGTTTGGAGGGTCAGGGATGGTTTGCTGTGCTCGTGGCAGGGTGGGCTGAGGGTCAGGGATGGTTTTGGAGGGGAGGGTCAGGGGTGGTTTGCTGTGCTCGTGACAGGGTGGGTGCCCTGGGGACACAGGGGTGGCTGAGTGAGGTGGCTCTGCCACTCACCAGTGCTCCGGCCTCTCTCTAGGATTCCATGTGTGAAAAGTCAGAGGACAGCCTGGGATATGGGCATGGAAGCAGTCTGCCTGAGGACAGAGCCTTTCCAGAGAACTACCTGCCAGGCAGCAGCAGAGAGGCTCCCCAGGAATCCTCTGTGCAATACCTGCAGGCCGTGGCCAAGGTGCGCCTGTGGCTGAGCAGGGCTGCAGAGCTGATCTTCGACCTTCAGCAGCACACGAGTGAGTCTGATTGTCCTGCTGCCAGGTGGAAGTGCTGGATGCAGAGCAAAGCCAGCAGGGCAGCTGGGCTGGACACAGTCAGTGTGCCCTGTGCTCTGCTGGGACCCGTTGTGGTGCATGGCCAAGAACGAGAGCAGCAGCTCCCTTTTCCCTTGGGGGTGTCAGGCAGGGGCTGTCCCCTGTGCCAGTGTTAGAAGTGCTCTGTAACTGGAAGCCAGGCTGTGCTGGTGACCCCAGTGCAGTTACATGGCACTTACACCTATGGAAGGAGATTTACTTTATCCTCCTGATGCTAACAGTGAGATTTATTTAGAGCCCACTAAATTGAACTTTAAAGCATAAATGCTGCTTCAGACCCAGGGCTGCTGTAAGGGTTATTGTTTTATATGAATGAGAGCTCTGCACAGCTAGAAGGGATTAAGAGTTTATACTGACGAGTTTATATCTTCCCTGTTGAAGAAATGAATCATTGTCTGGAATCTGGCTGAGGAAATGCTCCAGACAACACCTGAGGAGGGGAAGGCTCTGAAGTTCTTCTGTGTAATTACACAGTACTAAAAAAGGGACTTGGTGCTACAGCTGGGGCAGACAGAGAAGTTTTACAAGGTGGGATGTACTTTTGCCTGTGTTTTAACCTCTTTTTTCCCCTCCAGAGCCAGAGCAGATAAAGGAGAAGCAGCATTACCTGAAGAATGTGGAGAAGTTCTGCAGCCTCTCTGGGAATGACTGGCACCGTGTGTACCTGGTCAGGAGGATTGCCAGCCAGCACGGGATGGAGTTTGCTCAGAAGTTGGTCACAGAGCCACGGTTCAGCTGGGTGTTCCCAGCAGAAATTCTGCAACAGGTAGAGAACAGGCATCTCCTGGTGATGGTTCTGGTCTCCTCTTTGCCTTCTCTTTGTGCTGCTTTGGGGTGTTCCTACTGCTGTGTGGCTCTTGGGGGACAGGCCAGAGAGGTTGGGAGTGGTGTTGGGCTCTCTGGTGGATGGAGTCTCTCCTGGTGCTCTGGGGAGACTGAAATGCGTGGGAGGAAGAGGAGATCCTGCCTCCTGCAGCTGTGTTATTGTCCCCAGTGCTCTGCATGGCCGTTTCCTTGGCAGGTACAGCACAGCCAGGCCAACCACATCGACCGGTACCTGGTGTGTGGGGAGCGCTACCGGGCCCTGCGCGACGCCGTGGGACGAGCCATGATGGAGGGCACGGCCCAGGGGCTGCTCCAGGCCGAGGAGGTACAGCCCAGGGCTCCCTCCAGACCCCTCTGGATGGCTCCAGCTCCCTCGTGTCCCCGTGGGCAGTGTCTGTTCCCATGGAGGTCACTGGGGCTTGTGCTCAAGGACGTTTTCTTTGCTCTCCCACCTGCACATCGCTGTAGCTGGGGCAGCTCTGGCCTGTCCCCTGCCACATCCTTGGTTCTTCCCCAGGCCCCCAGCAGCACCCCAGCTCTGGAATCTGCTCACCTGCTCCTGGCCATCTTCCGAGAGGTCACTGCCCTGTACGGTGCCGGGGATCCGAGCCTTCATCCCAAGCCACAGGTAGGACACTCCCCTCTGGCAGCTCGTGACAAACCTTCGTGGGTAAGGATGAAGGGGATCTGCATTGGTGGTGGAGGAGTTTTTGCTCCTGTGTCCCAGCTGGGGTGATGGCCCGAGCTGAGCAGGCCGGGGAGGCTGGAGCAGGGTAACCCAGTGTGGGAAGCAGCTGCTCTTTGCTTGTGTGGGCAGTATCCTGATGGCTTGAGCTCTTTCAAATCTGTGCTTTCAGCAAACAGACGTGATGACTGAGTTCATCCAGAGCTCCCAAGTGCTGAATTCCCTTGAGCTGAGACTCCTTGCAGTTGCCCTGGTGAGGAACTCCCTGCCTGGCCTGGCTGTGGAGGCGCAGGGCTGTGGGCAGCACGGAGCCCTGGTGGAGGTGGCTGTGCACGTGGCTGCTGTGCTGCTGTGTGGGCACAGCCCTGTCCTGCAGCCCCTCAGGAACCTGGCCTTCCAGCCACACAGCATGCAGGTGAGGACACAGAGCCCTTCAGCACATCCCTGCTTCTGGCCTGTGCCTGCTGGATCCTCTGTTGGACCTTTCAGTGCTCCAGCTCGCTGTTTGAGCTGTGAAACACTGAGGGGTGGTTATTTCAGTGCTGTTGGGGTTAATTAGCACACCAGGCTCTGGCCTGGGATCTTTTCAAGGCACCTCCATCCTGAGTAGTACGAAGCAAATACCTTTGGTGGTATTTGGGTGAGCAAGGCTGAGAGGCAGTGTGCTGCCTGCTCAGAGAGCACTGGCTCCTGGCCCAGGGGAGGGAGCTGCTGCTCGTGCACCGAGCAGTGCAGGATGTCTGCAGGGTGCACGTGCAAGTCTTAACAATACTGACAGTTCTAAGAGTGGATTTTCAAAAGTGAATTTGAAAGTCTTTGTCACCTGCCTGACCTCTGCTCTCAGATGTCTCTTGTTCCCCGGTGTGAGCAGAGCAGCAGTGAGTGACTGCTGCAGGACAGAGCTGTTTCACAGATCCAGGTGTGACTTTTCCCCTTTCCCTCCCCAGCACTCCTTTCTGCCCACAATGCCCGAGGACATCATGGCTCAGGCGAGGACCTGGGAGGAACTGGGTGGTCTGCACTGGTATGGTGAGTGCTGCTGGCTGGCTGGGGAAGGAATTCCTTGGCTTTGGAGAATGGAACTGTTCCAAGTGTGAGGACAAACACACTCCTCAGCAGTTATCTGTGGTAAATCCAGATTTGCAGTGACAGTCTGTGTGGGTGATGCACCAAAGAACATCCAGTGGTGTTTAGTCTGCAGCTGTTGGCAGAGCTTGAGGGGGCACAAAGGCAACACAAACAGGGTCTGAGAGGAGCACTCTGCCACCTTCCTGGCCAGCTTTGTCTCTGCTTCCCACAGCTGGACCTCCCTGCAGCTGGGAATGGGGGGTGGGAGCATTCCTGCCCTCAGCAGCAGAATCTGTCAGGCTTTGATTCCTTGTTTCTTAAGGAGAAGCAGCACTGAAAAATTCCTTGGCTTCCTGTGTGGGCTGTCAGTCCTTTGGACTTTGGGATAGTCAGGGCTTTTGATTAGATCTTGAAGCATATTTCTTGCTCCAGAATGATGGTCCCAAGGAAAGGGACCAACAGGGGCTGTATAAATCTGTCTTAGAACACTGTCCTGTTTGTTTCTCTTGACAGAATGTCCCAATGGCCACCTCTGCACTGTGGGAGAGGTAAGAATTTGGCACTGATGGGCATTTAAGCCAACAAACTTTTCAACAATAAACTGTTCTATTTTGTTTACTGGTTTTAATGTTCTGATGCGCAGAGTTCCACTTCTAAACTCGCTATTACCGATCATTCTGTCATTGTAATGTAAAATTCAGAATACCCCTAGCATTTATACCATAGATTGGGAAACATCAGGCAGAGGCCCAGTTTGTAGCAGGGTTTGAATTAACCACTTACAGCTTGGATTTCTGTTTCATTCCCTTTCTCTGCTGGAGAAGCTGTTGGAATTGTGTTCTCCTGTTCTTTTCCCAGTGTGGGCTCCCCATGGAAATGAGCCGCTGTCCCGACTGCGGCGTCCCCATTGGAGGCATCGAGCACAAACCCCTGAAGGGCTTCCAGCTGTCCAGGTGTGCTTTGCTTCAATGCCTTGGCAGTGATAAACCATGTAGGGTTTGCCTGTGCTGCCTTGGGGGCACCAGCCACTTCATGCTGCTCTCTGGAAGGTGCAAGGAAGAGTAATCAGGCAGCAAAACCAAAGAAATTTGCTTTTCTGTGCTTAGAACTGACTGGAAGCCTTCACTCCCCTGTAGCACTTTGAATTGGAGCTTTTATGGCATTCAAAGACATTATGGGTCAAAAAGGCATTGCTGGGTATCAGAGATGTCTTGTGTGGTTTTTGTCAAGGCAAAAAAAACCCAAACAACCATATATGCACTTTCCTACAGGAATCATGAAGACAGAACTCAAACTGGCCACATTCTTGGAGATGTCCAGCACAGAAGAACCCTGGGAATGTCTGACCGGGGCGTGTCCCCCATGGTCTTTGTGCTGCTCCGTTTGCTCACCCACCTCTCAATGCTGCTGGGAGCCTCCAGAGACCCTCAGGTATCTTCCAAAAATGCTTCCAAGAGGTCAGACAAAATGTAGGGAAACCTTTGTATGCTGCTGGTCCTTTTCATCATATGCCAAGTGACCAGGGCAGACTGTCAAGATGTGAGACCCAAATTCCAGGAGGGGTTTTGGTTAATTCTGCACTTCCATGCAGGCACATCCAGCCAGCCCTGCCTTTCTGGGCCCAGGTGCAGGAATCCCACAGATGAGGGTGCCTGGCAGACTGAGCTCTGTGTGCCTTGTGCTTCCCTGGATGTTTTTGGCTGTGCTCAGCTCTTGCCTTTGTTGTCTTTAGTCCCTGGGAAGGATGATCAAGCCAGCAGTGGAGGACGTGGTGAGCTTCCTGCAGCAGCACGTTCAGGAGGACTTGGTACAGCTGACCAGGATTTTGGGGAAAAGTGTGGATGACACCATCAGCATTCTGCATCTCGTGCTCAGCAGCCTCCTGCAGGCCCCCCAGCAGCAGCCAGGCCAGTGTAAGAAAAGCCACCTGCCCTATCACACCTGGGGCTGTGTCTGAAGGGCTGTGGCCATGCACCCACTTTGCTGATAAACCCCTTCCAACAGCAGCAGCTGAGCTGAAGAGGAAAACAGAGAGTTTGAAGCTTGTTTCTTACTGTAGGGAGGGAAGAATTTTTGGTTGTTTGCTTCTTTCAGTCCAATACATGGGGTTTGGTGCAGTCAATAGCTCTGAAAATGAATTATTGACAAAAAAATGTCATGACAGATGGGCAGAGGTCACAGCCCCCGAGCAGGGCTGCTCTCCCAGCACAGCAGCTCGTGCTGTGTGCAATCCCTGTTCTGTGCTGTCTGTCAGTGACTCCCAGAAGTTCTCTGGGAGAAGAGGGATGGCACAGTGGGGTTCCTGGTGGGATCTGGAGTCACTGTGGCACAGAGGCATTTATGTGTAAACACCCCATCTTTGGAGTGTGGGACAGCACCAGTCAGTATTCCAAGCTTGTCACCGATGATGGTCTGACCCTGGACAATCTGTTCAATGTTTCTGGGGCTATGAAGGAGTTGTATAAATGTTCCCCTCATTCACATGAGTGACTGGCTGAAGCTCCTGGAAAGCTGGATCACTGTGTGATGTTTGGGTGTCACTCTCCGGCTGGACCAAGATACTCAGTGAACTTCTAGGACCTGTGAATCTGTGCTTTCTTTTCACTGAAATATTGCAGATGTAAGAGGTGAAATATTCCTGTTGCAGGGCTGGTGCAGTTTGATGATGTTCTCTCCACCAAGGAGAAGAGAAACAAATGGGAAGAAATTGTTGCAAACACAATTATTGTTCCTGAACTGAAGGTGAGAAATCTGCTGTACAGAGTCAGGAGCTGAGCAGTTCAAAACCCACTGGAGGTCTGATGTGCTGTAAATTCTGTGCTACACTTTTCACCTGGCTATTCCTCAAGCCAGCCCATCCATGGCACAGCTGCAGATTAAGGATCAGCCACCTTTATTCTACCTGGGGACCTGGGAGTCTGAGACTGGAGTTGTTCTGGGATGAATTTGTATAGCTGGAAAAGCAGAAATGGCTTAGCTCTGTGGAAGGTGTTTCACAATATCCAATCATTTATTATTTTCTTAATGCAGGATTTGGATAAAAAGCTGCTGAAGTTAAACCGACAAATACAAGAGGATGAGAGAATCTCTTCCAACCCCATAGTGAAAATCGTGTATGGGGACCCAGCTGCATTCCTGTCCCAGCTGCCAGGGGACAGCCACATCCACCACTCCAGGATGTGGAGCTGCCGCAGGAGGGTCTCAGTGGAGAACCTGGGCCACGTTGTGCAGCAGAAGAATGCCAAGGACACCGTCCCTCTCCTCTGCAAGTTCCTGCAGAAGGTGGGGCTGGCACAGGGATCAGAGCCTGGGATTGCCCAGGGCTGAACCACATTGGGATCTTCTTTATTCTCAGTACTTGCTATGATCTTGAGAATGAGCATGGAAGATATTGTTGTCTTTTAAGCATTTGAGAAGTAATTCCATAAAAGTGTTCCCAGCTGTTTAAGCACAGCCTTACCCACAGGCTCCCTTTCCTCTTCCAGGAAGCTGAGCTGAGGCTGGTGAAATTCCTACCAGAGATTCTGGCTCTGCAGAGAGATTTGGTGAGGCAGTTCCAGAACACCACAGAGATCAAACACTGCTCCATCAGGGAATTCCTCAGGGAACCCCACTCAGGTGAGGAGACTCTGCCAAAATTGTAATTAATGAAACAGAAAGTGCTGGACTGTCCAGTTGAAAGTGGAGGGGAAAATTCACCTTTTCCTTTTAACTCTCACCCAAATTAACTGGAGACCTGGATAGAGTTGGAAAAGTTACCAGATGACTTGAAGGGAATTAAGCACAGAAGATTTTTTTATGAGGGGTGGGAGTGCAGTGCAGCAGTGCTTCTGTTGGCATTTTAAGCTCAGCCTTAGAGCAGGGCTTGCCTGAAGAATGGAATAAACGTCCCTCCCTTCCTTTCATGAAGTTTGTGGCAACTCCTTCAATTGCATTTAAGTACAATTACTGATGTTTTTAAGTACTTATGGAAAAGTACATAAAGGCCATGCAGACCAAGGTGGCCAAGACCATCTTTGTGGCCTGGGCCAGGAGCAGACAATAATGGAAAAACAACAAACTGAGCAAGTGATACCTTCAGAAAGGTGTTTGGTGTCTGTTTAGTCTCTTGAGCAGCTGCCTGGAGTTCAGTGCTGTGCTCTGAAGATCCCTTTGTTGGAGAGTTTGACCAGGAAAAGGTGTTTCATGGATTTATCTTTCTGTTGTTTCTCAGATGTGATGAGGGACCTGTTAGAGAGGAGAGTGAATGTGTTTCTGTCTGTCTGGAACAAGCTGAGAAGCTCCCTGGACACCAATGGTGAGCAGCTTCTTTCCCAGCCCTGCTCCTCAAGGTTCCTCCCATCAGTTCCCATATCCTCAGAACTGAGCTTGGCCATTGAATTTTAAGAATCTAGGTACAAGGGGAAGAATTTGTTTCCCTGTTGTAGCGTTCTCACCTGAACTTGTTTCCTTTTTCACCAGACCTTGTTCCCTTGTCCTCAGGCTCGGTAACTCCTGCCCTGGGCCGGCTCTGGGCCTCCTCAAACAACCCTGTCTGTATTTCAGGGGAAATTAAGCTGCCTAAAGGCTACTGTGACGCAGAGCTGAGCCTGGACAGCAGGCTGGAGGTGCTGCTGCCGCGGCGCCAGGGGCTGGGGCTGTGCTCCACGGCCCTGGCCAGTTACCTCATCGGGCTGCACAACGACTTCGTGCACTCCGTCAACAGGCACATCAAGGAGGATGACAGGTGTGCTGCTCTTCTGCTCCTGGGGCTCTGCTGCATCTCCTGCTCCCTCCCTGTCAGCTCTCCCCGCTCCACAGAGGCCCTGTGCTCCCTGCAGGTACCTGATCAGCCCCTCGGAAGTGGCCGACCTGCACCTGATCAGTTACGAGGTGGAGAAGGACCTGATCCCTCTGATCCTGTCCAACTGCCAGTACAGCATGGAGAAGGGAGGGGAGACCTTGCAGGACTTCGATCTGGAGAGGATCCAGCAGCAAGTGGTCAGCAAGTTCCTGCAGGGGAAGCCGCTCATCACGCTGACGGTAGGAGGGGCAGGGGCTGTGCAGCCAGGAGGGCTCTGGGAGCAGCATTCCAGAGCTTCACATCCCTGGCTTTCTCTCCTGCCAGGGAATCCCCACGCTGGTGTACAGACATGACCGGAACTACGAGCAGCTGTTCAGTGATGTCAGGAATAAGCTGGAGCAGGTGGGTTTCTGCACTGCAGGAAGCAGGGCAAGCGTGAAATCCCTGCTTTTCCAAGGGTTTGCTGTCCATCCAAAGGCTCACCTGCTGATTTCTCAGCATGCCTTGGGTACATGCAATCTGGCCTTGTGCTGTCAGTCAGGATTTGCAAAGAAAAGGGAGATAGTTCAGCATTTCAGTTTCCTAAATCTGGGCCTCTCTTGTCTTTCTTCCGTGACTTGAGCGATTTGAACAGAAAAATGAATGGCTCTAAAATAATGTTAACTGTGACTTTGTGGTTTTCAGAGTGCTCTGCCCAGTTCTGTGATGAACATGATCAGTGGGGAGCTGCAGTCCTACAGTGATGTGTGTGATGCTCTGTCCCTCACCGAGATCACCCTGGGCTTCCTGGCCATGGCTGGTGAGAGCGCTGAGATGCTGCTGACTGAATACATCAAGCAAGTTCTGCAGATGGGGGATCAGACAAACCCTCACGTGCTGCAGGTCAGTCCTGAGGGCACAGCTCAGATTCTTACAGGATAAAGTCTGCCCTGCTTTGTGCTAAGCCCAGCCTGTGTGGCAGAGCCCTCTCACTTTCCCACTGCCTGTGGTGATGTCAGAACCTGGATTACTGAGGGCAGATGGGCTCCACCCAGGCAAAGGGGCTGGATGAGCTCCGTGCTGAGCTCTCTCTGGGCAGGGCAGGCTGGGGATGGGCTCCAAGGACATCCCTCACATCCACAGCTGTCCTTCTCTTCCAGGCCCTCAGACGGTGCCAGCTCAGACACAGCATAGCCCTGTGGCAGCTCCTGTGTGCCCACAAATCGGAGCAGCTGCTGCGCCTCGGCAGGGTATGGAACCCCAGCACCTCTGCCCTGCCCTGCTCTGCCCTGCTCTGCCCTGCCCTGCCCTGCCCTGCCCTGCCCTGCTCTGCTCTGCCCTGCCCTGCCCTTCCCGCAGCTGCTCAAATGTGTTATTGGGTTCCTTCTCCCCTCGCTGCATTTTTAGGATCCTTTTGCAGATGTCAGTGCAGACTACAAAGAAGAGCTCACCCCAGAGCTTGCCAAGCTCCTGCACACCTTCCTGGTCCACTCCAGGCTGGAAACCTTCCTGCAGGAGCTCCATGAAATGATCATCCTGAAGCTGAGGCGTGTCCAAGCCGTGGAGGAGTTCAGACCCAAGTGGAGGTAGGAGTTACACACCCAAAGTCACCACAGTTGTTAACTGAAGTTTCTCTGCCTCTGAGCGTGCACACAGTGGGAACTTTGGCTCCTTTGGCTCGTGCCTGTCCTGAGGGCCACGGCCCAGCCTGCAGCATCAGGAATATCCACACTCATTTCTGGCAGATGTCACTTCCACCTCACACAGGCACTCTTGGGGACACTGCTGGAACACACCAGGAGCTGTTTCCAGGGCACAAACACAAACACTTCTGCAGGCACTTGAATAAAATAATAAAACAGAATCACAAAATCATTAAGGTTGGATAAATCCTCCCTGATCATCAAGCCCAGCCTTCAGGGCTGGACACACTCAGTTCTGCAGAGGCACAGCTCATCCCCAGAGCTGTGCCTGTGCTTCCAGCTGGCTGTTTGAACCCTGCTCACTGCACTTACACCTGTTCAGTTGTGGATATCGACTTTGGGTGCTGCGGTGCACTCCTGTTGTGGCACTTGTGCTTTGCTGGGGCCCAGCTGTTAATGCTGTTCTGCTCTCTTCCAGCCTGAAGGAATCGCTCTTGCCCTACCTTTATGCCAAAGACTCAGAATTAGCTCTGGAGCTGGAAGACACATTCCCAGATGGGATTCTTCTGTCTCATGCCACTGGGACCTGGAAAGCAGCTGCTCTCTTCAAGCGGGAGCACAGGGAGAGTTAGGGCAGGACCCTGCCAGGGAATGCCACAACGGCTTCCAGAACTCTGGGCATTTTGTTTGGGGCTTGTTGCTTGTTCTTTGGGTTTGGGGTTGTTGTTTTGACACCTGTTGTGAAGAGGAGAGGGGGCCGTGGAGCAGGACAGTGAAACAGGCCCAACAACTCCGTGTGAACCCTGGATCCTCACAGCCCCAGAGCCACTGGAGGAACATGAAGGACTTTTTTTACAAACCGTGGTGCTGGGGCAGGGCTGTTTCGGGCAGCCTTTCTGTGGGCACGGGGCTGGCAGCACCGCCTCCGGCCCGGCACCTCCCGCTCGGCGGCACCGGGAGCAGCGAGCCCTGGCGGCCGGGGCTCCTTCCCTGCCTTAATCCCGTTCCTTTCTCCCCCTCCCCTTCCCAATAAACTCGTTCAGCTCCCGCTCGCTCCCGGCTCCTTCCGCGCCCTCAGCCGGGACCGCAGCGCCGGCCCGGAACGGCCAAGCCCGGCCGCGCGTTCCGGGGGACGGCGGCGCTGAGGACGGGCGGGCCCGGTGCCACCATGGCCGCGTCCCCCGGGCAGCGCCGCCGCTGGGAACGGTACCGGGGCTGGGAGCGGTACCGGGGCTGGGAGCGGTACCGGGGCTGGGCTGGGAGCGGTACCGGGGCTCGGGGCTGGGCCAGGTCGCGCTCGGGGCTGGGAGCGGTACCAGGGCTGGGCCAGGCCGCGCTCGGGGGTCCCCGTCCCCACGGGCACCCTCAGGAAGAGCCGCCGGTGCCCCCCCCAGGCTGGCTGGGCTCGGGGCTCGGGGAAGGCCCGCGGGGCACGGGGAAGGCCCGCGGGGCTCGGGGAAGGCCCCGGGGGCTCGGGGAAGGCCCGCGGGGCTCGGGGAAGGCCCGCGGGGCTCGGGGAAGGCCCCCGGGGCTCGGGGAAGGCCCGCGGGGCTCGGGGAAGGCCCGCGGGGCTCGGGGAAGGCCCCCGGGGCTCGGGGAAGGCCCGCGGGGCTCGGGGGAGGCCCCCGGGGCTCGGGGAAGGCCCGCGGGCCCGCTGTGACCGCGGCGCTGTGGCAGGGAGCAGGCCCGGCTGAAGGGCAGCGTGGTGCAGGAGGACACCGAGGAGTGGCAGAAGGATCCCCGTTTCACCGGGCTGCACAGAGTGGGAGGTGTGGATTTATCCTACATCAAGGGCGACGAGAGCCGTGCCTGCGCCTCCCTGGTCGTGCTCAGCTACCCGGGGCTCGAGGTACGGCGGGGCACGGCAGCCGTAGATGGGAGAGAGGGAAGGAATTGTTCCTGTGACGGTGGTGGGGCCCTGGCAGAGTCACCCAGGGCAGCTGGGGCTGCCCCTGATCCCTGCACGTGTCCAAGGCTGGACACTGGGGCTTGGAACAGCCTGGGATAGTGGGAGCTGTCCCTGCCATGGAATGGGATGGGCTTTAAACTCAGTGCTGACCAAACCATTCCGTGATTTCTGTGTGTGTTCCCAAAAGAGATAAACAGGAAAAAATACCTGTAAGGATTTAGGCAGAAGTTTAGGAAGGTGTGATGCAAACAGCTCCCCATTGCAGGAGTTTTGTGGGGTGGCTGGGAACTCAGCCGGGGGCCAGAGAAGCTGCAGTGCCTGTTGTGGGAGCTGCTGTGGGCAGAGGGAGGTGTTGGCCGTGCTCCAGGGCAGTCCTGTGTGTGAGCTCTCGCTGGGATATCAGCAAAGAATCAGCTGATAACATGGGCTGTGACACAGGAGAGCTTTTCCAAACCCGCCATGGATCTCGCATCTCACAGTCATTTTGCTTGAACTAATAAAGATTTTTGGTCTCTTTCCCAGCTTTCAAAATGATACAAAAGAATTGTCTTTAACTGTAAAAGCTCTAACAAGCAGAGAAATAAAGTTTGATGCTGTCTGCTGGGATTTTAATGAGCCAAATCTCAAGTCCTGCTGTGATCTGCAGGCCAAAGCAGAATCACTGTTTGGTGCTGCCTTACTCCGTTTCCTTTGCCCTGTGCCTGGCTTTCAAAGGGATGAGCAGAGGGCAGGAGGCAGAGGAGGAGGCTCTGGAGCATCCAGGGGCTCTGGCAGCATTGTGGGTCCTGTCTGCCTGCCCCAGGTGCTGTACCAGGATTGCCGCATGGTGCCCGTCACTGCCCCGTACGTGGCCGGGTTCCTGGCCTTCCGAGAGGTCCCTGTCCTGGTGGAAGCTGTCCAGAGACTTCAGCAGGAGGAGCCCCAGCTCCAGCCTCAGGTGTGGTGTGTTTTCCTTGTCCTGAGCTGGGATGTCCTGGCTGCAGAATCCTGGGAAAGGTGTTCTCCCTCTGGAGCCAGAGCTGGTGGGGCGGGAGGGGCACGGTCAGAGCTGTGCTGGAGCATCCATTCCCTTTCCTTAGGGAGCAGGGATGTGGAGCTGGGAGCAGCCAGGCTCCCGTGGTGTGAGCAGGGCACTGCCAGTCCCACACTGCTCTAGGGTCAGGCACAGGCAGGAAGAGCCTTACGGGGAGAATTGAGGGACCAGGAGAGATTTCTCCTTCCCCCAGAGCCAGCATCCCTGCTTGCTCCTTGGAGTGCTCTCAGTGCCCAGGAGATAACTTTGGCTTTGGCTTTTTCAGGTGCTTCTGGTAGATGGGAACGGTCTGCTCCATCCCAGAGGTAGGCTGTTCCTGGAGAGCTCTGCTCTGCTGCTTGCTGTGCTGCTCCTTGGCCTTGCTGTTTCCTGGTGTCCTGCAGCTACAGTGGCTCCTTGTTGGCAGGATTTGGCACAGCCTGTCACCTCGGAGTCCTGACAGACCTGCCGTGCATTGGTGTGGCCAAGAACCTCCTGCAGGTGGATGGCTTGGTCAGGGACGAGCTGCACAGGGAGCAGGTTAGGCCAGGCTGGGATTTGTCTCTGTTTTTTAATGTCCCAAGGGAATTTGGACAGCCACATGCAATTGTGTGCTCAGGAGCTGATTTTGTGTGTGTTCATTCCTAGGTTCGTTCCCTGCAGAGGTCAGGAGAGACATTCCCACTGACAGGCACCTCAGGGAAGGTCCTGGGCATGGTAAGCTGTCACCTGGCCACTCGTCCCTCTCCACAGCAGGGCTGTGTCCTGTGCAGGAGGGCAGGTGTGAGCAGGTGACCAGTGACACTGCTGGCCCCTCCTGAGAGCTCAGGTGGTTGTAGGGAGTTGGCAACTCAAGTGCTGGGAGCGTTCACATCCATGGCTGTGGCACCTGAGGTGCTCCAGCAGCCTGGGCTGTGAGCTGCAGTCTGGGAGAGGTGCCAGTTCCCTGGCAGCTTCCTGGGATCAGTCTGGGAGCGTCTGCTTCAGAGCAGAGCAGGAACAGGCAGCTGTGAGACACCTCCTGTGGGTGCTGCCAGCCGGGGCTGGCACAGCTCCCTGCATCCCAGAGCAGCTCAGGCGTTCGGGGAAGGGCCACGGGGGACAGGCAGTGCCTGGAGGAGACTCTGGGGTGGAGAAGATGTTAAAGAGGGCTGGGAGCTGCAAACACAGAGCCACCACCCCACCCGAGGGGTCTGGCTGGCTCCTAATTCCACTGCCCCTCCTTGGCTGTGTTCAAACGAGCATCTTCAGTGCCTGATCTCTCCTTTCTGGCTGCCCAGGCGCTGCGGAGCTACAACAACAGCTCCAAGCCGGTGTACGTGTCCGTGGGGCACCGCGTGAGCCTGGGCACGGCCGTGCGCCTCGTCAGGGCCTGCTGCCGCTTCCGCGTCCCGGAGCCCATCCGCCAGGTACGGCGCTTCCGCGGGGGGCGGCCGGGGCAGGGGCCAGGCAGCGGCGTTTGCCGAGCCCTGGGCTGTTCCAGAGCCTCAGTTTGCCCTCCTGTGCTGTGGACAGGCTCCTGCTGGGCCGTTCCCCCAGCCCTTGGTGCTGCTCACCCATCCTTCCAGGCCCCTTCTCCTGCCGCAGTCATTCCCAGCCCTGCCTGCACAGCCAGCCTGCCCCATTCCCTGCTGCCTCTCTGCAGGCTCTCCTGCGGTGCTGGTGCCAATCCCCAGGAGCTGGGAATGCAGTTTTCCCGGGTGCTTGGAAGCTGGCACAGCCCGCAGTGCTGCTCCTCTGGGCCTTTCTGCCCGGAGCCAGCAGGTGACAGCACTGCATCACTGCCACCGAGCTGCAGCTGCCACCGAGGCTCAGCCCTGGCTGATCTTAAATCTCAGCAGAACTTGGGGAAAGGCTCTGGAGATGCTCAAAGCCTCTGGGGCTTCTGGCCTGGCAAGTGCTTCCCTTCTCCCCGAGATCACTCTACCGTTGGTGGCACCACAGCTCAGAGCCAGGGGTGACTCCAGGTGTCCTGCCCGGGTGTCCCTGTCCCTAACTCTGCCCTGGGACAGCCCATTGGCATCGCTGCTGTGCCAGGTGGGGTCAGGGGTGTGCCTCCAGTCTGTGTGTCTCCAGTGCTGGGAGACCCCACTGGGCACTGCTCCAATGTCCCCTGGAACCAAGACTCGTAATCTACCCCAAAATCAGAACTCCCTGCAGCAAAACAAGCCTTGGGGTGTCCATAGCAGAGCTGCAGTTCCCAGGCTCAGCCCCAGTACCTGCCAGACTGGAGGAGCTCCTTATGTAACCTGCTCCAGCCAGGGACAGATGCCTCTGCAGAGCTCCGAGCCAGCTCTGCAGCTCTGCGTGTTCAAAGGAAGGGAGAAGCATTCCCTTTGGAAACAAAAAGGTGTCTTGGAGCTTTTTGTCACCCTCATTCCGCTTCCAGCCATCTCCAGGATCTGCTCATGTTCAGAGACTCTTCCAGTTCCCTGTGACCTTTTTCTTAGAGTGATGGAATGAATTATTATCACTTTTCTTACAGAGAGATGAGAAGTCCATCAGGGAGTGAGTGTTTACTCTAGAGGGATGGCAGGGGATGAGGACACTTAAACCTTTCCAAGGGACTTGTCCCTGCTGTGCTTCCTCTGTGTGGTGACTGCCACAGCTCTTGGCACAGGCAGAGCTGACAGCCTCAGCTCTTGAGCACCTGCAGCTGGAGTTAGGAAACAGGAGGCTCTGGAGAATCCTGCCATGGGTGGCTGACGTGGCCTTTTTTGCCATGGTATGTCTCCAGAAATTGCAGACCTGACAGGAGAAGTGCTTATAGGTTTCCCAGTGTCAGGAAAGACCTGTGGATCATCAGGGCCTGGTCTGGAAGTTCTGGCAGCCCAGGGAATGAAATGAGAGCTCAGCTGCCCACAGCCCCTGAGGTTTGTGAGGGCAGTGTGTGCAGTGCAGCTGCTGTGGGAGCTTTAGGGGATTTGGAATTCCCAGGAATGCAGCATTATCCAGGCAGGGATCTGGGGAGGTCCCATCTGCATTCAGCCCACAGTGTGGTTGTGCTGGGAGCTCCTGTGTGCAGATGAGAGAACTGAGATCTCTCAGAGGAAGCAGAGGGATGAACTCCCCTTGCCACCTGCAGTCAGCATTGACATCCCGCTCAGTCCCTGTGGCAGGCCGAGCCAGGAGAGCTGTGCTTGCTGCTGAGGTCCTGCCAGGGCTGCTCCTCAGAGCTCCCAGGCAGGAGCTGAGGAAGGCAGGAGCTGCCATCTCAGAATAATCAGCACAGCACTCACCCTGAGTGGCCCCAGAACAGTCCCAAGCCCTGCTGAGAGAGCTGCCCTTGCCTCCTGCCACAGGTCAGCCCATCCCTGGTGCGTGCCCACACTCCAGGCCTGCTTCTTCCTGGGATCCCTGGGCACAGCAGGGAAGCTGCTGCCACCCTCCAGCTGCCAGGGATGGCACCAGGGCCTGCTCTGCTCTGCTCTGGCTGGGTTGAGTCCCTGCTTGGCTGCTCACCAACCTCCTGCTCACTTGGTGCTTCCCTCAGCTGCTGGGACAGCCCACCAGGAAGGGCTGGCCTGCAGGTCACCCTCTGTGAAACACCAAACACTCGCCCTCAGAAGAATGAGAGGCATCAGCCTCTCCTCTGGGACTGGCATCAGTCCTGGTGTCCTGAGGTGTCCTGAGGTGTCCTGAGGTGTCCTGAGGTGTCCTGAGGCTCCAGCTCCCTCTGGGTGCACCCTGTCCAAGCTTGCTGTGCACAGGGACCACCCTGGCCCCTCAGGTAATGGGCCAAGCAACATTTCCACAGCCAGCACTCGTCCCCTCTGAAAATAGCCCAAATCTGTGAGGATTATTGCAGGGCAGTGATCCATCTTATTGATTAGCCCGTGGTTAATCACCACCTTAAGCTGACTCCAGTGCTGTGTTAGGAGCGAGCCCTGCCTGGGAACTGCCACCTCATCAAGCGTTAGCTGATGTTCTCAGCAGAACGTGGTTGGGCTTTTTCTTCCCTAGGAAAATAGTTGGTAGCTGTGCCTCCTGCTCCTTGCTCTCCCCGTGGGGACTATTGAGCAGCCTCCTTCCCTGCTTATAAAATCCATCACGTAATCGCTTATCCTGAAGAGTGATCAAAGTTATTTGTCAGTTCGGTTATGAAACTGTCCAATTATAGAGAGAAGGGAAAAAAATCTCCTAAACAAACCACCCCTTATGTAACTCTCTCCTTCTCAGCTGGCAGGAGGCTCTGCAGTTGTGGAGCAGGTTCCAGCAGCAGGCACAGCCTGCAGCCAGGGCTCGGGGTGAGGGCCTGGGGGCTCCAGGCCTGCGGGAGAGGCTCCTCGGGAGCAGCACAGGGTGGAGAGCAGCAAATGCTTCAAGGACAGTCCCCGGGGATGTGTTAACCCAATTTCTGAGCTCCTCACCAGACACTCTGAAGCTTTTCCAGCTGGGAAGGTCACATCCTGCTTTGTAAGTGGGGAGAGACTCAGCCTTTGAGGTGGGCACAGCAGCTGCTCGGAAATGGCACGGCAGCGCGTTTGGGAAAGAAGTTTCTAAAAGAGATAAAACTTTGAAGGACTGTAAAAATCAACTGCCAGTCATCAAAGTTGTCCAAGAGCCCAGGATGTGCTTGTGATGGCATCAAGGGTTTGCTGCTGGTGTCGTGCAGCACTGGAGGGCTGAGCAAACACCCCAGGGTGGGGGCAAGAACACCCAGACAATGCCCAGCAACGCTTCCTGGCAGTTCCTGGGCTGTGCTTGGTGCTCTCCTTGCCCCAGGCTGCCGTGCCTGGCTGGGGTTCCAGGGTTGTGCTGACAGCAGGGTGGATGGGGCACTCTGGGGTAACAGAGGAGGCACCAGCCAGGCTGCTCAGCCCATGCTTGTCCTTTTCCTCCCTGGTTCCAGGCTGACATTAGGTCCAGGGAGTACCTTCGGAAGCTGCCCTGCGCTCCACAGGACGTGCTGGAGCCTGCCAGCCCAGAGAGGTGGGTGTGGGGGCAAAGGGGGATCTGCTGGTGGCATGAGCTGCAGTAATGGCATTAAAGGTACAGGCAGGGTAAGCAGGTGAGCTCAGTGAGGAGCTCAGGACATGTGCTGCCTGCAGAAGGTGATTCCTGCTCCGTGTGGCCACGCTGCCTCACACGTTGTTTCCCACAGCGCCGTGTCCTGAGCTGGGGAAGGGCAGCAGGGATTTGGTCTTTTTTCAGCACTGGTCATAAGCAAAGCCCTAAAGCCCACAGGTGTGACCTGAGGGTGAACAGAAATACCTGCAGGGAGCTGGTTTTGGCCCCCAGGTCGTGGGGAGGGTCAGAGTCCCCCACTCTTACATAAGGTGGGTTAGTGGGTGTCAGTTCAGGAGTAAATCTGTGGCAGGTCCCCTGAGCTGCAGGAGCTCAAGCTCACCAAGTGCCAGTTGTTTGTGCCTGTTGGCTTCTCCTTTTTTTTTAAAACTACTTTCTCATTTTTGTTCCCAGCAGCAAAAAGGAGGCTGAATTGGAGGATTAGTCTGGTGCCAGAAGAAAGTGCAGAGCTGCTCTTCGCTGGGCCCTCTCCTGCACCAAAGCTGAGTGCTGCTGGGTGCAGGAGCCCAGTGCCACCCTGAGGGACAGCTGTGCCAGGCTGTGTCCCACAGGACAGCACCAGCCACTGCTCGGGGGGAAATCCTTGCAGTGAATTTCTCAGGGTTCATTTTCAAGTCCTGTTAAAGTCCTTGTGCAAGCAGAGGCTCACCTGTAAGTTTGCAGCACCTGGCTGGAGTCCTTGGGCTGCTGCAGGGGGTGATTTAGAGATGCTGAGGTGTTCCCACTGCAGAGCCAGCCTGTGTCTCCCACCACACCTCTGGAACTGAGCCCCTGTCCCTGCAGCCTGGGCTCTCCCATTCTCTGCACATTCCTGGGGAGCAGCAGCCCTGTTCCAGCTCCAGCAGCCCTGTTCCAGCTCCAGCAGCCCTGTTCCAGCTCCAGCAGCCCTGTTCCAGCTCCAGCAGCCCTGTTCCAGCTCCAGCAGCCCTGTTCCAGCTCCAGCAGCCCTGCTGCCCAGCTCTTCCCGAAGGAAGGATCTCGGGGGAAAGGATAGCAGAAACCGTCTCCCTCCGGGAGGATGGGGAGGTCATTCCTGGCACACAGAGCACTCCAGGTGCCCAGATCCCAGGCTGGAGTTCTGGCCCAGCCCCAGCTCAGCCTGAGGAGCAGAGCCCAGAGCTTCTGTGGCCAAATCATCCTCGATCCTCATCACCAAAGCTTCTCCCAAGGTGTGGGATCCTGGCTGTTCCTGAAGAGCAGCAGGAGCAGAAGGTGCTCTGGGAGATCTTGGTGTGGCTGTGTAAGATTCCAGCCTGAAGAAGAAGAAGGATGATTTCCTGGGGGTGGGGAGGGGTGCTCAGGTCAAGCTCCTGTGGGCTTTTTTAACCTCAATTTTGCATAAATTCATTGTACAACTTCTGTTCTTTTCTCTGTCCAGCCTGTTGTGCCTGTGCTGTGTTGGAGTCTGAGCTGTCCCTCCTGAAACAGGGTGGGAAAAGGGAGGAAGTGACAAACGCTGCTGCCCTGGGCCCAGCTGGGCAGATCTGGGGCTGGTCCTGTGCTGGAGAGGGGCACAGGCACTGACAGGGCACTTCCCTAAGAAGCCTTTGCTGACAGGTGTTGAAAGGCAAAGCGGGAGCTGCCAGGCCCCGTGCAGGAGCCGCCTCTCCAGGGAGCCTCGGAGCTGTTTCACACCAGGCTCTGTCCGTGGGTGGACAGAGACTGCCAAGGGAAATCCACAGTGGAAGCTGCTCCTTGGTCCTGGGGCTGTGGGGCCAGGGGGAGCGTTGGGCTCGTGCCTGGGCTGTGCCACAGACAGGGGTGGGTGTCTGGGTTCTATCTCAGGTTTCATGTCTGGGCTTTCATCCCTGATCTCTTGGCGATTTTTTTTGTACTTCTGGTTGGTATTTGACAATGAGAGATGTGGGGTGGGCACAGGGCAGGCTCTGCAGCCAGAGCTGTGATTTGGGTAGGAAGCTGGAGCCCAGCTCTGACAGGGAGTGAGGCTGTGGCTGTTGAGGGTCTGTCACTGGGTGTTCCTGCTGGCATCTGGGTGTTCTGATCCATGGAGTGTGCCCAGCCTGGGGGGGATCCAGGGCTGTCCTCGGCTGGCCTGAGCTCCCCCAGCTGCCTCTGCCGTGGGGTGATGGAAAATCAGGTAAAAAACCAAAACAACAGCACAAAAAATAGCTCTGCATCACTGCCCCAGCTTCCCTCTGCGTGAGGCTCTGAACTCTCCTTCCCAGTCCAGGTAAACTCGGATGACTCTGGATGAAGTCACCTGAGGAGCTTGAGGAGGAGGAGGAGGATGGTGCTGCAGTGTCTGTGCAGCCCTGCTGGAGCTGGGGCTCTGTGCTCCTGCCTTTGGGCTTTGCCTGTGCCGAGGGATGCTCCCAAACGAGGGTGCTTAAAGGAAGGGACTAATCTCTGTGTTTGGTGTCTGCTTGTGGCTTTTGGACACAATAAGGGATTAACTTGGTCTTTATCTAATTGGTTTATAACCCTGGGAAGGGAAAATCGCTTTGTAGTGCTTGAAACCTCTTAGCAGAAACTCAGAGACTGGAGCTTGAGTGTCCTTTGAAATAAACTCATACATGGCTTGTGTTTTTTAACTCTCTGTTTGCTTTTTGGGTGTAAAGTTGTTGGGAATCAGAGGAAGACAGTTCTTGCCAACTGGTTGTAAATCCTCCTGTTATCACCGGGGGGTTTTGTGGTCACAGTTTCCATCTGGGATTGGTTGGGAGTCTGGAGGTGTCTCAGGGCTTGGTCACCCCCAGTGCTGCTGGGGAATGAGCAGGGATGGGGCTGCCCAGTGACAGCTCCTGGGTGACAAACTGGGGCAGAATTGGTTTGGGGTTGGGTTTCCTGACTCCCAGGCACTGAATGGTTCTGCTGCAGACTCTGGATCTGCTCCCTGTGTTTTATTTGGACACCTGGAGATCAGGAGAGGATCCCTGCACCCACCTTGTTGGTCTGGGGTCCCGGGAGAAGGGAGAGGAGATGCTTTAGGACGCAAATCTGTTTGTTCTGGGAGTTCTGAGGAAGCCTGGGTGGGATGAGTTCCATCACAGGTGTCTGAAGCTGGATGGGATGAGTTCCCACCTCCGTGTCTGCAGCTCGTGGCAGTGTAGGTGCTGCCTGTGCAGCTCAAGCTCCAGTGACTCAGGGTTTGTATTTCAGGACGAGGATGGGGGAAGTGTTTTATTGGGATTCCCCCCACCCTGCCCCCAGTTCTCATTCCTCTTCCCTTTGGTTTGGTTGGGTGTGTTTAGGAGGGGCTGTTTCCCTCCTGAATTCCCAAGCCAGGTCCAGCTGCAGGTCTGAGCCCTGGGCTGGGGGCTCCCACTGTGTGTGGAGCTGGGCCCAGGCAGCTGAGCCCCCATTCCCGGGGTATTGGGCGTTGTGGGGCTGGCTGGGGCAGCTGTGGCCCTTGGATCTCGGAGCATTCCCCAGCTCTGGCTCTAAATGGGCATTTTGGGCATCTAATGGACATAATGGGCATTTTTAGTGTTGGTCCCTCCTGTGGCAGCTGAGGCCTCTTGGCTGTGGTGGCTCCTGGACAGAGCCCGGGCGTGCAGAGGGAGCTGAGGAGCACCATGGCTCCCTTGCAGCCCTTTTTTGTTCTTTTTTTTTGTCCTTTTTATTTTATTTTCCCTTCCCTTTTGTCCTATAAATAGTTCTCCACCCCACCTGCTCTTCCCGTTCTTGGTGGTGGTTGATCCTCTCTGATCCTCTCACCAGAGCCCCGCCAGCTCCCCCCGACTTTATTTTAAGGCCCCCATTAATTAAAAGCAAATGAGTGGAATTTCTCTCGACAAGCAAATTAATAGCAAATGAGATGATAATGAGCTGTGTCATTAGGGCGATGGAGCAGCTTGTGCAGGGCTCAGCCCAAATCAAAGCAGCAAATCCGTGGAGCAGCAGATCTCTCCTGTTGGGGGGCTGGGTCCCCCCGAGGAGGGGGACGTGGAAGGTGCTCCCTTCCCCTCCTGGGTGGAATTTTGGTAGCCAAGGGGCGATCGCTGCCGAGCAGAGCAGAGGTGCCGGGGGTGGCTGGGCATGAGCTGGGCTCCTCCGTGGGGACACGCTGGGGCTGCCTCGTGCCCATCCTGGCAGCCCGAGCAGCTTCAAAAACACAAACCGAGGCTGTGAAAGCAGCCCGTGATTAATTCCTGGGTTGGTTCCCACCTCGGGGGCTCGATGCAGGATGTTTCCTTAGGAACACGCTTTTTCCTGCTTTTCTTGGCCGGGCTGCTTGGCTCGCTGTGCCGCTGCCTGCAGAGCCCAGCTGGTCACTCCGGGAGCTGCGGGGTTTGGTGGCGGTGCCGGAGCGCTCGGGAGAGCCCCGAGCCGGGTCGTGGGAGGCTCTGCCGGCGGCTGCCGTGTTGTGACTGGAGCCGGGCTCTGGCGAGGAACAGCCCGGGAGGAGGAGGAGGAGGAGATCGGCAGGGCCAGGGCTGCAGGGAGAGCCTGCGGGAAGGAGAGGTGGTGCCCGGAGCCAGCTCTGCCCTTGTGCCGTCCCGGGAGGGACAAACGTCCCCCTTTTTCCCGAGGAGCAGCGGTGCCTGCTGGTAAAATATCCAGCGATTCTTGGGAGAGCCTTTGGAGTCTGTGAGAAATCTGGTGCCTTCGTAACTTGCTGCAGGGATGGTGGGCAGCACCGTCATTAAAGCGCTCTGATTAACACACAAACCTTGTTTGTAATGAGTGGGATTGGGAGGGTGTGGAAATCCAGCTGGCGTGTAATGAGGTTACTCCAGCAAATTACTCGGATATCAATTACTCTGCTAGGTAAATGTCACCTGCCTTCTCTTTGTTTGCGGTAAACTGGGATCCAATTAATGTGATGCGCTTCGTGCTCGTGCCTGAGCTGCTGCGGCCCCGAGGCTCTGCCCCAGCCGTGGGGCACCAGCGGGGCCAGAGCCACCCCGGCCCTTTGGGGACAGCATCCCAGTCCCCCTCCACAGCCTGAAGCCCTCCGGCCAGGTCTGTGCGGTCCCCGCGGCCGCCCGGAGCCCCCTCATGCCTCCGAGTGCGGGCGGATAAATTCCATTTTGCTGGAAATGGGCTCCTTTCCCCCGCCGCTGCTCCCCATCCTCCGGGCCGGGATCTGCCGGAGTGCGCCGGGAGCCAGGGGAGGGAGCTGCAGCAGGAGAGTGCCCGGGACCCTGCCCCTGATCCAGCCCTTGGGAAGAGCCCTGGATGCTTCCACAGGGCTCATGAATATTAATGCACCAACATTTGGGGGCCTGGGGAGGGAGCAGAAGGGAGCCGAAAGCGTTGCCAATCGTGGAGAGCAGCCCATCCCAAATCCACGGTGAAAATGGGCACGGGGCGGCTTTGGGGGGCTGGAGAGGAAAGGCTGCTGTGAGCAGGGGCTGGGCACCATCACTGGGGACACCCGGGGTCCTGCTCCGCTTTCCAGAAGGAATAAATCAGCCCCGCGGTGTCCCTGTGGGGTTTTCTACCCCCATCAGGTGTTGGGGGGCAGATCCCACGTGTGGGATGCGGTCGTTCCTCAGCTTCCAAAGGAGCAGCCCGCGGGAGCCCTGAGTCCCTGCTCATCCCTCCGGCCAGGAGGGGATTTGGAGGCTGCTCCAGACCTCTCCATCGCTCCTTCCCTCGCTGCCGGCCGGCCCGGGGGTGGCCGCAGGTTTGGGGCTGCCCCGGAGGCTCGGCAGGATGAGCGAGGTTCCAAAGTGCCGCAGGCGATCGCTGACCCAGTTCCCAGCAGCGCTCTGGGGTTTGGCGGCTGTTGCTGACAGGGAGGGAAGTGGGGGCCTGGGGACCCCAAGATGTGCTGCCCCCGGTCCTGGGCAGCGCTGGGGACCCTGGGGGTGCCTGGGCAGCACAGGGTGGGCTCTGACCCCACTCCTCCCCGTGTGCCCCCTCCTGTGCCCGCTCTGCTCCACAAATGCTAATTAATCAGCATAATTAGTTTAATGCTGCATCTATTTTTAATCAGTTTTGGAAGACAGAGTTTTTCCTCCGCTCCGTGCCCGCCCGCGGGCTGTCCCGGGCGGAGCGGGGCTCGCTCGGGGATGCTCCGGTGGGAGGTGGGTTGTTATTCCCCCCGGGAGAGGGTCAGGACCCCTCATGGGATCCCCAGCCAGAGGAGGATCCGCCCAGAGCTCCTTGAGGAGTCTGAGATCCCAGCCCCTCCATAATCCATCGGGATGAACAGGAGGGATGGAGGAAGCAGCTGCCGAGGTGACGTTTGACAGCAGCTGGGAAAATCGCAGGAGGAGGAGCCCGGGGAAAGGCTGTGAAAAGATTCTGGGAAGGCAAAAAGGGGGGGCAGGCCCGTGTTCCCGGCAGCTGCAGCCCCCCGTGGGGAGGGATGGGGTCTCCCTGCTGCCGGGAGCTGCCGGGACTCAGCCCTGGCTGGGGAAGCAGCACTTGCAGAGGCTCTGGAAAGCATCGTTTGCTCTGGAATTGCCGGTTCCGTGTGGCCCCGGCCCGTCGTGGTTGGGCTCTGCGGAGGGAGGGAGGGTTCGAGGAAGCCCCTCCCCAGCCGTGCGGGCCAGGATGGCCGGGCAGTGCCTCGGGGTGTAGGAACCGGTGCTCTGCCAGCAAAAGCTCCTGAGTGGCATTTGAGGGACGCTGTCACAGCCAGTGACTCACGCCTGTGACCGGAACGCTCTGTCGGCCTTGACTCGGTGCCCGGGGTGGTGTCCAGCTGCCCGCGGTGCCCCGGCCGGTCCCTGCGCTCCGGCCCTGGCAGGGCTCGGCCGCAGCTCCGGGGCCCTCAGGGATCCAGCGATCCTTCTCCTCCCCGAGCCCTGGCCGGATCCGGTCCCCTGCTCTCCTCCCACTCCCTGGGGACCCCCGGGACCCTCCCCGTGTGCCCAGCGCCCGCTGAGCCCCTCGGGCCCTGCTCGGGGAGGTCACGTCGGAGCCCCCAGGGATGTCATCCATCCTTCGGGATGCTGCTGCTCCCAGCCCTGGCTGGGCTCCCGGGGAGGAGGGGGTGTCCAGACCCGCCCGTCCGCTCGGCAGTCAATGTAGGGCGATTTCTGCAGCCCCGTGGCCGAACCCGCTGTGCTTTCCCCGGCACAGCCCTGCCCAGGCGGGGAGCTGAGCGCCCCTCACCGCTCGGGGGGCTCTTCCCACCGCTCCCTGGCTCATGCATATTTAATCCGGCTCTCCTGGAGCCATGTGCTCCCGCAGCCGGCGCGGGCCTGGCGCACGGCATGACACATCCACTGCTAATTAATCCAACGACGGCATTTATTAGTGCCTCGCACGCCTCGGGCTCTGCGTGCTGATGATGCTCTGGGACGCTGCTGGTCCCAGTGCCGCAGGCAGCTCCGCTCACAGGCGGCCCCGAGCGCTCCCGTGCGGGCAGGGATGTGGGAAAGGCCTTTTCAGGACACGCTGTCTCCGCTTTCCGGGCGCGTTCCGCTGTGAAACACAGCATATTTCATTGTTCCTCTCCCCATCACCTCCTGTCACCCCTCGCAGCCCCGGAGGAGCTGTCCCGAGCGGTGGGAGCAGAGGAGGCACCAGGATGCCGAGTGCTCGGCGAGGCCTTTCCCTGCCATGTGAGTCTCCAGAGGGGCCGGATCAGAGCTGTAAATCCCAGCTGTGTCCTGCCCTTAAGGACTCTCCCTCGCCCCCGTCGGTATTTCTGAGCCATCTCCCGCGTCCTGGGGCCTGTCCTCACGCAGCCCAAGATCTCCATCTGCTCTGCTGTTCTAAAAGCTCCTGGATTTAGCGCGCCGGGGCGGGAAGGCGCTCCCTGATCCCGGCGCTCTCGGGGCTGGTGCCACCGAGCAGCAGCTCCTGGTACAGCGGGATGTGTCGGGACGGTGCGGGATTGATGGGCCGGGCTGCTCCTCACCCCTCCCGGGATCCTCCTCCTCCTGCAGGAGCTGGGACACGCGGGTCGTGCCGAGCTGGGACAGGGACAGGAACAGGAACAGGGACAGGAACAGGGATGGCCCCGGCTGGGGCTGCTCTGCCTCTCTTCTGGCGGCCTGGGCTGGCCGCACCCATCAACACCCACAGGTTTTGGGGAGTAAGAGGAGTTCGAGGGTCCCGCTGAGTGCAGGAGCTCCTGCAGCTCCCTCAGCCACCGCATCCCACCCGCAGCCTCCCCCGCCGTGCCACGGCTTTGAGGTGGGGATAGCCCCCCTTCCCCCGCAGCAGCGCTTCCAGACACCCCAGAAAAAAACAAACCCGTCTGCTCGTGTCATTTCGTTATTGCGGCTGGGATTGTGGAGCAGCGCAAGCCTCTGCCTGGGGCATCGATCGTTCGCTCTCCCGCAGCCGCGGGTGGGCACCGGGACCTCGCCTTGGCACGGGGGGGGCCGAGGGTGTTGTGGCAGCGCCCCAGGGCCGGGGCCCTGCTCGGGGCTGGGGGCTGAGAGCGAGGCAGGAGCCGTTCCCTGGGTATAAATAGCATCCCCTGGCGAGGATGTGGGTTGTTCCCGGGGACACGGAGCCCAGCAGCCTGTCCTTGGAGCAGCTGCGTTTTGGGGGCGGGGGGGGACGGCGTCTGCGTCCCCAACGAGGGCTGAGCTGCTCCGAGGGCTGGGGGTGCCCGGGCAGGGGCGTGCGGGGAGGCTGCCAGGGCTGCTGCCTCTGTGAGCCTGGGGAGACGCTGCTCTCAATCCCTTCTGCGCTCGGGGGGAATCTGGAGAAGGGGGGAAGGGGCAACTCGTGGCTGCACCGCTCTCCTCAGCACCCCCTCAGCGCCCGCTGTGCCCCTGGGCCCGTGTCGCTGCCCACCCTGGCTTGTCCCCTGGGCCATGGCAGTCCCCCGCCTCCCCTCCGGCTCTGGGTGATGGGTGGGTGGCACATCACACCCAACTGTCCCCGTAGGACCCGGGGAACTGCCCCGAAACACTTCTGATGTCTCACCTTTCCCCTTTGTCTCACCCGCGCTCTTGCCCCCAGCAGATTCCTGGTGCCCACTGTCCCCTCCCAGGGTGCCCGGCACTTGTCACTCTGCTCCGGTCGGTGGCTTTTGGTGTGAGAAGCACGCCTGGCTCCCCGCCCTGCAGCCTGGCTCGAAGCATCTCCCTTCCCTCGCGTTCCCCTGGTTATGGCTGAGGCATCCTGGAAAGCGGGACCCCGTGGAGCAGCCGCAGGAGCAAACGCTCCCCTCCGGAGGAGGAGAGGCTTTATGGGGGTGCAGGAAGGGACCCCGGGGTGGCTGCTGGCAGCTGCAGGTGTGGGAGGTGGCCGGTGACCCGTCAGGGACACCTTCAGCAGAGGCTGCAGTGGCAGGAGCAGCTCCTGGGAAGACGCAACACAAGCGGCTGCAGGACCCTCACTGGCCCTCGCTGTGGCCATTGCTGGGACCCTCCCTGTGGCCATCCCCGGCCCCCGGGAGCTGAGACTCTGCTGAGCTCCCCCGGGGACACTGTCACTGTCACCGTGTCCTTGCGCTGACCGGGGGAGCAAGGAGGTGCTGCTGTCACCGTGTCCTGCCCGAGGCAGCCGCGCTGGGCTGGCCCTGCCTGTGGCACAGCGGCCACACCGCCCTGCGAGGCACAGGCCGATTCCCCTGGGAGCGCTGCCTTCCAGGAACTGCCTCTGGAGCCCAGCCCGGCTCCCCGGGGGCCGCGGGGAGGGAGCGGAGGCTCCGGGGCCGGGGGTGCCGTGGTGCCCGCACCGGGAGCCTCTCCTGCCGCCGGCCCCTGCAGGAGCCTGGCGGGACCCAGAGGGAGCTTCCAGCCGGGGGCTGGAGGGAAAAATACATCACTTTGTGTGGTGTGTTACATAAAGCAGGGACAGCCGCGGTTTAAGGGTACAGGAGAAGGAGACAGCCTGGCAGAGAGGCTCAGGGAGTGCCTGAGCCAGCTCCAAGAGGATCTGGGCAGAAATTTCTGCTTCATGCAGGCGTAAAAACCTTCCTGTGGAAAAAGACAAGCTGCTGAGCACTGGCTGCTCAGGGAACAGACACATGTGAGAGAAGCCGGTGTCTTTCTTCACGCTTTATTGTGTAAAAATAAAGTCAACAATTCATGTAATCCCAGCAATAAAATGGAAAAAGCATGAGAATCCGTAGAAACAGTGCATTGTCAGAACTGCCGATGCGGGCCGGATGCGCGGGGTGTCAGAACCCCTTCAAATCCCAAAGGAGACAGAGCCGGGAGTAGGAAAAACGTACAGCTTTGGTTAGCAAAATAATGACAACTCAAGATACATTAATTCTCTCCCCTACTGTACACTATGTACACTGTGTTGACATCACACCCTTTCGTGGTTTTTTTGGCAAATCCAACGCACCTGGGGCTGGAGGTTAAACCTGTGCCATGGTCTCGTTGTTGTTCTCAGCAGGTTGTGCCTGTGCCCGCCGATGTGAACAGGGGCTCGGGAGGAACTGAAATTAACTCTCGATGGTTCGGGGATTTTTTTTCTTGCACCGAGAGCACGGCTGAGGATGCGCTGCCCTGAGCCGTGCGCGGGTCTCGCTCTGGGGGTGCTGCTGCCGGTGCCGGCTCCGCGGAGCAGCCGAGGCGGGGCCGGCTCCGTGTCCCGGCCGGGAGGGACCCCTCGCTCCGCCCGTCTCTTTGCCGCATCTTTGGAGTTGGTCGTGAGGCTCTGGAGCCCCGGGTGAATTCTCTGCCTCATCCTCCACTGCCGCCCAGGGCTGCCCTAGGGGGGCAGGAGGGGGGCTGGGGAGTGATTTCTGCAATCTGTAGTACAAACCAGGAGTTTAGAAAAGGAAACCATACAAAATGCATCTGTTATCTCAAAATACGCTTCTTTATCTCTTTTTATCCTGCAGAATCTCAAAGCACGTTTGTTTGTTGTTTTTTCTCAGGGAGCGCTGATAATTCCATATATATATATATATATATTTTTATCTTCATAAAAATACCCTTTTTTTTTATTGGTTATAAACTTCCCTTTACAGTAAGAGAAACAAGAGAGTGTATTATCAAAAGCAGAAAGGCTTCAGACCTGTCAGTGGGAGCTGGACTGGAGGGGACGGTAAAGGCTATTTGTCACCAGCTACGGCGCTAGGAGGCCTCGGGGGGCTGCAGGCGGCGGGGCCGGGGGTACCTGAGTGCGGCAGGTCGGGGAGCGGGGCCGGGGGCGCTCCCGCCGGGGGTCCCGCCCCGGTGCCCGCCGCAGCCCGGGGCTATGGCTGTGGTGCTGGGGAGCGGCTCCGGCCGGCCGGGGGCGCGGGGCTCGCCCGGGGAGGGGGCGGCTTCTCCCCGGGGCTGGGAGCGGAGGGCTCGCCCCTCCTCGGGGTCCCAGCTGCTGTCGCAACCCCGGGGTTGGACGTCGCGACTTTCACCCGGCTCTGGGGGCATCACCCTCCCCGGGTGGGGGGGGTCGGGCTGGACAAAGAGGAGCCCCGAGGGGGGCTCCGGTCCGGGCCCCGCTGCCTTTTCAGGCGCCGGTGCCCGAGGAAAGCGGCGGCGAAGCGGGGGCCGGGCCGGGGGGCGGCGGGGGGGCGCAGCCGCGCCAGGCCAAGGCACGCAGGCGTTGAAGGACGTTGGCAAGACAGAAACCGGAGGGTCGTGGGGCTCCGGGGGCGGGCGCCCCGCTGCCGGGGCATCCCTGCTCCCGGGACAAGTCGGGTGGCTTCGTTCTCGGTTGTTTTTGCGCAAAAGAAGGAGGAGAAATAAATAAATAAATAAATAAATAAAAGAACCCGCTGAGGAGGTTTCTCTCGCTTGTCCGTGGCCCTAGTTGAGCTGGCGACAGGCCTCGAAAGTCCACTTGGTGGCCCCGCCGTAGATGTCGATGTTGGCCTCGGCCCAGGCGATGACGTTGCCCGCGAGTGCCTTGGAGCTGCAGGTGGCCAGGCCATAAACCTCCCCCGGGCTCAGCTTGCGGTCCCACACGTTGAAGTGGGCCAGCTCCCCCACGAAGGCCTGCGTGGCATCGAAGCCTCCGCCCAGCGTGTCCTGCGGAGGAGCCGCCGTCAGCGGGAGAGGCTCCGGCCGCGCCGCCGGGGGCACCGAGCCAGCGGGGACCCCCGGCCCTTACCTGCTCCTGGCCCAGGACCAGCACGCCCTGGGGCTTGATGGGGTGGTAGGGGGCCAGGTTCTCGCCGTTGCCCGTCTGGGTGCCGTCCTGGTAGGCTTCCCACACTCCGTCCCGCGTGGTCCAGGTGACACAGATGTGGTGCCACTTGCCGTCGTTGATGGCGAAGGGCAGCTTGGCCACCTGCGGGCAGGGGGTCAGGGGGGTGCACGCCGGGGTCCCCCCGCGCTGCCCCCCAGCCCAGCGCCCTCCCCACGCCCCGGGGCCGTACCTTGTCATTGATGAGGATCTCCATGGGGTTGTTGCCCCACTCGATGAGCACCAGCTCGTTGGCCTGCCCGGGCACAGCGTAGGAGAAGGGGGTGCCCATGCCGGGAGAGGCGCTGGATTTGATCCACATGCAGATACTGAAGGCGTACATCTCGGGCAGGCTCTTCTTCACCTTGGCGTACATGTAGTTGGTGCGCAGGGGGAAGGTGAGCTGGAACCTGTCCGGGGGCCGGTTGTCCTTCTGGCCTGTGGGAGAGCAGGGCCGGTGGGCTCCTGCCGGGCCCCCTTTCTGCCCCTTTGGGGGTTCCCCCCCTCCCCACCCCGTTATGTAACGGGCCTTGAGATGGCAGCGAGGAGCAAATCCCTCCGGCGCCGCGCGGCTCCCTAATCCCCGGGGCGGGCAGCGCCCGGAGCATCCCCGGCTGCGGAGCCCGCGGGCACCGGCTGCCTCGGGAACCACCGAGCGAGGCTTTGGGCTCGGAGGGACCTTAACGATCAGGCAGCTCCAACCCCTGCCACGGGGGAAGCCAAGCTGGGGGACAGGGATCGCTCCCGGGGTGGGCAACGGGACGGGCTCGGCAGATCCGCCCGCGGGAGCGGCCCCGCATCGTCCGGCAGCGCCCGGTCCCCAGCGGCGGGGGAGCTCCGGGAGCCGGCCCGGGGGTCCCGCGGGCGGGGGTGGCCAGCGCCCGGTACCTTTCTCCAGGTCGCTGATGCGCTGGTGCAGAGAGGTGAGGGTGCTCTCGATCTTGCCGCGCTCCTCGGACTCGTTGCGGGGGCTGAGCTTGCCCTCCTCCAGGCTGTTCACCCGCGACAGCACCTGCTTCTCCAGGTCATCGATCTTGTTCTGCAGGATGTCCTTCAGGTTGTTGGTCTGGCTGGAGGAGTTCATCCTGCTGAACTGCTGCAAGGGGCGAGCAGAGGAGCGGGCTGTTACCACCGGGCAGCGGCTCTCCCGGTGCCCGGCTCCGCGGCTCTCCCGGTGCCCGGCTCCGCGGCTCTCCCGGTGCCCGGCTCCGCGGCTCTCCCGGTGCCCGGCTCCGCGGCTCTGCCGGCGTCCGACGCTCGGCTGCCCGGCTCCCCTGACGCCCAGCTCCCGGTGCCCGGCTCCGCGCTCCCGGTGCTGGGATGCGCGGCTGTCCCGGCTCCCCGTGTCTCCCGGTGCCCGGCTGTGCGGCTCCCGGGCTCTTCTCGCGTACCTCCAGGTTCTCCAACCGGGTTTTCAGGGACTGCAGCGTCTGCCCCAGCTGGCTGAGGGTCTCGGCGGCTGCCGGCCGCGACAGGTCGCCCATGGTGTTCTTGGAGAAGCCCTTTCTGCCCTTTCCCTCTCCGGGCGGCTCCAGCACGCTCTGGCTCTCGCAGCGGCCCAGCTTGGCCGTGAGCTCGCGGATCGTCTCCTTCTGGTTCATGATGGTCTCCTTCTGCTGCAGCACCGTCTCCCGCAGCTGCAGCACCGTGCCCTTCAGCTCCTCGGCCGAGCCGGTGCCCAGCGCCGAGGCGGCGCACACGTCCCCGTCCAGCGGCACCGAGGTGCACACGAAGCGCGTCTGCCCCAGCCCTTGGCCGAGCGCCGGCCCCAGCAGCAGCAGCAGCGGCGGCAGCAGCGGCAGGAGGGGGCGGGTGCCGGGCGGCCCCGCGGCCATGGCTCCGCTCGGCTCCGCTCGCCCCGGGCCGGCTCCGGCTCCGCTGCGGCGCCGCCGCTTTTATCGCGGCCGGGCGGGGCCGGCGGGGCGGCACGGAGCGCGGAATCCCGGCCCGCCGAGGGGGGGCCCGCGTGGGAGCGCGGCGTGAGCGAGTGACGGAGCGAGAGGTGGTGATTGTGGGAGCGTGAGAGCGCGTCCGTGTGTCCGTGTGTGTCCGTGTGTCTGTGTGTCCGTGTGTCCGTGTGTGTCCGTGTGTCTGTGTGTCCGTGTGTCCGTGTGTGTCCGTGTGTGTCCGTGTGTCTGTGTGTCCGTGTGTCCGTGTGTCCGTGTGTGTCCGTGTGTCCGTGTGTGTCCGTGTGTCTGTGTGTCCGTGTGTCCGTGTGTGTCCGTGTGTCCGTGTGTGTCCGTGTGTGTCCGTGTGTGTCCGTGTGTCCGTGTGTCCGTGTGTCCGTGTGTGTCCGTGTGTCTGTGTGTCCGTGTGTCCGTGTGTGTCCGTGTGTCCGTGTGTGTCCGTGTGTGTCCGTGTGTGTCCGTGTGTCCGTGTGTGTCCGTGTGTGTCCGTGTGTGTGTCCGTGTGTCCGTGTGTCCGTGTGTCCGTGTGTCCATGTGTGTGTCCGTGTGTCCGTGTGTCTGTTTGTCCGTGTGTGTCCGTGTGTGTCCGTGTGTGTGTCCGTGTGTGTCCGTGTGTCCGTGTGTCCGTGTGTCCGTGTGTGTCCGTGTGTCTGTGTGTCCGTGTGTCCGTGTGTCCGTGTGTCCGTGTGTGTCCGTGTGTCTGTGTGTCCGTGTGTCCGTGTGTGTCCGTGTGTCCGTGTGTGTCCGTGTGTGTCCGTGTGTCTGTGTGTCCGTGTGTGTCCGTGTGTGTCCGTGTGTGTCCGTGTGTCCGTGTGTGTCCGTGTGTCCGTGTGTGTCCGTGTGTGTCCGTGTGTCCGTGTGTGTCCGTGTGTCTGTGTGTCCGTGTGTGTCCGTGTGTCCGTGGGCAGAGGAGACTGTGCAGGGAGGAACTGCGGGGATGTGCGGGGGATGAGTGTGTGGCGTGTGCGTGTGTGCACAGATGTGTATGTACAGGTGTGTGCACAGATGTGTGCACAGATGTGTATGTACAGGTGTGTGCACAGATGTGTATGTACAGGTGTGTGCAGATGTGCAGAGTGTGCATGTACAGATGTGTGCGGGGTGCGCGGGGTTGTCGGTGCCGGTGCCGGGCCGCGGGTGCCCCCGGTGCCGGTGCCGGGGTCCCGGGCTGTGTCCGCCGGTTCCCGGGTGCGGGGCAGGAGCAGCCCGTGGGTCGGGGCCGCCCGGAGCAGGGGAAGCCGCAGCGGGAGCCCCGGGATCCGGGGACAGGAGGAGCTGTGGGGCTGCCGGGCCCGGGGGGAGCCCCAGACCGGCCCCAGTCCTGCTCCCAGCGGTGCCGGGGCCCAGCCCCGCTCCGGGTGCAGGGGAGCAGTTGCTGCTTTGCTTCTTTAATGATCAGCGAAAGAACCCTGCAGGTAACGTCTGGCTCTGTCCTTGGTGGGAAGAACTCGCGGCTGTTGGAGCTGTCACTTCTCTCATCTTCAGCACTTCAGGCAACGCCGATTTTCCTGCAGCCCCGGAGCAGCAACCCAGAAGCCCTGCCCTTGTGCCCTTGGCCAGCACACCTGAGCACAAACGGACCTGTCCCAGCTCCCTGGGCCTCTCCTGCCTGGTGATTTTATCCTTGTCCCCTCCCTGGGGCAGGGTGTTGTGGCAGGAGGCTCCGGAGCTGCAGAGCAGCAGCCTGGCAGGGTAACGGGGGAGTGTGGCCCCTCAGCCCAGCTCGGCACTGCAGCAGCACATATGGCTGGGGTATTTGCATAATGCCAAGTTATCCTGTGAAATATGAAGCAATTAATTTTGATTAGGGAAGTGGGTCAGTAAAATACAAAAGCTTTCAGTTCATGGATCTGCAAAAGATAAAACACAACTGTCCCGTGGTCCTTTCCCCTTTGATCTGCCTGGAGCAGGCCCGAGGAGCCCTGGCTGGGGCTGGAGCTCCCTGAGCTGCTCTCAGCGGTTCCTGTGACTGGTTTGATGCCTTTCCTGGAGCAGGTTTTTACCCAGCCCGGGAGGTTTGTGACACACTGCCGTGGCACGGGGTGTTTCCTCCTCAAAGGCAGCTCAGCTGCCTCTCTCTGCTCTGGTGCAGTTAAAGCAGCATTTCATGGCCAGACCCAGGGGCTGGGGGTGTCAGCAGGAGGAGGAGGGCAGGCTCTGATGTTCTGCTGCCCATTTATGCCAGCCCTGGGAACCCAGGGCAGTGCTGGCAAAAGCGGCAGAGGGGTCAGGAGCTGTGCCAGGGTGCTCAGCACCTCTGGGGCACCTTCAGAGGCATCCTGTAGTGCTTTCACCACCGTCCACCCAACCTGTCCTGGTGCTCGTGGGGGCTGAAGAGACCTGGGTGTCCTTTGGAGCCTTCCTGAGGCTCCTGGGTCTCACTGCCTGGGCAGCTCAGAGCCACCTGTGGTGCTGCCCACACCTCTGGCACTGCTCCCCTCTGGGGTGCTGTGCTTTGCTGCAGGAAATTTTGGGGGAAAATCTGCATTTCCAGCAGGCTCTTCCTTCTGGCTTTATCTCCCTGGTTCCTGTCCCTGCTGTTGGCTCTCAGTGCTGAGCAGGGTTCCAGTGCAGCAGGAACAGGGCACGAGGGGGTTGAGGAGGGGACAGCCCCCCTGGCTTTACTGGGCAGAGCAGTCTCCTCTCTGTGCTGCTTGGCTTTGGGGCTTTTTGGCAAGAGGAAAAGCTGACAAGACTGCAGGTCTAATCCTTCTGCCACAGGCAGGAACACAACCCAAAAATAATGTTCCTGCAGGCGATAGAACGCCACCAGTGTAAGTCAGTGTGAGAGGCAGCAGAGTCGGGTCCCTCTCCTGCTCACATCTGCACGGTATTGACAGAGCTGAGCGTGTCACTGAACCAATTTCCCTCACAATCTTTTGTCATCCACAGCACATTATGCGGAGATGAGACCAAGGTGACAAATGCAATAAAATAAGCACTCGGATACTATGGTGATGGAGACCAGGAAACGCCTGGATGGGAAAAAACAACAAAGCTGTGCTACAAGAGATAAGCAAAATAACCCCCGTGGCTCCTAACGCAAAGAAAGAACCGGAAAACATTGATGGAGATTTCAGCTTTCCCAGAATCACTGAATCATGCACTAGGATCTGTTATTGCTTCTGTAGATTTAGGAGCTGTGTGGCTGGAATGGAGTAATGGAGCCCCTGTTTTTAACTCTTCCCTCGCCTCTTCCCCAGCGCTCGGTAGCAGCTGATTTATGGCTCTGTAGCTGGAAAGAGCTGAGCGCAGCTCTCGAGGACCCTCGCAGATGATTTAGCCTTGAGCAGGAGCCAGCAGGCACATTTGTGTTGGTGATGGAGGAGGATGGTTTTGGACAGCCCAGGGTGCTCCTGGCACTGTGGCCTCTGCCCGTGCAGGGGTGAGGGGTGGCAGGCTCCCGTCGGCTCCACGCTAACCTCAGTGCGGGAGCAGCAGAGTCACCAATGCAGAGAGGACGGTTTTTTAAAGTGGACAAACCTCTCTAATCCCAGGAGCTGGAGCCCCAGGGAGCAGGGAGTGGAAGCTTTCTCTCCTGCTTGTGCAGCCTGCTGTACATAAACCATCTCCTGTGGGGTGATGCTGACTCCGCCGCGGAGCGGGAACGATGCGATCCATTATGGGATGAAGGCAGCTTTAAATGGGAAACAGCAATGGCCACACTTCCAGCAGCTCAGCTGCCTTTGTGTGTGCAGCTGCTGGCTGTGCCCCTGCTGCCACTGAGGCTCCTGAGGGATTGTCCCCTCCAGCCACACACCCCCATCCCCAGCAGGCTCAAAGCAGGACAGGGCAGAGGCGGTTTTGTCTGTTTTTCAATAGAAATACTTGTTCTTAGGGAAACTGCAGCAAGGACAGGGTCTCTGGTCACAGCACCGCTGCCTGTGCAGAGCCCACATCTGGGGGGACAAGACCATCTCCAAAGCCTTTTCCTTCTGCAGCTGGGCCAGGCCCAGGGAAGCAGCCCCCAGCTGCTCCCGTGGGTCTGTTCAGAATACTGTATATGCAAAATGGATTTATTTTGGTGCCTTCTAAAGGGCACAGCTGTCACTAGAGCAGCTCAGGTACGGGCACAGGCGGTGCACACTCCGTGTGTGAGATGGAGTATTCCCTTCTGTGACAGACACACTCTGGACAGGAGTTGGGAGTTTTGCTGCATTTTGCTGCAGTCTTTCTTTGCAGATCTCTCCCTCTCCGTTTCTCTCCCTCTCTCTCTCTCCCTCCCTCTCTCGCACATTCACTCTCTTCCCTTTTCCCCTTCCCTTGCTTTCATTGTTCCCTTCACACAAGCCAGTTTCCTCCCAAATTGCCTGACATTTACACTCAACGAGACTGGGGAGTGTGGTCTCTGTACCAGTAGGTCTCTGTGATGCTGTAGGGACACAGATCCTTTCATTACAAATAATTAATTTAGCTCTATATTGCATAACATCCTAAAAAGCTTTCTAGGGCAGTCTCATGCTAGCTGGATGCACAGTTCCTATCAATATTACATTACATTTGGGTACAACCGTTATGAAGTTTCATTAAAAATTTAATTTGTGGTTTCAAACTGCAGCATCCCCTTAAAAGTGTGGCAGAGAAACCATTCCTGCTGCTGGAGCAGTGAGCTGGCATTAGCCGAAATTGCAGGGAGAGCTGCTCGGGGGCCTGGGGCGGGTGTGAGGGTCCCTGCACCGGGGCCGGAGGGAGCTGGGGCCGGGCTGAGCCGGGTCCCGCCGCCTTCCTGCCCCCCGAGGTGCCCTTCGGAGCAGGGGTGAAGCTTTAACCCGAGCCCCCCGGGGCCGGTTTTTGGGCAGGAGGGCGATGCCGGAGGAGCAGGGGTGAAGCTTTAGCCCGAGCCCCCCGGGGCCGGTTTTTGGGCAGGAGGGCGATGCCGGAGGAGCAGGGATCGCCGGGGATGGGAGCCCCGGCTGGGGGAGCGCTGCCTTTGGCCATGGCACAGCTCCATCCCGTCCCTGCCCGCCGAGAACGGAGCTTCTCCTTCCCGGCAGCGGGGCCGGGTCATGTTTAGTTAATGAGCTTTGCTGTGACGCCTCGGCAGCGGAGCTGAATGGAGGCAGCTCCCGCATCCCACATCCCACACCCGCCTCGCCGGCTCGGAATTGATTTGTGCAGGAATTCCCCCCTGTCTGCACACACGAGCGTCACTGCAGCCGCCAGCTCCTGCACACCATCCCTCCTGCCGCTCCGCAGCGCTGCCCGGACCCTCCTGCAGCGAAACAAAGAGAGCTGCCGGCTCCGGGATGGATCCTGATGTGGGATGGATCCTGATGTGGGATGGATCCTGATGTGGGATGGATCCCGGTGTGGGATGGATCCTGCTCTGGGATGGATCCTGATGTGGGATGGATCCTGATGTGGGATGGATCCCGGTGTGGGATGGATCCTGCTCTGGGATGGATCCTGATGTGGGATGGATCCTGATGTGGGATGGATCCCGGTGTGGGATGGATCCTGATGTGGGATGGATCCTGATGTGGGATGGATCCCGGTATGGGATGGATCCTGATGTGGGATGGATCCCGGTATGGGATGGATCCTGCTCTGGGATGGATCCCGCTCTGGGATGGATCCCGCTCTGGGATGGATCCCAGCCCAGTGCTCCCAGTCCTGCCCAGTCCTGGCCGTGCTGTCTGGCTCAGGGTGCTCTGGCAGCGTTGCCCAGGGGGTGTCCCAGGGCTCGGCCTCTGCAGCACCCACGAGTGACAAACGGGGACTCTGCCGGTACAAAGCCCTCACTTGTCATTTCCCCCTGTCCAGGAAATGAGGGGGGTTTGCAGCCAGGCTGGGGGGGTTCAGAAGTCAGGTTCTGGTGTTTGGTGTAGGGCTGCAGAGATCACTTCCCCTCCCCCAGTGAGGATAATAATGGGGAGTGGGTTCCTAAATCCCTTAAGCTTCTTTGATAGCTTCAATATTTATCTGTAATCCTTCTGGTGCTTCTGAACAGACACAGCTCTGTGTCCCTGCTGCTCTGGAGCTTCTTCCCACCTTGCAGCGTTCCCTTGCTGTGGGAGAAGAGGCAGGATGAGAAGGAAACATCAAAAGCTGGTGACACTGCTGTGCCCTAGTTTTTTCCATGATTATTTATTATTTTGCAGTCTCCTGCTCCTTTTCTCCCATGCCCTCTGTTGTGTTCTGTTAATGTGCCGTGCTGGGGTGACACAGGCTGCACCCTGGCTGCCCCCAGAGCCTCTCCATCGCTCCGTCCTCAGCTGAGGGGGAGAGAAAATGGAGCAAAAGGTTTGTGGGGCACGATAAGGGCAGGGAGAAATCCCTCAGCAATCATCATCACGGGCAAGCAGACTGGACCTGGGGAAATGAGTTTGTTACCAATCAAATCAGAGCAGGATAATGAGAAATGAAAACTAAATATTAAAACAGCTTCCCCTCACTCCTCCCTTCTCCCCAGGATCACCTTCACTCCCGAATCCTCTCCCTCCTGCCCTGCAGTGACACAGAGGGGTGAGGAGCAGGGGCTGTGGTCAGTTCGTGCCGTGATGTCCCTGCTGCAGCCTGGGCTCCCCCATGGGACACAAAAGCCACCCCCGTACACCCCTCCTACCCCAGTCTTGTCACACCAACCCCAGATGCTTCTGTGGACACTGGGAATGCTTCCATGCCCAGCTTGGCGATGGATGTGTGGCAGGACAGGGCTGGAAGGAGTTCCAGGTGCACATGGGGCACAGGAATGCCAGCCCGGGTGGGACAGGTGGGTGTGCAAGGACAGGGACAGGGACAGGAAAGGGACAGGGACAGGGACAGGGACAGGGACAGGGACAGGGACAGGGACAGGGACAGGACAAGGACAGGGACAGGGACAGGGACAGGGACAGGGACAGGGACAGGGACAGGGACAGGGACAGGGACAGGGACAGGGACAGGGACAGGACAGGGACAGGGACAGGACAGGGACAGGACAAGGACAAGGACAGGGACAGGGACAGGGACAGGGACAGGACAAGGACAGGGACAGGGACAGGGACAGGGACAGGACAAGGACAGGGACAGGGACAGGGATCAGGGATCAGGGATCAGCTGAGCTGGGCTCTGCTCCCAAACAGGGAGAAGCTGGAGCAGGGACAGTGAGGTTTGGAGGGGCAGAGCTGCCCAGAGCTCAGGTCCTGGGTGCTGGGAGGGGGATCTGATGTGCCAGAGTCAATTCATGTTTGAGGGTTTGGGGTTAAAATGCAGAAGGTTTTAAAGCCAGGATGGAGAAAACCACTCCAAGGCAACAGGGATTTCCTGTTTGCTGCTGTGAGGGCTGACCCTGAGCTCGAGTGCAGCTTTTAGTGGGGAAAGGGCCCTCAGGACTGAGATTCTGCGGAGAGGCTGCATTAGGGCTGGGGGCATCGATTCCTGTACAAGGTGGAGGCTCCAGGAGCTGCAGGGAGACTGAGAGTAACTGGAAAGGCCCTGGAGCTGCTTCCAGGCAGTGAAGCAGCCTGAGTGGAGCTGGAGACGCTCTGGCTGCTGTGTGCAGCTGGCACTCGCTGGGCTGGAGAGGCAGGGCATGGCAGGGGCCCAGGCAGCTCTGAGCCCCCCGGGAATCAGGAATCAGGCTGGGCACAAACCCGCTGGATTTCAGCAGCAAACACCTGAGCCACGGGACCTGCCAGGACCTGGGAAACAGATGTTGATCAGGGTGTCACTGCATCAGGAATCTGGGTTTGAAGTGTCCTGGGCATGAGGAAAAGCTTCCAGCTGGTGGATGGGAATGCTCCATTCCTGCTGATTCCACAGGTAATTGCATTTCCCAAATGTAGGAAGAGATTTTTGGGTTCCTGTACAGAACACAACGTTAGTGTTTAACACTGCACGGGTGAGCCAGGCTGCATTTCTCCAGTCTGGGATTCTTTTGGTGGGATCCCAATCTCGTGGTGGTTTCCTCTCTTACCACAGACATCAAACCAAAGCAGTTCTGACGCTGGTTCCGATTCCAAAGCAACCTCTGGCATTTCCAAAGGCAGCTCCATGGAACGGCTTCCCAGGCCCCGAGGGAAGACAGTGAGAGAAACCCCTGTAAAACACTGAATTATTTCTTATCAGCCAAAGGAAATGCCAGGTCCCTCTTGGAAAAGCCCTCGAGGCTTTTCCAGTCCCGGGAGGAGCCAGAGGAGCTCCCAGCTCCTGTTCCCGGGGCTTTGGGGAGGTTTTGCCTCCGAGTCGGAGCCGATGCGGATCCACAACAGCCACACGGCGTTTGGGGAAACATTTCTGAGCTCCATAAGGAGAAAAGCGGTGAATATTTACCGAGGTGCCATCGATCACGTGTTGTTAAACACACATTGCCCGATCACCTCGCAAATCGCCCGGCCTGCGAGGAGAGGGAGGCAGATAATGATAACAGATGGGCTGTGGGGATGCTGAGATGGATGGCTGGCTGCTCCGAGAACTCTATTAACAGCTCCTGCAAAGCCTCCAATCCATCGCAGCCCCAGCGTATTGAGCGCAGCCCCGCTCAGGCTTTATGAGAAAAGCAGCTCCATTAAGCAGCCAATTTTTGTCAGTGTGTGGAGGGGTCACTGAGTGCCCCCTGTGCCGCTGGAACACAGAAATCTTTACATTTGTGGTGAGCCCAAGTCGCCTCCGGGGTCAAACGCGGCGGCTGCCTCACGGTCTAAATGACTTCTAACTTGTGTGCTACCTGGAATGCGAGGATGTCAAATGCACTCATTAACTAAACTCTACAGCTTCTGATTCATCCGGAAACTCGCTCTTTTCTAGTTCAGTGCAGGCAAAGCGAACAGATAAAACTCCCAAATCTTCTGCTTCCAAAAGCCGCATCACCTTTCCTTTCTCCCTCCCTTTTCTTCCTTGGTGAAAAATTTCCCCTGATGCCAAAGTGTTTCTTCCGCTAAAAGAGCAAGGAGAGATTGTCGACCTAATGTTTATTGTGGCCTTTTCAACATGAGACGAGAACATGAATCCCTGTCGTGTTCCCGATGGGTGCTGCTGACTAAGGTGCCCCTTGATGTCTCCCCATTTATGTCTCCCGTATTTTTAAGGCAGTTTTGCTCAAAAGAGCACATCCCATCACATCAGGGGCTGGGGCACTGCAGAACAACTGGGAAAAGGAGGCTCAGGGGGCACCTTCTCCCTCCCTAAAACTCCCTGAAAGGAGGGGGCAGCTGGGGGGGTTTGGGGTCGGGCTCTGCCCCAGGGAACAACAGGACAGGAGGAAATGGCCTCAAGCTGTGCCAGGGACGTTCAGGTTGGATATTGGGGGAAATTTCTAACACAAAAAGGACTTTGGTGTTAGATTTTAGGTTAGACATTTCTAACACCAAAAGGTCCAGCCCAGGGCAGGGGGGAGTCCCCATCCCTGGGGGGATTTAAAGGCCTTGTGGATGTGGCACCTGGGGACATGGGGCGGTGCTGGGGAATGGCTGGACTCGGTCTCTGAGGATTCTGTGATTCTCAGGCTGGTTCTCTGGGCAGGGAAAGCCTCAGATTTCTGTTCCTGCGCTGGGAAAGCCGGAGCTGCTGCCCTGGTTTGGGAGCAGCTGGGCAGGGGGAGGCAGGTGCAGCACCAAACCCTCCTGGCAGGTTCAGGACAGGATTCCTCCCCTGCAGCGAGCAGGCAGAGCCGGGGAGAGCGGGGAATAGCCGGGAATAGCCGCGTCTGCTCCGTCTGGCAGAGGAGGTCACCGGGAGGCTGCAGCAGACGGGGAATCAATCTCATGAATCGTGTTTTGATGCACATTGGGTTTGGCACAGAGCAGCACCCGCCCCCTTCTCACCTGCCTCCCCATCCCGTCCTCCCCAGGCTCCATTCCCAGCCCCAGTCGCACTTGCTGGGAAGCAGGGAAGGAAATCTGTGTGCTGCACATGCATAAATAATACAACTGAAATCAGACTGGCTTAAAAATAGATATTCACACTAATAAATATTTTACCTACTGTCTTTAGGCTGCAAAGCTCCCCCGACCGAAGTGTTAAAACAAACCTCGTTGTTGGCCCCTGAATGCCCGAAGCGGCCCCGGGTGTGGCTGTGCAAACCGTGCTGCCCTGGGGAAGGATCGTGGTCACCTGCACACAAACACCTGCCCTCAAAGCCTCAGGAAAGGTGGCCTGGTGGCCTTTTGGCTCCCAGAACAGAGCTTTGCATCCAACTGACTCATCTGGTGACCTGTGAGTTTAACTAATGAAATTGGAAGATAGGATCTCTCATGATATTTATGAGTAACATTCTTCTTTCCGTATCTTTATTTCTTCCTGCCCAAAAGTGGAATTAGAATTAGATGGCTGAATAAGGCAAAACAAAGGACACTGACAGAGCCTGAGATAGGAGGATTTTTCATTAAAAAGAGTGACAGGTGGGAGAATGTGCCCAAGTGTGTTTCTGGAAGATAATCCTTCATTTTGGGCTTAGGGCATCACTCACTGGGCCTCACCTGACATGATGCTTCCCCTCCCTGGATTCCCTGCGAACAAGGGGGCAATTTATTCTGTTATTCTGTCCGGAACCTGGGGCTGCAGGGTAGATTTTGTGTGGAAGGGGGGCTCCTGAGGGCAGTGCTGGCACCACATCTGCCCTGGCAGGGAGCTTTGGCCACAGGGAATGCCGGCCAGCAGCGCTGGGAAAGGGGCAATAAACAGGAGAGGGTGAATCCCACGGGAGCCGTGGGTTGGAGAGGCCAGACTGGGATCCTGTGGATGTGTTTCTGTGGGAGCAGAGCAGGGCTGACGGTTCCCACCCTGCAGCCAAGGCACCAAGGAGCCGAGCGCTCTCCGTGCCTGGAGCACGGCTGGTGAGCCTGGAGCGCTGCTGGGAGGGCTGGAGACACCGGGAGCGCCTCGGGGACACCGGGAGCACCTCGGGGACACCGGGAGCACCTCAGAAACCCCCCTGAAGGGACAGCCAGGACGTGGTGAGGGCACACACGGCTCCACAGCCGGCTGGGAACGGGCAGGGCTGGGCCAGATGTGCTGTGCCCGCTGCCAGCTGTGCCCTTCAGGGGATTTCTGGTGGTGCCAGGCCGGGCACACGCTGCCCAAAGCTCTGGCAGCCGGGATTAGGCTCCATCTGTGCAGCCCCACGCGCTCCAGGGAGATTTTCAGGTGCAGCGTTGGGATTGTTTCTTCTGACCCTGCCGTGGCAGGAGGTTGGAAATAAAGATCTTTAATGTCACTCCCAGCCCAAAGCGTTGCAGAATTCCGTAATCCTCTGGTTTGGTGTGGCTGCTGTTGAGGAATTCATTAAAGGTTAGCAGAAACACAGCCATAAGCATTTTCTGCACTTCATCCTGATAGCAATCATGCAGTTATGATCAGCCATCAGCACAAAGCACCGCCAGGCAATGAATCAGCTCCTCAGGAAAGGAAGGGAGCAAAAGCAAACGCTGCCCACCCCAAGAAACATCAGTGCTCATCCTCAAATCTATTGTAAAGAAAGGTCTCTGCATTTAAAATATTTCATGAGTGTAAAGACACGGAAAGTATGAAAATGAACGGTTCTGTAAATCAAATTACACGTGTATTCTTTCATTTCTACCTTGAAATAGTTTTTACACGTTCAGGCATTACAAACATGAACGTGGTGGGGCTCGATTACTGCCAGGAGCAAACACTGAGGAACTTCCTTAGCAGCAATATTTGATATTCATTAACCTTCAGGTAACACAAGGAGGATCTGTGCCTGAAACACTTCCCCTGCTCTTCCTCACGTGTGAACACGAATCAGACACAACTGCTGGGGGCTGTGCCCCCTTTCACCGTTCTCCTGCTCTTTTTCCCCCACAGTAAATGACCACACCACACAAAGCCCAAGAACAGGAATGGTTGGGCTGGTGCCTGACACACCAGGACACACCAGGAGACACCAGAACACACCAGGACACAGCAGGACACACCAGAACACACCAGAACACAGCAGGACACACCAGGACACAGCAGGAGACACCAGAACACACCAGGAGACACCAGGACACAGCAGGACACAGCAGGACACACCAGGACACACCAGAACACAGCAGGACACACCAGAACACACCAGGACACACCAGGACACACCAGGACACACCAGGACACACCAGGACACACCAGTGTGAGCCAGCAGCTCAGCACCAGACATTGATTTTCAGCTTTATTCCAGGTGATCAGCTCTGCAAGTGCAGAGTGTGCAGCTTCTCCAGGGACAGGGAAATGGCCTCGAGCTGTGCCACACGAGGACAGCAGCAGGAATTTCCCCATGGAAAAGATGCTCAGGCCTCGGCAGGGGCTGCCCGGGGAGGGCTGCAGTGCCCATCCCTGGAGCTGTCCCAGGAAGGGCTGGACGTGGCACTCAGGGCTGTGGGCTGGGGACAGGGTGGGGATGGGGCACAGCTGGGACTCCCTGGGCTGGGAGGGCTTTTCCAAGCGCAGGGATTTGGGGATTTTGGGATTCTGGGATTCCCGCGCCAGCCCGCGCTGTTCCCATGGCAACGCGCAGTCACCGCGGCGGCGCGGCGTGTCCCGCTCGGCGGCCCGTACCGCGGGGCATTGTGGGCCGGGCAAGATGGCCGCCCCCGTGCCGCGGTGCTGAGCCGAGCCGCGCTCGCCGGCGCCCCGGGACGCGCGTCCCGCCCGCCGCCGCCCGCCCCCGGAGCGCAGCTCGCCGAGCCGCCCTCGGCCCGACGGTGTGCGAGGGAGCCGCGATGGGCCGGGCGCGGTGCCCGCCGCAGGGAGCGCGGGGCCCGCGGGGGTAGAGGTGCGAGGGAGGCCCCGGGCCCGGTCCCCGCCGGCCCCTCGGTGCTCCCCGGGCCGCGCCACCGAGCCCAGCCGGGGCCACTGCCTGCGCCAGGTGAAGGCGCTGCGTGCTCCGGGTCCGTCCTTACCCGCGCACCGGGGAGCGCCGACCCCCGCTGCCCTTGGCCCGTCCTCCCCCTCCGGCCGGAGGGACCCCGGGCCCGCTGGGGGCCGGGCTGGACATCGCTGCCCAGCTGCTGCCCCGCGCTTCCCCGCACATGGAGGCTGAGATGCTGCAGTCGCCTCTCCTGGGGCTCGGGGAGGAGGATGAGTCCGACCTGACGGACTGGAACTTGCCCCTGGCCTTTATGAAGAAAAGGCACTGCGAGAAGATCGAAGGCTCCAAGTCTTTGGCTCAGAGCTGGAGGATGAAGGACCGGGTAATGCTCCAGGGCAGGATGGGGTTTGGAGGAGGAGCAGTCGGGGGACAGGTGGAAAAGGAGCCCGAGCTCAGAGGGAGCTGAGCTGCTGCCAGGTGAAGCGCTGGGTGTGCATCCCACGGTTTGTGTGGCAGCCGTGTGGAATTAGGGAAGCAGAGCTGCAGATGGGTTGGAAGCACTGACTCTGTGCTCACGGGCTGGGTTCTTGCAGCAGCTCCATCATTTGGGCTCTTTAAATGAAACCTGGGTGCCCAGTATGTTCGGGGCAGGGCAGTGAAGTGACCGAGGTGGGGAGGAGCAGGTGCAGGAATTGCAGCTGTCTGCAGGTGCAGGAATTGCAGCTGTCTGCAGGTGCAGGAATTGCAGCTGTCTGCAGGTGCAGGAATTGCAGCTGTCTGCAGGTGCAGGAATTGCAGCTGTCTGCAGGTGCAGCTGCACAGGAGCTGTGTGGGTTTGGAGCGTGCCCCCAGCGTGGTGTGAGGTGCAGAGCGAGGCTGTCCTTGCACGTGGAGAAACAGATTGTGGGGTTTTGGAGGGAGGAAGTTGTTTTGAGATTGTTGTGGTTGGTGACGTGTTGTGTGTTAAACTGACAGTGCTGGCAGTGACAAATGTCCCAGCTGGGACTGCGTGCCACCCTCAGTGTCTCAGCAAAGAGCAAACAAAGCACCTGGGAAATGTTCTGGACCATCATCTCCACTTGTTCTGTTCCTAGAACAACTCTGCTTTGGGTTCCAGCCCTCCCTGGCTCTCCCAGCTCTTGTACCCTCAGCTTTGTGCTTGTAGACACTTGTGGCTTGTCCTGGTCACCAGATTTGCATTATGTTTGTGACCCCCTTGCAATGGGATGGAATAACTCACCGAAACTGCAGGCTGGGATTTCTTTGTAGAGGCCATATGCCCAGGCTGTCCCTGTCTCTGTTCCCAGACTGGTGATTACATTTCTCAGAAGTTCTGAGCCATGAGGAGAACCATGGACTGCGAATGGGACTTGGCAGATCACTGCTGGGTGAACTGAGCGTTTTGGGTGTGATTTAAAGGCAGCACAGACACCATGGTGGGTGCTCTGGCACAGAGGAGACTTTCTCCAGCAGCCTGTGGAGGTGTGATGAGCTTGCTGCTCTATTTTAGGTGTCTCTGCCTTCCTGGGACGCTTCCTGCTCCCTCATTTCCTGATCTGCAGAGTTGCCTGTTCTAATTTGGGAATGACTTTGGCTTGGTTGGGCTGATCGATGGGTTGTGCAGCAGCAGCACAGGACCAGGGGGGTGATCAGGGCTTCTCTGTGGTTGGTGTGAAATGTTTCACGTGCTTGTTACGATCACATCCCAGCCTGACTCCTGTGGAGCTGCAGTTTCCTCCTCCGGGACTCTCCCGTGCCATAAACGTCGTGGCTGTTGCTGCTGCTGCTCTCTGGGGTCGAGCTCAGTGGGGCTGGGCCCTGGGTCACTCCCCAAGACACTGAATCTGACTCTTGTGAAGGAAGAACATAGAAGCAAATCTCGAATTTTTGGTTTAGTCCTTCTGCTTTCTCTGTCAGCTGGAGCCAAATAACTTCACACCAGGGCCAGTGGTGCAGCTCAGGTGTCGTTTGTACCAGGGCAGCTGCATCAGGGATCGTTTGGACAAACTTCCTGTTGTGCAGAATTACTTTTTGTTTAAGACCTGGTGCATAGGAAGATACCAAAAGCACATAAAGACACCTGAGAGAAGAAGAGCAGCTGATTCGAGAAAGCTAAAAAGAGGAATAAAACACAAGACATGAAAAAAGGCTGCTGAGATTTAAACGTGATGAGGTTGAGCAATCTCCTGAGTACTTAATGAAGTAACAAATGCTGAACCTCAGCTGGGGAGGGAAGGGGATGAGGATGGGGTTTGGAGTGCTGCAGGGGTGATGTCTGGTAAATATTTCCACCCAGTGAGCTCCAGTTTGGCTAATCCTGCAAAACAGTTCAGAAGATCTAATCTGGTTTGCCCTGCTGTCCGTGAGCAGCGGGTGGAGGGCAGCTCACCCAGGCTGCTCCTTTCCCATGGCCTGGCTGGAGGTGGCAGCTGAGGTGTGACAGGTTTGTCCAGGGAATGGAGCACCTGGAGAAAACCCCGGGAACTTGGGCTCTGTGGGCTTTTCCTGGGAAGCAGTGGTGGTGTGAGGACACAGCCTGTGCCACCAGGGTGAAAGCTGTTGGTCTTTCCCTTTTTGTTCCTGAGCTGTTTGGTTTTGCTCTCTGGCATTACAAATTAATTACTTCTTGTTTTAACTGTCTTCAGGAAGTTTCTTCTCCTCCTCTTTCCTTGCCTTCCAGCACTGTCCCACTGTGGCTGCAGCCCTGTCAGTGCCCACAGCCTCTGGTGTCCCTCTGCTCCTCCAGCCCAGCCCACGGCTCAGCCCCTTCCTTCCTTCCTGCACTCCCAGTGGGAGGCTCTGTCCCCATCCCCAGTTCTCTGCAGCTCCTTTTGTCTCTTGGCTCCCTTTCTCACAAGCCAGGGCTGATGGAGCTGAGCTCTTCTCCAGGGGCTGCTGCTGCAGGAGCTTTCTGGAGGATGGGAAGTGCCTGTGGCTGCGAGCTGTGTGTGGAAAACATCCCAGTACCTTCAGTGTGATAAATGAACTCGTCACAGCCCGGGCTGGGGACCATTCCCTGGCATTAAACACCCCAGCCTGTCTCTAAATGAAGAAGTGCTCAAAGGTCAAGCCAAGCAAGGCTCTGGCAGTCCCAGTGCAGGTGAAGCCGTGGCATTTTCCCCTGTGAATCATGGAAGCCCCAGGCAGTGGCAGATTCTGCCTTATTCATCGAGGAGTCATGGGGAGTGATCCCAGCTCCACTACAGTTAGAGGAAGTGATTCACAGATTTGGGAGTGCAGTGACTCTTCTTTTCATCTTGCTTTGTTGCTCTAAAAACCCCAGAGTTTATGTGAAGTTGAAGGTTCTTTAGAAGGCAGAGCTCTGATAAGGGGAGAATCAAATCAGAATAATGAGTGGTAAATGTAGAGAAAATAAGTGAGAATTCACTGGTGTCCCCCGCCCCTTCCTCCATGAGGGCTGCTCTGAAAACATTTAATCCTTCCATGGACTGCATATGCCATAAAAGTGACACTGCTTTGATCTATTATTTATTTAAAGAATATTTTTAACACAAGAGGGTTGGAATTATGCTTTGTGTATTGAATTAAATCTCCCGGCCTCAGTTGCAACCAAAGCATATAACTTGATTTAAAGAAAAAGACTCCCAAGTACACCAGGTTTTACTGACAAGTTGCTATTAAATTCAGAATATTTAAATTAAGATTTTCTGTATTTATATTGATTTCTAAGATAAGCAGAGAGCAACAAAGCTGATTGTAATAGTTTTACCTCAACATTTTTTTTTCCCTGCTGCCTCATAACTTGCTGAGTGAGAATTAAATCCTGTTTTTATGAGAAGAGGAATCCACAATTAGGTTTCTTTGGAAATGCAGATTAAAGCAGGACTGCATACAAATGTGCTTAATTCAGATGAGCAGAGTTTGCCTGCTCAGGAAACCCAGGGAAGTGTCCAAGGCCCATGGGCTGGCTGGGTTTTCTGGAGGGTTGGGCTGTGCTTTTCTCTCAGAGCTGGTTTGCAGTGCCTTGCTGCTGGGCTGGCCTTGTCCCCTGGCCTGTGCAGAGGTGACTGAGGGGTTAATGATCCCTGTGGGACTGCAGCTTCTGGCACTGCCAGATCTGATAAACCCATTGGTACATCTGATGTTTGTCTTGTTCCTCTGCTCTTCTCTAGAGAACGCTCTGGAGATGCCTCTTTCAAGGAATTATTAATTAATTATCTGATGAATTATCTAATGAATTATCTGATGAATTACTCAAGGCCAGGTTTGTGTTAATGCCATCCTTCAGTGCCAGGCTGTGCTGTGGGGTGTGATGGGTGACAGGCCCAGGGGCTGAAGGATTCCTTTTATCCCCTTTTCCCGTTGGCTCTGCCAGCAGCACCCTCACCAGTATTTTTATTTCTGTGTTTGCACTTATTGACCTGTGCTTGCTGAACTGGGACAGGGTGACCTCCAGCTCTTGCTGGGTGGGGATGGAGCAGAGGGTAATTAGTGCAATTAGTGCAGTGCTGTGCAGAGGGGAGAGCAGGGGCAGTGCCCAGAGGAGGGGGCAGTGGGAGCAGCCAGGGTGAGAGTGGAGCCCTGTGCTGGAGTTCTGCTGGGCTTCTGTGGCCTGGCAGGGCCTGCAGCAGAGCTTGGGCTGCAGCGAGATCTGTGCCCTCTCCATGGCACAGTGAGGTTTGTACCCTCTCTATGGCACAGTGAGGTTTGTACCCTCTCCTCTCCATGGCACAGTGAGGTTTGTGTCCTCTCTCCATGGCACAGTGAGGTTTGTACCCTCTCTCCATGGCACAGTGAGGTTTGTGTCCTCTCTCCATGGCACAGTGAGGTTTGTACCCTCTCTATGGCACAGTGAGGTTTGTACCCTCTCTCTCCATGGCACAGTGAGGTTTGTACCCTCTCTCTCCATGGCACAGTGAGGTTTGTACCCTCTCTCTCCATGGCACAGTGAGGTTTGTGTCCTCTCTCCATGGCACAGTGAGGTTTGTACCCTCTCTCTCCATGGCACAGTGAGGTTTGTGTCCTCTCTCCATGGCACAGTGAGGTTTGTACCCTCTCTCTCCATGGCACAGTGAGGTTTGTACCCTCTCTCTCCATGGCACAGTGAGGTTTGTGTCCTCTCTCCATGGCACAGTGAGGTTTGTACCCTCTCCTCTCCATGGCACAGTGAGGTTTGTACCCTCTCTCTCCATGGCACAGTGAGGTTTGTACCCTCTCTCTCCATGGCACAGTGAGGTTTGTACCCTCTCTCTCCATGGCACAGTGAGGTTTGTGTCCTCTCTGTCCGTGGCACAGCCCCAGGAGGGAGCTGAAAGCCCTTGGAGGGATGGAGGGGATGAGCCTTGTGAGGCAGGGCCAGCGTTCTGTGCCTTCAGCACAGCCTGAGGCTGCACGTGAGCTGATTGAGCTTGTGCTGACCGTTCCTCCTGCTCTCCTGCAAGCTGGGGAAGGTTCCTGTTGCAGGAAGGAATTTGCATGTGGAGCACTTGGCTGTGGCTCAGGGATTCCTCAAACGGCGGCTCCTGATCAAACGCTCCGAGTGCATCCCGAGTTATTGGCTCCCGGAAGATCTGAGGGGGCTGTCTAGGAATGGTTTGAAGGAACAGTTTGTAAGGAAGATCTGAAGCTGCATCAGTCAGCCTGGGAAGACGGACACCTTTTAGAGCCGGTGCTAGACAGGAGTGGGAATGCCGTGGAGCGAGGAGGAGAAGCCTGCAGGAATGCAGAGCAGAGGCAAGGATGAAACCCCTTGGCACAGGGAAATGGGGAATGACATCTGGAAGACGCCTCTTGTTGGCTCTTTTGCAGGTTGTATAAAGACAGCAAAGATCACAGGAGTAAAATGTTTGCTTTCTGTTATTTTGATTATTTTTGAGAAGTGATTGACAGGGAAGGAAACCCCATTTTGGCTCTGAGCATCCCAGAGTGGTTGGAAGGCAGCGTTTGGCTGCTGTGCTGTGACAGACACAATCAGCCTCCTCCAGTCTGGAGTTTTTAGCCTGGAACACGGTGGGTAACACGGTCACCTTGGCTCTCTGGGGGCTGTGGATGTCCCTGAGGAGCTGCAGGCTGTTCCCAGAGCAGGGAATGCACGTGGATGCCGGGGCAGTGAGTGCCCGCAGTTGTCAGGAGCGTGGGGAGTGCTCAGAGTGTGAGCACTGAGGGCAGCAGGTCAGAGCAGGCTTCGTGAGGAGCTGCAGCCTTCGCCAGGCAAACAGACACAATAAACCCCTGAAGAAAATTCAGAGTATTAGTGCTGCATTTGGGCTAGAGAAGGAAACCAAGCCTTCAGGAGGAGCTGATCGAGGAATCTAGAGCAGGCTGGCACACCAGGAGCTGACTCTGGGCTGCAGATGGCTGGAGACAACCTGCAGAGCTGTTGAATTATTAATGTTAATTTGAAGGAGTTCTTTGCATTCTGCTGCTTTTCTGGATGTGGAGAAACACATGAAGATTTTTTTTCCGTAACAATTTATTTATTTGAAACTTTACATTAAAAAAAAATTCCTTGAAACAGAAAGCTCTTCTTTTAAGATGCTTCACCTTGCAAGTGGTACAGGAGCTGAAGAGGCAGCAGGGAGCTCTGTTCCCCTGGGTGGGGGAAAGGCGTGTCCAAGTGGGATTTGTTGGGAATCATTCCTCCAGGAGCCTGACGCTGGTTTTTGTGTGATGGGGAAGAAGGCCAAGGCTTTGTGTGGCTGTTCTGTACCTTCAGCCTTGTTCCTGTCCCCAGACCTGCCTTCCTCAGTGGAAGGCGGTGTCACAGCCCTGGGGATGATGCAGGGCAGATGTCACCACTTGGAAAGGGGAAGGCAAGGAGCAAGCAGGAACTCCTGGTGTTGCAGGGGGAGCTGAACTCAGGGGAGAGCAATGTTTCCTCTTGGTAAATGTTGCTGTTCCTGCTCTCTCCAGAGCCCTCCTTGCTGGAGCATCTCATGGCAGGTCTCCAAAGGAGCCCAGGAGTTACCTGAGGAAAGCCTTGATGGTGGTGAAGAGATTTGTCTTAAATCTGTAAATGTCTGTAGAGAAAAATGTGAAAAAATAAAGGCTTCAAGAAGAGAATGGATTTCCTGCACAAGCAGGAAATTGAGCCTCCTGGCCAGGGAGGGATTTCAAATGAGACTCATATGAGGATTTGGAATTTGGAAATTTGTCCCAGGATCTGTGTTTAATGCTGATAACTTCATCCTCAACTCTGTAAAATAATGTAGCTGCAGATATTTCATGTTTAATGCTGACTTAATCTCGTGTTTGTATTAACTCCCAGAAGCAATTTGAACTCACTGGCATAAACCCAGGCAGGTTTCTAACACTTGAGTGTTCATCTGGGTAATGTTTAAGCAGAAAGTTTTCAGATTGCAAACTGTAGTGTAAAAATCAAATATTAATGGGGTCTAAAACGTCCAGTCTGAGATGTACCACAAAATGCAGAATTTCTCATAAATGCACTGACTTTCCTTGGTATTACTTGAACTGGAATAGAAAGCAGTTCAATGGCTCTGAGTTACAAACCTGTTCTCACTCAGGCTGAAATAAATGGGTGTCTCAGTTCCAGCCTGGCCTGGAGTCACTTTCAGGGATGCTCCAGTGGGATCAGGTGAGCTCCCTGGGATGATAAAACTTCACATTTTCAATCAAACCCAGAACATAATGGTTTTTTCCTAGCTGAAAATACCTGTAGATATTGCACTGTACTCACAGGCAGATCTGTTTGGCCTCTAAATGAGATAAGGGGTGAATTAGGAATATTTTAAAAGGTCTTTAGCATAAGATGTAAATTTTAGTGTCAAATGCTTTAATAAGCAGCTTCTCTTCCGAGCAGACTCAGAACTCCCTGTGCTCCCTGAGTCCCATTTCCCATGGCTTTGGGATGAATTCTCTGCCATCACTTCTCAGCAAGAGCATTTTGACCGAGTGGATTTTGCCATTTAAGTATTGCAGGTTCTGACCCAGAGTTATTAAATCACTTTAAATCGGGTGCACTACAAGCTTGGGAGTTGTATCCCATTTTTTAACACACAAATGACACTCCAAAGTGCAGAGCCCACAGTAAGAGCTGCTGTGCTTTGATCTTGAGCCTCTGCTGACAAAGCATTTTGGATATTGGTTTTCTTACAAACTTGCCAAATGTTCTTCTGCTTCATTTTTAAATTCTAACAAAAATCCATGGAAATGTATTCTGATGGATATGCTCCTGAAATGGGGAAAAGAAAATTTCCACTGTCTTAATGACAGATGAGAATGTCCTCGTACTGCTTGTATTAAGAACCTTTAAATATGCAGTGAAGTTTCTGGTGTGTTCCAAAAGAGTTTAGAAATGGAAAAAGCATTATTGGGGTTTAAAGCATTATTGGGGTTTTTGGGCTCAGGGGTTTTGGGGTTTTTTTGATCAGTTCCATGCATTGTCCCCCCAAACCCCCCTGAGCCGGGCTGAGGCAGCGTGGGCAGCAGGGCAGGGGGCATTGAGAGCCCACCTGCACAGGGAGCAGCACAGGGAGCACCTGGAGCTGCTGCACAGCCCAGAGGAGGCTCCAGGATGAGCAGAGGGATGGAGCAGCTCTGCTGGGAGAGCTGGGAATGCTGAGCCTGGAGAGGAGAAGCTTTGGGGTGACCTCACTGTGGCCTTGCAGGGCCTGAAAGAGCTGCAGAGAGGATGGGGAGAGACTTTACACAGGGGATATTGAGAATAAAATCCTCGCTGTGAGGAGAGGTCAGGGGGGACAGGGATGAGCTGTAGCTCGGGATGTGCTCCCTGTTAGCAGAACAAATGGTGTGGAGTGCAAGGCTTTGCATCCTTTGGGGGAGGTGGCAGAGGGGAAATCACCCCATTTGTCTCTGGGATCAATTCCTGTTTCTCTCATGGGTTTGCTGTCAGGTTTTCCAGGAGAAACACTTATTTAAAACCCTGAACCTGGAATTGGAAAAGAAATATCAGCCTGTTCAGCATAAGCCACCAATCAGATATTACCAGCAAAATACTGAAAAATAAGTCAGTATTATACTGCAAATGGGAAACAATAAATAAATGAGATGGAGAAGATTGCTTGGCAGGATACTTTTTCTTGGAAGAACGATTTATGTGTTTCCACGTTTAATAAGTCATTTTTTGTGTGGTTTTCTGTGTTTCCCTGGGGTGTTCAGTGTGTGTGTGCCAGCGTGGGATGGTTCTGGCAGCATCTGTGGCCTTGCATGGCCTGCAGCTGCCTGGCTTTCCCGAGGAGCTGGCAGTGCCTGGGGTGGCTGGGGAGCTGTCCCCAGGCTTGTGCAGGGCTCAGGTGCTTTGGGGTGCTGCTTTTGGGTGCTCCTGGGGCACTGAGGGCTCTGCAGGACCGGGCTGCCCCTCACCCTGGTTCTGCCGGTGACTCTGGTGTCTCTGTGCATGTCCCTGGTTCTACCAGTGACTCTGGTGTCTCTGTGCATGTCCCTGGCTTTGCTCTAAGACACATGTCCTGAGTGCTGAGTGCAGCTCTGGCCTCTCCACCCCATCCATGGGCACTCCCTGTGAAATCCTGAGCAGGGAATTCCTCTCAGGCTCCTGTTCCCATCTCTGTGCTGCACAGTGCTGCTTGGTCCTGGGTAATTCCTGGCACGAGGAACTCCTCCAGGACTGCAGGGTTTGTTAGCAGGAGCACGGTTTGGGATGAAGCCACAAACCACAGCTCTTGCTGGTTTCTTATTCCATGTTCCCCATCCTGGCCATGGGAGTGAGGAAACGCTGCAGGATTTCTGTCCTGGTGTGCAGCCTGTGAATGGTGTCTGGCTGCTCCACTTTCTGTACACATTACACATTTATGTGGCTCTAGGCTTTTCTCTAAGTGTGAAATTTGGGATTGTTTTTCCCCTTGTGTTGTGGATTGCACGGAGCACCCTGGGGAGGTGGGGATGTGGCAAGCCCTGAACGCCTGCAGTCCCTGAGAGCCTCGTCACTGCTCCTGTTTCCCTCCTCTGGTTTAGGTGTTGGCATGAGGGAGTCTAGAAACAAAACCCACGGAGATGTGGAGTGCTAGATTTCAAGCAGTATTTGTAGCTGGCCAAGGTGGTTTGTCATTGGTTTAATGGAGGTTTTGGGGTGCCTGGGTGGGATAACCCCACGTGGAGCAGCAGCTGGAGCCACACCAGGATTTCTCCTTACAGGGCTCTCCAAGAAAAAACAACACGTGAAGAAAACAAAATAAAAAATGCACTAAATATCTTTGTTCTGGTGTGTGTCTGTTTGTTTAATTTTTTCATGGTTTTGTTTGTCACTTGGGAGTTCTTCCATTTTAATTCTTTTAGTTTCAATATTAGAGATCACACACTGCATTATAATATTGGTCAGGGCCCCTGAATAGCATTGCCTCATGTTTTAATAATGTGTTGCAGTTGGACAATGGCTAATTTGAGATGAGTAGCAGAAGTTCACTGGTATCCATTTCCATGCTCAGAAAGAGAAGAATGGGCTCTGGAAATAATAACAAAAATAGTAACATAGAGTCTAAGTACTGTTCTAATAAAAAATATGAAAAATTTCATCAGTCAGGCCTTGCTTAAAATAGTCCATGTGAAAGAGCAGGTAGGAGAGGTTGTTTGAAGGCCTGCAGAGGTTCTGGGAGTGGTGATGTTTGAAGGTTCCTGCACTCAGGGCTGTGCTCTTGCCTGTCTTTGCAGATGAAGACTGTAAGTGTTGCCTTAGTTTTGTGCCTCAACGTCGGCGTGGACCCCCCAGACGTGGTGAAAACGACTCCCTGTGCCCGCCTGGAGTGCTGGATTGGTGAGTGCCCCCAGTCCCACAGCACAGAACTCATCCCAAAGCTGTGCATTCCCAGGGCTTCAAACTGGGCTGAGCAGAAGGGAAACAGGGATCTGATTTTTCTCTGGGTTAATGAAGAGTCCAGCTCCAGCTGCTGCCATGGGTCATCTCTCCTGCTGTGTTCTGAAATGAGAAACCGTGGAGGAAAACAGCTGTTAATGAGCTGCTTTGCTTTCTTGTAATTATTTTAGATTTATAAATATCTAAAGGAAATCTCTGGGCAGAGGCACCTTCAGAGTGCTGGGATCTGCAAAGCTTCCAATCTGCCTTCTCTGCTTCACCCAGCTGAGCAGTGAGGTTTGTGAAACACCTTGCTGTGTTTTGAGGTGCCTGCTCCAGGGCTGTTTTAATTGGAATCATTCAGAAGACCTGGAATTATTCCCAAGGATGTCTTGTGCAGTTCCAGCACCTGGGTTTGCCATTTTCATGCAGCATTGCACTAAATTCCTAGGGTTTTTTTGTGAAGAAATTAAAAGTTGCTTTGGTTTTGGAGAAAGAAGTCTAATTACCAAGATGAGACAATTCTGAATATTAGAAGTAAATATCTTGTATACAGAAGCTTTCTCAGAGAGATTTGGTTTTTATCTGGGAATTGGGAATGTTCAGCCTCCAGCACGTCCCACGCTGGGCACTGGAATCCTCAGCTCGGGGCTTCGACAGGCCCCAGGAGCAAATCAATCACTGCACAAACAGAATTTCTTAAAAACTTCCAGCAGATTTTCTAACCTTGCCTTACCTGCTTTGTGAAGCACAGCACCTCAGGTTTTTAACCTGGAAACGCTGATGAGAGCCCTGAGCAGGCACAGACAGGTACCTGAGAGCAGCCCTGATGTCTCATTGACACACAGGAGCGTTGCAGAGTCACTTAAATAAAGTCATTAGTGCCTATCATTAGCAAAGAGAATTTTGAATGCACTTTTGTAATTAAATTTTCAGTCTGTTTATGTACACAAGTGCTCCTTCCATTTGCAGCCAACTTGAAATTTCTGGAAAAGGCAATTGGGGAAATATCTGATGTTTTTCCTGCCATCAGTCCCAGGAGCAGGGAGTGGGTGCAGGAATGTCTGTGCCACATCTGCAGGGTCTGGGGAACTCTCTGGGGTGCAGCTGCTGCTGTTCACACCTGAGCTGGGGTCACAGCTGCTCACCCCTGGTGACAAATGGCCACTGAGCAGAGCCACGTGCAGGTCCTGCTGCACCTTCCACGTGCTTTTATTCATTAAAGAAAAAATAACTCTCAAAAATCCTGCTTTCATCCTGCTTTATTACATTTTGTTTCTAGCAAAAGTATATTTGCAAAAGCTGGGAAAACAACCCCCTTCACTGATCTGGTTTAGTGCTTTTAAAATAATTGATATTAAATAGGAAAATATTAGCTTGTAGGGTTTAAGAAAACTTGTTAATTGTTTAATTATATGTCCATGGTGTTTGAATAAAGCACGTGGCCTGGAATTGTATTGCTATGTATGGATTGTGGTAATTATCTAGCAATAAAATTAACTTCTTAAATATTACAAATGGCACACAATCTCTGCAGCAGGAAGCAAAGGAAGTAAATGAAGCAGGATTTTGCATTCATCAACAGAAAATGTTTGTCATCAAATATTTAACCAATTTGAGTTCTTGTCATTATTTACAATGGAAACCTTATTTCATTATTAAAAGAAACAAATGCAATGCCTCTCCTGTCTTTCAAAACAAAATTGTTTTTAGCACCTCAGTGAGAGAAATCTTCCACATTTGTCAGTCTGTAACGGAGCTGGAATTTTGTTGGGCTCAGGAATCCGGGGATAATTTTTGGGTGCTGCCCTCAGGTAAATTCCACAAGGAACAGAGGTGTTCATGAGTTTAATAATGGAAGGAACCTGCATGAAAATATCCCGCAGAGAGCTGGAGTGAGCAATGCTGCTGTGTGTTCTGTTCCCAGATCCTCTGTCCATGGGGCCTCAGAAAGCTCTGGAGACCATCGGGGCCAACCTACAGAAGCAGTATGAGAACTGGCAGCCCAGGGTGAGTGTTGCCTGTTCCTGGGGCTCCTGCTGGCCTTTTCTCTGAGGGTATTTATGTCTTGGAGCATTTGTGGCAGATATTCGTGTACAGTTAAGAGAATTTCCTTTCTGCGTTTTTCCTCGTGGCACGTGGCCAATTTTTAAATCTCAGCAGCCCAAGAATTTAGCAGAAAATTCAAAAGGTGCCTGAAATCAAACAGGAGAAAAAGCATCTTGGAGCAAAGGTGAAAAGAAGCCCTTTCCTGCTCTCTGTGTGAGTCCTGGTGCTGGGGGAGGAGGGACAGGGCAGGAGCAGCAGGTTCCCTGCGTGGGCCTGGTGGAGGCAATCCCAGAGCTGGGCTGGTTCCCTGGTTCCTGCAGGAAATCACAGCCCCTGACACATTGCAAAGCCAAACACGTCCTAGTTTATTGCACTCCACAGGGCTCTGGAGCTTTCTGCAGTAATAAAGAGAAGTTGGTGTGCCATCTGCAATAAAACAATAGGAACATTATTGAATTTCCTAGAGCTTTCATATAAATACTAATACATCCAGTTTTGTCTGTTTCTTGGGGGCTTGGAATGGTTGAGGAGTGGATGGAAGGAAGACAATTTGGGGAAAACCAGGCAGTCTGGAAAGAAGAGCAAATGATGACAATCTTCTGAAATATTCCCGGGCTGTCAGTTCCTTCCAGCAGGAGCTGCTGTCTTCAGCACCTTGTTGTGGATTCTCAGTGGTGCTGATGGCTGGCAGGGGATGGTGGCAGTGGTGACCACTGGGACCAGTGCTGTGGCACTGCTGCCAGCCAGTCCTTGGCTGCTTCTGCTCAAACATCCCCCTTCTTGCTCAGTGCAAACAGCTTTTCTGAAAGGTAAAAGGGGTAAAGCATGAAAATTCCTTGTTTCTGGAAGCTCCCAGGCTGCACAGCTGATGGATATTTCTTTCCAGGTCTTATTGAGCCCCTCTCTAAATAATTTATCAGCTTGCCATTGCTTGAAGTATTTGTTCTGATTAAATTTAGGACTTTGCTTTATTGTAGCGTAGCTACATAAATTCGTGTGCTGCGGGAGTAAAAACCACTTCAGCTGTTGTTTCCTCTGCAAAATCCTGCAGTTAAGCAATATTCAGTCATTTCATGCAGTTCTCAAATGAAGATTGTACTGGGGGAGAGGATGGGAAATGACAGAGCTGTGGGCTCGATCTGCCTTGATAGAGAGTTCTCTGAACAAGTAAAGAGTTCTGCAGTTCAGTGCAGATATAATTGAGCTGCTGGTGAAAAAGTGGAAGGAAAACCAAGGCAGCTCTACACTAACACTCCCTTGGCTTTGGGGCTTGAGTTTTACTGGGAGGGGAAGGGGTTAAACCTGAGGGTAATCTGGAAAGAGGCTCAATTACAGGGATCAAAGGGGCTGCTTAAGCAGCTGAGAATGGAAGGAGAAAAGGGAGTGAAAGTGAAGAGCACAGGGCCAGGGAATGCCTGACTGGAGGGGAAAACCTTCCCTGGGATTGCTCCTTGGTCTGGGAATCTGGGGTTGGGAATGGCTGGAGGAGCTGGGTGGAACTGGAGCTGGCTGGTGGCAGGGCCTGGATCCACGGGGAACACCGGGAAAGGAACCTTTGGCTGAGACAGAAGTGCCCAGAATAAATTAACTGAGTCTTTGTGGGAGGTTGCTCTGTATTTAAAACATTTGGATAAGAAATGGGCTACAGTGCAATGGGATTTCTGTGCTGCTGACCCCCTGCAGAACCCTGCCTGTGTGAGGTGCAGCTCTGTATTTAAAACATTTAGATAAGGAATGGGCTGCAGTGGGATTTCTGTGCTGCTGACCCCCTGCAGAACCCTGCCTGTGTGAGGTGCAGCCCTGGGGCAGGTGCCCAGCCAGAGCACAGCTCTGCTGTGCTGGCAGGGAGCAGCAAATATTTCCTTGTGGTTGGGGTGTAAATTCAGCTTTTTGGCAGCACTGCAGGTTGTAGCAGTGCAAAGGCAGGGACTGAAGAGTCAAGGGCCTTTGAAGACAGGAGTGGAGGGCTGTGAGCCACAAGCCTGCTGCAGTGGGATGGTTTCTGGGGATGCAGGAGCTCAGGGAGGTTTATGAGCAGCACTTACTGCTCTGCAAGTCCCAGTTTGGCAGTGGAGCTGCAGCCCTGCAGAGCTGCCTGGGGAGGATGAAGGGGATGTGCAGGCTCTGAGTTCTCTGCAGCCTGCAGGCTGGAGCTGGCAGTGCTGTGTGCTGATCCCTGCACACAGCCTGTGCCACGAGCTCGGAATGGGATGGCTGCTGCCCTCTTAGGAGGGTGCCAGGCTTTATTCCCCTGCTTCTCCTTCCCTGGCTCCCAGCCCTCTCTGGGCAGCCCAGGGCCCTGTGCCTCCATCCCTGTGGATGTGCTGTGGAGCCAAAGGCCGGGGTTGGATGAGGCACAGTTTCCATAATTCAGGACCTGGTATGAGGTAGTCTGGAGCATATGCTTATTAAATTTACATGAAATGATAGATTTTTTTTTATCCCTCTTCGTTTGCTGTGGCTTTCGACCAGGTTCTCCCTTTAGCTCTGAACTGACCAGAACACTCACAGGAGCTGTTCCTCCTTCACTCAGTCATTTTGATGCTTCTGTTGGGACTTCATTGGTGCACAGACCCCAGTGGCACTCCTGCACCAGCTGCTGTTTGCAATCCTGTCCTTTATTCTCTGATGAGCTTTCCCAGCCCTGGCTGGAAAGCCAAACTCCACAGTTCATAACCATTCCTAGCAGAGGTGAGAAGGATGCAGACACAGCTCCTCCGTGGCTCCAGCTCCTGCTGAACTGTTCCACTGGGATCTTTTGTGCAGAGCCCTTCCAGCTGCAGGGCAGTTCTTCCATGGAGTGTCCTCTGAGAAGCAGCTGCACGGAGCGTGGGGGCAGAGATTTGCCATCAGCACTCCCCTCCTGCCCTTCCAGGGCTCCTGCACCTCTGCAACAACCAGCAGCAGCGAGGCCAAGGGACTGAAACAGCTCATCCCAAAGAATCCTCCCCCTTAGGCCCACCTATGTAAAACAAAGTCAATTACAGTATTGATTTTTTAATTCAACTGCTACAATTTTGCCTCACTTTTTCTTCTCTCAGTTTCCTCCTTTTTCGCTAAGAGAGTCATTTGGGCTGTTTTCATTCTCTGCTGGAATGAGCTGATTTCATTAGAGCTGAGTGGATTATACCTGAACGGGCATCCCTGGGGTGAAGGAGAACTGTGAGCCACAAAGGGGGATGAAAATCCTGGATGGGGACTGGGGAAATCTAGAAGACAAGATTAAATAAACTTGTAGGAAGCCTTTGGGAAGGGTGTCTTGAAAGCAAGTTGTGGTGTCTGGGAGTGCCTGCAGCTGGAGTTTGGGGGTGGCATGGGCACTGGAACACGGCAGTTCTGCTTCTGTTCCAGTGAAAAAAAGAAAAGGAAAGAGGAGGTTTCCCATTTCTCTCTGATCCCATCTCACCTGATGTGTGGTGCCTCCTGCCTGCACCAGTGATGGTCTCTGAGGAAACATCTCCCACAATCTGGATAAATTATCTCTTTTGTGGCAGACCTTCAAGGAAACAGTGATTTTCTGATCAAGCAGGCTGCTTCTCCCTCTCTTCTAGTCTGCTTCCCAACAGTTTTCTCTTGATTTCAAAGGAAGTACAGCCAAGACACTTGAAATGGATCATTGAAAGCCTCTACCTTTTAGTGCATGTTGTCAGTTGTTGATGCTGTTGTTCCCCTCATTAGAGATCGCTGGGCTTTGATTCGGTGTCTGAGGTTTCATTCCTTCATTGCTTTTTTCTGCCTAATTAATTGGGAAGTTGCTGCTGCACATCAAAGTGGGAGCATTTCCTAAAGAGTAACTACTTAAGCATGAAAACTAATTGAACACATGACCTAATTATTGGTCTCTCAGTGAGTCATACTTTTCCTTTATTTCTGTGGGGTTTTTCCTTTAAAACAACAGCAAATACTAATTGCTCCTGCAGAAGAAATACTGTAAAATTCCAAAGGGGAACATGGAAAAACTGGTACTTGGTCTCCAGTTGGAGATAGCTGCAGATGTAGGTACATGTAAGAAAAAAATGAATAGGAAGGAAAAAACAAAAAGACAGTGTGACCTTGTTTAACAAAACCAGGTTCTCTTTAGAGGACTATGTTTGTTGGTTTTCATTTCCCAACTGCCTCTTGAATTTGGCAGCTATTTCAGGCTCTGCAAAATTCTGCTGTATCAATCCTTTGCTGTCTTGTTAAAGATCAACTGTCTTCAGCATAAACCAGCACGGGTTTTTTCAGGGAAAAAAAAAATAGCCTGCAATAGAAGTGGAGTCAACAAGTCTAATTGTCAAACCCAGTTATTGCTGTTCTCCTTCTGTGTGAAAACCTGTGCTGGTCAGAGTGTCACTGCTGCTTCACTGAATGTCCCTCTGGAAGCACCAGGCCAGAAATGCACAGATTTCAAACGTGGTAAAGGATGAAACCCACTCTTTAATGCCTTGGGAATATGGAGAAAACGAGGAGAAATGAGTCAGTGGTTGTAGTTTTCCCTTTGGTGGCTCTGCAGGTGATGGGCATCCCAAGCCTGCCTCACCCAGGGCTGGCTCAGAGCAGCTGCTCCTCTGTGCTGACAGCCCTCCCCTGGGGCACCCTTCCCTGCACTGGCAGCAGCTGGACATGGAAGGGCTCCTGGAGCAGGGATAACTGAGGATTTGGGAATTGGCTGTGCAAGGGGGAAGCTCCCTGCTGCAGCTCCGGGTACAACTCATGTTTTAATGCTTTTGATAGTGAGGAAAAAAAAAGCCCTGATAAATGTTTAACACACCACTGAAAGAGGAAACTGTGAAATTGCAGCAGTAGTGTACTTAATACTGATTTCTCAGAGATTCTCCTGGAAAAATGAGTCACAAAAGGGAAGGAAAGAGTTGCAGGCATGAGCTGCTGTGGGGAAGGGTGTTCTGAGCTGCAGAGACTGGGAAGTGGCATTAAGCTGTTCTGTGAACTGAGCTGTTGGTGCACTGCAGACAGCACGGTCTGGCCTTCTGGAGCTAAGTCAACAAACTTGCAAAGTCAGTTTAGTGGGAAAATCCTGAAATCCTGTGGGTCTTGGCATCTGCTGCAAGCCTGGAGTTCTGTGGGCAGGATGTGCTCGAAGGAAGGGGATCAGCCAGCAGCTGAACTCCTGTTCAAAGCCCTCGCCTTCTTTCCCACACTTCTGGCAATAACTTCATTTTGCATGTTTTATTCCTCATGCCTGTTTTGGTTTGTGCTCTGTTACAAAAATGGGGCCAGAATTGGCAGAGGGCAAGATCTGTGTTTTTGAGGGTGTTTTCCTGTGACCATTGATGTCGGCTTGTCAGAGATGGGAAGGAAGAGCTGATAGGAAAAGGCTCTTGGAGAGAAAAGCAGCTCTGCCTGGCAAAGCTGATTAACGTGTTTCTGTAATTACCAGCCAGCTCTGGGTGACCTATTTAAAAACACCTTGTCTTTGTGTTGGGTGGGGAGCGGTGAATCCCTGGCTTGGGGGACAGGGAGGAGCAGATCCCCTGGCAGCATCCTGCTGCTCTGTGCCCAGGGAGCAGCACCTGCATCCCCTGGAGAGGATCTCCAGTGCTTGGAGAGCAGGACATGCACAGGGTGCTGCGTTAGGAGCTTCTTGCTAACAGACACCAGCTTTGTGAAAACTTAGAGGCTAACAGAAGAAACTATTGACATTTTTATTTATATTCCTGCTCCTCTCTAAGGCAGAATGAGAAAATCCTGAGATGCTTTGGTTTTAACTCTTTTCCTGTGGAGATTAGCAAAGCATAAACCTTGGCATGATTTGCTTTCCTTCTCCTGACTGGTTAAGGTGTTGTTAATCAGAAAATTGCTTCATTGAGCAGTTACTTTGCAATCAGAGGAGAACTGAAATTACTGAACAGTTTTTTAGTATTGAGAAGATGAATCTCCTGCAAGGGCCCCGGCCTTGCAGCTCCTCCCTGGAGCACGATGCCTTTGGCCAGGGTATAAAGACACCCAGTTTGTGCTCCTGCAGCCTGGACTGGGCTCCCAGAAAGATCCAAGTTTCTGTTTAAGAAACAAGAAGATGCAGAGCCTGAAACTTTAAAGAGCTGTTAAAACTGATGTTCTAGAGAAGGAATGGAACTGAGCTGCCGCTGATGCTCGGGAGTTATGCTGTTTGACTAAGCAGGTTTGAAAGATGAGACCTGGGGTGTACTTAAAATCCTGTTAGGGTACCTTGTGATGTGACCCATGGAGCTGTCACCAGGCTGAGGGTGCAGAGCTGCCATCCGAGGAGCAGATTTGAGTTCTTTTACCATTCCCTTTGTTTCAAAGGAAGCAATTATTTACACAGCCCTCTCAGAACGGTTCTTTGAGCAGACAGGGAAGGATTTGTACCAAACACGGGAGGCTGGTGGGTGGAATTTCTGTGAACTTTGGCACAAGCCTGCAGTGTGAAGCAGCTTGTAACTGCTGAGGAACACACCTGTCTCGTGGATGTATTGTAGCAGCAGCTCAAGGTTGGTTGTCCTGATTTTTGTCTTCCCTGTCAACATCAGTTCTCATGAACAAACTGCTCAGAGGCGTTTTTTTTTTGGAAGTGTTATTGGATCCCGAGCCTGCACAGTGAGGATTAGGTACTTTGGAATTCATTTCACATTGGACTTGAAAGCAAGGTCAGAAACTCTGCAGAGGGAAGGTAAAGTCCCCACTCTGCTGGCTCCAGGCAGAGGAGGGGATGTGCCACGCTCAGAGCTGGCTCCAGCCACAATCCTGTCCTGGCATCAGCAGGTCCAGGAGCCTCGGGCTGCTCCAGAGGGAATTAGCACAGGGGAGATGGAGAGGGGTTTGAAATGCACCCAATATCTGCAGAGGACTTGCCTCAGGCTGCCAAGAGTCTCCCTTTGGCTTAGTTCAGTATTTAAATTAAAGCATCTCTAAGTTATAGTTTGTCTTCACTGTAATTAATATTTTTCAAGTTAGCAATGACTAATAATTTTATCAGTAATGTTTTCTCCTGGCGTGTGTTAACCAGGTTAAGCTGCTGCCTGTAACGTCAATTTGGGATTTCCAGCACACTCCCTTGTACTTTAATATGCAGTTTTTATTATCTTGGCCTAATCCTCATGAATTTGCATCAGGGTAATTTCATGTGCCCACAGCCTAAAATTAAAGCACCTAAAAGGAGGTATTGGGGTTTTTTTTAATATAAAATTAAGAAGATTGGAGTCTGTGGATATGGTTCAGAATAGTTTGTATTTGCATGATGTGTCCAACCCAAGAGTTATTGTGGCCATGTGAGCTGGAGGTGATTTGGTTTGTGATTGATGGGTACTGGGGATGAACTGCAGTCACTTCTTACAGTGCTGAGTTATCTGTGAGCTTATCACACAGCAGGCTCGGTGTGTGCTCCCCGAGCTCTGCAGCCCACCTGGGCTGGGATTCTTACTGTGCAACTGTGCAAACCCAAAAGTGTTCGTGTGCAGCTCTAAATTTGTCTGTCCTTTGATGTGTCTCCAAAGCCAGTGTAGATGCAGGATCCTAAATCTTCCTTTGATGCAAGAAAAGAGCTGTGCTTTAGTGAGTGTCAGAACGAAACCACGCCGAATCGCAGGGTTGGGTTATTAATCACCGTTTTGGATGAACCAGAGAACAAAGTATTTTTGTTTGTGAGTGCAGCCTGTAGTTTTTCACTAGAACAGCTTCCCCCTCAGCAGGCCTGGAAGCAGGCCAGCCTGGCATCACATGGAGCCAGAACACCGGGAGGAGTCTGGAGTAATGGAGTTGTGGAGAGGAAATGGGTGAGTATAAAACAAGTGGCAGTGCAGATCCTCTGCCAGAGCTCTGCTGAGCCCTGCAGTGCCTCTGGATCAGCCCTGCCAGCAGCAGGCAGTGCTCCTGCCCCTCCCTGTCAGCAATCATTGGGAATGTGCTGCAGCAGTCACAGAACAGAGCCTCTTGGAGCTTCCCTCCATGGACAAAAGCAGGGATTCTCCCCCACCTGCCTGTTTTATCAGCAAGTCTTTATATATGGACTTTCCTCCAAATCTGTGTTGAGATCTTGCTAAATATCCTCTGGGAAACCAAATGGGTTTATATCAAAAAGATCCTTCCTCTCATCTCGGTGCTCTTTGATTTCTTTAGAAAGCTCTACAAGATAAGGGTTTGATTTGAAAAGTCTGGCTTCTCATTAGAGATGCTGAATGGGCTCTTCCCCAAAGTGTTTGTTCATGGTTCTGTTTGTTTATTATTATTCCACCAACGTGCCCAGCACAGAGCTCAGCCTGGATTTCCCCTGGATTCCTTTAGAAACTGATGCCATTCTTCCTGCTTTCCCCTTTCCTGGTACTCAGGTGCTTTCAGAGGGATTTTACCATCTACAGGTGGTGCTCAGTAATTCAGTATGAATATTCAACTTGAGATAATTCAGTTTATACTTTTTGGTTCCTGGAGATGGGATGGAGGGCTGGGAACTGGGGGGTCTCACTGTGTCACCCATGGTGGTTGGGGATGGCTGCACCAGCTCTGGGCTTCTCAGCTTGCTCAAATTATCTGATCCTAGCTTGGATTTTCCTTTTTTTTCTTTTTTTTTTTCTTTTTTCTTCTTTTTTGCCATGTTCCTGTTCATTCCTTTGATTCTCCAATGTGTTCAGGAGATTTAAAAAGTAAAATATAATGGTGTTGCTTTGCTGTGTTCACCACATGTTCATCCTGGCTCTGAATTTTTGACATATATGTGCCTGTTTTATGTGTCTGAGCCCCACTTTGTTCCAGACGCTCTCAGGAACACGTTGCATCAAACTGGCAGCTGCCTCATATAAAGTGGAATATGAATTAATTCAATTTTATGCTCTTCACTTGAAAGAAAACTTAATCCAGGATTTTTAGTGTTCGTCTTGAATAGGTCTTCAAGCGTCTGAGGAACATTTCTGTCTGGGGTGGTTTTATCCTTTGCCTGGGAGATATTTACCTTAGTGTGGCTGAAGTTCTCATGGAGCATGGGGATGTTGATCCAGGATGGATCCCTGAGCAGCAGGGATGGGTTTGTACACACAGCCAGGGGAGCTGCTGTGGAACCTGCCTGCCCTTGTCCTGGAAGCTGCTGCTGTCGTTCCTCTTGGGTTTTAGTCACTTCTTTGTAAAGCTTCTTATAGTTGAGTTTTTCCAATTTGGGCATTGTTCCAAAAACCCCTCTCTTGGAATAATTAGCTTGCTTTGATTCCTTTTAATTAAATCATGTGAAGTAGGCTGGCTGTGTGCATGGCAAAGTCGCAGGTTTGATGTCTCCTCTGCTTTTGGAAACTGGGATGCAGATCTGCTCCACGTGGCAGCTGCACCCTGGGATGGTCCTTGGAGTTTGGGTTAGGAGCAAGCATTGCTGAGGATCGGGGAAAGCTGCATCTCAGAGTTTGGGATCCACCATGGGGAGGCTTTGCCATGGGCTGGACAGCCCAGCATGTGGAAGTGATGGGTTCTGCACTGGAATAACTGGGGTGGGACTGGTTCCTCCAGGAAATCCCAGCCAGCCCTGCTCTCTGAGGTTCCACAGGGCAGGAAACCTTCCAGTCCCGGGGATTGTCCATGTCCTGCAGATATGGAATCATGGAACTGGGTTGGAGAGAGCCTCACAGACCATCCAGTCCCAGCCCCTTCCACTGAAGCAGGGTGCTCCAGCCTGGCCTTGGGCACTTCCAGGGAAGTTCTGCTTTGGGCAGTAATGGGCACTTGAGGAGGGAACATTAAAACCTCAAACACTGCAGCTGAATTGCCTCTATTTTATGTATTTTACCCACCACAGTAACTCACCACATGCAGTGCCTTGTGTGTGCCATTTGCATTTGGACTTCTTTGTCACCCAGAAGCTGTTTAAAAAAACCCAATCTTCAGCCAAATAAAGCTTTTATATCTCATTATAGATTCTGGGTAGGAGCATCCTTCTTCTGCAAGGAGGTGTAAAAGGCAGTTTCAGTATAAAATACTGAATGTTGGAGTAGTTTCTTCTGTGGATAAATTTGGAACACATTCAGTAAGGTATCTTAGGGATAAAAGGGGAGTGACTTCAGGATTTGTTCTGAATGAGAAGAGAGAGGATGATGTTATACCTTGTGAAGAGCAGAGGCTCTGGATGCCAGCAGAGACATTTGTCATACATTTTTCATACACTTTGTGTCCCCTGTGCTGGGGGCTGAGGTTTTGGCGTGGAATCACACACACGCTGTGGTCTGAGGCTTGTGGAGTCTTTCTGGAACAAACACTGAGGTCTTGGGCTGCAGGAGAATGAAAGAGGAACATCTGAATTTTATAGCTTTGATGAGAAAACAGATTTATCCTCATATTTCCTTAAGGAGAAAAAAATCCATCTCCCCTCTGAAAGAGCCGTGGTGCTCCAGCAGCGCCTCTTGCCTGCTGGGCTGGTGCCAGTGGAGATGGGAACCTGGCCTGGCTTCCAGAACTTTCCATTGCCACTGAGCGTTGAGCAACATCAGCAACTTCAATCTCCTGTTCCGTCACCTCTGGCACTCTGCATTCCTTCCTTTTCACGGGAGCTGATCCTGAGCTGAGTTTCCTGGGCTCAGCAGCTGGCAGGGTGAGCAGAGCCGAGTTTGGGAGGTGATGACGAGCCAGTTTCTGGTGTCTCAGGTGACAGAAAAGCCCTTTGGCACAGCCCCGGAGCTGCTGCAGCCCCGGCTCCTCCTCAGTGCCACGCGTGTCTTAATTATAAATGAAGGGAAAACCTGTAGTTAGGTGAAGTTTCCAAAGCAGGGACATTAATTTAAGCTCCAAATCCAGAGGACTGGGAATTCTGCAGCCAGTGCATCCTGACATTCCAGTGGGGTAAGAGGTGATGGATCCACTGAAGGGGTTTTCCCCTCCAGACAGACTCGTGTTGGAGAGGTCACTGCTGTGCCCTGCTAGGCAGTGAACACCTGGCTGGTTTATTTTTCTTTTGGAAGAGGTAAATCATTTGTGAAACAAATGGACAATAATTTGGGAGGTCATTCTGTGGGGATGTCAGGGGATGGTCGGCACCACGGCTTCGGAGTGGCACCATCTCACCTCCCATTTCAGCACCAAACATGGGTAATGTCCACAGTGATAACACTTGGAGCTATCCCCAAACTGGTTTCTTTTCCTGGTTTGGGTGCCAGAACTCCTTTCTATTGAAAATCTTCCTATTTCCAGCAAATTTGCCAATACAGTGTTTTATCAGTCCTGGAGTTTCAACACCGAAAGGTGAAATGTCTTAAAGATTGACATCCTGCCACAAGTTAGCAGGGACAAGGCTGGATTAACCAGAGAGTGTTTCACAGAAGTGTGGCAATAAACAAACAAAACTTTTAACTTTGCCTGTGTGAGCAGAAGGATGAGGATCTCCTGGATGAGGGCACCACGTTGTTGCTTTTGCCAGGGGCAGCAGGTGACCGGGAGCTCTTGTTCCGGAGCTGCCGTCCCCATCAGGGCTGTGACAGCTCTGCTGCTCCAGGTGTAGTGTCCAGGGGAGGGCTGGAGTGTCCTGTGTCCAGCAGGGAGCACAGGCTGCCTCCAAACACCAGCAATACCTGTGCAGGGCAGGAGGGCCAGCAGCCCTGGGGAAGTGGGCAATGGCTGATAAAAACAGGGGAAAAGTCTGGGTTGTGTCTGTGCTACCAACAGGAGCTGCTGAGGTTAAACCCCACACAGCTCTCGGGTTTGTTACCTTTTGCACTCATTAGTGCTGGAAAGCTCCTGCTGGGAGCTGGAGGAGAAGGAACAGCCATGGGAGGAAAGGAAAAGACAAAAAGGGCTGGTGTGTTACTCACCTACCTGCTTCTTGTCACATCTAAAACTCCCAGCTGGCTCCTGAGCTGGCAGTGAGGCTCAGACTGTGCTTACTCACAGGCTCCCTCCCCTCCATTCCCCTCGTCCTCGTGTTTCTCCAGGCCCAAATGATCTGTTTGCAGTTTGGAAATTGAAATCTACAGACTTTAGTTTTAGAGTCTGAATCCACCTCCATTAACTGTGAGCTGTGTTTAATATTGATGCTCTGGGGACGTGAGGAGGGATGGAATGAGCCTGTTCTCCTGTGGAAAAAAAGGCTGAAATTCCCCAGCGCTGTGCTTTGGGCGGCTGCTGAAGCTGCCAGCAGCCAGGCTGGGATTTAAGGGGCACATTTTTTGCAAATCAGTGTCTTCATCAGTACTCTGAGTGGAGAGAGGAGGAGGTGGGGGCTCCGTGGGAAGATTTATGCAGCCTCTTGGCTTTCCTGAGTGCTGAGGTTCCCAGAAAGGATGAGGGTGTCACATCACTGCTCCTTGCTTCATATTTTTCCTCCTTTTGCTTGCTTTTCTTGGGTGTTGCCATCATTAAATGCTTCCATTCATTGTTCCCTCTCCCCTGCTGGCTGGAGACTCTGACTGTTAATTGAGCAGCCCTGTATCTGCTCTTCAGGCTCCTCAGGTAAACAATTTAAATCCTTCATCCTCTTTTACTGTGACATTTTAAGACTTTCTCATCTTTGGCTGTCACAGATGAAAAGTAAAAAGCCCAAACTTCTGTGGCCTTGGTTTGGTTTATAAACAGGCTCCCAATGGCAGGTTTTGGAGAGGTGTGTTTGTCCTGCTCTTAAATTTGGGTCTTTATTTCAATACATCAGATTGAAGGGTTTTATTGTGATTCTGGGGTTTCAGTCTCTGCAGCTCTGGAGAAGAGAGAAAGAGCCAGGCTTTTGTCTTTCAAAGGACAGTTGAAAGACTTTCTGTTATTATTTGGCCTTACTTCAAAAAATTGCACTTTTGAGCGTGACAAACCAGCTCCTACCCGGGTGTCTTGAACCCAGCCAGGTTAAAAGGGGTTTGAAGCACTGGGGTTTCTGCCAGTTTGATTTCTCCTCCATCCTCCAGTGTGCTCTGAGCTTGGTGCTTGTAGGAGCAGTAACGGGGTGTCCACAGCCACAGCTGAGGAAATGCATCCATTTTTCCAAAGGCAAAGGGCAGTTTCCAAGGGCTCTCCATCACTCTTCCCCCTTTTTACCCAAATGTGTCAATGTCAAGTTCCTGGGCCTTTTGTGTCCTTTTGTTTCGAGAGCAGAGTTGACCTGTACAGTTTTCTCTCTTCAGAAGAGGGGATTTGTTCAGTTGGAGGCTGAATTGGAGAATTAAGTGAGGGGTTACTTTTGAGACTGGCTAATGTTGAAACAGATTTCACCTTCCTAAGGTTTTCTAAATATTAATAATTCAAAAGTGAGTGAGCTGGGAGGGAGTTGTGAGCTAAACTGCAGCACAGACACGCTTTGCTTACCCAGCCCCACTGCCAGTGTTGTGTGTTTCCCTTTCCCAAAGCAGCCAGCTCCTGTCCATGCTGCCTCTGATGCCTGGAGAGGCTCCTGGAGCAGAGGCTGGGCAGTTAAAGGAATAAAGCAGGGATTTATTAAAAGCCCTTCCAAAGATGCACCTTGGGCAGTGCAAGAGCCCGGCTGTGGCTGCACCCAGGATGGGCCCTGGCTCAAGAGTTTCACACTTTTATGAGTTTGGGTCCGTTTCCACCTTGGGGTTAATTGTGCAGTTCAGGTGATGCTGTCCCACCCTCCCAGGCTCCTCAATTCTCTTTGAGAATTTGAGAACAGTTTTTGGGCCCGGAGCTGCAGCGGTGTCCATGGCTGTGGGCTGGAGAAGGATTGTTGTGCGTGCCTGAGCTGTGAGGAGACCCTGCTGACACTTTGTGTGGAGTTCAGGGTTACCAGCGCAGTGCAGAACCTGGGAAACACGAGAGGAAAGCTGAATGTGTCGGTATCAGAGGCTGTGTGCAGTGACTGTGTCCCCTGCTGTGTCCCAGGCCAGGTACAAGCAGAGCCTGGACCCCACGGTGGACGAGGTGAAGAAGCTGTGCACGTCCCTGCGCCGCAACGCCAAGGAGGAGCGCGTGCTGTTCCACTACAACGGGCACGGCGTGCCCCGGCCCACGGTCAACGGGGAGATCTGGGTCTTCAACAAGGTGGGTCTGGCCCAGCACAGCCACTGCAGCCTTCTGCTGGAGCACAGCTGCCTTTGAGTCGTGGGCTCACAGACTGCTTTGGGCTGGAGGGACCTTAAAGCCCACCCAGTGCCACCCTTGCTGTGGGCAGGGATACCTTCTACTGCCCCAGGGACATCTTCCACTGCCCCAGGGACATCTCCCACTGCCCCAGGCACATCTTCCACTGCCCCAGGGACATCTTCCACTGCCCCAGGCACATCTTCCACTGCCCCAGGGACATCTTCCACTGCCCCAGGGATACCTTCCACTGCCCCAGGGACATCTTCCACTGCCCCAGGCACATCTCCCACTGCCCCAGGAACATCTTCCACTGCCCCAGGAACATCTCCCACTGCCCCAGGCTGCTCCCAGCCCCGTCCAGCCTGGTCTTGGGCACTGCCAGGGATCCAGGGGCAGCCACAGCTGCTCTGGGCACCCTGTGCCAGGGCCTGGCCACCCTCCCAGGGAGGAATTTCTTCCCAATACGTACCCTGAGTTTCCCCTCTCGGTCTGAGCCTGTTGTCCCATCACTTTTCCAGGTTTAGGATATGTTCCCAGGTGTTTCATTCCCTGATTGATTTCTTTGTGTTCTTGAGGCTGTGTGGCCACACAGGCTGTCCCTGCCCTGAGGGGCACGAGAGGCTTCTCTGCAGTGCACTGAGGCAATAAATTATTGGCATGGGGTGGAAGGGGAGCATGGAAACCCAGAATTGTTCCTGCTCTGCCTCACTGTTCAGTGTGGACATACCAAGAGAGCAGCAAGACAGTCCCTGGAACTGGTTAATTTGGCATTTTCTGGCCTTTTGCCACACACTGAGGCTACAATAACATTTTTCATGTATTTATTGTGAGTGCTGTTGTATCAGTAAGGAGCAGTGTTCTAGTTCAGCTGCTGCTTCCTGAGCAAATCTCAATGTAGCTTCAAAAGGAGAAAAATCAACATGCCCCAACTTGAGACATGTTTATTCTCACATTTTGAGGAGCTTCTCTGCAAATTTGGAATATCTCTGAGTTGTTTGCTAAACAATTGGGGATGAAATCTGTTCACAAGCAGTTTCCAGTTGAGCTGTTGTTGTGTCATTCCCAGGAAGAGGCACAGGGATGGTGGGAGCAGTGTTGGAGTGTTCTCCTCCATGCCCAAGCCAGGGAACAAACTGTATGTCCAGCTCTGCTTTAACACCCCTTCTTGCTTCAAACTGCCTCATTTACATCTCATTAGCAAATTTGATGTTTAATGTGACCCCCCACAGTGGAGTTGGAACATAAAATTCTTCTGGTTGGAAATACCACAGTATTAATCAGAGCTATAACCCGATCTTAGCTGGAGCAAGATGCATTGGAAATAAAAAGGTAAAACAATGCCTGCCCATAAAATGTCGTTGATGAGATGTGTCAGAGCAGGTTTTATGTGGAACTTCCTGGGACTGGAATGTGCTTCACGTGAGTGGTGACCTTAAGAAAGGCTGTGCTGAGGACGGGCTGCTCGTGCCTCATTCTCTCATTGCCGTGATTTGCAGAGCTCCAGCTCCCTAAAACTTTGGTTTTTATCAACAATTTTCCCTATTAATTTTAATGAAACAACTCAAACTGTTATATATGGGCAAAAGTGGGTTTGGAAATGCTTTATCCCTCCCTGCCTTACGTAACACATGGTTTATGATACCTCCTGTCTTTATCGATGCTGATACATGTCCTTGAAAATTGGATTTTTGTAAAAAGTTTACTGGTTTTATTACAGCTATTTTAAGTCTCTTGAATTTAAATGAGAGTTATGATCCCATCCATCATCCTGCTGATGTTAATAGGAACATCACAGCTTTTCCTGAGGATTTTGGGCTGAGCTCAGGGTTGGAGGAACACCAGGTTGCCCTCTGCCTGCAGCTGAGAAGGATCCTGCTGGCAGCCACTGGGTATTTGGTGGTGACTCTTTGCAGGCAGGAATCTGTGGTTTATATTTTCAGCTCTCTTGGTTCAGGATTGGCTCCTCAGAGCTGCTTTTAAATGGCTGATTTTTATCCTCTTGCCTCCAGTTATTTGGGGGCGTTCGTTAAGATGGAAGACAAGGAACAAGATCCTCCTTATTTACAGAGAGGGAACTGTGGGCACTTCACTCTGTTGAAGGCAGCTTTGTTGGTTTTCATTTTAATGGATAATTTGGAAAGTTGCACAGAAGCTAAAGCTGTAATAAAATTATGAAGCATCTCGTTAGGCTCAGGCGGGGTAGCGCTGATGGGCTGCAGGGGCTTAATTATCCATCCTGATTTATTGATGGGGTTTTCAGTTTAAGATGTTTGATGTTAAATTAAAGACAGCTGGTTTGCATCCTTTATCAGCGTTGCAGAAATTTGGGATAAAATTGGACTATTAAATGATGTTTGGAGTTGTTAGCACATATCAGAGCTCTAAATATCTGATACTGAAAACTCTTGGCAAAGTTTTTGGGCTTTTTTTTTTTTTAGAGTTGGGCGTTTCAAATAACACCACAATAAAATCTGCTCGTCGCTTGTGTTGACTTGGGTTCACTTCCTCACTGTTGGTCGACACTGACTGAGATTTGTATTAATTAATCTGTTCAATCTAGGGTTTATTTTGGGGTTTCAGAGCTGGCTTTTGTGGCTGTATTTGATGAGCTCACCCAGTTTGGGTTCTGTCACCCCGTGGTGACTGAGCTTCTCTCGTGCAGAACTACACCCAGTACATCCCCCTGTCCATCTACGACCTGCAGACCTGGATGGGGAGCCCTTCCATCTTCGTCTACGACTGCTCCAACGCCGGCCTGATTGTCAAGTCCTTCAAGCAATTTGCACTACAGAGAGAGCAGGAGCTGGAGGTGAGAGCTCAGGGCTCTGCTGGGCTGTGCTCAACACAAATGAAGTTTCAGCTTGCTTTGCTGTATACACTGAAAAATGTGTTTAAAACCGTGTTGGAAGGCAAATTAATTTGCAAATAACTTTGAAACTCTGATCTTTCTGGTTCAGTTTGCTATCCCATTAAACTTGGAATGATTTTTAATACAAGCACTAATTAAATGTTAATGTTAATAGAATCAATTTGGGCCCTAATGGTCTTTTCTGCTGAGATGAATGCTGAGGTGAACAAGACATCATTATTTTGGTTGCAAAACTCTGGTATCTGGGGCTGTATTTTGATGCAGTTGTGGTTTTGTGCTGTTGAAGTGAATGCAAAAATGTGAAACAACAAAAACCTGATCCACACAGGGATTGTCCTGCTGGTGGTTCCAGTTCTGCAGAGTGTGGAATGTGTTCCCAATGAAAAGCTGTCTTTGGTTGCAAATGGAATTAATAAATTTATTGAAGGAAATCTGAAATGCAAAGTGGAAGGGAAGAAGTTGGAATATTCTGTGCAGCCTCCCACCTGCTGCCTGGAGCTCACAGGGACATTCATAAAGGTTCACTTCTAGGACACTGGATTAGAAACCCCAAAACTTCAAGGAAGGAATATTAATTAATCAGGCAGCTGAGTGTCACAAATACAAGCTCCAAGCAGATGTTCAGTGTCCCTGCCTGTCGGCCCTTTCCTTCGGAATTCCGGTTTTTGGAGATGCTTTACTGGGGGCTCTTTGGCAGGTGGAAATTCCATTGCACTGAGGAAGACAGTCTGATAGCCTGGGATATGCAGATCATTCCGTTATTCCTTCTCTTCCATAAAATAATTCCATATTTTGTAAGAATAAGAAACTTCTGTGACTTGGGAAGAAGGTGGAACTGGCAGACAGGGATTGATAGAATCGGTAGGAGATGCCTTTGGAGGTCAGAGCAGGGTGGTCTGAATATCCTTTCCCAGGTTCTGGGATTCCCACTGGGATATTCTGGGGGCCTTTCTCCTTTGTTTATGCAGTGCTCTCTTCAGCACTTTGGTTTTGGTTTCTCATTCTGTTCCCAAGCAGGTGGAACAGGTCTGAATCCACCTTCCCTTTCCCTGCTTTCTTCACCCATCTCCTTTTCCCCTTGGCTTGTGCTGAGCTCCAGGAGGATTTGGGGGCTGCTGTGGGAGGGAGGGGAGCTCTGCTGGGGGACAGAGCCACTGCTCAGGTGGAGCTTGTGCAGGAAAACCTCTGCAAGTGCAGCCAGGGGAGGAGGATGAGCACAGGTGATAAAACCTTCATTCCAACAAACCCTAAATTCCATCCTCTGTGGGATTGTTCCTCTCGTGCAATGTGTGAGGTTACATGGGACAGCTGCTGTGGTATTGCTGCTCTTGCAGCACAGGTTAACACTACCAGTTCATTTGGGTTTGAAAATACTCCCAGGGTTATGTGCCAGCTTTTCATTCTGTCCTTGGATTTCAGTAACTCCTGGTGCCTGAGTGAGGTTCCTGCTCGTGGGGAACAGAAAGCAGAGCCTTGCTAACAGAGACAGCAGAGCGCTCACGGCGTCATGAGAGCGTGGAGGGGAATTCATTTGGAAAATGATAAATTATCCGTTTGTTCAAATTCATGAAAAGTGAAGCAAAGCTGCAACTGGTGCTCCAGAGGGGCTGCCAGAGTGATCATGATAATTGTTCCCCATTTCCCTGCAAGGAGATCAGAGGAGTTTGCTCTTCCCTTAATCTGCCAGAGGGATTCTCACCTTCTGATTCCATACCTTGCCCTAATGAAAGAAATGCAAAATGTTGGAAAGAAACTTTGGTGGCTGAGGTTTACTTGGTTTCTCTGGTTCAGAAAGGTGCAGAGAAGATTATTTATGTTTTCACTCCCTGAATTATTAGTCTCAAAGATCATACTTTTAGTCAAAATCATAACCAGGAGAATCCCTGTGCTTTTGGAAAATGGGAATGTTTGTCTATAGAGCATTTTTACTCTATGGACTGAGGTTTGGTGTGCAGGGTATTTCTAGAGTGACCCTGGACTTAGCAGTGGAGTGCTGTTAATCAGATATGAGTTAAAGCAGTGGCTGCTGCTGCCACAGCCACCAAGAGCTCCAAACCCAGAGCTCCAGGGAGCACTGGCAGCTCTCCCTGGGTGATTTCCTGACCTTCCCTGTGGAATTCCCATGTTCTCTGCAGGTGGCTGCCATCAACCCCAACCACCCCCTTGCCCAGATGCCTCTGCCCCCTTCCATGAAGAACTGCATCCAGCTGGCAGCGTGTGAGGCCAACGAGCTGCTGCCCATGATCCCAGACCTGCCTGCCGACCTGTTCACCTCCTGCCTCACCACCCCCATCAAGATCGCGCTGCGCTGGTGAGTGAGGCCCTCCTGCACCCCCTGCCCGGGGCACAGGGGGGCTCTGGAACCCCAAATGCTGCCCCTGAGCCCGAGCTCCCCTGCAGGGCTGAGCAGCAGGGTTTGAACTGGGGACAGCGGCTCGTTAATGAGAGCTGGAAAGGTGAAAATATCGTTATCTTCTACTTACTGCGTTTTAGTTTCCAGCTCAATATCTAGGTTTGCTCAGATTAAGGGATTTACTGTTCTGGGAATTAAATATCTGCTTCCTCAGAGAGCAGGAATGGTAGATAGTGCAGTACAACTTTCTGTAAACTGTCCTTTGCACAAATCACATCCCAAATATTGCGGTTGCTGTAAATAATGCAGTAGCTTTAAACACTGCTGGAGTGAGAGGAAGGGAGTGATAAACCAGGGAAAGATGTTCTGCAATGGCAGCCCAAGTTAATTAGGCTGAAAGTTAGAAAAGGCTGTTCCAGAGAGCAGGAGCTGTCCAAGAGCAGTGTTTTACCCAGCTCCCAGGACCTGAGGCTGCAGCCCCCAGAGCTCAGAGGTTCCATTCCCAGAGGCTCTTCCAGCTGCTCCTCTCAAGTTTGTGCCCGCTCCAGAGTGGAAAAACTTCAGGGCATTTGCTGGACAGGGTTTGAACAGGCAGAAGCCCACAGACACGGCAGGTGGAGCTGAGAAATTTCACCACAGCTCCAAGAGTTACTCGCAGCCCTTTGGAGATATTTGTAATAAATTACAGTTCATTAAACTCTTTCTGTTTCACATCAGCAGCAAAGTGAGCGAGTTCCTGCGGCCAGGCTCTGGTTTGGGTATGTGAAGTTCTGTAGGAGAGGTTTTTTTTGCTGGGTTTTGTTTGTTAGATATGCTAAGAAAGGTTTTTTTCAGATACTGTGATCTGTTCAGGAATTTTCTGTTCCTCATCTCCATGGGAACGTGGCTGAGGGGGTGAGCAGGGCAGGTTCTCCACAGCTCGTGCTACACCTGCACGAGCATCAGAGATTCTGTGAGTTGTGTCTCAGGCTGTTTGACAGGAGAGGCGTTTCTAGAAGTGCTCAGGGGAAGGGTTTAACCACCTCAGCTGGCTGATGCTGGAAGGTGCCATGGGAACTCCTGCATAGTGAAGAATTTCCTTCCACTTCCAATCCAATGATTGTGTGGTGTTCACTGCACTCAGGAATTTCATTCTCTGATGAAGGTTATGCTCCTTTTGTGTTCCCAGTTGATTGGCATTGTTGCAGGTGTGGTTTTATCCATGCAATCCTGTAAATAATAATTGCTGCTGTGGATCATTGGTTTTTACTGATGTTAAACACAACGAATGCAAAACCAGACCCTCTGCTGCATTCTAAGAGTTTGATCCAAGCTGTGTTGATGTCCTAAAGCTGTTACCCAAGAATAACCACAGAGCCCTTTGCCATCAAAACTTCCCTTTTCCTTCATCTCAGCCCTTTTCCTAAAGCTGACCCAGAACCCTGTGGAACTGCTTTTCAAATACGACATTTGTGCGGTTCCAGGCTGGCGCTCTAATGAGGTTTCACATACGGAATTTATGGGCAAATGAAAGTTTGGATAAATGTTTATCCATCCCATTTTGTTCTCTGTATCGAAGTCACTGAAGGACAAAATCCCTCATCAGTTGAGGCTGCAGCTGCAGCCACTTCTGCCTGATTTCAGGGGAAGCGAAATCGATGCTGGGAAGAGAAGCAGAGGTCAGCCGAGCCCTCGGGATGTGGGGCACGGAACTCCTGGCGCCAGCCTGCAATTCCAGGAGGCTGGAGTGTGAGTTGGCTGTGTGGATGCTGATTGTCCTTGTGTGTAGTGTCTGCTGTGAGCTGACGTGTTCCCCGTGGATCTGGAGCTGTATAAAGCTGTGGGTGAGGCAGAGCGGGAGCTGAGCTGTGGGATTGTTAATCCTGACGGATGGCGCTGGCGGGAGGCAGGCGCGGATGTTGAGGAATGGGCAGCACTGGCAGGCTCTGGAGCCCTGCTTTACGCAGATCCTGCTGCCCAGAGCACAGGCAGCTCCCTTGGAAGCTCAGGGCTGACTCATGTGCCTGCCTTTCCATCCTCCTGGAAGGTGCAAACCGGCTGCAGTCGCACACCCGCAGCTCCCCAAGGCTGCGCTGGCCTGAGCTGACCTAGGGGCCCTGGGGCTGTGAAGTCCTGTCCATAAAGAGGGGTGGGGATCCTGAAAAGGGCTGGAAAACCCCAAAGAACAAGGAGCAGAACGCTGGGGAGCTGCCCATCCTCGGGAGTTTGAGATGGGCAGTTTGTGCTCCAGAAGGCTCAGCCAGCATGGGAAGGGAGCGGGACGGGACCGGAGCTGTGCCTGCTGATGTTCTGTTTAAAGTGTTTTCTGGGGTTTTCCCTGATGTATTTATTCTGCATTTCTGCTAGAGATTTTGGGGTTAACTCAGCTGTCCCACACTGGTTTTGACAAACTGCACTGAGCTTCAAAATACTCCTGTGATACTGAGCACCATTTCCTGCGTTCCTGGGTTTGTGTTGGGAGGGACCCGAAAGTCCATCCAGTGCCACCCCCTGCCGTGGGCAGGGACATCTCCCACTGTCCCAGGTTGTTCCAAGTCCTGTCCAACCTGGTCTTCCCTTTATCTTCTCTAATCTGGGAATATTAGCACCTTCCGCTATCCTGGCCTGGCCTGGGACACTTCCACTTTCACGGGCAGCAGATGTCACCATGCAGAGCTGTGCTGCTCTCCTGGTCCTTCCAGGCACCATCAGAAGGGTTAAACTCTCCAGCCTCATCCCAGGGACCAGGCTCTGCCAGGCTGAGTCTGCCTGGGGCTGCTTGGGAGGGAATTTCCCTGCACGGTTCTGTAATGCACTGTCGTAAGAATTTTATATTTCGGCAGATTGCACAGGGATCCCACTGCAGGTGCCTGGGCTCTTTATGGCTTCTCTTTCTGCTGGATGATGCACACAGCAGGAAAAGCAGCCTGGGGACCATGAGCCTGTCCCAGTCCTGGGCTCCACTGGGTGCCCTTCAGGCAGAGGATGCCACAGGGAAGCTGGAGTGGCCCTCAAGATCTCAGAAATGAGCTCTGCGTGTCTTGTCTTTAATGAGTAATTGTTCTCCCCTTTATCTGGGGAAAAACCTTTTGGAGCTGGATAATGTGGCTCTGGAGAGGAGGGGTGTGGGAGATGGGATTGCTGAGCCCTCGGTGTCCCCAGAACTCTGAGCAGGGTCGAGATTCCAGCGAGGGGTAAATTCCTCCTTCAACAGCAGAGAGGGGATTGCAGAGGGACTGGAGCTGGGAATGCAGCCTGGCAGAGGAAACCATTGCAAGCTGGATTTGCTGGGTTTCCATCCTGTGTTCCCACTGCTGCCCTGTGCTCCCGGCAGGGCTGCAGGAGGGAGGCAGCGTCCCCCCTTCCCACACACTCCTGGTTTAGCAGCTTTGGGGATTTTCCAGGCACTGCTGACAGGACTCTGTTTTCCAGGGCTGCTGTTCCTGGAGTAGTGGGATTTGTAAGGCTGAGGAAATGGAGTCAGCAGTTTTTTTAATTAAATAACGGAGGTGTCTGAACCTGACGCATTCCTCCCGTCCCCTCCCTTCTGCCTTCCCTGCCTGCAGTGCCAGATCTCCCAGGGAAGCCCAGGCAAGGCTGATCATTATTCCAGCAGCATAATCCTCCCTGCTCTGTCGTGCTCCCGAGAGGCCGTGCTGGCTGCTGGGAGCCCTTTCCCCCGAGCTGTGTTGGAACACTTGTCACCCTGACAGTTACAGTGGCCCAGTTTTGACACCTGACGATGGAAATCGCCCCAGCATCACGAGGGTGACAAATGCTGAGAGCCTCGTTTGGCTCTGATCATGCCCTGCTGAAGTTTCCTACCCAAACACCATTTTAAGAGCAGAACCAGTGCAACAAAGAGCCCTCCTTCTGCATCCTCTCTGCAGAGCCTCGTCATTAAACACTCAATTAGTGTGTGCTGTTTTACTGTCTCTCCCCAGGTTCTGCATGCAGAAGAGTGTCAGGCTGGTGCCAGGAGTCACGCTGGATTTAATAGAGAAGTAAGTCAAATTTTATATGTATTGGTGTGTCCTGAAGGGGGTTAGGGGAACAGAAGTCTGGCTGTAAGAAGTGGAAGTTCCTCACAGGACAGTGTTCCCAGAGTTTGCTGGTGTTCAGTGAGGTGTGGGGACGTGGAGCTGGCCCCTTGTCAGTGGGCTGAGATCACATCAGCCCCAGTCTCCTGTGCCATTTTTGTGTGTTTTCAGTCAGCTGAGGTTCAAAAAGCCTCTCACTTCCACACAGCTGTGTTGGGCTGGCCAGGTTCAGCAGCAGCGTTAAGGTTATTAATTGTGCTGATTTTATATGGGGAAAATTGATTCTCTCCTCTCAGCTGGGGAGAGAGTGTGATCATTTGTATAAAGCTGTATTTCAGAGCCACTCATTGGAGCAAAATAAAAATACAGTTTGCAGCTGGCAGAGCAGAGACAGGCCCTGTCTCTCAGAGGAGGTGTCAGGGTGGTTTTCAGGGAGAGGATTCACCACTGGGTGCTGCTTCCTCTGCAAGCTCTGGGGAAAACGTGCTGGGGTTTGTGTTTCTTGTGGCCTCGAGGAGATGGGAGGCAGGAAGGAAACCTCCCTGGGGCTGTGCCTGAGTGCCAGGGCTGTGCACAGGTTTGGGGATGAGGAGGAGACTGGGGCCACCTCAGGCCACTGCTTGAAGAATGGCTGTGGTATGTTAATTAATTAAGAATTGCTACAAGAGTGTCTCTAATCAAAGACATGGTGAGGTCGCTGAGGGTCTGAGTCAGGCAGCTCTGACTCAGCCTCGCAGAGCACTTGGATGTTAAATCCTCTTTGAATAAAGGTTTCCTGGCAGAAATAGGTTTTTGTCCAGGCTCTTGGTCTGTGCTGTGCCACAGCACACGTGTGTGTGTGTGTTACAGGCTTCTCCAGGGGAAGGGTGCCAGCAGCAGCTTCCCGTGGAGATCAGATATTTAAACATCATCATCTTCATCTGCTCCTTGTATCAATTATAGAAAACACAGATTTTTATTACAGTCTTGAGACAGACATGGAATAATTCCTGGATTGCCTATGTGTATATTGTAATTTATAATTCAGTTGTCTTTAAAATTGGGGAAGGAGTTTAGATTGCAATTAAGCTGCAGACTTTGAGGCTAAATGAAGCTGCACCTTCTCCTAAGGGCTCCGATTTCCAATTATCCAGGCTCAGCCCATGTCCTGATGAGGGAACGTGTGGTGGATCCTGATGTGCATTTACATCACACATCTTCTGAGACAAAGCCAAAACACCCCCTTAGCTTAGAAATAAAGATCTTTGCTGGAGCCAGGCAGCAAAATAGAAAGGAATTTCAGTGCAGTTGGGAATTCTGGCTGCCACCTCATGAGACCTTTTGTTGGCAGTGTCTCTGTCCACGTTCCTCCTGCCTTGGGGGGACTTTTCTGTTTGATCCCAAGACTTCAGATCATTTGTGCTGGAGGTGTGGTTGCTGAGTGACATGAATTGGGCTTTGTTCTGCTTTTCAAAAAGTTTGGGGAAAAGCCTAAGGAATGGTTTATAGGAATAAATCCATGGTAATGGGAACCCAAAACTGGGTGCCAAGCACTGGGGATATACAAGGATGGTTTCATCTCTGTTGCTGCACTGAGACACATCCCTCTCCCAAAATCCCACCCTCAGGGGACCAGGAATGGCACATGGCATTCCTGGGATTTCCAGCTTGGGTCCATTGTGCAGAAGGAAGGAATTCTAAACAAAAATCCCCTGAGAAGGGGGAAAACAAAGAAAGCCTTGAGAGCTGTTCCTGCTCCTGGTGGGGCTGCTTAAACCAGAGTCTGTGACAGTGTGGGGAAATGGCTGTGTCTGAGCCCCAGCTCAGTGCCACTGTCCCTGCACAGGAGCCTGGTCCCTCTGGTCCCTCCAGGGCTGGTGACAAAGGGCCCCTCTGAATGTCACCAGCTGGGGGACAGTCCTGGTGAGGCTGGTCCGGAGCAGAGCCCGCTCCAGGCTGTCGTGCACCAGCACCACATCCATAAAAGTCACCAGAAATAACAAATGTGAGACTAAAATTAATGTTTGTTTCCACTTGAAGCATTATCAAATGTCAGGGGCTGGAAATTGCTCATGTTTTAATGTCTGTTTATTATTTATAGTGGAAGATGATAATTCATGGTTTGCTTTTGCACCTGGGTTTGGCAGCTCTCAGCCCCTTGATTTTCATGTAGAAAACCGAGTAGAAGATGTCAGAGGTGATTTCTGTGTCTCAGGGGGTGCTCCTGGCCCTGGGGTCAGGGGGCTGCTGTGCCTCAGAGCCCTGGGCACCTCTCCCAGCCCCGCTGGAGCTGCTGGGATGGGACTGGCAGGAGTTTCCCTTCCTCAGCCCCTGGCTTTGCCGTGCTGGAGCAGCTCCTTTGTCCCCTCTCCCGGGGGCTCAGCCTGTTGTGAATGCAGATCCTGCTCCAGGGATGGTTTTCATGGCAACGCTGTGCTCACATCCTCGCTCCGGGGGCTCTGCAGCTCCAGCTGAGAGCTCCCAGCCTTCGTCCCCCTCAGTGGTTTCACAGCCCAGCTTTCACAGCCCAGGCATGGCACCAGCCCTGGGATTTGGAGATGGGCACGTCCCTGAGCACAGGAGCTGTGTGGCTCCTGTCTGAGCAGCTCAGGAGGTTTCACACAGAACCTTTGAGGTTGGAAGTGACCTCTGAGATCTCAGAGTCCCAGCTGTGCCCCATCCCCACCTTGTCCCCAGCCCAGAGCCCTGAGTGCCACCTCCAGCCCTTCCTTGGGCACCTCCAGGGATGGGCACTCCAGGGATGGGCACCTCCAGGGATGGGCACTCCAGGGATGAGCACTCCAGGGATGGGCACTGCAGGGATGGGCACTCCAGGGATGGGCACCTCCAGGGATGGGCACTCCAGGGATGGGCACTCCAGGGATGGGCACCTCCAGGGATGAGCACTCCAGGGATGAGCACCCCAGCCCTCCCTGGGCAGCCCCTGCCGAGGCCTGGCCGCCCTTCCCAGGGAGAAACCCCTCCTGGAGCCTGAAGCCTGCTGTGAAAGTTGCCATCCCACGGTGCTGGGGAAGCTCAGCAAGGATCCCCTTGGCTCCCAGGGAAGCCCCCCTGGCCTGGGGGGCTGTGCTGTGCTGCACAGGGTGTTCTGCAATGCAAATATTGACAGGGAATCCTCAGCAGAGCCTCTGTGGCCTCGTGTTCCCCGCGCTCGCTCCGGGGGATCCATTAGCAAACACTGCTTCCGAGATGTGTGTTTTTCCTCTCATACCAAGACAGACAGGAATTTTTCATAAGATGTTAATTTCCAGCTGGTTTAGAAGTGTATTTGTACGTGGGAATGGTGCTGCTGCATGTGGCAGAGGAGTGAGTGGCCACAGAAAGGCTTCCTGTGTTGGTCCTGATACTTCTGATATTTAAAAACTTGTCACAGAAAGGAAATTGGGTTAAATTAGGATTAAATCCACAGGATGTCTTAGCAGGTTACTGCATGTTTCTCAAACTTCCTCATCCTATTGCTGATGAGGAGAATATTTTGAAATAAGATTATTTCTCATGAGGAGAAAGGCAAAATAACAGGGGTTTTATTTCGGGTTTTATTTCCCCCACTTGCAGGATTCCTGGGAGGCTGAATGACAGGAGAACTCCCCTGGGAGAGCTGAACTGGATCTTCACAGCCATCACAGACACCATTGCCTGGAACGTCCTGCCCAGAGGTGAGGCCAGGCAGGGGAGGGGGATGAGGAGTCAGATCCACGAGACACTGAAATGAGGAGAAAATTAAACCCTGAAACTGGAGGAACAGATCAGGATGGAGCTGAAAGCTAGTTTGTTTTCTATTTGTTCTTTTTACCAGAGCATTGCAGGGACCTGATGATTAGAACCCAGAAAGGGTTTTTCTGTGCTAACACAATTGTCGTAGCATGAATAATTCTCTTTCTTACTGTATTTGTAGAGAGCAATCTGTTTTCTTCCAGCCTTGGTTAGTAGCATGAATAAAGGCTTTTTTCCCCTCTTTGCTGGTAAGGCAGTTTTGTTTCCCATGAGTAACTTCATCCCTCATTCCTCCACCCCTGTTGTGCTCAGAATTGGTACTTGTGGAGCACAAGCAGCCAAATTTGTAAACAGTTCTCCAGCCCTGCTCTTCCTAATGCTCACATGGCATCAATTCTTCTCTGCCCTGCAGAAGAGAGCACATTTGCTATCTTTCAGGATTCATTTTGGCTTCTCATGAGCACATCAAACTGCCAGTTAACAGATGGGTAGTTCTTGATTAAACAGTACACAGAGGTCCTGTTCTCCCTCAGTAATTTTCCAAAATCTTAGGATGAGCTGAACTGAAACACCAAAAGAGGGGATTTGATCCAGAAAAGGCAAAGAAGAACCCAAGGCAGAAAGTGTTTAATTGTGGAATGGAGTAGCCATGGTGCTCTGAGGGAGCTCTGAAGGCAGAATTTCCCTTTTGTGGTTGTCATCACATCCCTGCAGAACTGCTGGAGATTCCTTGTTAGCAGAACAAAACAGAATTACAAAAATACAAAACTAGAATATATTAATAATATAAATAATAAAATTAAGAATAATATAATGTAATATGATAAGTTAATAATAACATAAACTATAATGTTAATAATAACATATGCTATAATGTTAATGATAACATACTATGGTATTAATAATAACATACTATAATGTTAATAGTAACATATGCTATAATGTTAATGATAACATACTATAGTATTAATAATAACATACTATAATGTTAATAGTAACATATGCTATAATGTTAACATACTATAGTATTAATAATAACATATACTATGTTAATAGTAACATATGCTATAATGTTAATAGTAACATATGCTATAATGTTAATAATATATGACATATATATATAATAATATAATAATATATGATATATAATATAATGTTAATATGATATAATAATGATATAGTATTATAGTATAATGATAAAATAATAAAAATAATAATATAATATAGTATAATAACACCACCCAACCATAACACAACATAACCATAGCATGGTTTTATGTCTAAAGCCCTTTTTGCACGCTGCCCGAGGTGCTGCCAGGTGCTTGCAGTGACTCCTGCAATCTCTTGGCAGATCTTTTCCAGAAGCTTTTCCGCCAGGACCTGCTGGTGGCCAGTTTGTTCCGAAACTTCCTGCTGGCAGAGAGGATCATGAGGTCCTACAACTGCACCCCCGTGAGCAGCCCCCGGCTGCCCCCCACCTACATGCACGCCATGTGGTGAGTGCTGCCAGCCCCAGCCTGCTCAGGGCCACCTGGGGTGTTGGGAAGGAATCACCTGGGATGTTGGGAAGGAATCACCTGGGGTGTTGGGAAGGAATCACCTGGGGTGTTGGGAAGGAATCACCTGGGGTGTTGGGAAGGAATCACCTGGGGTGTTGGGAAGGGGTCCACCCCGGCTCAGGTTATTCCATGGCTGCCTGGAAGTGTCCCCAAGGGGCTTGGAGCACCCTGGGATGGTGGCAGGTGTCCCTGGGTGACGCTTTTAGGGTCTTCTCCAAGCCCAAGCGTTCCATGATCCCACTCGAATGTCTGCAGTGCTTCCCTGGCTCAGTGGGTGGGTCAGGAATGGAGCAGCTCGTGGCAGCCTAGTGCCCATCTCCAGAGCTGCTCTGGGTATTCATAATTATCCTGTCATCCCCTGGAGCTCCAGGCCAGCCCTGGCACCTTTCACTCCAATACCAAAGAAATGGGTCATCTGCTGCCTTTGTTTTCCCGAGGTAAAGCTGCTCCCCAGGGATTGTGTGTCTTTGTTTTCCCGAGGCAAAACTGGTCCCCAGGGATTGTTGGGGTGGGAAGGGCCTGAGGGAAGGATCCTTGTGTTGCTGAAATAGAAGAAATTCCTTCTGTGGAGTTCCACTTTTGCTTTTAAGATGATTAATGGAAATGGAGGTGGCACAGTTATCAAAAAGCTCTTAAATGTAGTTCTGCCTATCAAACCAATGTCCCACAAACAATTATAGTAAAAATGATAATAATAGCAGTAACAACAAAAATTCTGGCTCTTATTTTCTTACTCACTGTGATTAATAGAGCAGCACCAAATTGGACCAAGTACAGAGGGGGCAGTGGCACTGAGGGGGCTCCTGGGGGCAGAACAGAGCCTTGCTGAAGCTGAGGGGGCTCCACCTGCCTGCATTTCCAGAAGCTTTTGAAGAGGTTTCCAATGTAAAATGTGGAGGAAGGTGAAGGTGGAGGGTGGTGATGAATGAGTGTAGCACTGAGGAGGAGCTCAGATTCCCAGAGCAGCCTGGGACAGTGGGAGATGCCATCCCAGGGGTGGGGTGAGCTGAGCTTTGAGGTCCAACCCAAACATTCCCTGATTTCACGGCGTGGTTTCTGCAGGGGATGGAGCCAGGCTGGCAGCAGGGAGCCCCAGGAGCCTCTGCAGGTGCAGGCAAACACGGAGCAGGCATTTGCTGCTACCACAGAGCTGCTTTAATTATTGAAAATCCTGGAGGAAATTGGGGAGCCTTTGGCTGGAGTTGTCAGCAGTTGGGGAGTTGAACATTCTGAGTGCTTTGGATCAGCAGCTTCTGAGGAAAACTGCTTGAGGCTTTTGTGAATGGGATGAGCTCTTCTGTCAGTGCTGGCTGGGACACTGGTGAGGACAGAGCAGGAAAAGTCAGCCTGGCAGAGCTCCAGCCATCAGCTGCAGTTTGCAAGTGCAGGAGGGTAGGACATGGTGTTGCAGGAGTTTCAAAATTAAACCAGTAAATTTCTGGAGTTATTTACAGCTTGCTTTTTTGCCAGCATATTAAAAATCTATATTTTCTGTTCCTTATAGGGACATAATTCACTCTTATTGCCAGCCTATTAAAAGCCTACATTTCTGGTTTCCTATGGGAATATGACTTGACTTGGAGCTGGTGTTGCCATCCATGGGCTGAGCCACAGGAATGAAACTGGGAACTCCTGGATCCCATTTTTCATCTCTCAGACTCACATGGCAGCACAATAGGGTCTAGAAACACATTTTCTTTGCTCATAATGTGGTTCTGGAGCACAGTGGTGCTGGAAATCCCTTTGGGAAGCTACAGGATGGTGCTGGAGACACCTTTGTGAAGCCCCTCAGAGCACAGCACCTTTGCTGCTGCTTTTTTGGATTTATCAGAAAAAAAATCCCTAAGAACAGGCACACAAAGAGCTCTTTTCCACATGAATCCTGAACACTGGTGAGGTGGAGAGCAAGGGAATTGACACACTTTACTCAGTGCCCTCCAAAAAAGGTGCAGTTTGCAGTAAATCCAGCAAAGGGGAAAATTCCACTTTTGTCCGAGGTGGCTCAGTGCGTTATTAGGAACTTTTAGTAAGGACAGATTTAGAAACTAATTTAGGGCTCGTTTAAATATTTTCTAAAAATAATTACTTGTCTATCACCTTTCACTCAGGAATTTCTAATGGATCCCTGATCTGAAAGCTGCAGACCCATTTTACGGTTTGGATGAGCTGGGGGATGAGGTGAGGGCAGGGCAGCTGGCCACAGGCTGCTGGAGAGGATGGAACTCCAGCCAGGGGTCTGTGGGGCTCCTGTGGAGCTCCTGTGGCTGATCCAGCAGAGTGTTCTGATGGGTGTTTTATCCAGACCTTCCCAGATTTTTGATCCCCAGGCAGTGTTTTGGGGAGCAGGTCTGGCTGCCGTGACAAGATCTGCCCGTGGTGGGAGCAGCATGGCAAACAGCCCCTGACACTTGAGCATCAATTTTTCCTCCTGAATGATTCCCACTGCCCCTTCTGGGGCACAAAATCAGCCTCTGCTCCCTGTCTCCTCTGCTTGTCCCCAGCCCTGCCTGTGGAGAGCTCCAGGTCACACTGGGGTGGCTCCTGGCCTGGGGGTCTGGCGCAGGTACAACACAAGTGCTGAGGCTCCTGAGGTGGGAGCTGCTCTGCCTTTTTCAAAAGTTAACCTTTCAAGTTGGTGTTCTGGCCATTCATCTGGGAGATCTCTTTAGCTGGAGCTTGAGGAAAAGTGAGATTTCCCATTTTTTGAGGGGCTATTTGACCCACGAGCTGTCAGTCTCCTCCCTTCCCCAGGAAGGGCAATGTGCTTTGGAGTCAGGAGAGCTGATCTGACACCTTACTTCTGTTTTTCCTACCTTGAGTTTTGCCTGCTCAGCCCCTTCCCCTGGGCTGGCTGTGTTTGTGGTGCCTCTCACTGCAGGCAGGGCTCTAACACAGGATTAATATTAACATTAATATTAATATCCATTGATTGGCTGTGCTGTTCAGCTGCGAGTGCCTCTGTCTGTTGTGCCTGAGCACAGAGCTCTGTCAGCACCTTGATCTCTGCCGTGATGGATTAGGGTTTGTGCATTACTGCTGCTGCCAGCTGCTTTTATTCACGGCCTTTGCAAAGACCTAATAATGTGTTTGGAAATATTTCCTAACACAGGTCATATATTAAACCCCAAGTGCCTTAATTATGCTTTGGAAGAGCTACAACCCATCCCTAATAGAAACAGCGTGGTGTGTTTGCAGGCCATGAAATTTGGGTTGAAAGCAGTCATAATGTACTGCAACCACGAGGAGCTGGAGATTGGGGCTGGGAACAAAACCACAAGGCAGCAACCCAGTTGTAGGTGGAGCAGCAGGGGAGGCTGCAGATGGGTCAGGGCTGCTCAGCCCTCCCTCGGAAACTCGGCTCCCGGAGCTGCACCGCAGCGCTCGGAGCCTCCACAAGGAGAAAGCCATTGTTTGAGGAGCTATTTGGAGCTGTTTGACGTTTGAAGGATTAGATTAGTTCAGATTACACTGTAACCAGATAATTTTTTGTGTCTGTGTGTTCGTCTTTGCGTCCCCAAGTCCCATTATTGGACTACGGAGACTTTGATGTGGGACAGAAATAGCAAAGCCTGTGCAAAGTTGTGGCTGGAGCAGGGGGATGTGCCGGGAGAAGAAAAGGATTTCAGACTTGTGCCAAATGCTCACAGCAGTAACTGTTTGTTAAAAATAGCTGTGTCTGAGCAGCTTCCCTCCCAGCTGTGGCCCCAAGCAGCTTAGGGAGGTGACAGGGTGGCTGCCACACAGGTGAGCTGGGGCTGGGACCTGGGACGTGGCCACACAGGGCAGGGCTGGCACTGGACTGGCAGAACAAACCTGGAGTGTCCTGTCCAGCAGACTGGATCAGCTCGGGAATATTTAATGGCTGCAGAAACAGGGATCAGAAGGAGGAGCTGCCCCAGGGCTGCTCCTCCAGGCAGGAACACTCCTGTTCCCTGGTACCTGGCTGGTACCACCATTCCCAGAGGAAAAGAGAGCGTGAAAAGACGTCAAGAATGCGCTATTCAAAAAAAAAACAACAAAAAGGACAGAGTTAAAAGCATTAGACATTGAGTCAGCCCCAAAAATTTGAGTGTGAGAAAATCAGCCTCCACGAGCTGGCAGCTAATGGGTACCCGTGGGTGCAGACAGACACAGGCTCGAACTGGGCTGAGTTTCTGCTCCCTGAGTGTTTCTGGGGCTTTCCAGTGCCTGGCAGGTTGTGGCTTTGGGCAATGAAGCAGTCCCTGAGCAGGGCTGGGACTCTGCCTTCTGCTCTTTGCTTGAAATCCAGACTTTGTAGCACCACTGAGAACAGAGTCAGCTGATGGGTTCACACTGAATTATTAAACATTTAAACACTCCTAGTGTAGTGAAAGGGTTTTGGACTGAGGGGGGTTCCCTCCACAGACCATTCCTGTTGTGGTGCTGCCTTGGCTTTGGGATAAACAAAATCACAATTTTAGCCAAGTCAATCTTCCTGCTAAGGAGAGCTTTTCTCTTTGTGCAGTTAGTTCAAGGTAGTATTAAAAAAAAAATAAATTCCTCTTTAACACCTTATTTCATAGCATAGCTCAGCTGAAGGCCTGGGTGTTGTCACCCCATGGGTACATCACTGTGTCACCCTGTCAGGGTGGAGGGCCTGGAGTTATTGGAGGAGAGGAGGAAGGAGAGAAAGCTGTAGAGCTCTTTGTGTCCCAATGGCAGTGAAAAGCAATCTTGCAGAGCACTTGGCAGAGAGCAGCCTCTGATCCCTGCCTTGGCTTTCATAAATCACTGGTGGGATGCAGCACCTCCCATCCTGCTCCCAAATTTATCTCTTGTTTGTGTGACGGGAGTCAGGCAGCACATCCACGGTGTGCCCACCTTTCCTGTTCCCTTTGGGATATTAAAGCTGTCAGTCACTGCTCCTCCTCCTCCTCCTCCCAGCCAGGGCTGCCTCCAGCACTGGGACAGGGCTTTCCCTTCTCCTCCTCTCCCCACCCTTCAGGGTTTATCCTTTCCCATTCATTTGTGGCTTGGTTTGAATCTTGTAATTACTGTAACCAGTGTTTAATTGTCTGTTCAGCCAGCACAGTGAGTAACCTTTGTGTAACCTGTGTGGAACCTGTGTGGAACCCTGAGGCTCTGAGGAGGGAGCAGCTGTTCCAGTGGTTGGAAGTGGAGAAGTTGTGCTTTGGGCAAACCTGTTTGCTGGTGTCCCTCTGGCTGGGAGGATTTGTGTTTTGCACAGACACAGCAGAAGCAGCACTTTGGGTGCTTTGGAAGGGCTGCAGAACCATCTCAGAGCTGCTCTGGAATGCCTGGAGAAGCATTTGAAGTGTTTGACTTGAGCAGGGTCCCTTGCACAGCTGACATTGATCAACAGCCCGTGGCTGTGGAGAGCAGGAAGGTTCAGGTTTTGTTTTGGAGGGCTGGCAGGGGTTTGCATGCTTTGGGTAACGATGGCTGTGTGGTTCCAGCAGCCTGTTTTCAGAAGCGTCAAAAAGAGATTTCGTTTTAATCTACTCAAATCTCTTTTAAAATTTTTTGTTTGTTCTTTCTGATAACTCTTAAACCCTTTGAGATCTGACCTCACAGGGCTGCTTTGGGCATTTTTGTAGCAGTATTAGTGCTGCTTACCTAAAAGTACTGAGAAGAGCTCAGCATCTTCTCTGTGTGCTGCTGCAGTGAGTGACCCACAGATTCCTTTTGTGGGCAGCAAAATCGGAGCAGTTGTCTCTGGTCTCTGAACCATTCTCCTTCTGCCTAGTAAAACATACCTCAAAGGCCCTGTGGGCTGACACTGTCCAGTGCTGCAGAAAACGTCTTTAGGTGTTTTTTTTCCCATTTCTCCCTGAAAACAGGGAATTTCGAGCACTTCTAAGCCAGTCAAACGCTGTCCCCGTTCTTGGACGGTCAGAATTTCAGTTTCCCTTGCTGTTCCTTATGGATAACTTGTAATTCCTTCTCTTCCCTCTCTCCTTGCTCCAGGCAAGCCTGGGACCTTGCTGTTGATATTTGCCTTTCCCAGCTGCCCACCATTATCGAGGAAGGAACTGCCTTCAGGGTAAGTTGGGGACTCTCCCAAAACGTGGGCCCAGCTTCCTCTGTTCCCTGACAGCTCAGCTCAGCTCATCACTGCTGCTGGTGCAGTTGGAGGGGTTATGTTTGTGGAAAATTGAAAATGCCTGGCACAGGGTGCCCAGAGGAGCTGTGGCTGCCCCATCCCTGGAAGTTGGACGGGGCTGGGAGCAGCCTGGGACAGCTGGAGGTGGATGGGCTTTCAGGTCCCTTCCAACCCAAACCATTCTGGAATTCTGGGATTGTCCCTTAGAGGAACAGATAAAAATCAAGTTTAAGCCCTTCCCTGCTGCACCATCCAGCCCCAGCGTGGGGGTGAGCAGAAAACTCCTGCCAGTAAAAGCAGTGTCTGAGACCTGACCCAGAACATTCCACAGCACTCAGACTTGACCAGGTGCTGTTACCCAAAAGGTCCCAACATGCAGCACAATTTTTGCAATTAAAGGCCTAAAGGTGAAAATTATCTCTTCTTGGAGGTCTTTTCAAATATAAACTGGAGTTTGAGGGTATGTCCAGAGAGTTCTCTTAAGCTCAGTGTTGTTAACAGGAGTCACTGGGGGTTTTCTGCTTTATTTAATCTCAGAGAAAAGTAAAATTTCTAGTATTATATTTAGCTTAAATTCCTTTATTCAGAATGGATTTTTATTGATTTTCCTTTGATATTTCATGAAGTGAAACCTTTAAATAATAATTACTATACAAGCTCAGGTCCCTTTTCCATCCTGTTGTCTCTCTAATTTCCAGAAGCATTCTTGCAGTTTATTTATATTGCCAAACTTCCAAAGGTTTTCTGGCTGTAATTGCAGGTTTTCTCCAAAGCCCTGAGTGCAGGAAGAGAGCTGTGGGCTCCTGCCAGGCTGGGGGTTGATCAGGATGCCCTGAGGCCTTTATCCTCCCACCCCTTGCCTTCCTGGCTCCGTGCTCTGCTTTAGAACGTAAAAAATACGATTTTTCTCCTCCTGACTTACGTTCATTTTTACTTCCAGTCTCTAACAATGTCATTGGAGGCTTTTTTATTATATTTGAGTGTTAACCCTCAGCTGGGCTTTCTTTGTCAAGTGGGCTGAAATTCAGGAGATTTCTGAGTGTTTTGGGGTGGGAAGAGGCACAGACCTGCTGGGGATCAGACAGGAGGTCAGCGAAGAAGAGTGGCCACCCTCAGCTGGAGATCGATTCGGGGTGGGCTGGGAACAATTTACAAGCTGCTTTTCCAGCCTGACAAATGTGGATTATTGTGTATTTTGGCTGGAATGGAGGCAGGTTGAGCCATCAGTGTGAGCTGGGGCTGGCAGCCTCAGTGCAACCAGGTTCCAACCTGGTAGGAGGTTGGCTGGTGCTGGCCAGGGGGCAGGGAAGGGGACGGTCCCTGTGGCCACCGTGGCCACTGTCAGCCTGCTCCTGGCAGGGCTGGGCTGGGAGCACCCGGGGGAGGCACAGGGACCTGCTGGGGCTGGCTCAGCAGCACATCACAAACCACTCCTGGCTACTCCCAGGGTGTTCTTGCCTGCCCAGACGTGGAAAATAAAATAACCTGGTGGAGAAGGGCCTGGGAGCTCCCAGTGTTCCTACAGGGATGGGTTTGGGCTGGTTTTCCCTCCCTCCTCCATCTCTTCCCTTCTCCTTCCCCACTGATTTCTGTTCTCTGTGGATTCTTGCCTGGAAGCTGCTGTGTGCTTTGGTCAGTGCATCCTCACCCCAATATGTTCCATTCCCTCAGAGTGAGGGATGACACCAGGAATTTATTCTCATTGCTTTTGGGCTGTGTCTCCATGGACTGGGCAGAGACAGCTCCAAGTGCTGCTGCAGGAGCCTCTGCAGAGCAGATAAATCCACTGCTGCTCCATCTGCTGCTCCTGGGGAGAGAGCAGCCACGCTTCCCCAAGACCTTTTCTGGTCACTTTTCCTGTTTCTCTACTCTCTCATTCTTTTTTTCCCACCACATTTAAAGGGACATGTGTCTGCTCGGTCTTTGGGAAGATTTTGTGCCTTTAGAAAACCCCAAGCAAACATGTGCCAGTTACAAATCACAGCTCCAGGACGCAGGGAGGTCCATAGGTGTCAGAACTCTTGGCTTCACTCCGTGGTGTTTAACCCATGCATTCCCTCTTGGCTCCCCCAGCACAGCCCCTTCTTCGCCGAGCAGCTCACGGCCTTCCAGGTGTGGCTGACCATGGGCGTGGAGAACCGCAACCCCCCGGAGCAGCTGCCCATCGTCCTGCAGGTCAGTCCTGGGGCTGGCCAGGGGTGTCCTGCCCGTGCCAGGGGTGTCCTGCCCGTGCCAGGGGTGTCCTGCCCGTGCCAGGGGTGTCCCTGCCTGTGCCAGGGGTGTCCCTGTCTCTCCCTGCCCATTCCAGGGGTGTCCCTGTCTCTCCCTGCCCATTCCAGGGGTGTCCCTGTCTCTCCCTGCCCGTGCCACATGTCTGTGTCTCTCCTGCCCCTCAGCCTCGAGCTGCTGACCCGATGGCCTTTGGGAACACAAATACCAGGGGTCTCCCCTCCCCTGGAGTTTTGCTGACAGAAACACAAACCCCGGCCCGGGTACCACCAGCAGCGCACAATTTGAAGCCTTTCTTCCAAAGGGATGTGGTCCCAGTCCCTTCCACAGGGATCTGTGAGGAGACTCCCCTTCCCTGTCAGCTGGGTCTGTGACTGACAGCACCATCCATCCCTGCAAGACCAGATTTTAATTTCCTGAGTCTCCCAAGCCTTGAGAGATGAGGTGGATAAGCAGATGTGTGGTTTGTCTCTGTCACTGCGATGGAAGCAGGCAGGATTTTGCTCCAGCTCCAACTTTGCTTCTTTCCAGTGGATTGTTTGGCAGCAGCAGGCTCTGCAGGAGCGTGACTGCAGTGGAACTGAGAGGTCACCTGGCAAAGGAACCCGTGTTCCTGCCTGGAGCAAAACCCAGCTGGGACAGCGTAATTGTTGTTATAATTATAGCGTATTAATTGTACAGTGGAGTAAGATTGGTTGGTAACAGGTCTGAGGATGCTGAGAATCCAAGCCCAGCCGATGCAGGGCAGGAAGGGAGTGAGTTTCAGACCCTTTTTGGTCTGTTTTCAGACCCCATCAGGGAGCACAGCCAGCCTGGCCAGCCTCGATCCCTGCGGAGATTCGCTCTCTGGGATCTCCCGTGCGCACAGGGCTCGTGGAGATCCCGCAGGCCCTGACTCCATCCTGCCTTTGTGAGGAGCTGCCTGCTAAAATATGGGCTGTGGCACGTAAATGATCCCCCCTGTGTCCTGGCTCGTCCCTAATTTGCGTGTGTGGATGGAATTCACTCCCGTTTTCCGCGAGGGAGCGCGGTGACGCGGGGCCGTGTGTGCCGGGTGCCCCACGAGCACTCCCGTTATTCCAGGAGGAATGGATTGTGCACTGACCCCCCATCCTCACCCCAGGCTCTGGAATGTGTGTCAGCCTGGGCTCAGGGGGTTGTGCAGATCCACTGGGGGGCTGGGAATGGGGAATCCTGCGGGACTGAGGGCATTGTTTGGGCTGGACAATGGCAAAACGGAGCTTTTCCAGTCAGACACGGATTGCTCTGGGGATGTCCTGAGGGAGGGCAGCAGTCAGAGTGCAGCTGGGGGCTGTATCTCCACCCAGACAGCCTTTTCAATCAATTCCCTTTTTGGCAGAGTTTGGAGTTCCTTGGTTTCTCTGCTGGCTGGAGGGTCCCCCTGTGCCACGTCTGTGCCTCCTGCTCCAGCTTCACCTGCCCTGCTCTCTGCCCCTGCTTTAATCCCAAACAGCTGCCCTGTAACTCCTGGGCTGGCTGATGGAATAACCTGGTGCCAGCCAGGGCAGGGTGACCAAAATCCTTCCTCTGATGACCTGTCCCAAGCTCTGATACTCAGAGTGAAACACAGCAGTAGTTACCACATCCCCCTGCTTCCTCTGGGCTTCTCCTGCACCACCTCAGCATCCAGCACCAGTCATCCAGAGTGTGAGACGTGAGCCAAGTAATTTAGTTATTCTTCAATATTAAACATGAAAAATAATCTAATTTCAATATGCAGTGTGCAAACACAGCGAGGAGGGGATGGAACTGGGGAGGTAAATCAAGGAGTCTCTTTCCCTGAGATCCATGCTGAAGGATGTTCCTCAGTTTAAACTGAGGATTAAACGTCGCATTCCAATATCTTACATCTGTTAAGGAGATTAAGAACTGCAAGTCTATCTGTTAATATTTCACACCAGGGTAGGTATAAGCCAGTAAAGCACCACCTCATTAGCATTGTCAGACTCCATTTTAATGAGATTTTTATTAACGACCAACATGACCTTTTGCTCCCTCTGAAGTCTCCGATATCGATTTGCCCAGGAAAGCGAAGGCTGTCCCTGTGCTGCTGAGCTCTGGGAGCTGTGGCTGCCCTCCGGGTCCTGCTGCAGGAACCATCCCCAGCCGGGCTGGGAAAGGCAGCTGCAATCCTCGGGGATTGCTTTCACAGAGGAGCACGCTGGCTGCCAGGGCTGCCAGCGTCCCTTCCCTGTGCCCTGCACGCCCTGGATGTGTTTCCCTGGCCAATAACCCCCTCCCTCTGCCCCGCAGGTGCTGCTGAGCCAGGTGCACCGGCTGCGAGCTCTGGATCTGCTGGGGAGGTTCCTGGACCTGGGGCCCTGGGCTGTCAGCCTGGTGCGTGGGAGCTGCACGTGGGCTCCAACCCTCTGCTCGTCCCAGCAGCGCTGATCTCAGCAGCTGCTGGTTTAGGGGAGGGAGCTGGGGAGGATAATGCTCACATCTGACACATGACCGCGTTTGTGAGCTCGTGTGTGGGCAATGGAGGAGTGGCCCTGCCACAAGAGAGGTTCAGCACAGCCAGCCCCGTGCTCGTTTCCAGCACAGCACAGGGGAGTTCCCTGGGAACGCTTAAGTGTAAAATAATGTAAGGGACAAACCAAGAGGAAATATCTGGGGCAGGTAAGAAGGTTTATCATATAAAATAAGTAGCCAAAAAAAGCATGTGCATTTATTATGTGTTCTTCAGCTTACTGGCTCCTTTATCTGTTTGGTGTCTGGATTTTACAAGCTCTTCTGAGCAGGCAGCAGCTGCAATCTGCAGTTTGGGAAGTGGCAGCATAGTGTGGAGCATAAATAAGAATTAAACAGAGGAGCAGTTTAAAGCACTCCCGTAAATGGAGCTGTTTGTTGATAAAAGTGATCAAGATGAAGCAGCAGCTGGTCCTGGAGCAGCTCAATGATGGGACTTTTTAGTGCTTTGCTTTACCTCCTCCTGGAGAGACCTGTTAATTTCCAGTGGGAGGGCTGGAATTCCTGAATTTGTGACGTGTGTAGTTGGGAGAGCCCCAGCTGAGGGAAGTGAGGATATGGAGCACAAAACAGGCTGGGAGGAGAGGAAGCTGGTGCTGGATTAACTCAGAGTCTCCTTGGACCAAATGAAAATACCTGGTGACATTCAGGATATAAATGAGCAGCAGATGAACACGCAGGGATCCCCTCTTTACTGGAAACGTGGGAGATGATTTCCAGATTTCTCAGCTGTGTCTGTAAAGATGCTGCATCCCGGGCCCTGCTGGGGTGCTGAGCTGCCAGGGGGGTTTGCTGCCAGGGTTTTACCGACAGGGATTTGTTCTCTCCCTCCCAGGCCCTCTCTGTTGGCATTTTCCCCTATGTGCTGAAGCTCCTCCAGAGCTCAGCCCGTGAGCTGAGACCTCTCCTTGTGTTCATCTGGGCCAAGATCCTGGCAGTGGACAGTGTGAGTATTCCTGCCCCAGCCTGGCTCCTGGGCCTCAGCCAGAGCTCTGCTTGCTGGGGTTTCAGATCACTAATGAAGCTGGTAAGTAATTGCAGATAAATTTGTGGAGTTGCATCTCTGACTCAGGGGTTTGTGGGTGCAATTAGTTGAGCGCTATAAAATTATTAGGAGAGGTGCACACATTAATTCAGGGACAATTGCAAGTCCATGTGGAATGTCTGAAGTGCTGTGGAGGTTGGATCTTTCCTCTTTGGGGGTTATTTTTGTGTCTCTCCTCCTTTTCAGTCTGGAGCATTGCACTGAATTTGTGAAGGTTTTCCTGCTGTCGATCCAGCATTGTCAGGTTTAGCTTTATAACAATATTTTCATTAACATCCTAAGAGGATTTGGGAAAGCAAATAAAATAAAACCTATTCATCTTGGAGCTGTTCTGGAAAAGCTCATTTGTGGTGCACTGAGGCTGGTGCTCAGCCCCAGGTGTGTGCCAGAGCTCAGGTGAGATTCCCAGGTGCTGTTGGGCTCTTCCCCCCTGCCCCTCACACGTTCCCTCCATTGCTCTGGCATTGCCTCACTTGTTTGCAGGCTGAGCTTTAGAGCAAAACACAAATAAATACTCTGAAATGGTGGGTTTGGGTTTTTCTGTGCTGCTTCACTCCCTCATTCCACCAGCACGTGGTGGGAGTGGGAAGGGAGGAGGGGGCAGGCTCCCCAGGGAAGTGCTGTGGACACTGCTGAGGGAGGGGACAGGCAGCAGCTCCGTGCAAACAGGATATTTTCTGTCAGTTCTGAACTTGCACACCAAGCCTGCAGCCTGCTTTGGTCATGCTGTGTTATTACTCACAGTGGAGCTGTTTATTCCACCAGGAGGAGGAGGAGGAGGAGGTGTCAGTGGCGCTGGGCTCCCGTGTGGTTCCCCAGAGCTCAGCAGGGAGGGGGTGAGCTCTGGCTTTGTGGCATTGCCTCCCTGGGAGCCCCAGGAGCGTGGCCTGGCTCCCCTCTGCTGCTGGAGCCTGCAGAGGAGCCTGGGAATGGCTGTGTGAGGAGCAGAGATGCTGATCCTGGAAGCAGAGGGGACAGGGAGCCTGGGAATGGCTGTGTGAGGAGCAGAGATGCTGATCCTGGAAGCAGAGGGGACAGGGAGCCTGGGAATGGCTGTATGAGGAGCAGAGGTGCTGATCCTGGAAGCAGAGGGGACAGGGAACCTGCAGCGTGCAGGAGCTGGGGAAGCCCTGGTAGCTGCAGCCTGGCAGCAGTCCAGGCCCTCTGCTCCTGGCTCTGCCAAAACCAGCAGCTTCACTCTCTTCAGCACTAAAATATTCTCTTGCATCTCTGCCTTGCCATCCCCGCCCCTTTCAGCAACTAGTTCCCTCCTTCACCTTCTCCCCCTGATGAAAAATGCATGATCCTGTCTCCAGCACAGCTGTGCCACAGGGAGCTGATGCCAAGCTGGGCTTTCCTCCCTTCCATTTTCACTTTCTCCATGTGGATCCTCCCGGAGTGACCCTGGAACATCAGCCTGGAGCCTGAGCTGGAGTGTCAGCAAAGCTCAGAGCTCCCCAGGAACCCCCTTGTGCTCCCCAGGGGCTGCTCTGCGCTCTGGGCTGGCTGAGTAGGAGATATCAAAGTGCTGGGGAGCTTTAATGTGGCTCCTTCGACTCTTCCCCAGAGCAGGAGCTCCCATTTGCTGCTGTTTGTGGCACTCTGGGAGTGGCAGAGCCTGCTCTGGCCCTGTGGGACTGTCTGGTTGCAGCCCCCAGGAAGGGCTTGAGCTTTATTTGGCTTCTCAGATGAAAACAAGGTTGGATAGAAGTGGTTAAGAAATGAAAGGTTTATCCTGGAGGAACAGACATGTGTGTTGTGGTTCTCACTGTGGTTTTCTTGGTCTCTTTTGCAGTCGTGCCAGGCTGACCTGGTGAAGGACAATGGACACAAGTATTTCCTCTCAGTCCTGGCAGATCCTTACATGCCAGTAAGGACAATTTATCCAGACCCTGTGGCCTTTGCTTGCCTTGTTTTCACTGCTGTGCTGGGGCCACGTGGGGCTGCCTCCAGTGGCACCCAGTGCTGTGCTGGGCAGTCAGTGCTGGGCTGTGTGGCTGAGGCAGCCACACCAGCCAAGGCTGAGTTACAAACTCAGCTCTGCGAGCCGGGTCTGTGTGAGGGTGGGGCTCCAGGGTGGCTGCAGGAGCAGGGAGCTGTCCCATGGCTTTGGCAATTCCCTCTGCAGCAGCTGGGCTCCCTTCAGGGGTGTGTGGGGGTCTCCCCACGGCAGGAGGCTGGGAGGATGCTGGGGAAGTGTCTGGGGTGTAGCTGATGCCAAGAAAGGGGAAAGAGAGCTGGAATTTTGTCATTCTTTTAACGTGGCACAAACTGCTCTTGGGTGATGCCATGTTTCAGGGTGTAGCTGTTCCCTGCTCTGTTCTCCAGGTAACCCTCAGTCTGCCTTGTTTTCAGGCTGAGCACAGGACCATGACAGCCTTCATCCTGGCTGTGATTGTCAACAACTACAACACTGGCCAGGTGAGTCCCAGCAGCCTTTTCCCTCCATCCTCTCCCACCTCTCTCTGCCTCACGCCTTTGCTTTGGTAAAAGTGTCCTGGCTGGCATTAAAGCCCAAACCTGAACTTGGAAACAGAACTAGGACGTTGGTATTTGTTATTTCTGTGTGGATTAAGAGAAGAATTGGCCTGGAGATGTGACAGACATTGTGTGCCCAGCACCTGGCAGTGGGGGACAAGGACAAGAGTCCCTTCACAGCCACTGGCACAGAAAGATCCCTGATCCTGCCCAGTGGGAACCTGATGGCTGGGAATGGTCTGTGGATTCATCCATAAACCTTGGGGCTCTGACAGGTGCAAGGAATGTTTCCAAAGAGGAAAAAACAAGCTTTATGCATTACAGAAAGCATTTTAATGCTCAATTATTTCATCAACTCTACTGCCTTTCCCTTCATACTGCTGGTATTCTGTAACAAAGTCAGTCTGGAACCACTGAATGATTATTTTCTCTTGGCTTCCTGACTCCTTCAGAAATATCTCGTTCTGTGGGGATGAGGTGGGAAGCTGTCATCCCAAACAAAGGCTTGGTTTGTGTTGCAGGAAGCCTGCCTGCAAGGGAACCTGATAGCGATCTGCCTGGAGCAGCTGAACGATCCCCACCCGCTCCTCAGGCAGTGGGTGGCCATTTGTCTGGGGAGGATCTGGCAGAACTTCGACTCAGCCAGGTGGTGTGGAGTGAGAGACAGTGCCCATGAGAAGCTCTACAGCCTCCTCTCAGATCCAATCCCAGAGGTAAAGATCCAGCTCTTTTGGTAAAAGGCACAGAAGTTCCTGCAGAGCAGGGCCTCCTGGAGCTTTGTGTTTGTGTCTGGTTCAGAGAAAGATCTTGCTGCTGTTTCTTCAAGGTGATGCAAATCCAACAAGCCCTGCAAGAGGAGCTTCCAAAGAAATGCAGAGGGAGTTCATAGAGCCCCAAACCCCTGGGACACTGCAGTTAGGAAATGCCACGGTTTTTGCTTCCTTGCATATCAGAAGCTGTTAAAAATGTGGTCCCAAAGCTCACTGTGTTTTGCAAAAAACCCTCTAGTCTTTTTGTCCAAGTATGAAAACTCTTCTCCCCCTGCTGATTGTGGAAATGCATCTTTAATTGGCTGTGTTTTACCTTTGTGACACTCCCAGGAGAGGGGGGATTGAGCAGGGCCTGGCAGTGACTGACAGAGCCCATCACACCCAGCACACACACTGGGAGAAGGGAGCTGAGATAAACAGCTCAGATAACGTGCAGAGATTGGAGATGAGACTCCCCTCCACATCCAGTCTCTGTCCTGCATCCTCCTCCTCCTGCTCCTGGCCTGGTCCTCCCCACTTTTGAGCAGTGTTTCTGCAGAGGTGGGGTGGCTTTCCACAGTTTTCCCTGATTTTTCTCCTTTTTTCCATCATCTACCTTCCCATAAGCCCATCCCTGAAGACTGTAGTCAGCACTCTTATAAAATACCCACATCCCAGCAGGAGCTGTGTGTACCTCGTTCCTGTTAATTAATATTCAAGGCAACACCAACTGGAGGAGTCCCCCACGGGAAGGCAACTGAGTATTCTGGGAAATTAAACACATCCTGCATCTGCAAACGCTCAAAGCTGGCTTTGCTGAGGCTGCTGGGGGTGCTGCTCCCCACGGGCTCCCCGCTCACCTGGCACAGGAGTTTGGGTTTCCGGCGCTCCCGTTCTGGGGAGGAGCAGAACCCCGCTGGCAGCAGAGGGGACAGCAGGGCTGTTTGTGTCCCCAGGTTCGCTGTGCCGCTGTCTTTGCTCTGGGGACCTTTGTGGGCAACTCTGCGGAGCGCACGGACCACTCGACCACCATCGACCACAACGTGGCCATGATGCTGGCCCAGCTCATCAACGACGGCAGCCCCATGGTCCGCAAGGTAGGGCTGGGCCCAGCCCCTGCTCCCCACTGCTGCCTCCCTGCCTTCCCTGTGCTGAGCTCTGCTCCATGGAAAGGTCTCCCCACCTTTAGAGCCCCGGGGATGGATCACAGGCTGCTCCAGAGTGGCTCTCCAGCTTTGGGAGAGTTACGGTTTCTGATGCACCATCGTACATCAACAGTACATTAAATGGTTTTTGACGTTGTGGATTGTTTTTGAGGGCTGTTCTGAAGTGTCCTAATGTTTGTGTTTACTTTACTGGAACATCAACACCCTGGCAGTTGTCACCGGCACGGCAAAGATTCATTTCTGTTGTCTCGTTCCAGCATTTAATCAGTTTAATTCAGGAGAGAGCTGTGTGTCACACTGAATGCTCTGTGAGATTCATAAATCTCTCCTTGGGAGATCAGTCCCTGAGCAGAGACAGCAGCCAGAGGCAGCTCTGTGTCCTGGCTGCTGCTCCCAGGGGCCAGGCAGGAGGTGCCTCCTGGAGGGGCTGGGTGGGCTGAGAGCCCCCAGCCCCTGAGGTAGCCACACACATCTATGGGCTGGGCCAGGTTCAGGCTGACAAACTTGGGCAGAGCCAGCCACAGAACCCCGGCATGGTTTGGGTTGGAAGGGACCTTAAAGCTCATCTGTTTCCTGCTGCCCCTGGGCAGGGACAGGTCCCACTAGAGCAGGCTGCTCACAGGGGAGGAATCCTGTCCAGCTGGAAAAGGCTTGTGAGGAGTTAAGTGTGAGACAGGGTCCTGTGGCTTTCTGCAGTTCACACCTTGAATTAAGGGACAATGATCACCCTGGATGGCCCCCCAGTAATGCCAGCAGTATTGGTCAGTGTTTGCCTTCAGTCCTTGTTTCTCACCTGTGCAGCCCTGAGATGTTTCTTGTGCTCTTTCTGCAGGAGCTGGTGGTGGCCCTGAGTCACCTGGTGGTTCAGTACGAGAGCAATTTCTGCACCGTGGCCTTGCAGTTCATAGAGGAGGAGAAGAATTATCCTCTCCCTTCTCCTGCTGCTCCAGGTGGGGGCTTGGCTGTGGCTGGGCAGGAGATGTAGGCCTTGACAGTACTTGGGAATTATTTAAGGAGTTTTCCTAGCACAGTGAGCTTGTTGCTGGTGGGGATTTATTAAAGAGCTCTGTTGTGACATGGTGAGTGATGGGGAGGGGAGATCTGTCTGTCTGTCTGCCCTGTGGGATGTTACACTGGAGAAATCCATCCTCCACTGAGCCCCCACCTAAGCCTTGGCTGTAGCTCACCAGGAACCTCCTGCCCCGTTCAGAGAGATTCTTTCCAGCTCAAGGCTGAAGGATTTGGCCAAGGCAGCACACAGGCTTATTTTGTTTTTCCCCTCTGGAATCACACCTGAATGTTCAGTGTCACACTGACCTGGTGAGAGCTCCACAACACCGAGAGCCAGCCCTGCTGCTGTGAGGGCCAGACAAGGAGGGGAAGAGCTCTGTGCTCTGAGCCTGTGGCCCCATCCCTTTTGCTGTGTCTGTGGCTTTATGTGAGGAATGAAATGTCCTGGTGAAGTTATCTCAAACTTCACCTTCTCTTTAGATGTAAACCGCTGTGGAAATCTTGAAGAATAACAGGAGAATCTTGGAGACAAGACTGCATGCTGTCTCTGCACAGAGTGGTTTAGTGTCCCTGTCCTCTGAATAACTGAATGATATTGGAAAATGAGCTCCTCCCCATTTGCTGCAGGAAATAAACACTGCATGCAGTTTGTACAGTGCTTTTCCTGATCCCAGAGAATCCTGAGGTAGGATGCTCTGGAAGCATTGGCCCCCACCACAGTGCAGCCACTCTGCAGGGCAGCAGAGCAGCTCTTCTGAGGCCGTGGTGTGTGAAATATGACTTGAAATCAGGCCTGAAGTTTAGTCAGGGAAACAGAATTCTCATAGCTCCTGGTGATGAGAAAATCCAGGTGGCTTTGATGAGCAGCAGCAGAGAGGAGCTGGCTGATGCTGCCTCAGACTGTCCTGGCACAGCCCCACCTGCACAGAAGAGTCCCCAGGGCTCCTGGGCTCACCTGGCCTCGCTGGGTGTCCCAAACTGCCAGCCTGGCCAGCAGAGGCACGGGATCCACTGCTGTGCCTCGTTCCCCTTTAGCCTGACACAGAATGACAACTCCCATTCCCATCAGTGGTGTTTTCATTACATTTGCTGGGAAATAACCCAGGGGCTGTGGCTGGGTTTGTTTCCAGCCATAACTGCTGCTCTTGCCTCGCAGAGGGCGGGAGCCTGACCCCGGTGCGGGACGGGCCCTGCACGCCGCGCCTGCGCTCCGTCAGCTCCTACGGCAACATCCGCGCCGTCACCACGGCCAGGAACCTCAACAAGTCCCTGCAGAACCTCAGCCTCAACGAGGAGTGTAAGACTTGAGAATTCTTCCACTTTTCACGCCCCTTGTGCCAGCCAGGAAACACCACGGGCAGGACAAGGCAGGAGCTGGCACTTCAGCCCAAACTGTCCAGCTCCGAGGGCTTGGATGAGGAGCCCTCTCGTAATGAGTTGTAATTTTCTGGTTGTTAGCATTGATTTTTCTGAGCATCTGGGGACTGAAAATGTGCCTTCCAGCTTCCAAGCATAAGTGGATTTTTAACTCAATCTTTTGCTTATTCTGTGTTTAATCATTCAGTATTAAAGAGGGGAATTGTGGCTTTGCCCCCTCGGTAAGGAGTTTCCTTCCCTGGGTGTGGCATCGTTTAGAGCAGGGCTGTTATGTCTGGGTGTAAATTGTTCCCTCAGTCCTCGTTGCAGCATCTGTGTTCTGTCCTGGCAGCTGGAAGCTCGGTGGCGTTCTCCCCTGGGAACCTGAGCACGAGCAGCAGTGCCAGCAGCACGCTGGGCAGCCCCGAGAACGAGGAGTACATCCTGTCCTTCGAGACCATCGACAAGATGAGACGAGTCAGCTCCTACTCCTCCCTCAACTCCCTCATAGGTGAGCACAAACCCTCCTGCCCTTCCCCTCGTGCCTGTGTGCAGGGTTGGCATCCTGGCTCCGACAGTTTCTCTCCCTGTCGTGTGTGGCTGGGTCACTCTGGTGGAGGGATGGGAGTGGGAGCTGCTGGCTGCGGTTCTGAGCTTCACTGCAATCCTGTCAGGGAATTCAGGCACAGAAATGTGGGGGCCACAACAGCTTTGCCTCAAATTACCTGTAGCTTTTTAAACAATCTGAGCCATTTTGGCACGACATCGCAGGCACCATGCAGAAAGACCTGGCTTTTGGAATGGCCTCCTTCCAGGGAAAGCAGCATGCACAGGGAAATGCTGGGGGAAGTCTCCACATTTCCTCTGTAATCAGTAAATGGGCCCATATTTTCACTAATCAGTGCAAAGAGAGTAACTCAGGGAGAAACCACCTGGGTGACAGAGCTGCCTTGACCAAAGAAACATTTCCTCTGCTCTGTTTTTTAGGAGAATTAATGGTGATTTGGCTCGCCTGAGTTGAAAGATTCAGGGATTGTAATTACTGAGCCCCTGTGGCAGTTTAAAATCATGAGTTCATTAGGAACTTGATCAGTTAATTTGCTTTTGATTATCAGTAATGACATTGGATCTTCTGAAGCATGGCAGGGATGTTAGGAAATTTCTCTCCATCTTGAGCTAGGACTTGAGTTTTCCCCATTCCCACTGGTGATGGCTGGTGGGTGTCTCACAGGAGCTGTGCAGCACAGCTGGAAAAGGCTCTGCAGAGGAGCTGGAGGTGGTGAGGGGAACCTTGGAAAGAGAGAGCAGCTCTCCAAGGCATCCCTCACTCCTGTTCCATCAAAGAGCTCAGACCCAGCTGGAAGTGCAGAGCTTAGAGAAGTGTTTAAAATTCATGACTCGCACAGAATCCCATTACCTCCCCATTTGCCTGCTGCAAGCCAGGTTTTTCTCATTCCTTCTGAAGCATCACCATCCTCCAGCCCTGTCTCCTGCTCCACAAGGAGAGATGCCACCAGCCCCAGCCACCCCCAGAGCTCTGCAGCCCAGGCTGACCCCGTTCCTCAGTGTCCTGATGTGCCTTCAGCTGCAGGGAGCTGGGGGAGCCCGGTGGGGCAGGGACCTGTGACTGAGGGAATGCTGTGCTCTACTCTGTCTCTTCTGAAAGGGGAGATGTGGCTCTGGCTCTGCAGCAACACCCCTGCCAGGCATCTGAGACAGCCAGAGCAATGGAAAAGATGTTTGGGGCACGTGAGGAGACTCCAAGTGAAGCAGAAATCTTCGTCTGTAAGAGTGAAAGGAGAAATTTTCAGCCACACACAGCTGTGTTCTGTGCTCTACATTCCCCAAGCTGATTCACTGATTGCAGAATTCCAGATTGGCTTGGGTTGGGAGGGACCCTAAAGCCCATCCCTGCCGTGGGCAGGGACACTTTCCACTGTCCCAGGCTGCTCCAAGCCCAAGCTGGCCTTGGACACTCCCAGGGGTCCAGGAGCAGCCCCACCCTGCTGATGCTCAGCTCTTTGTTCCTCTCCGGCAGTTTGAGGAACTTGGTGTGCGAGGGATTGTTCTGGATCAGTCTCTGCACTGGCACTGAGGCATCATACAACGTCCTTCTTGCCAAAGACTTGAGGAGAACCTCTCCATTCCTCCTTGTCCCGTTTTACAAACAGTTCCTTAGCTAGCTGTGGGCCAGATATTCCCATTGTGGCTCCCCAAATGCAGCAACACTCGCTGTCAGCCGAGCTCTGTGTTCTCTGGCAGCTGCTCCTTGGCCACACGGGCCAGTACCAGGAGAGACATTCATTTCTGGCCCAGTTTCCAGCTGGCAAGAGGCAGTTTGTGGTTAGTCAACAAAGACATCATTTTGGAAGGGAAGCTGAGCCTTGCCGCTTTTCCATACAGCCACTCATTAATCTTGGTGTCCTGGAAATGTTCAGTTTTAGGATAGGAAAAGGGATGGAATTAAGAGGGGGGTTTGCACACCTCGAGGCTGATTGTTCATATCCAAACTGCACGATGAGAGCGTTTGTCCTACAGAGAGCTTCACTGGAAAGATTATCTTCAGGAGTGATCAAAGAAGGAGGAAAATAAATCTTGGAGCGATGAAATGCTGGGGAATTGTTGTCTTTTCCAGCAGGAGAGGTTGGGGGTGGAGAACTTTTTGCCATTTCCCTGGATCTGCCTCGGAGTTAGGAGTGAGGGCGGAGGTTGCTGCAGGGAGGATGAGGAGAGCAGAGGTGGAGGTGGACAGCGAGGGGCAGGAGACAGAGAGTGTCGGGGCAGGGGAGCCTCCCACTCTCCCTGTGTTCATGCACTGAGATAATGAGGAGCTGGTCAGCCAGCAGTGTGTGCAACTGGGAACGGCAGCAAAAATCCAGGGATTCGGCTGGGGTTTGGAATCGGGAATTTGCTGGGAGGGGCTGTGTCTCCTCTGTGTCTCCCTGCTGTGAGGCCAGCTCTGGCCAGGGGAGCCTGCTCTGAGGAAGCTCCTCATCACGAGCTGCTCCTGGCTCCTGTGGGAGCGTGGGAAGCTCCGGCTCTGCCTCTGGAGCTGCCGAGGGTCGGAGCGAGCCCCTGCAGGGCCCTGGGAGGGCTCAGGTGTGCAGGGACCGAGCTGTGCCCGCAGGGACCCGGCTGTTCCCCCAGCAGAGCCCCGGGAATTTCGGGTGTCCCATCTGTGGGACGCTCAGGGACGGAGCAGCCGCGCTTGGCAGTGATGGGAGCAGCTCCCCGAGTCCTCGGGGCTGAGATGTTTCAGCTGCATCTCCCTGCACCCGAAGGCTGCGTTCCCTGTCCCTGTGTGCCTGTCTGGAGGTTTCACTGCTGTCTCTGCCCAGGAGCTGACTCGGGGCCAGGTGAGCAGGGAGCAGCCATTGGTCTGGTTTTGCTGCGGTGCCGGTGGGAAGTGGAACTGCCCCATCTGTGGAGGTCGGGGCTTGAAATCACTGCAGTGATTTTTACAGGGGATTGGAAAGAAACCCTGTCCCAGCCTGGCAAATCAAAGGGAATAAATAAAACCATCAGCAGTCGGGTTTGCATCCACCGTGGCTCTCCCTGGAGCTGCTGGAGCCCAGCCCGTCCTCGGGGCTCGCAGGTGAACCCAGCCCCACGCGTGTGGGGAAAATCAAACTCGGGGAGAAGGCAGGCAATTTATTTTTGACATTCTTAGCAGAGAGGGATCATTTTGTGAACACGTGCAAGGTGCACTGGACTGGCTGGGAGTCGGTGTGACTAATTACAGAGCTGTCTGCTTCCATTAATGGCCAGCCCCTGCTCGGCTCCTGGTTTTGCATCTCGGGGACAGTTTGGGCACTGGGAACGTGAGATGGAGCTGCTGTTCCTCCTGCCCCCTCTGCTGCTCCCCTTTCCCAGGGGCTGGAGCTCAGGAGCTGGCAGGGAGCTGTGTCAGATGTGTCAGTCCTGCACCCACTGGGGGGTGGCAGCAGGGAAGAGCAGCCCTGAGCCCCAGGTGCCTTTGCAGAAATTCCCTGTGTTCTCCTCAAAGGCTGCCAGGTGAAGGGGGAATTGCACTGGCACGGTTCTGCTTAAAATTTGGTTTTTCCCTGACACTTAGATGTATAAAAAATGTCGCTGGGTTTCTTTCTCTGTGAGCGAGGTGGTTATCAGAGCCCTTGGGAAATCAGAGGGTGCCCCCCTCACTCTTCCTCCTCTCCCTTTCCTTTTACTCTCTTTCAAGGGCTTTAAAGAGTTGAAGGCATCCCGATTTCCCAGCGGCCCTTATGTAACAGGCTGGAGTGTGGGAGGCAGAGCTCTGGGCACAGCTCTGGGCACACCTCAGACATTACCTGGCTGCTGCTTCACGAGCTGAGCCTTTTTTCCTCCCACTCCTTGTAGCACTTTGCCTCTCTCCCTTCTTGTTCTTTATCCTTCCCCCTCCAGTTTTTTCTTTCCTTGGTAATAGAAGCTTCCAGGATTTAACATTGTTATATATTTACAGCCTTTGCAATTTTACGGTATTATATAAATATTATACAATATTGCGTAAATATGTGTTTACAGCCATTACAATTTACAGCCTTATAACAATTTACATTGTTGGAGGTTTTACAGCCTTGCCAGTGCCTAAAGGGGCTCCAAGAGAGCTGGAGAGGAGATTTCCACAAGGGCCTGGAGTACCAGGACACAGGGGATGGCTTCCCTCTGCCACATGGATACTGGGGAGAAATTCTTCCCTGTCAGCAGGGTGAGGCCCTGGATCCCTGGCAGTGTCCCAGGCCAGGCTGGAATAACCTGGGATTGTGGAAGGTGTGGGCTTTAAGTGCCCAAGCACCGTGGGGTTCTCTGCTTTGTCAGGCCCTGTCCCTGAGCTGCCTTGGGAGGGTTGGGATCAGCTGCAGGATCCGCCTGGGCCACCCCCAGCACACGAGCAGCACGGGCTGGGTGCTGCCTTCAGAAACACCTGGGAGATTTCCAGGTGCCAGTTCAAGCAGATGTCACTTGGAACATCCTTTGGGTGCCAGGTGAGAGGGAGGGGTTGGGTTTTGGGGGCTGCCTTGGCCCTTTGCAGGGGAATTTGTCACAATCTGGGCAGAGGAAGGTTCCCCTTTCAGATCGGCAGCCAAGGGCAGCCCGCAGGCTCCTGGAGCCTGTTGCTGCTCCCAGCAGTGCTCAAACTGCTCTGTCCCAGCCTGCTGTGCTGGTTTAGGGATCAGCTTTACTCTGCCAGGTGAGGAGCTGCTTGGTGACCAAGGGGCCCTTTCCTCCCAACTTTATATTTAGATGCCTCCAGAAACACGGGAGGAAAAGCAGTAACAGCTTGATCTGTCATTTAGCACTGATTGTGACTCATCTGAAATCTCTATTTTAGCTCTTTTTTTGTTGTTAGTGCAACCACTTTAACATTGTCCAAATGGCTCCACTCCCAGCCGGGGCGTTGCACGATCAGACACCGGCAGGCTTCGGAGGCAGAATAACAAATTCTCACCCAAAAGCAGCAAAATAAAATGTTCACGGAATTTTGTCAGTTGTTGCAAATGCTTATTAATTTGATTTGTACTTTGAATCTGTCAGTCCCTTCTGCTGAAATACTGAACAGCTGATCTGCTCATTAAATAACAAATTGGAGGAATTGATACAAATGTCAATAGGAAAGACTGAGTTGGACTCGCTGATTCCTGGGGGCTCAACTCCTAAAGCTTTGCTTTAAACACTTAGGAAACTTGCAGAGTGTCCAGACCCCTGAACAATTCCATAGAAATAAGCACAGCAGTCTCAGGCAGTGACTGTGGATTTATACCATTAGGTATTTCATCTCAGGAAACCCAGACATGATCCACTCGGCCTTTCCAGGTGATTTGCTTCCGGAGCCTGGAAAAGCAGGAGTTTGGCTGGAGATGATCTGGGGAGTCTTCAATTTATTTTGCTTCCTCTCACTTTGATTTCACAAGCCCTCGCAGAGTTCACAGACAGGCAAAAGGGAGACAAAATGCCCATGTGGGATGTTTTTGAGCTCCTCTCTTGATGTTCCCTGAGATGTCATCGGGTTGTTTGGAGTTCTAATGAATTTTCTCACGTCAGATCAAAGAAGCGGAGTTGATGGATTGTCATGTGCTGCAGGGATTTGGGCTTTGTTCTGTTTTTTTATTATTCTAGGTGTGAGTTTCAACAGTGTTTATACCCAGATTTGGAGGGTGCTCCTTCACCTGGCTGCTGACCCCTATCCCGACGTGTCCGACCTGGCCATGAAGGTTCTCAACAGCATTGCCTACAAGGTATGTGCCTGTGCCTGCCAGCTGCTTGGATCTGGATCTTTTCATGCTCAGGCAAGGCTTAGGCAGGCTGACCTGGATGGGTCTGTTGGAGTGCTCTGCCTTTTGCAGAAGGAGCTTTTAATGCTTCACCATGATAAACTCTGCTCTGAACACTTGATCAGGTAAAATGAATAAATGGGGGAGGGCCTGGGGTTGTTTTAGGGTATAAATTAGGTGCAGACCTCGGACTGTAGGTCTGGTTTAGAAGTCTACTTGTCTAGATCAGTCCCTGGGATAAACCTTAAGTATCCTTCATTAAATTATCCGTTTGCAAACTGATTTAGATAATGCAAGTGGGACTGGCCTGCAGACTGAAGCCACAACGGCTCTCCAACCCAGGTGAACTAGTACATGTGAGTCAGCATGCAGACCCCTGCCACTCCTCACCCCAGCCCAGGCTGGGTGCCTAAACCTCCATCCTCATCCCATCTCATCCTGGGGGTGACAAGATGTCCCTGGAGGTGCCACCCTGGGGCAGCACCTTCCCCCTGCCCAGGCCACCCCAGGACATCTTCCCACCCCGTGCGTCCCCTGGCTGGGCACAGAAAGCTCTGTGTGAACCTTTCTGGCCACTCCAGCATCCAGACCATGAGCCATTGCACTGGGAACTCTCTTACTGGGCCTTTCCAGGGAATAATCCCAGATCCTCAGCCTGGGGCGGGGAGCTGGAGCTGCAGTAAGAGATGTCAGCATTGTGCGCTGCCATCTTAATGCCTCAGAGATCTCTGCTTTGAAATCACATTTTCTCTGGAGACAGGAGTTACTGGCTTGAGCTCTGGTTTGTTTGAAGTGCACGTGCCAGTGAGTGGTAAGGGCTGGGTTTGGGACAGAGAATTCTCTTGGCAGTGGGGGCAGCGAGCTCAGCCCTTCCCTGGCGAGACAGGGGTACAACAAATGACAGGCTGGAGATGCCAAATGAGGGGAAGAAGGAAAGGAAAAGGTGGAAGATTTCCCTCTCTCTGCTCTAGATGCATGAAACTGTTTCAGTTCTGCGTTTGGAAGGCTCTTTGCAAAATGAAATGTTATTAAAAGGGATATAAAGAGGACCCAGATCTGCTTTTCCTGCCTGAAATGGGTTTTCAGGAGTTGCTTCCTGGCCAATGGGGAGGCGGATGGGGATCGATGTTGATATCGATGCTGCTGTGCCAGCAGGAGCTGTGATCATTCCGTTGCCATATCCCCAGGGAATGCTGGCACTGCTGGGGGGAATTCTGTGTTGTCTCTAGCAATGTGGGGCTGGCTGTGCTGGTGCTGACCCGAGTCCCAAAGCGCAGGTGATGGGTCTCACGCATCTCACTCTGCACGGCTGGGCCAGCTGCTCTGCCCCTGCTTCCTACGGCAACAGCTCTTCCAACAGGCTTGGAAAACAGGAAGCATTCCCATTTGCAAGGATTTTTATCTGGGGATGCTTCAGCGAACAAAACTGATTTGTTCTTCTTTGCCTTAGCCCCGAGATCCACAAGGCAAGTGTTCAGCCCTGGGCTGGCTGCTGCGCACATCGGGGGCTTCGCTTTGGCCAGCACCACCTGCCTTGGGTGGCTTCTAACAGGGCTTTTTAACGAAAACAAAACCCCCAAAACACAAAGCACCCAGCCTGTGACCTGCCCACCTCAGGGGGCTTTAAGGCTCAGCTCCTGGGCTGGCTTTTCCTGCCCCTTTCTGGCCGTGCCGTGGGTGGTGCTGCAGGAGCACGGCCGAGCTCGAGGCTCTGCTGGGAGCTCAGGCAGGAGCTGGCCGGTGTCTGATGCAAATCAGTGACAATTAAAGCTTTGCTCTCTGTGTCCTGAGACCTTTCCTTCGTGCTGATGGAGCTTGTTGGATGTAGAAGGGAGCGCTGGACGTGGGCGCCGCTCCTCCCCAGTGTGTGCAAGCACTGCCCACTCGGGGCTTGAATTTTACCAGTAAATGCAAACAAAAATTGTTCTTCTTGCCTAAACAAAAACACTGCCTCAGGTGATGTAAAACACTTGAATGTTCCAGGGGTTTCATATTTTGGTTTAATTACTGTAAAATTCAGGGAAGAAGAGGCTTCAGTTTGGAGCTGGGCCAGCTGAGGTTTTCTTCTGTTGGCACAGCTGAGCAGAACGCTGTGGCCTGGGGGACCTGGCTGGGGCTGGGGGCTTCAGGGGGAGCAGCTGACCAAGCTATCCATGGGCTTCCACATCTGGAGAGTGCTGGGGGACCAAACATTGCAGAACCATGGAATGGGTTGAGTGGGAAGAGACCTTAAACTCATCCCGCTCCACCCCTGCCATGGCAGGGACACCTTCCCCTGTCCCAGGTGCCCCCAGCCCCAGTGTCCAGCCTGGCCTTGGGCACTGCCAGGGATCCAGGGGCAGCCCCAGCTGCTCTGGGCACCTGTGCCAGGGCCTGCCCACCCTCACAGGAGGGAATTTCTTCTCAATGTCCCATTCTCCATCCCCTCTGGAGACATTCCAAAGCCCCTGGAGCCGTTCCTGTGTCACTTGCTCCAGGTGGGCCTGCCTTGGCAGGGGTTTGACCTGGGTGACCTCCTGAGGTCCCTTCCATCCCCACTGTTCTGAGATTGTGTGATTGTTGTTACCAAACGAGACCAGAGTGTCCTGCTCAGGTTTTTAGTGGAGCCAGGGCTGTGGATCTGTTTCTCCAGAAGGGCTGTGGGGCTGTGCTGGGTGTGAGCAGCCGGTGTGTGGGCTGCCCAGGCGTGCAGCCTTCCTGCAGGGAATCTGCTGCTGTTCTGTTCCCTGCGCTCATTAGGCACTGCTGGGCCTCACCCAGGCTGCGGCTGCCTTGGGATTTATGTTTATGATGCAGATGGGAATGGTGCAGTTCTCCTTCCCGGCCTGAGCCTTGGAAAATGCCCAGACCTGCTTTTTGTGAGCACCAAAACAAACAACAAGGAGCCAGGGTTCAGTGTTGGCCTCCAGAGACTTTCTGAAATCAAAAAGTCTTAAAGAGGAACATTTGCTTCAGCCCAGGTTGCTTTGTCCAGGTGTTTTTTAATGGAAGGCTTGAGGCTGAATGACAGAATCACAGAATCATTTAGGCTGGAAAATCCCTCTGAGCCCACCCAGTCCAACCATTCCCCCAGCACTGCCAAGGCCACCACTGCCCCATGTCCCAAGTGCCACATCCCCATGGCTGGTAAATCCCTCCAGGGATGGGGACTGCAGCCCTGCCCTGGGCAGCACAGCCCTTCCAGGGAAGGAATCTTCCCCAATACCCAACCTAAACCTCCCGTGGCACAACCTGAGGCCATTCCTCTTGTTCTCTTGTCCCTGGGAGCAGAACCCTGCTGCCCTGTCCTGCCAGGGACTGGTGCAGAGCCCTGAGCCTCCTTTCCCCCAGGCTCAGATCGTGCTCTATCATTCACAGTCACGGTGGGAGCCGCAGGGCTCAGCCATGAGGGAAGGGCTGGTGGGAGCCCTGGGCAGCTGAGGGTTCCCAGCCTGTGCCCCTGCCCTGGCTTTGGGCTGCTGGGGCAGGCTCAGAGTGCAGAGGCTCCCTCGGGTGAGCGGTGCTGCTGAAACGAGCAGTGAAAGCAGCTGGTGTTGGTGCCCAGGGGCTCGGTGTGACCCCAGAGCCCCCAGGGAGCTCCCCCTGCCCGGGCTGGCCGTGCTCAGGTCCCTGTGTTCTCCCCAGGCCACGGTGAACGCTCGCCCCCAGCGCATCCTGGACACCTCCTCGCTGACCCAGTCGGCCCCTGCCAGCCCCACCAACAAGGGGATGCACATCCACCAAGTGGGGTAAGTCCAGCCCGGCCTTCCAGAACCTTCTGTGGGTGGGGTGGCTGCTCCCTGCCCGGCCCCATGCCAGGGAGCTGCCCTGGGGACTGGGAATGTGGCTCCTGCTGTGGGGAGGTGTCCAGGAAGGAAAGCTCTGAGAAAAGGTGGGGAGTTGCTTCCCATTTTCCTTTAGGGCCAAGAGTAACAAGCCCAGCTGGGTGTCCAACAGAGAACTGAAAGGCAGAGCTGACTTGGGCTGCTTTCACCTTCCCTGAGCTGTGGTGCCCAAATTCCCATTGACGTCTGAGCTGTGTCTGCTGCACTTGCAGCTGATAAAAGCTGAGGTTAACTGATGGACAGCACACCCTGCCTAAACTGCAGGGAAACAGAGAGTGCTGGGGGCTGAAAACGGGATTATTTCCCAAATCTCCTCTCCAAGAGACAACACCACACGTTAGATCTGCTGGTCCCATAACCAGTGTGCACCAGTAAGATTCCGAGTTGGCCCAGTTTAAATTCAAATGGTTTGAAGCTTCGGTCCCCCCATGGAAATGCGGTGCCTGGTCTGGGTGACTAAGGTCAGGCATCACAGATTCCCAGAACATGAAGGTTCATCCCCTCAGTGTGGAGTTGGCACAGTCACAGATCGGTTTGGGGTCGGTTTGGCCTTTGGAGGAATTGTGATGTTTCTGCAGAGGAGGCACCACAGTGAAACACAAACTTGTGAGAAAGAAAAATGCAAAGAACGTAATGCACACACAAACCTCGTGTCCAGTGGTGGCCAAACCCTGTCCCTCTGTCCTGTCCCTCAGAGGGTCACCCCCAACCACGAGCACCAGCAGCTCCAGCCTGACCAACGAGGTGCCCAAGCAGCCGGTGAGCCGGGACCTGGCGTCCGTGCGCCCCAACGTCACCAACGTGGGTGTCCAGTACACCCCCCACTCCCACCAGTTCCCCAGGACAAGGAAAATGTTTGACAAAGGCCCAGAACAGGTAAGGAGACTTAGCTCTGACAGCTTCTCCCCACTGGGGTTTGTCCCACTTTCTGTTGGTTGTGGTTTATTTCTGTGCATCCCTCGTTTGCTTCCAGCTGCTGCTAATCCAGATTGGCTGCCTCTAACCAGCCAAATAAAAATTGATTTATTTATTTTCTTCAGGATAAATTGTGTTTTATAGCTTTTGATAGGGCATTATTCACTTCTGCCACTAAGCAATGTGTCTAATCACAGTCCATGGCTTATTCTTCAGTAAACATCTGTGTGCCCGAGTGCCAGCCCAGAGTCAGCCCCCGACCCTCGGGGCTGCTCTCCAGCAGAGCAGGGACAAGGGACAGCTGTGGCCACAAGGAGAAGGTGCTGCAGCCCCAGCAGAACTTCCCTTCTCTGGGCTTTGGCAGCACCAGCCTGGATTGTATTTCTGGGAGCCGAGGGAATGGAGCAGCTTTTCCCTTTTCCCTTGGGGTGTCCTGTGCTGTGTGACAGACACTCATCCACTCATCCTCACCCATCCTCGCTGCTCCCCGCACCACATCCTTGGGAGCCTGTGCCAGAACTCCTGCTGGGACCTCTCTGAGGAGCCACGGGGCTGCTCCAGCTGAGGTCACCTTTCCCAGGATTACCGTAACGCCCCAGCCCAAAGCCGTGTGCCGAGTTCCCTGTGCTGGGCAGGGCTGGAGCTTTCTGGTGCCTGCCTGGGGCAGTGGGGGTGTCCCTGGGGGTGTCCCTGGGGGTGTCCCTGGGGGTGTCCCTGGCCCTGCAGGTGGGTGAGCCCTGTCCCCTCCCCACAGACAGCCGATGATGCTGACGATGCCGTGGGACACAAGAGCTTCATCTCGGCCGCGGTGCAGACGGGGTTCTGCGACTGGAGCGCCAAGTACTTCGCCCAGCCCGTCATGAAGGTAACCCTGCTGGGCTGGGCTGGCCCCTGGCCCTTTGTCCCTTCTCTTTCCTGCCAGCTGGGGAGGCAAAGGAATGGATTTCCCCTACATGGTGCTGCTCGTGTAAGAGGGAAGGAGGGAGCAGAGGGGTCAGTGAGGGTGGGACAGACAGGGGGAAAGTGCTCAGCTCCCCATGGAGCACAATCCCCAAAAGATGTAGGAATGAGGAGAGGTTCTGTGTCCAGAGCCCCCAGTTCTGCCTGGTTGCGCTGCAGAGTTGTTCCATCTGAAATGTTGTGCTCCTCTGCATATAGAAAATGGCATGATAGCTAAAATGAATTGGCTTTTAAAATAAATAAATGGAATAAGGAAGGCCCTTTTTCCCAGAAGAGGAAGTGAGAGGCTGCAGAAAGAGAGATGCAGTTTGCCTTCTGACATTCCAGCTGAATCTCCTGGCTGTGGTAAAAGAAGTGGTGGAGGGAGGCTGCCCTGGGGGAGGCCACGGTGGCAGCAGGACAGACCCTCTGCCCCACTGTCCTCACTGGGATCTGGGCTCTGCTTCCAGCAGACACCTTTAACTCACACAGGAGGAGGTGCGAGTGCCTGATGCCCACGAGTGCCTGGGGAAAGCTTGGGGAGCATTGTTGTTGGGTTTTAAGGTTTAAAAAAATGTAAGAAGTTGTGTTATAGCAAAGAATAAGTGTGGAAATGACAAATTTGCATCCAGGTCTCTTCAGAAGTGACTTGTTCGGGTAACTAAGTTGTCTCTGTGTGAAGTGAGAGAGAAACAGAAACCTTGTTCCAGGAAAAACTCAAACCAGAGCTCTTAAGAGATGGGCAAAGATATCAGTGACTGGAAAGAGAAGCTGTTAAATTCCCAGAATGTTTTAGCCAAAGCTCAGGATTCAGGTTTAGGTCTGAAACAGGACAAGCAGTAAATCTCCTTCATTAAAGGCAACTTTCAGGTGCTCTGGGAGTCTCAGGGAGCCCGAAGGTGTCAGGACTTTGAGCTCCATCTCTTGCAGGGGTTGCCAGGCCCGGCAAGGACGATGCCCAGGCTCCATTAATGCCTCTCACAGCGGATGTTTGTGTCCAAGCCCTGCTGCTGAGGTGGTGATAATGAGGAAATGGTGTGGGTTTAGTGCTGCCCCACCGGAGCTGGGATCATCCCCACGCTCCTGGAATGTTCAGGTGCTGGGGTGAGGTAATTGCCTGAGTTTCAGGATATCAGAACAGGGCAGGCTCTTGATTTCCAGAGGGAATCACCAGTGAAGCGATTGCCTGACTCTTCCTCAGCTGCTGTGAAATTCCCTTTCTGCTGGAACCATTCCTATGGGCACATCTGGGATGTGGGGCTGGGCTGCCTGGCCAAGCTTCCACCAGGGCTATTTCTCCTCAAGATGAGGAGCCCAGGTTGACTCAAGCTCAGAGCAGAGCGCAAGAGGAGGAAGGTGATGTGTGAGCTCTTAGTTGTTATTAAAATCATTTGTCTGCTCCTTAAGAAAACCTCTTCCCAGGGAAGAGGGGGGGTCTTTATTAATAAAATAAATCAGGGTAGGCATGGGCAGTGGGGACATGGGGAGCTCTGTAGGGGAGTGGCTTTACTACTACTTCCTGCACATAAAATAGACTGAATTGCTTTAGGGGAGGCAATAAAAAACGTGCAGCATTCCCATACTAATTCACAGGAGCCAGGGAGGGGAGGCATGGAAAGGGAGTGCTCTGCAATCCCAGAGTGCTCCGTGTCTCCCAGGGAGCCATGGCTGAAGCTTGAACAGAACCAAATCTGTGTTTCCCAATCACACAAGGGAGAGCTGATTTCCCTGTTACTTCTGCAAAGCAGCTTTGAAAGGCCAAGGAGAGGGAGTTTCCTGCAGGTGTTAGCCTGTCCTAGCAGGGAATGGTAGGTAACTTTGGGATTGGACTGGCTGGTGTGTGTGCAAGGGACAGGGAGAAATGTCTCTGTGAGAACTTTCTCTGAGCTTTCTTGGCTGGAAGTCAGGACTGACAGCTCGAGTGCTGCCTGAGTTTCCATGGAGTCCCTGTTCCTGCAGTCCCTGTTCCTGCAGCAACAGGGAACAGTCCTGGCTGGTGGCTGCTGCCTTTTGGGAGCTTCAGCCTCATGAAAAAGGCTAAAAGTGTAGCAAGTACTGATGGAAAAATGACATTGATGCTTAATTCCAGCCGTTCTTTTGGAGCTGCTGCCTGCCTTCATAAACAGGGAAAGACAACTGTTCCTGTAATGAATAAACATTAAATGACTGTGAGTGCATCTTAGTCATATTTAATTTATGGATTTAGTTTTGCTTCATGGACCTTGCCCTGAGAATGCTTTCACTGGAAAGACTGAGGGATTAATTTCCAGTGTAAATCAGGGGCTCCGTTTCAAGCCATCATTCTAGGTTTGATTTATTGATTATCTAATCAAATAAAAGGAGAAGGAAAATGCTGCACTGGAAATTCTCCATGTGCCAGGAAAAGCAGGTCCCTAGCCCAGCTCTGATCTCTGCAGAAGCTTTTCCTGCAGTCCCTCGTGGCTCAGGGCTGTTCTGGGAGCCACGGGGCGCAGGAAAGCCTCGGTGCCAGCTGTCAGGAAGTCCTGAGTCAAGGAGAGCGGGAGCCAGCATCTGTTATTTCCAGGGCTGGCAGAACATGCAGGCAGGAGCTGGGAAGGATCCTGGAAGGTGAGAATTACATAAGCAGCCCTTCCTGCTCCATCCCTGCCGGAGCTGCTGCGCTGCGCCTTGGCCCTGGCTGGGAGTCCTGGGAGGGGAGTGAGATCCTGCAGCTGCTGCAGGAATGCTGAGCAGGGAGAGCTGGATTTGCCTCTGGAGCCTTCTGCCAGCTGCTCCCTGCTCCCCTCCTGGCACCCACTGCCACGGGGAGAGGCAGAGACCCAGCTCAGAGAGGGAAAACTGCGCTGGGAGGGTGCAGGTGCTCCCTGGTCCCTGTCTGGGGGAGGCTGGAGCCCTGCGAGGGACCTGTCACTGTCCCCATCCTGCAGCTGTCCGGGGCAGGGAGCAGAGCTGGCCTTCACCTTTCCACAGATCCCCCCTCCCTGCTGGCAGGATGATCCCCAGAGCCTCACAGGGGGTGGCTGTGGGGGCCAGCACAGCTTTTGCCTGCGTGCTCTGACTCTTCCCTGGGCTTCCTTTAATTTATTCCTGGAGAAGCTGGATTTTCATTAAGGTGTAGGTGTCATCTCTCCCCTCTCAAATTCCTTTGATGTATTTTAGCCCAGGTTTGTTTACTGCTTTTCATTAGGGGTCGTTTGTCATTGCCTGTCTAATAGGTGTTGTGCTGAAATAAAGTGCTTTTTTCTTTGCCAGGAGGAAAGGTGGAGGGTGGGCTTCTTATTTTTTATTTATTTCACAGAAGCAGAAGTCCAACTCAGTCACAGCTGTTTTCCAAAGGATAACATGGTTTGAAGGCAGTGTTTGTAACAGTGGCAGATGATTTAAGGACTTTCTTATGCAGGGAAAACAGGGTTTGTTTGTGGGGAATTTGTCTTCCTTCTGCAGGAGTTGGAAGGACCTTTGGAACAACCAGCATCAAAGGAAGCTGGATCAGGACCCTGTAGCTCAGCTCCTTATTCAATCCAAGGGCGGTTCTGGAGCAGGGGAGTCTTGGATAATTTTTTAAGAATGAAAAACCCCTCACATATTGCTCCTGCCATGGTTTGGGGTGAGATCTTACGAGTTTATTCCATTGGAAGCTGTGTTCTGAGTAAGGGTGGGAATCCCGTGGGGCTGGCCTGTCCTGGCCTCGTGCCTGGAGCACAGGTTTTGGAGGGGAGCCTTGGGCTGCTGGAGCTGTGAACAGATCTCATCAAATGGCTCAGAGTGGCTGTGACTGCAGGGCCACTCCCCAGTTTTCAAGGGGAATTTTGTGTCTAATCAAAGCCAGGTGACACAGGGGAATGGTTTTCCAGAGCAGGGAATCTGAACAGGGCTGTTCCTGGTAAATGGTGGTGGAAACCCGAACATCCCGGGGATTTGGGAATGTATCCGTGCCCTGCTCAGCCAGCAGCCCTTGGTTAGCAGGAAAAGGAAGATTTCAGTGTGTTGTGAGCTGGCTGTAGCAGGGCTGTGCTCCCTCTCTGATCTCGGGCTTGCTGCGTGATGATTCTCAGCCGAGGAGAGTTAAGAGAGAAATCAGCCTTGTGCCGAGATCAGACTGCAGCGTCCAGAGGGGCCGGGAGCCACGGACACTGCAGCATGGCTCAGCTAATTCCTGGGCTCCTGGGGGTCACTGCTTGTGTCTGTGTGTGCTCCTGCCCTGGCAGATCCCCGAGGAGCACGACCTGGAGAGCCAGATCCGCAAGGAGCGGGAGTGGCGCTTCCTGCGCAACGCCCGCGTCAGGAAACAGGCGCAGAAGATCATCCAGAAGGGTGAGTGCTTCCCGTGCTTCCCCCGTGCTGGAAAACCCCAATTAGCCCTGATCCCCGTCCCTGCTGCTCCCCCAGCCCTCTGCTCTCAGCTGCTGGGTTTGCTCGCCCCAGAGCAGCTCAGGCTCTGCCTCCAAGGGGATGGAAGGGTCCGGAGCTGCAGGCTCAGGGTTTGATGTGGGCCAGGCACACCCTGGGGCTGCTGGACCTGTCCCCCCAGCTCGGGAGACAGCCCAGGGATGTCTCTCACCTTCCCTGCTCTGCTGAGCTCTGGAAGCCACTGTTTACTCCTTGTATCCCATTTTATTTGGGATATTTGTGTGTGTGCCTCAGGCCCGTGCTGCCTCGGCAGGAGCAGCCTGGGGTTGAATCTTTAGGGCTCTCTGGGGCAGCTTTGGGCTGGAATTCTCTCAGCACAGGAATTTATCCGAATAAAGTGGAACCTAATGAAGCTTCCTGAGGAATTTGCATTTCTCTTTTTACCCTGCTGGTGTGCCCTGAGCAGCAGAGCCACAATTCCAGGAGCTGCTGCTGTCCTCCCCGTGGCATTCCCGGGAGCAGGGCTGGGGTGGGGGCTGCTCCTCCCAGGGCTGGGAATCCCAGTGTGCTGAAGGAAAAGTGCCCAGGGCTCAGCCCTGTGAGTGCAGAGTGGAGCTCCATGCCGGGAAACTGCGGAATATCATCCAGCAGAGAAATCCAGAGATGATCCTGGAGCCCAGGAGATGGCCTGGCAGATCTGATGGAATACAAAGAAGGGGATTTTTCATGCTTGCCTGGAGAAGTTAAATCTCTTTCTCGACAAGTGTTCATATTTGGTTGCTTGACCCGAGTGACTGAAATGCCACTATTCATTAAAAAAATAATGAAAACGTGAAATATTAAAAAGAATTAAAATAGACTTACAAGCTTTTAGTGAAAATTAGCTTCAATGGATGCATTCTAAAACAAACTTGGGCTGAATGGATGTCTCCTGGGTTTAGGGGTTTGTGTGATGAATTCAGAGAGTGCCAAAACCCAGCAGTGTCAGGGGTCCCAACACTGTTTGTGAATAGCAAACTGCTCTCAAGACAAGATGGGAGAAGTCTTTAACCATCATTTCAAGGTCTCCGTGGAAAATATATATTTCATTTGCAAATTAACCTAAAATTTGGGGGAACTGAAATGGAAGGTTAAATAAATAATCCACAAGCTACAGTGAAATGCTGTATTTTAAACTGGGAAAAAAAAAAAAAAAAAGGCATTTTCATATTTTGTATTTTGAAGAAATAGTGTTGGTTTTTCCTCATCACAACCTGGCATTTCCCTGGCTTTGGCTGCTCGCCAGCATGAGGGATGAAGGATTTGTCACCAGTTCTTGGTTTGTACCTCAAGAACTGAGCTGGGGAGGGTGTGAGAAGCTCCTGGCAGGAGGGAGGTTTGGGGGGTCCTGCTGACAGCTGGGGCAGGGGGAGCTGTGGCTGTCCCCAGCTGGGGCTGAGCTCTGCTGTCCCCGCAGGCATCTCCCGGCTGGACGATCAGATCTTCCTCAACAGGAACCCGGGCGTGCCCTCCGTGGTGAAATTCCATCCCTTCACGCCCTGCATCGCTGTGGCTGACAAGGACAGCATCTGGTGAGGGCTGGGTGGCAGCAGGGACAGTCCTGCCTCTCTCCCAGCAGCTGCAGGGATTGAAATCCTACCCTGGCACAGCTCTGGCTGCCCCTGGCAGTGTCCCAGGCCAGGCTGGATGAGGCTTGGGGCACCCTGGGACAGTGGGAGGTGTCCCTGCCATGGCAGGGGGGGCACTGGATGGGCTTTGAGGTGGTTCCAGTCCAAACCGTTCCACGATTCCGTGATAATTCCGTTATTCACCAAATGATGCCAAACTCCAAAGGAGAAATCCCACGCTGGGTAACGAGTGCAGCTCTCCACAGCTCACACAGAGAACTGAGAACTCACCTGCTGTTTCTTCCTCCCACAGCTTTTGGGACTGGGAGAAAGGGGAAAAGCTGGACTATTTCCACAACGGGAACCCTCGGTACACGCGGATCACGGCCATGGAGTACCTGAACGGCCAGGACTGCTCCCTGCTGCTCACTGCCACAGGTAAAGCTCACACGGGGGCCTTGGCACACCTCCAGCCCAGGTGAGCTGCTCTGCACCTCCTTCTCTCCCCTCCGTGGATTGGTCCCAGCCTGGCTCTTCCCTCCCTGCTGTTCCCTGGCTGCTCTCAGTGCAGGAGGCCATTTCCAGATCACACCTGTGAGTTCCTCCTGCCACTGCTGCCATCTCTCAGGCAGGTGCTGCAAAGCCTTTGCAAGGACTGCCCAGTCCAACACTTGCTGAAGCCATTCCCATCTGAGTCTTGGCTTGTCATTTGCAAGGTTGTGGTCACCCCCTCCTGGGGAAAGGTGATTTTAGTTGGTTAAAGCTGCTGCACAGAGCTGAAATTGTGCAGCAGCCAAAGCACAGAGCTCCAGTTCTGTTCCTTGTGCTGTGTCGATGTAGAGCAGGCAGGGCTCAGCCTCAGCACTGAACCTCTCGGGTGGTTCTGAGCTTCTCTCCAGTCCATATCTCACCTGAGCAGCTCTCCAGCTGCTGGAGGGGCTTGCATGAGGAGACCTTGTGCTGGTCACAGCCCAAGCTGTGAGTCAGATCTGCTCCTCTCCCAAGGAACCATTCCAGACCTGGCAGGCAGAGTGTTTTTAACAGCTCCTCCAGCTTCCTGCTCGACTCTACAGGTTGGGTGTAATTAAAGGAGGGGCAAGGGGAGCTGAGAGAGCCTTTAGGACATATTTCTTTCAATTTATTGATTTGTAGCACAGAAGTTCCACAGGTGGGGAGCAAATTGAAAAAAATACACAATGTTCTTGAAAGATTTGCTGCTGATGGGCTGGGCTTTGATGCTGCTGCTTCTGTGGGGCTGTTTTGTGTTGAGTGGGTACTTGTGTGGCCCTTGGCACCAATCCAGAGATGAATCCTGGAGAAAATGAATGTCAAGGAAATGGAGAGACACTGAATGTCAGGTGTTGTTGAGGGGAGGAGAAAAGCTCCTCCAGAACAGCTCCAGCAGAACAAAGCTGTAGGTTTCTTGGATGTAAATGAGAGAGGGAAAACAACTCCAAGAAAAAATGTTGAAGTGACACTCTGAGGTTTGGGGTCTGTGTGACTTTAGTTCTGCTTCTCCTGCTCCTGGTGCACCAGGAGCTGTGGGAGCTGCACCAGCAGTGACTTTGTGTTCTTTCTCTGTGCCCCCCAAGACGATGGTGCCATCAGAGTGTGGAAGAACTTTGCAGACCTGGAGAAGAACCCAGAGATGGTGACAGCCTGGCAGGGGCTGTCAGACATGCTGCCAACCACACGAGGTGGGTCCCAGCGAGGTTTCTGGGGGGCAGGGTGGAACTCAGCCTTGGTGCAGCTTTGCAGGTGGCACCCGTGACCTCCCGTAGCCCCAGCTCCAGTTTTGGCACCTGTTCTTCCCTGGTTATTGTGGGTCAGGAGGAGGCAGAGGAACGTGTGGTCTAAATCTGGCCCGTGCAGAAGGACAGCACAGTGAGACATCGGCCTGCTCGGAATGCTGGGCAGAAAAGGGTGTAAAAGGAGCACTGGCATCCAGCCACACGTGGGATGGAGCCAGAAAACCAGTCTGTGTAACCCTGAAATCTGTTTTAGGACATTTAGGGAGGTTTTAGGACTTTACAGGAGATTTTGGGATGTTATAGGAGGTTTTACAGCACTCCAGGAGGTGGATGTTCCATCCTGCCCAGACCCCATCAGGTGCCAGTGCTCCAATGGCAATTCTCTGTCCCTTGAATATTTCTAATCAAGGCTGCAGGTTTTTCTGTGTGTGCTGTGGTTCAATCAGCACTTTGTGGGATTGATGGAAGTGTGGGATTGATGGAGGAAGTGCTGCATGAGGCTGCCTGGCCCGTGCTGAGCAGGAGGTCAGATGAGATGACCATCATCATTCATCCTGACCTTAAAAGCTGACAGTTCTCATTTCTGAGCTGATGTGGTTCATCCCAGGAGCCTGACACAGCTCTTTCATTGGATTTTCCTGGGGCTGCCTGGTGTGTGTTTTTCCCTTTCCACCTCCCTGCGTGTCTCAGGGAAGGGGAGCTGTGTTTGAGGCTCTGCCTGGCTGCTGAGGAGCTGCTGGCAGTTGAGATGTGCAGATGGCAGAACCTGCCCTTCCCGAGGTGGCAGCAGGAGCAGGAGGGGCTGTTGTGAGCTCTGCTGAGGCACAGCGAGCCCAGGAGGGGTGACAAGTGGCCCTTTGTGGTGTCACTCTGTAGTTCTGTGCCAGCAAACACCAGCTTTCCTGGCTGCTGGTTGATGTTTCCCATCCTGGATTCAGGACCTGGTTTCTCAAGCTGGGAATGCCCCTGGGCTGCCCTGGCCGTGCCTCTGGTGCTGGGCAAGGAGGATTCAGCCCAATCCCATTGTCCTGCCTTCCTCCCATGTGCACTGTGCCAGGGCAGAGCCTGCTTGTGCCTCACTCTGGGCAGGATTTAACACCCAGAAAGGATTTTCAGTGTCTGACACAGCTCAGAGCTGAGAGAGCTCTGAGAGCTGGTGGTTCCATTTGCCAGAACAGGACTGGGGAAACTTAAATCTGTTCTCTTTAGGATTGGGTTGGGTTTTTTTTTTCCCCTTGGCTTTCTCTTTCCCTTGTGGACTGAAGCAGTCTGGGGACTGTTTTCTTTGCCTTCCACCTTCTCAGCAGATTGGGAAGAAGAGAGGGACAGATCTGTTTGTGGAGAGAGAAGTAAATGTAGCCACTTCAAAAGAGCTAAGTGGAGCAAGTCCCCGTGGAGATGAGAGTCTTCAGAGTCATCTGCTGCCAAGACCACAGCTGTGGTCCAGCACTGGCTCAGAAAACTGAGGATGCATCTCTGAAGCTGCAGAGCTCAGAAGTTTTACTGGAGTTTGTTTGCTCCCACTATTGATTTCCTTCCCTCCTCTCCCAGCTTTTCCCCTGTGTCATAATGTCACCCTCAGCTCTGAGCTGCTCTCGAGAACAGCCAGAACATGACCAGAACATGACTTTCAGGGCCATTTTCCCACTTAGAAAAGGAGAGAGGAATCTGTACCACGGAAATGCCTCCTTTGGAGGGTTGGAGAGCAGGGCTGGGTTGTGTGAGCGCTGGGAGAAGGGCAGGGGCACTGCCTGGGAGGGGCACAGACACATTTCCACAGGGAACTCAGAGTGGGCAGGGAAACCCTGAGGCATGGCAGGAGCCCCGTGGTGCCGTGGATTTGTGCAGATGCCAGGATTCCTGCCTGTCTGTCCTGGCTGTGCTGGGACACAGCTGAGGCACACGGGGCTCTGTGCTGCTCTCAGCCTGCTCCTCACAGGCTGCTGCCTTCCCAAAAACACTGAGCTGCACCGAGGGAGGGGGGCAGGGGCTGCTCTGGGTGCTGCTGCTCCTCTTCCAGGGTGAGCTGCTGTTTCTGGTCCCTGTTTGCAGCTGGTTCTTGCTCTGAGCACCAGCCCCTGATCCCTGTCTCCCCGCAGGTCTGGCCCGAAGGGTGTCCATCTACCTGGACAGAAGCAAGCAGGGAGGTGAGTGCTGGTCCTGTCCCCCATGCTCAGGGGGGTGGGCAGAGCTCCTCGGGGTGGTTTTGGTGTGCTTTGAGGGATTCCTGGCTCCCTGTGGCTCCTGGGGAGCTTTGCTTCCACCTCGGCCCCGTGTCTGAGGAGTGCAGGGAGGGATCTGTGCTCCCTGGGCAGGCACAGGTCCTGCTGGGACAAGGGACATTCATGGCAGCCTCTCTGAGCTCCCTCAGCCACAGGAGGCCTGGGGGGATTTGGGAGTCTCCATTTCCCAGGGAGATTTCAAATCCTGGATTTCCATCCCTGGACAGAAGGGTTTGAGTGGGAGGTTCCCAATGGAGCCAGCATAAAGCTGATGTGGCTTTGGCTGGGGTTTGTTTGTAACTCCCCTGGGCTGTGAAGGTCTGTGCAAAGGAGATGCTGGGGGGTCTTTCCCAGCAGCCTCAGAATCGTGGACCCTTGGCAGAGATAAGCCAAAAAGGGGAAATTTAGGTTGGATCCATGGGATTAATTCTTCCCTGGCAGGGTGGCCAGGCCCTGGCACAGGTGCCCAGAGCAGCTGGGGCTGCCCCTGGATCCCTGGCAGTGCCCAAGGCCAGGCTGGACACTGGGACAGTGGGAGCTGTCCCTGCCATGGCAGGGCTGGGATGGCTGAGCTGAGCCCAGCCCAAATCCTGGGATTCTGGGACTGCAGAAAATGTCACAAACTGCACTCTGCCACGCGGAGGGAAGCTGAAGGAAGTCCTCAGCCTCTCCCCCAGAAGCTGTGCGGGGCTCTGGGTCCCACGGGGGTGGGAGCAGATGGTTGATGTGTCAGGGCATCCCGGGGCTGCTCGTGGTGACGTCACCACCTCAGGATGTTCATCAATTATTAATATTTGCTGACTGATCAGAGCTGGCTGTGTCTGCACCGATTAATCACCCGGCTCCTGGCAGGGGCTGATTCAGAGCTCGTTAGTGGAGTTGAGCAGCTCTGTGTGGCTGTGGGAGCTGGGGCAGGAGAGAGCAGAGCTGATGTGTGGCTGCTGCTGCTGCCTGGCTCCGACATCCCCCAGCAAAGGCTAAAATTAGCAGGGCTTGGCTGCAGGGAATCCCCGCTCAGCCAGCCGGCCACGGAGCGCTTGCAGGGAATTCCGGAGCCGGATCGATGCCAGGCCATGGCAGCCCCTGCTCACGGGCAGGGCAGGTCAATAAAAACCTTCTCCAGCTGCCTCTGCTCTCCTGGTGGCAGGGAGAGCACAAGCATTCCCCCTTCCCTCTGGAGAACTGTAAGAAATGTCTGGAATTACATTTAGTGTTTAGATAGTGCCCCGCCCCTGGAGGTGTCCCAGGCTGGGCTGGATGGGGCTTGGAGCAGGGGGACAGCTCCAGCCTGCAGCAGGAGCTGCTCAAGGGGTCAGACCCGGGCTCATCCTGGAGCCCAAGGGGCAGAGGGACCCACAGAGGCTTCCCACATCTCCCAGGAGCCCACATCAGGAGCGAGGGCTGCGGGAGAAGCGACGCAGTTCTGGTCAGATCATTTGATGGCAATAAAATCTTTGGAGAAATGGCAGCTCCAGGGGTTTGTGTTCTTTTAATTGAATTCCCAGCATCCCAGCTCCTGCTGTCCCTCACTGCAGAGTCCTTGGCAGGAGGAGGGTGACGCTTTTTGAGAGGATGTTGTAGAAATTAATGATGAGTGAGGTCATCCCACCCTCCCACTGCTTCCTGGAAATGAAAGCAGGGATGTGCTTCACTGCTCAACCAGGAGGGCCCGTGATTAAAAAATGATCAGTCAGAATCCAGGATGCTTTTCAGTTGTGTTCCATGTAGGTATTCCTGATTCCACTGAAATGCCAAGGACAGCCTGGCCACGTTCCTGTGAAGGCAGATGTTGGGAATGCAGCTGCTTCCACCACGTTAGTCCTGGAATTTATCCATGGAATTGTCCCATCCAGGCACATATCTCTGGCTCAGGGGCAGTCCTGAGGGAGCAGCCATGGGAAGTTGTACCTTCAGGAAGAGCTGTTGGTGTGGATAAACTCAGCCACACAGAACTGCCAGTGCTGCCTTTAAAAGGCTCAAAACCAAAAACAACAACAACAAAAACCCAAACCAAAAAACAACACCACCTCCACCACAGACATTTAAAAATTCCTTTCCCTGAGCTGTGGAAGATTTGTTGCTCATTATCTAAGAACATAATATTCCTCGGGGGAAAATTGTGCTCTCAGCTCCTGATGCATTGCAGCAGTGCAGGGCTGGTCCCTGCAGCTCATGGATTCTGGGAGCAGCAGGATTCCAGCACTGGCCTGTGCCAGCTGTGTGCCAGCTGTGTGCAGCTGTGTGCAGCTGTGTGCCATCTCCCTGTGCCAGCTGTGTGCAGCTGTGTGCAGCTGTGTGCAGCTGTGTGCCATCTCCCTGTGCCAGCTGTGTGCAGCTGTGTCCCTGCTTGCTCCTGTCAGGGTGGGCAGGTCAGGCAGAGCCGGCTCTGGGGCTGTGCAGTGCTCAGGGCAGCACCTGGGGCAGGAGGGGCTGAGGGAGGAGTTCAGGTGTTCAGGGCAGCACTGGGGGGGCTGAGGGAGGAGTTCAGGTGTTCAGAGCAGCACTGGGAGGGCTGAGGGAGGAGTTCAGGTGTTCAGAGCAGCACTGGGGGGGCTGAGGGAGGAGGTCAGGTGTTCAGGGCAGCACTGGGGGGGGCTGAGGGAGGAGTTCAGGTGTTCAGGGCAGCACTGGGGGGGCTGAGGGAGGAGTTCAGGTGTTCAGAGCAGCACTGGGGGGGCTGAGGGAGGAGTTCAGGTGTTCAGGGCAGCACTGGGGGGGCTGAGGGAGGAGTTCAGGTGTTCAGGGCAGCACTGGGGGGGCTGAGGGAGGAGTTCAGGTGTTCAGGGCAGCACTGGGGGGGCTGAGGGAGGAGTTCAGGTGTTCAGGGCAGCACTGGGGGGGCTGAGGGAGGAGTTCAGGTGTTCAGAGCAGCACTGGGAGGGCTGAGGGAGGAGTTCAGGTGTTCAGGGCAGCACCTGGGGCAGGACAGGCTGAGTGAGGAGCAGCTCAGGTGCCAAGCCCAGGAGCCAGAGCCCCGTGGGTGGGCTGCAGGCTCAGTTGTAACATCCTGGAGTAGGACCTCTGTTAATTAAAAAGGAAATGATCATTAGCATTCAATCCCACATTCGCTCCTCATCCCAAAATACTATGAATTGAGCATGGAAACATGAGCCAATCCTGTCTCATCTCTGCCATGCAAACCTTTGCTCGTACATAGAAATAGTTCAGCTATTTCTGTCTCGTTCCATACTGTGAGTGCCAGCTCTGGGTGGAACATTTCGCAGTCAGAGGAAGCTTTCCTTCCCCTCACACACTTCCAAGTGACTGACATTTCTGTACAAGGGCTTTTCTGCCCTTCAGACAGGTTGGAATTCTGGTTCAGCATTCCCATTTGCATCCCCTTTTTGGCCAGGGCACGACTGGGGTGCAGCAGGAGCAGAGCCCCCAGCCCAGGGCTCAGCACAGGCAGCTTTGCAGCCAGGACCCAGCACCTCCAGGCAGATCTTTGCTTTGGGATGATCCAAATCCTGCCCTTCCCTCCTCCAGGGAGCAGCAGCTATCCCTGAGCTGAACTATTTAAGTTTTAATAAGAAAGGCAGGAACTGCAAGGTTCATACCCAGCTTCATCCCTGGAAGTGTCCCAGGCCAGGCTGGACAGCTTGGAGCACCCTGGGGTAGTGGAAGGTGCCCCTGCCCATGGCAGGGTGGAATGAGGTGGTTGTTAAGGTCCCTTCCAACCCAGACCATCCCAGGATTCCGTGATTATCTCCCTCCTTTTTTCCCACCCTGGTTGGGAGTGAGCCCTTGTCCTTCCCATCTGTTTTGTGGAATCCCTCTGGAGCCTCTTCCCTCTGTGAGACTCTCCCTGCCTGTCTGGCTGTCATTGCTGAATGTCCTCAGTGACAAACTGCTGACAGGCACCCAAGAGAGGCACCAAAAATGCCAATTCTGTCCCCAAATTCCTCTCCCCTGTCCCCCTCCACAGAACAGCCCCTGGAGCTGCAGCTGATGGGGCCTGGTGCTGGTCAGAAAGAAACCTTTCCTTCAAACTGGGGGATGTTCCTGGGAAATCAAGAGCTTTGGAGCTGCCTCGGAGCTCTTTACCTGCTGAACTCCACCAGGGATGGGAATGGGCAGATCCATCTCAGCTGCCAGGTTTATCCTGTCACATGGGCCATAAACAGATGACAAATGCAAACACTTCAGAGGTGTTTATCATCTCCATCACTGCCTGCTCGCCTGCCTGGCTCTCCAGCCCTGCGAGCTGCCAGGCGCTCCGAGGGATCCATTTGACTAAAGCTAGAGATGCAGGCTCCCAGGTCAGGCCTGGATTTCCTGCAGTGAGGTGAGGGACTGTCAGTGAACATCAGTGACCTCCTCCAGGACGGGGCAGGACCGGGAATCCGCTCGGGCGCGATGCTTCGGGAGGGGAGAGGGGCAGAGTGTTTTCCCTGAAGCTGTGCAAAACAAGGTCATTGCTTCGTGCTGGAGGAGAACTCGGTGTTCACAGGATGTGTCTGCTGCTTCCTTTGTGCTCTGTGACGGTGCTGTTCTGGTACAGGGTGCTTGTGGCCCTTTGGTGACAAAGGAGCACGTTGGGGCAGGCTTTGATTTCCTGCTGGGGATGATTGCTGGCAGTAAATCCAGAGAAATGCACGTTTCTACCTTGTGGACAAGCACAATGTGGAGTGGGGATAGTGCTGAAGGCACTGGGAGTGCTCGGGGCAGGAGCTGCAGTCCTGATGCATTGCAGAGGGTTCTGACTCCAGTTCTGGCTGGTTATGAAACACTGCTCAGCACCACAGACTCGGCCTGGCACCGAGCAGAGGGTGGACAACTGCTCTGGGAGCCAGAGATGCTGCCCTAGGAGCCAGGGATGCTGCTCTGGAAGGCAGGGATGGTGCTCTGGAAGGCAGGAATGCTGCTCTGAGGCAGGGATGCTGCTCTGGAAGGCAGGGATGGTGCTCTGGAAGGCAGGGATGCTGCTCTGGAAGGCAGGAATGCTGCTCTGAGGCAGGGATGCTGCTCTGGAAGGCAGGGATGCTGCTCTGGAAGGCAGGGATGGTGCTCTGGAAGGCAAGGATGCTGCTCTGGAAGGCAGGGATGCTGCTCTGGAAGGCAGGGATGCTGCTCTGGAAGGCAGGGATGCTGCTCTGAGGCAGGAATTCTGCTCTGAGCAGGAATTCTGCTGCTGTCTCTGCCCTCCCGAGGGGCTGGAACAGACACCAAGCCTGGAGTTCTTCTCTGGGTCCCTCCCGTGGTGCTCCTGGGGTTTCTGTTTGTGTTTTTAAGGCAGCGTGGATGGGATGTTGTGCTGAACTTCCCCTGGAGACTGATCTGTGCCCTCAGGGATGAGGAGCAAGCTCTTGTAAGGGTGTTGGAGCTGCTGTCACTGCAGGGTGTTCCCCTCCTCACCAGTCAGTGCAGCAGACTGGTTTGTGCTCCCACCAGCTGTTAAATTCACTCCACTGCAGCCCTGACTTGGCTGTTCCTTGTCCAGAACATCTCCCACATCCTCCCGACAGAACGAGGAGCTCTCAGGGCCGGGAGCTCTCAGCTCTTGCTGCATGAGGTGGCACCAGCTGGGTGCTCCAGCCAGCATTTAATGTTCTCATGAGGTGCAGGGACCGCCCGTGCTCGGCTTCTCAGCACTCAGAGCAGGGCCAGAGGCCGTGTTTGGACTCCAGTCCAGGAGCAGCTGGTCCAGTCCCATCTGGAGGATGTGTGGGGGGTCTGTGTGTGTCATTTTCCATTTCCTCTGGTGGTGACAGTGTCTGGAACACGGGGTCAGGAGAGCTGATGCTCCACGGAGTGCAGCTCTGCCCATGCTGGCCCTGACTTGCATCCCTGCCTTGTTGTGTCTCAGGAGCAGGGATGGTGGTGGACTGGGAACAAGAAACCGGGCTCCTGATGACCTCAGGAGACGTGAGGATCATCCGGATCTGGGACACGGATCGGGAAATGAAAGTCCAGGTAACGCTTGTCCACAGCACCTTCTCCCTGCTGGAGCCCATCCCATGGGCCCAGTGCCCCAAAGCACCTGGGGCTGCTCTGTGAGGGGCTGCCAGCTCCTGGAGCTCCTGCTTCCCTGATTCCCTGCTTCCCTGCTTCCCTGATTCCCTCATTCCCTCCCTGATTCCCTGATTCCCTGCTTCCCTGCTTCCCTGATTCCCTGATTCCCTCATTCCCTCCCTGATTCCCTGCTTCCCTGCTTCCCTGCTTCCCTGATTCCCTGATTCCCTGATTCCCTGATTCCCTCCCTGATTCCCTGCTTCCCTGCTTCCCTGCTTCCCTGCTTCCCTGCCCCAGGGCCCATTCCAAGCTCAATAAAACCACACAGACACTCTGGGAGTGTCAGGGCTCTCCTGGACGCTGCTGTGCTGTTCTGGGTGGGCAGCAAGGTGTGGGGTAGCTGAGGCTGCGGAATCCAGAGGCCACACCGGGATGCAGAGGGATGCACTGGGATGCAGGGACAGCACTGGGATGCAGGGACAGCACTGGGATGCAGGGACAGCACTGGGATGCAGGGACAGCACTGGGATGCAGGGACAGCACTGGGATGCAGGGACAGCACTGGGATGCAGGGACAGCACTGGGATGCAGGGACAGCACTGGGATGCAGAGGGATGCACTGGGATGCAGGGACTGGCACTGGGATGCAGGGACAGCACTGGGATACAGGGACAGCACTGGGATGCAGAGGGAGCACTGGGATGCAGAGGGATGCACTGGGATGCAGGGACAGTACTGGGATGCAGGGACAGCACTGGGATGCAGGGACAGCACTGGGATGCAGTTGGATTCCATATTACAGGATAGCTGGAATAGTGTAAAATCTGTGAAAGCACACACACAACTCCTGTGCACGGGGAAAAAGCCCTGCTCCAGTTCATGTCAGCCACAATCACGTGGAAGTTTCTCAGAAATTCCAAGGAGAAGCAGGTGGTCGGTGAGAATGGAGGCACCACGCTGGAATAAAAAGGAAGTGGAGTTTTCAAAGCTTCTCGAAATTAATTACCCTTGGATGAACATTAATTGCGACACTTTGACCCTGCCATGCAGGATAATTAAGCCTCTGTTCATCTTAATTACTTTCACATATTATTTTTTCTATGCAAATTAAGGAGCGGCAAAATTCAGGAGGCGAAAATCTTTTCAATGATGACGATTAATGATTGCACCCAAAGTATCTAAAAACACGTTGTTTCTTTTTTTAATTGCGAAGATTGGGTGTTGAAATTCAAGTGATTGGAACTTCCTGACTCAGTAACTGGGAAAGTGAGAATCAGCACAAAGAGCAGGAATAATGGAGGCGATAAAGAGGTGCTTCCCTCTTTGAACTACAGAAACCCACACCTCTGGAAGCACTCGGGCTGAGGAACGAGTGCTTCATTTGCACTTCTGCTGAGTGTTGCTGCTTCAAAGGAGGAGCTGGGGGTGGGCAGAGGCTGCAGCATCCCCTGGCCTGGTGCCTCTCCCCACTCAGCCCAGGCTGGAACAGCGGCAGGAACAGGACTGAGGTGTGGAATGAGCTCCTGCAGCTCCTGGAGCAGCCTGGGCTGTGGAAGGTGTTCCTGTGGTACCCTGGGCTGTGGAAGGTGTTCCTGTGGTACCCTGGGCTGTGGAAGGTGTTCCTGTGGTACCCTGGGCTGTGGAAGGTGTGTCCATGGCACCCTGGGCTGTGGAAGGTGTGTCCATGGCACCCTGGGCTGTGGAAGGTGTTCCCAGCACAGCTGTCCCTGCAGCTCCAGCTGCCTTTTCCCAGCACGGGTCCCTGATGGGATGAGCTGGGTGTCCGGGGACAGGCACAGCACTGCCCGGCTCCTCTGGGGCTGCAGGGTGGCACTGCCAGGGCACCCGAGCGTGAGGAGGAGGAGGAGGATGAGGAGGAGGATGAGGATGAGGAGGAGAATGAGGAGGAAGAGGAGGAAGAGGAGGAAGAGGATGAGGATGAGGAGGATGAGGAGGAGGATGAGGATGAGCAGGATGAGGAGGAGGATGAGGAGGAGGATGAGGAGGAGGAGGAGGAGGAGGAGGAGGAGGATGAGGATGAGGATGAGGAACAGGATGAGGAACAGGATGAGGAGGAGGATGAGGAGGATGAGGATGAGGATGAGGAACAGGATGAGGAGGAGGATGAGGAGGAGGAGGAGGATGAGGTGAGGATGGGGATGAGGAACAGGATGAGGTGAGGATGAGGAGGAGGAGGAGGAGGATGAGGATGAGCAGGATGAGGAGGAGGAGGAGGAGGAGGATGAGGATGAGGAGGATGAGGATGAGGATGAGGAACAGGATGAGGAGCAGGATGAGGAGGAGGAGGAGGAGGAGGAGGATGAGGAGGATGAGGATGAGGATGAGGAACAGGATGAGGAGGAGGAGGATGAGGAACAGGATGAGGAGGAGGATGAGGAGGAGGATGAGGTGAGGATGAGGATGAGGAACAGGATGAGGTGAGGATGAGGAGGAGGAGGAGGAGGATGAGGATGAGCAGGATGAGGAGGAGGATGAGGATGAGGATGAGGAGGATGAGGATGAGGATGAGGAACAGGATGAGGAGGAGGATGAGGAGGAGGAGGAGGATGAGGTGAGGATGGGGATGAGGAACAGGATGAGGTGAGGATGAGGAGAAGGAGGAGGAGGAGGAGGAGGGATGGGGCAGGGCTCAGGGCTCTGAAGGCCGTGGTGTGTGTGCTCTCTCGGCAGGACATTCCCACGGGAGCTGACAGCTGTGTCACCAGCCTGTCCTGTGACTCCCACCGCTCGCTGATCGTGGCGGGGCTGGGGGACGGCTCCATCCGCGTGTTCGACAGGAGGATGGCGCTCAGTGAATGGTAACTGGGAACTGCCGGGGCTCGGGGGCCACACGGGTCCTGCTGTCCTCACACATGTCCCTTGTCCCCAGCCGAGTCATGACCTACCGCGAGCACACGGCCTGGGTGGTGAAGGCCTACCTGCAGAAGCACCCCGAGGGCAACATCATGAGCGTCAGGTACACGGGGTCCTGGAGCCGCCTGCCCTTCCCCACAACCTTAAAACCCTTTAAACACCCCTCTAACACCATCCCTGCTGTTCTCTGGAGTTTGAGATCTCCTTCAGTAATTACCTCCTGCTCCAAACTCGGTGGAGAGGAGGCAAGGAGGGACGTGGAGCTTTCCTTGGAAGGCTCTTGGTGTGGTTTGGGAGCAAACAGGCTGCTGGAATCACAAGGTGTGTGAGGAGGAAGGGAGGGAGGGGAGCAGGAGCTGGGTGCTGAACATCTTGTGCTGGGGGGGCTTTACTGCCAGCATCTCCATGGGGTCATCTGGGAGAGAACAGGAGGATGGTGGATGGTGCATCTGGCACGTTCCTGGGCAGGATTCCTGTGCAATTCCCTAAATCCATTCCTGCTGCCTGGTAAATGCTGCAGCCAGAGCAGCAGGTACTGATTTGGCCATTAAGGAACGGCAGAACAGAATTTATTGTCACGAAGCCACCGTTTGCACACAAAGAGCCTCTTTTTCTTGATTAGAAAATGGAAACAAAACATAATTTTCTGGGATTCAGAACATTCCTGAGGCGGGGGATGGGCCAGCAAAAATGTATTAAGATTTTCAGACAGGGGATTATGTGATGTAGCTGCCAGATTTGTCGAGCTCCCATATTGGAGTTTTAATCTTCCTCTCCATAAGCTCCTCCAGCAGCTCCAGGGGTCAGGTCCCCGTGCCCAGAGCTGAGGGCTGGCAGCCCCCTCTCCTCAGAGCCCTTCCAGCCTGGGAGCTGCTCCTGGGGCTCTGGGGAATGTTGGTCTGGCTCTTCCCAGAGGAGCTCAGGTTGTGGAGCTGAGCCACCTCCTTCCATCCCTCCCCGTTCCCTCTGCTTCAGCTGACAGCAAAACCCAAGGAGAACAAATGGGAGGACACAGTGAGGTCCTGGTGTCCAGACACCTGGAGAAGAGGATGGCACCAGCACATCCCCTCTGCTCCCCTCTCCCACTGTGCAGAGCAGCAGGAATTCAGGGCTGGGTGAAGTGGGAGTGCCAGAACAGGGAGGGAACACTCAGAGATGGGCTGGGAGCGAGAGAGGCAGTGAGGGATCAGCAGGGTGGGATCAGGAATTTGGGATGAGCAGTTTGGGATCAGCAGTGAGGGATGAGCAGTGAGGGATCAGCAGTGAGGGATCAGCAGTGAGGGATCAGCAGGGTGGGATCAGGAATTTGGGATGAGCAGTGAGGGATCAGCAGTGAGGGATCAGCAGTGAGGGATCAGCAGTGAGGGATCAGCAGTGAGGGATCAGCAGTGAGGGATCAGCAGTGAGGGATCGCTCCCGAGCTGTTCCTCCAGCACAGAACGTGTGTGGGATCACATCCCAGCAGCAGAGGGAACTCGGCCGTGTGTGTTCCCTGTCCCGATGCCCCAGGGAGGTGCTGGGCTCAGGGGCAGCCCCACAGCTGTGCCTACAGCTGTGTTTCCTGGCTCTGGGGAGGGCTGGGCACAGCCTGAGCCCGTGGCTCTGTGTTGGCAGCGTCAATGGTGACGTGAGGTTCTTCGACCCCCGCATGCCCGAGTCCATGAAGGTGCTGCAGATCGTCAAGGGGCTCACGGCCCTCGACATCCACCCCCAGGCCAACCTCTTTGCATGGTAAGTGCTGCTGCCATCCCTGGAGTGCCAGGACACAGGGAATGGGGAGAAATTCTTCCCTGGGAGGGTTCTTCCCTGGCTCTGGATCCCTGTTCAGTGTCTGTATTTCTGGGCTCTGAGTGGGGACCAGCAGCTGCTCCACTGCCACACAGCCTGGAGCTTGTTTGGGGTGCACTGGGTGTGTTTGGGATGCACTGGGTGTGTTTGGGGTGCACTGGGTGTGTTTGGGGTGCACTGGGTGTGTTTGGGGTGCACTGGGTGTGTTTGGGCAGGAGCTGTCTGTGTTTGGGGTGCACTGGGTGTGTTTGGGATGCACTGGGTGTGTTTGGGGTGCACTGGGTGTGTTTGGGCAGGAGCTGTCTGTGTTTGGGGTGCACTGGGTGTGTTTGGGGTGCACTGGGTGTGTTTGGAGTGCACTGGGTGTGTTTGGGGTGCACTGGGTGTGTTTGGGGTGCACTGGGTGTGTTTGGGCAGGAGCTGTCCGTGTTTTCCTGTCCTGGGTGACCACAGGCCACTGTGGTTCCTACCACCAGTCCCTGCTGTCCCACTTTGGGATGTGGCTGCTCTCTGGCCTGGCTCCCAGCTCAGCCAGGGGCTGCAGCAGCAATCCTGTCCCCTCCCAGCATTCCCAGTGATCCCCTGTTCCATCCCTTCCCTTCCAGTGGCTCCATGAACCAGTTCACCGCCATCTACAACGGCAACGGGGAGCTGATCAACAACATCAAATACTACGATGGCTTCATGGGACAAAGAGTGGGAGCCATCAGCTGCCTGGCCTTCCACCCTCACTGGGTCTGTATCCCTGCTGCCATCTGGGGCTGGCACGTCCCAGTGTCCCTGTGGCAGGAGGGGGTGGCACAGAGACCCCCCCAGAGAGGAGGGGAGCTGTCCCAGCCCGGTGCTCTGAGCCCAGCTCCACACAAACCCCGGTGCTGCCCCTGCTGCTGCTGCTCCCTGGCACCTGCAGCTCCCCAGGGCTGCAGCTCCTGTCCCTTCCAGCTGTGGGGCACTTCCCATCCCGGCTCAGCTCCCAGCCCTTGGCCACAGGAGCTGTCCCAGGTGACAGGAGCAGGGCAGGCTCACATTCCCAAATTCCATCTGTTTATTCCCTCCCTGCCTGGGCTCTGCAGCTGTGCCTCGCTGGGCTGCTCTCACACAGGGCTGGTGCTGTGCAAAAACTGCTCAGGAAAACGGGAGAGCTGCAAAAATTAAAGGCACGAGCTGCTGAAGGCTGGGATGAGGCAGAGCAAAAGGAGATTTTGGGGTCTGTCACAGCTGAGGGGCTCTGCAGTAGTCACAGAGAGAATCTGCTTGCTGCTCAGGGAGGAGCTGGAAAACCTGGGAAAACAATGAATGGATGGGAAAACAGGAAGGAATTACAAGAGTTATTTTAGAAAGCTGCAGATCAGCTCACAAATATTTAAAATGTGATGGGAAGAGCAGTTTGCTCTTTAAACAAGCAAAGCAAAGCTCTGTCCAGCCTGGCCAGGTCCCCTCACTGCAGGAAATGCTCATTTTCAGCCCAGGCTCCTAACGAGCAGATTTGCAGTCATTTAGAGAAATTATGTCAGCAGTTGGTAACTAATGGTTCCCATAACTTTCCCCTGTGGCTGAAATGGGCCCTGTAACTCCTGCAGAGCTGTGGAGCAGCTGGGTGTCCCTGCTGAATGTCACTGTCACCTGTGCCTGTCACTGCTCCTCACCTGGACCTTGGAGTGGGTCACAGGAGCAGCGGCTGAGGGAGCTGGGAAGGGGCTGGAGCACCAGGAGAGGCTCAGGGATTTGGGAAAGGGGCTGGAACATCAGGGATCAGGGATTTGGGAAGGGGCTCAGCTGGGAGAAAAGGAGGCTCAGGGGGAACTTCTGGCTCTGCACAACTCCCTGCCAGGAGTGGGGAGTCAGGATCTGCTCAGGGAACAGGGACAGGAGGAGAGGGAACAGCCCCAGGCTGGGCCAGGGGAGCTCAGGGTGGACAGCAGCAGGAATTTCCCCATGGAAAGGGCGCTCAGGCACTGGAACTGCCCAGGGAGGGTTGGATCCCCATCCCTGGAGGTGTCCAAGGAGCACCTGGGCTGACAGGGTGGGGATGGGTCCCAGGGCTGGTCTCAGAGGGCTGCTCCAGCCTGGGTGGCCGTGTGACACTGCCTGTTTGTCGCTGTGCTCTCCCGCAGCCCCACCTGGCCGTCGGCAGCAATGACTTCTACATCTCGGTCTACTCGGTGGAGAAGAGGATCAGATGACGGCGCCCGGCGCGGCCGGAGCGGCTCCGGGGCCTCCCTGTACATAGAGAAATCATCGACTTGAATGTTTCGTGTTGGCTGCTGCTGCACCCCATAACTTGAACATTTGTTCTTCTGACTTAGCTACTGATGGGTTTGACAAGGGGAAGAGACAATCTCCTGGTTTGGTTTGGTTTTGTTTTCCAGCTATATCCTCCAAAAGCTACAGAAAAGGAACATTTCTTTTTGTTTCCAGTGGTTGGCTTCTCTGTCAGGAACACGGCTCCTGAGCTCGGAAGGACTTGGATGAGGCAACGCCCTTGAGAAGGGTCTTGTTTTAGTCTTTGTTCCGTGTTTTACTGGAGTGTGGGTTCTTCAAGGACTGTCAGGACTCACCTACAGCTCCACGGGACCCTCCAGCTGCTGTGCCAAACGCAGTTCTGGGACAGGGCAGCGCAGGATGTACCTGCCAGGGAGGCAGGGCAGCACATCCTCTGCATGAACCTCCCCCTCCTCCTCCTCCTCCTCCTCCTCCTCCTCCTCCTCCTCCTCCTCCTCCCTGCAGCAAGGACAGCCGGGGATCCTGCAGGAAGGGGCTCAGGGAGATGGCAAGAGCAGGACAGTAAAGCTGCGTGTGAGGAAGATGAGGGAAGGAAGGGAATGAAGATCTCCATCCTCCCAACAAGCCTGGAGCGAGTCACCGGTGCCACCACGTTCCACCCGAGCCCACGGTGCCGGTGGCGAGCCGGGGGCTCCTGAGCCGCTGTCCCTGTGCCACGGGGAGCTCCACAGGCACAGCTCTGTGTCCTGGGCTCTGTGTGCTCCCCACGGCTGCTCTGCACACAGCCGAGGGCAGGATTTGGCCCCTTGGGGCTGCACACCACGGCTGCCCCTTTGGAAATGAGCGTGGAAGCACCTGGGCACCGAGAATCACCGAGGAGGAGGAGGAGGAGGAGGGAGGCAGTCACTGCTCGGTGCCCTCACCCCAGCTGTCCAGGCAAGGCCTGCTCCGTCTTCCACACCTTCCACGTCCAAATAACGAATGTTTTGTCCCTTGGGATCCGTGCTGGGGCTGGGGCTGGGGCTGGGAAGGGAGAGCACAGCCAAAGGTTTCCTTGCAGAGGTGCAGAACTCGCTGCGGGGCCAGGAATTCCCAGTGCTTCCCAGTCCCAGGGGATCTGCAGGCTCCCAGCAAGCAGATCCTGGAGGGAATGGGGTGAGGGAAGGGCTCAGCACCCCTCTGTCCCTGTGCTGACACCTCTGTCCCATGCCCAGTGCTGCTGCTGGCCCTGGCACCGTGCCCGTGTGTCCTGGGGCACCGGGACCACACCAGGGACGGGTCCCGTGGCCGCCCCGAGGTGCCACAGGCAGGTGGGGGCTCTGGCCGGGGAGAGGTCCCCAAGCCACGGCGGTGGAGCCGAGGTCGGGTGTCCCCGAGCACCGTCCCTGTCAGGGAGGCCGAGGGCCACATCCCAGGATAATGAATCAAAGGCTTTAAACCTAAAAACTACCTGAAAATCCACTTTTAAATTACCCAAAGTTAATTATGGTCTTAACAGAGCTGTGCCTCTTCCCGACCCGCTCCCGGGCTGTCCGTGGGGCTGGAGCCACAGTTTGGGATCTCACGTAACCCGTTAACATTCACAGCTTCAAAACAATGGATTTTTAACTCCTATCAGTGTATTTGTGAAAGGAACAGGACATTCCTGGCCTGGTGGGAGCCGAGTCCTGCCCAGCTCCGCTGCAGCCGGATTTAAGGAATTTTAAGGAATTGGGGCTGTTGGGTTTTTACCTGAGTGTGTGTGGGCTGTGCTTCCACAGGTCTGATGCACAGATGTAATCATGGGATCACAGAGTTTAACCAAGGATCTGAAGAGCGTCCTATCTTAAAAGTTCACTTATCTCTATTTATTTTACAAAAATAAAGTTTAAAAAAATATATATAAAAACCCCCACACGATTGTAATGTGAGAGTAAAGCGATTACAGACAAATAAATGGTTAATAAAAAATAAATGCAGAAACACTTCCTGCTGTGAGGATCCTTCTGTGGCCCAGGAAGGAGCCGGCTGGGGTTTGTGTCTGGGGGAGGTGTTGGTGGCAGATGCGTGTCCCAGCCCCGGAATGCCGCGATCCCAGGGTGCGGATCCAGCTCTGGAGCGCGGCTGCAGCCCGGCTCGCTGCGAGGGATGAGCTGCCAGGGATAAACCGATCCTGGCAGTGCCGGGGGGATGTTGGACACGACGGGGTCAGGGGGCTTTTCCACCCTGAACAATTCCATGACTCTCCTGGAGCCCCCATCCCCTACAGCCTCCCTCCCGCACCTCCCATTCCCTGTATCCCACTCTCTGTATTATCCCCATTCCCTCTATTTTCCCCATTTCCTATATTATTATCCCCATTCCTGGTTATTCCCATTCCCAATATTATTATCCCCATTCCTGGTTATTCCCATTCCCAATATTATTATCCTCATTCCCAGTACTATTATCCACATTCCCGATATTATTATCCCATTCCCTATTTCACTCCCATTCCCAATATTCTTATCCCCATTCCCAATATTATTATTCCCATTCCAATACTATCACCCCCATTCCCCATTATCATTCCCATTCCCGATATTATCACCCCCATTCCCGATATTTTTAATTCAATTCCCGATATTTTCATTTCCATTCCCGATATTTTTAATTCCATTCCCGATATTTTTAATTCAATTCCCGATATTTCCATTCCCATTCCCGATATTTTTAATTCCATTCCCGATATTTTTAATTCCATTCCCGATATTTTTAAATCCATTCCCGATATTTCCATTCCCATTCCCGATATTTTTAAATCCATTCCCGATATTTTTAAATCCATTCCCGATATTTTCATTTCCATTCCCGATATTCCCGTCCCGATGGCGCCCCCTAGCGGCGCGCTGCCGCCGTTGCCGCGTTCGCTGCGCGTTGTGCGGGGCCGGGCCCCTCGCGGCCGCCGTCGGGGCCGGGCCGGGCCGGGCCGGGCAGGAGCGGCCATGGGGAACCTGTTCGGGCGGAAACGGCGGAGCCGCGTCACGGAGCAGGACCGGGCCGTGCTGGTGAGCGGGGGGGCACCGGGCCGGACCGGGCCGTGCCGGTGAGCTGGGGATGGACCGGACCGGGCCGTGCCGGTGAGCCGGGAGGATGGACCGGACGGGCCCGGCCCGGCTCCGAGCTGCCCGTGGGGGTCGCCGGGTCCCCGCGGCGATGGAGGAACCGGGCTGGGGCTGCGCGACCCCCGGTGCTGGCGGTGCCGGAGCGGGCGGGGCAGCGGCGCTGCCTGAGGGGCGCTGGAAGTGTCAGGGCTGGGTCGTGACCCTTGTCCTTCCCTCTGTCCCTCTGTCCGTCTGTCCGTCCGTCCCGCGTTCCCCCGTGTCTCTGTCCCGCAGCAACTGAAGCAGCAGCGGGACAAGCTCCGGCAGTACCAGAAGCGGCTGAGCCTGGGGCTGGAGCGGGAGCGGGCGCTGGCCCGGCAGCTGCTCCGGGACGGCAAGAAAGAGTGAGGGGCAGGGGACACCGGGGCCGGCAGTGCCACCTCCAGCGTGTCACCGGCGAGGAAACACCGCTGGAGCGTGGCAGTCAGAGTCCCGGAATGGGTTGGGTTGGGGGGACCTCAAAGCTCATCCCATTCCACACCCTTGCCGTGGGCAGGGACACTTCCACTGTCCCAGGTGCTCCCAGTCCCATCCAGCCTGGCCTTGGACACTTCCAGGGATCCAGGGGCAGCCACAGCTGCTCTGGGCACCCTGTGCCAGGGCCTGTCCTCCCTCACAGGGCAGGATTTATTCCCAGTATCCAATTTGCTCGTCCCCTGTCCTCGCAGGAGCGGGTCGGGGTTGCCAGTCCAGCTGCACACAAGTTGTCCCCTTTTAGCAGAAGCACAGAACAAGGGTGGCTTTGATGGGGCTCCTTTGGGCTTCAGTTGCTTCATCCCTGCTGCGTTGCCCTCCCTCTGTGTCCCTCAGGAAAGCCATGCTCCTGCTGAAAAAGAAACGGTACCAGGAGCAGCTTCTGGATAAAACAGAGAACCAGATCAGCAACCTGGAGCGGATGGTGAGCGACGCCTTGGGGTGTCCGGGGTGGGGCTCCCCTTGGATCCATTCCAACTGGCAGGTCCTGGCAGGTGTTCAGCCCTCTGTCCAAGGGCAAATGTCTCCAAAATTGTACCTGTGCCACGATTTTCCCTAGAGAGACAGAGTGGTGTGTTTGGAATCTGCAGGTTCCCTGTTAAATGTGTGGTTTGGAAATTGCTGAGATGTTACTCACGGGGGGGTGGCTGCACTGGGGCCTTCCTGGGCTTGTCTCAGCCCTGTCATTTCAGAACTGGATGTGTTTGGGTTTGGGGAGGTCTGGGCTGGGACTGGCACCTGGATAATCCGGTGAAATCACTTCACGGGCTGTTGGACCTGCTGCTGCAGCCGCCTGTGCTGAGCTTTTTGTGTGGATGTTTCCTGCTGCTGGTGCCACTGACAGGAGAGAAAGGGCTCCACTGACTCCTCCCTGCAGCTTCTCTGCTGGTCCTGCCAGCCTGTGTCTGCCTAATAATAGCAATCGTGGAATTGTTTAGGTGGGAAGAGCCCTCTGTGCCCAGTCTCTTCCCAGCACTGCCAGGGCCACCACTGTCCCCAGCTGCCACACCCCATATCTGTTAAATCCCTTCAGGATTCACTGGACAGCCTGTGCCAATGCCTGGCCAAAGTGTGACAGGCTCTTCTCCTTCCCGCTCCAGGTCCAGGACATTGAATTCACCCAGATTGAAATGAAGGTCATCGAGGGCCTGAAAATAGGCAATGAGTGTCTGAACAAAATGCACCAGGTACTTGTGGCTGGGGCACTTCAGAGGGGCCTGGCTGGAGCTGCCTCCCTGCAGGCCCCTCCCACACCTGGATTTTGGCTCTGCCCTTCAGGTTATGTCCATAGAAGAAGTGGAAAGGATAATAGGAGAAACGCAGGATGCTGTGGATTATCAGAGGGTGCGTGCGTGAGGAGCTGGGAGCAGCCTCAGCACAGAGCTGCTGGGATGGGCCTTGTATCCAAGAGCCACCAGGCTGGGAATGTCATGTCCTTCCCTCTCTCCCACAGCAAATAGACGAGCTCCTGGCTGGCAGCCTGACTGAGGAGGATGAAGATGCCATTCTAGAAGAATTAAATGCTATTACTCAGGTGGGGTTGATGGTTTTGGGATTAAAATCCACATTTTTAGGAAGCTGTTTTTAATAGCAGTTTTTTAAGGACCTTTTTCCTACTCTCAGAGCTCTTTCTGGGGGGAAATCTGGGACACTGCCAGCCCCAGTGTTTGCCCAGTTGTGGTCTGTGACACATGTGACACGCTGTCCTTAATGTCCTTGCAGGAACAGTTGGAGCTTCCAGAGGTTCCTTCGGAGCCGCTCCCGGAGAAGATCCCAGGTATGTTCTCCTTGCACAGCTTTGGCTCCCCGTGCTCCTGTCCCGTGCCATGGCCTGAGAGCCTCTCCCAGTGTCTTGGGAAACGGGAGGGAGCAGCAGCTCCTGCAGTGGGGACAGGCCCGGCTGAGCCCCTGCCCCAGGAACACCCAAGTTCCACCGACATCTGGTCATTCCCGTGGGGAGCAGATGTGACATCTGCTGTCCTTGTCACATCCTGTACCTGCTCTGAGGCAACCCCGTGCCCTGAGACACCTCATTCCTCCGGGAGGCTCCGTGGGGAATTCCTCCCTTCCCTGAGCCAGGCAAGGCTTCCTCCCGCAGCCCCGGCCGCTGTCACGGCACAGGGACGGGTATTTTCTGGATGTTGGATTCACCCTGCACAACACTGGATTTCCCTGAGCCTTGGGGTCACTTGGAGCCCTTCCCACCTCACTTGCCAGTGATTTGGAAGCAGCTGGATGAGGATCACTGGAGTCCCACAGTGCCAGGATTGTCACGAGCTCCACGCAGCTGATGGTCCCCGAGTGCTCCTGAGCCATCCAAAGGCTCGGTGGATGGATTTGTGTGGGAATCAAGCTGGGGAGTGGGAGAGCTCACTAAGAGGGTGACCTTCCCTGGCAGGGAAGGAGCCCACTGGGATTCATCAGGTGTCTGTGCTGAGGAGCTGAGAACTCAGGCTGGTGAAGACTCTTCTGGGGCAGCAGAGCCCGGAGCTGTCACTCACAGGAGCTGGATCTCCCTGTTTGTGCAGAGTGGAGCTGGAAGAAGCCATTTCCCTGTGTGGAATCTGCCCAGGAGCAATCTGGGATGTGGGGAATGGGGCTGGTTTCCTTGGAGCTTGTTTACTCCTAAACAGGGCTCAGGTGTCAGCACTGAGGCCAAACAAAACACGGCCCAGGGCTGTGGGGTCCAGGGGGTGAGGGCAGAGCTGGCCCTGCTCCTGCCCAGGGTCTGTCCCTGGGCTGGGCATGTTCTCAAAGTCTGTAATTCTTCAGTGCTGTGTAAAAGGGGCATTTCCACCTGGGAATGTGGCATTATTTATAACCAATTTCTCTCAGTTCAGGTGCTGTGCAAGCATTTGCTGTCCTGCAGAGCGGACTCTGAGCCCTGGATCCTCCTTGGGAGATGGCTGCAGGATATTTGCATTCCCTGATTCTGTAATAACTTTCTTTTCCTTCCACAGAAGTGTCACCCATCAAGAACAGGCCAAAGCCAGAGCTGGTGGCAGCATCTTAACTCCCAGTGCTGGGGATTCCCCCACGAAACTTTCACCCTGGACAGTTTGCCCTCCCAGCATGTGCTGGGAACAGGCAATGCCTTGGCAGCATCCCAGCTGTGCTGGGTGGATTGTGGAGCAGGATTCCCTGCGCAGGGTGGGGAACCTCAGCTGATTATCGCTCTTGTATCAAGATTATTTTCTAGTGCTTTCATTTTTTGTAACTTAAATTCCAAACTCACTCAGCTGCGCTGTCTCCAGGATTAAACAGCAACTTTAATCATCCAAAGCCAAGTTTTCCTCTGTAGGTCTGAGTCTGCCTTTGCTCTGGCCACATCCCAGGAGAGCCCAGGCTCAGAGTGACGGTGTTTGTGGCGTGGGCTGGGTGAGCACAAGAGCCACACCCCTGGTGTCCCTGTGTCCCTGTGTCCCTTCTCTCTCCTGGCTCTGTCTGTGCAGGGGTGCTGTGTCCCCGTCCTGCTGCACGTTGGGCGGTGCTGGAGCGCTGACTCGGCCCTGCCTGCTACAGAACCAGCCCCAGGGCTTTGATTTGGGCCAGGCTCAGCCTGGTGCTGCTCCTGCTGCAGCGGCTCTGGCCGGGCAGAGCCTGATGTGCTGCGAGCTGAGGAGCCCTGGCCTGCCAGAAACCCCTGCAGTGCCAGCGAGGAGCTCCTGCCCGTGTTCCAGCCAGGATTCCTCCCTCGTGGGCTCTGCTGCAGCGTCAGAGTTCAGCTGTGGCCGGGATGGAGCGATGGATCACACGGACTCTGCTCCAGCTGCTCCTGCCCAGCGTTTCCTCGGGGACTCGGACGCGTTTCCTCGGGCTCGTGCTGCACCGGACACGGGGCTGGAGCTCCAGGAATCACCGCTCCAAAGTGCTCTGGGAGCAGCTGGAGGAGCCCCATCCCCTCTGAGGACTCAGCTGAAGGGGCTGGAGCTCTGCCTGGGCAGTCAGTGGTGACAGATTTGGCTGCTCTTGGAACGGGCTCACCTGCCAGCTTGCAGATGCTCTTCAGGACACTGCAGATCTTTATTCATTATGTACTTGAAGCCAGGACCCCTAATCTGCAATTCTGTGGCAGCAGAAGGATCAGAGGGTCCTTGGAGAGTTTGTGGGGCTGTCGTTGGGGCTGTGGGATCTGGTGCTAGACAAAAAGTGATCCCAGGGACTGGAATGCTCCCCATGATGCTGGGCCAGCAGCAGCTCTGGGTGGACTCACACTCTCCTTGTCCTCTCTGTTGTGTTCCAAAGACTGGCCAGGACATCCTCGTCCTGCTCGTGTGTCCCCAAGGCAGTGAAGTGCCTTGGAGCCGCCCCATTTCCACTCCCACTGCTGTCTCTGAGCAGCTCCCTACCAATCCCACAGCCCCCGGCCCTGTTTGACACCAGGGCAGTGCTGGCAGAGCAGCTGCAGCCTCTGGAGCTGCCCGGGGCATTGGATGATCCCAGGCCAGGGTCTCTGGTCACCCCAGCTGGGACAGGCAGCTCCTGCTCCCAGCCCTGCCAGGGACAGGGTCCTGCTCTGCTCCCGGTGCTTTATTCCGTGCTCGGTCCCGGCTGTGCTGCAACGCAGCCCGTTCCCACCAGAGAGAGCCTTGGATTCAGCAGTGCCGCGCTGGCAGGAGCATTTCTGGGCAGCGCTTTTCCTGCAGGCTCCTCCAGCCCTGGCAGAGCTGCTGCCCTGCTCAGCGTGTCCCGGTGCACGGAGGGAGCGCTCCCAGGGGGATCTGGCAGGGATCTGTCCTGGGAGCGCGGCTTCCACCGCCGGGGCTTTGGGAAAACCCTGTTCCCCGGCATCGGCCCCGCCACGGGAGAGGGATGGGGAGGGTGTGCTGCAGTCCCTCTGCTCCGCTTTTCTTCCTGATGAACGTCCTGGCAGCAGGAGAGGCTGGGCCGGGTCCTGGTGGGTGTGGAGAGGGAACGGGGCTGGTGCTGAAGGGGTTAATGCGGCTCCTTCCATTCGATGCCAGAGTGGAGAGCCCATTTACTGATCCAACAGGGAAATTCGGAGCAGATTGGCCGCGGCTTCCTCCGCTAATCCCTGCCCCAACAGCTTGTGCTGGGTCTCCTTGGGAGGAAGGGCCGGGGCTGGGCTGTGACAATAAATTGGCTCCAGTGGTTCCACCGACTCCTCTTCAGCCTCGTGTTTGCACAGGGAGGGTTTGGGTGAGCAGCAGTTCCTCCTCCCTGCCCTGCTCGCTCCCGGGAGAGATGTGGGCAGGGAATTTCAGAGCGGTCCCTGTGTGTGACACAAACAGTCCTGGCACGGCCCTGAACCAGGTGTGGCTGAGACTTCCCAGGGCTCTGCCACTGCCCTCCCTGCTTGGCTTTACAGCAAGGCCACGTTAGGGGATTGTAGGAATTACCCTGGAATTGTCAAACTGATCCACGGCCAGTCCGTGCCCGGGCTCGGGGCTCACATGGGCGTGTGGTTCCCTCCTGAGGAAACTGTCCCGTCCCATTTTGCCTCCGTCTGTGGCACTTTGTGCTTCCATCCCCGCGGGGCTGTCCAGCACCCGGCCCTGTGTGTGACTGTCCCGTTCGGAACGGGCCCGGGGGCTGGGGACAGGCGGGCTGAGGCTGCCCTGGGATGTTCCCGAGCCTCTGGCAGCGCTTGGGCAGCAGCTGCTCCCTTCTTACTCGGGGTTTACGTCTCTCCTGCGGCTGGGAGCAGCGGGATGCCCTCGGATCCCCCTGCCCGCTCCAGCCGGAGCCTCTGCGGCGGCTCAGCCCCCCCGGCCCGTCCTGCCGGGCCCTGGGAAAGCGGCTGTGCCGAGCTGGGAGAGTTTAATCAGCGCTCCCAGTGCCCCTCGGCTGCGGCAGCGGGGTGGGAGCCAGCTCCTGCCGGGAGGGCTGCGCGCAGAGCTCTTCCAGCTGTGTTTGACTTGGCCAGATGTTGGGTGAGAGGAGCGCGGAGGCAGCGCTGCTCGTTGTTAATTAAACCCAGGAGAACGGGAACAAACCTCACGCTCCTGCCTCGGCTGCCCCCGCAGCGCCCGGAGCTCCCCCCGGAGCCCCCGGGCCGGCCCCGGCCCCTCTCCTGCGGCTCTGGGGACAATGGCAAAGCTGCCGTGCAGGCACAGCACGTGTGACAGTGACAGGGAATTCAGCATTCCCAGAGCACTCGCTCCTCCTGGGTCTCTGAGCTATTCCCAGCAGTTTGTGCGGCACTGGGGGAAACGAGGAGCTCTGCTGGGAGAGATCGCTGCCCATTCCCTACTCCCCTCTGCAGGGCCAGCCCCTGTTCCGTGGGGACACTGCCCATCCCATGGGGACACTGCCCATCCCATGGGGACACTGCCCATCCCATGGGGACACTGCCCATCCCATGGGGACACCGGCGGGGAGCCGGAATTCCAGCCGGCGTTATGCAAGCAGCGGTACCTTTGGACAGGCTCTCATTCCCTGCTCTCATTCCCCGCTCTCATTCCCTGCTCTCATTCCCCGCTCTCATTCCCGGCTGTCCAGGAGGCAGCTGAGCACCAGCACCGCTCCCTGGGGCTGTGCTGGGCCCTCCCCAGCCGCCCCCGCCCCTCCGTGTGCCCGCAGCCGACACGGAGCTGCTTTGGGGCAAAAGCCGGGAGCTGCTCCCCTCCTCAGCAGCCTCTTCCCTGGGCTTTGAGGGAATTGTGTAATTCCCAGAGCCCCGGCGGTTTCTATGCCAACACAGCTGGATGGCAGCGCTGCCGGGGAGGGAGGGGGGCTGCCGGCCCACCCCCAGAACAGCTGCACAGCCCCAAAACAGCTGCACATCCCAACCCAGCTGCACCCCCTGACACGCCGTCATGCTCTGCTGCCTCCGATGTTCCCTGGGGCACCCATGGAAGAACAAAACAGAACCGAGAACCTCGGAGGTGTCGGATCCTCTCATCCGGGTCCTTTTTGGCACCTGGGGGCTCTCCCTGTCCCCCCTCAGCAGCTCCCACTCCAGGGGAATGAACTCACGGTGTCCCTTGTCCCCCTCCCTCCCTGGCAAACCCTGACCAGGGTTTGGTGAGGATCTTTCATCTTCCTCCTCCCCCTCATCATCCACACCCTGAGCTTGCCCTGCCGTGTGGGGGCCTGGGTGCTTCCCACACTCGGGGGCACCACTGGGGGTGCTGAATTCTGCACCCAAACCTCACAGTGCCACCCCCCGTCCCAGCTGCCCACTCGGACACACCGGGAGCCAACCACTGCCTCCTTCCCTTTCCCTCTTCCACATTTTCAGTGCCCTGGTGTCACGCTGAGTCACCAGCAGAGCAATAGAAGAGGCTTTGGCAGGGAACAAGCCCAAGTTTTGATAGTTCAACTGTGGGAAAAAAAAAAAATCAACGCAATTTCCTAATTAGAGCAGCGCTGGGAACAAAGCGGGTCTGTCCGAGCGCGGCCGGGAATGTGACCTTTGCTGGCTCGTGGTGCCAGACGGTGAGCGGTGCTGCTTGGCAGGGCTGAAATGCCTCAGCAGAGCCTGCTCTGACGTAGGAGCCACAATTCCTCCTCCTGGGGGACGCGAGGCCCGTGGTGGATGGGTGGAAGGAGCACTGGGAGGTGGCAGTTGTCCCCGTGTCACCACTTGTGCTGCCCCAAACAGCCCTGGCTGCTCTGCCCTGCTCTGGAATGCGGCTCCTCAAGTCGTGGGTGAAGTTGTGGCCACGCCGGGTGTCCCCGAGGGCCAGCGCTGCCACGTGATGGGTGTCCCCAACCTGTGTCCCCAGCCCGTATCCCCAGCCCGGTGTCCCCAACCTGTGTCCCCAGCCCGTGTCCCCAGCCCGTGTCCCCTGCCCGTGTCCCCAGCCCGGGGCCGGGCACAGCAGAGGGTGCCAGGCTGCTCCGGGGCTGGGGCTCCCAGCGCTCCGTGATTATTTAGTTATTTAATTATTAATTAGCGGGAGAGGAAGGAGTGGAGAGCGGTCCCGTCCTGTGCTGAGGGCCGGGAGGAGCCACGTCCCTGCGGAAAGGCCGGAGATCCCTGGAAAGCAGGAGCTGGGTGGCCCTGGGGCTGGATCAGGAGCGGGGGGAATTCGGCACCGCGTTCCGTGAATCCAAGCTGGGCCGGGCAGCCACAGCCACCAGAAGTGGCCATGGGACAGGGAACGTGGGACAGAATGGGGGACACGGGCAGGGGGTGGCAGCGGGACCTGATCCTGTCCCTTCCGCCAGCTCGCTGTGACCGGCTGGTCCTTCCCAGGCAGGGCTGGGCAGGGGGGAGGCAGCGCCCGGAGGTGCCCAGAGCTCCCGGAGGTGCCCAGAGCCCCCGGAGGTGCCCAGAGCCCCCGGAGGTGCCCAGAGCCCCCGGAGGTGCCCAGAGCCCCCAGCATCACCTCGGCTCTGCCCCGGACGCTTCCCCGAGCTCAGCAACGTGATGCAAAATCCCATCATGCTAATTATGCAAATCGCATAAACTATTCCTGTTATTCCGAAGGATCCCCAGAGAGCTCCTTAGCGCTGTAATTCAGCATTACTCACTCGTGAAACAGGCGCTGGGGCAGGTGAGGAGGGACAGGGGCTCGGGCTGGCAGCGAGGGGCACCCTGCGCCTTTTGGGGCTCCCCAGAATGCACAGCTCTGCTCCCCCAGCCCCCAGCCGGGCATGGCAGAGGTCGGCTTTGCTGTGGAGCCCTCCCAAGCCTGCCCAGTCCCCAGGGATGGCAGCACGGACGTGTCCGACCGTCCCACGGCCGGTGCCAGCCCCGCTGCCCCTTCCCCTCGCCCAGAGCCTCCCTGCACCCCTCATTCCCACTCGGTGCCTCCATCTTCCCAGGCCCCAGCTCAGCTCTGCATCCGCAGCGCTTTGTTCTCCCACCCACTCCTGCTTTCCTCCGTCATTCCGGCTCCTCCCTGTGCCTGCGCTCCCCGGGAGCCTCCCGGGATCCCGCGGCTCCTCCGGCCGCTCGCTCAGCCCGGCCCTGCAGGGCCCCAGAGCTGTCCCCGGGATGTCCCCAGAGCTGTCCCCGGGATGTCCCAGGACTGTCCCAGGGCTGTCCCCAGGACTGTCCCAGGGCTGTCCCCAGGGCTGTCCCCGGGATGTCCCCAGGGCTGTCCCCAGCCGGGACAGGGCAGGCACAGCTCCAGGAGCGCTGCTGGCACCGGAGTGTCCTGGACACCGAGCACTGCGGGACAGGGAGCGGAGGGTGCTGGGGTCCCCCCGGGAGTGTCACCAGTGTCCCCAGGGATGAGACCCCGGGTGCTCCGAGGCACAGAGTGACGCTTGTGTCACACCAGGGAGCAGAACTGTCCCTGAATCCCTGGACACAGCAGTTTGTGCTGCTGGGAGTCTTGCTCAGATGCTGCTTCCAATGGGACTGGGGAAACCCTGGGGTGATGAGAGGCCAGGTACTTTGTCGTGCCTCAGTTTCCCCGGTGGTGAAATCATCCCACCCCAATTTGTGAGTCCCAGTCCCCGGGCGTGAGGCAGGAGTTGGGAATCCAGCGCTGCAGCTCCCACCCTGCAGAGGAAGGGCCTGAATTGTTCATCCTTGGCTAATCCCCAATAAATGGCTTTGCTGGGGCTGCCGGTGGCGCTCGGTGGGATTTAACTGCTGGGAGCTGCTGGCACACGCGGGACATCTCCAACCCAGGGAGAGCTTCTAAGTCCTGACCCTCTGAAGATTCAGGGACCAGCTCCCACCAGCACCAACAGTGCCAGAATGATGGAATGGCCGGGGTTGGAAGGGACCTGAAAGCTCACGGGACATTCCGCTAGCCCAGGCTGCTCCAAGCCCCGTCCAACCTGGCCTGGGACACTTCCAGGGATGGGGCAGCCACAGCTTCTCTGGGAAACCCGTGCCAGGCCCTCCCCACCCTCACAGGGAGGAGTTTATTCCCAAAATTTAACCTGAACCTCCTCACTGTCAGCTCGAGGCACCTGCTGGAATCCTGGTGAGCGACGGCTGCACTGCAAAGGGGAGGCTGAGGCTGGGTTTGGGAAGATGCTCCAAGGCCTGGGCACTGCTGTGGGGTCTGCTGGCCCAGCTCCTTCATGAGGGGCTCAAAATGAACTGGGGGGACAGGCTGGGCTTGAGGAGGGGACCCCAAGGAGGGCAGGAGACAGAACTGGGCGAGGTGTTCAGGGAAAACACGTCCTGTGCTCTCATGGGGCTGGTTTGGCTCAAAGCCACCTGGCCGATTCCCCAGTGACCCCCAGATGTCAGAAAAATCACATTTAAATTATTTTAGAAATAAAAACTTCCTGACACAGCACAGGGAGGGCTTTCAGTGATGTCAGGGCTCCGATGGAGAAGCCATCTGCCCCGAACCACGGCACAGGCAATTCCTGGGAATCTCATTAACACGGTGACACTCGGGCACACACCTGCCCACCCCAGGGCTGGGTGGGCTCAGCCTCCCCCTTCAGCACACACTGAACAGGAGGAACAGAGAGCCAAGGCTGCCAGAGAGCCAGCGGGACTGAGAGGACAAACGGGAGACGGAGATGAGATGGAGATGATGGAGATGGAGGTGGAGATGGAGATGGAGATGGAGATGGAGATGGAGATGGAGATGGAGATGGAGATGGAAGTGGCTTCTTCAGCCTGGTCCGGTTCCCTGCCTGGTCTCTCCTGCTCTGGCAGTGCCAGGAGATCCCAGTGACCACGTGGAGCAGCTGGGGGCGGATCTTCCTCAGGAAACTCCGAGCATTTTCTCAGGGACTGTGACACAAACCAGCACTGGTGCCATGATGGTCCCTCTCCTTCCTCCTCTCCGTGCCGGCCAGTGACATGCCCCACTGAAATGCACCAGGGATTCCAACCCACTTTTATTTCTCCTCTCTCCATGTCACCGGAGGCTTCCCGAGTCGCCGAGGATGCGGCAGCTCTCAGTGACCCCGCAGTGCCACATTCCCCTCCCTGGGCAGTGTCCTGCCGCACCTCCCTCCCGTGTCCCACCCTGGCAGCCGCCGCAGCCACCGGGGCGGCGTTTCGGGAGCAGGGAGAGTGTCCCGGAGCTGGGAACACCGAAGGGGTGCTGGCCGGAGCTGTCCCTCGGTGCGGCTGCTGTCACTGCCCTCGGACATCACTGCCCTCGGACATCATCACTGCCCTCGGACATCATCACTGCCCTCGGACATCACTGCCCTCGGCTGTCACTGCCCTCGCTTGTCGCTGCCCCGTCCCCACCCTCGGTCCCCGGGCCGGGCGCGTGACCCGGCCGGGATCTCTGGCGTGATGCCACGCTGGTAATTAAGAAGGAACCTAATGAAACTTCGAAAATAGCACAATTTCCTCCCCACACCTGCAGCCGAGCGGGGTGGATTACATAAGTTATTGTTGCCACAGCAACTTGGCTCCACCCGGGGCTGGAGGTGGCCGGTGCCGCTGTGCCGTCACCCCGGGGAGGGCTCGCTCGGGGATGGGGCCGCTGCCTGCTCATCCCACCGCTGTTCCCAGCCCGGCGAGGCGGATCCCCACGCTGTGCCCGCACCCCGCGGGGGACGGTCCCGCCTTCCAGAGGGCACACGGAGAAGGCGCGGCGGGGATTCAGGTAACCCACGGGGACTCTGGCACCATGGTTACCCTGGGCACGCTCCAGCTGCCGCCGAGCCCCGGGGAGTGAATCACCCTGACAAAAAGGCAGCGAGCAGCAACCAGGGGGAGAGAAAAAAAAAAAATAATAAAAAAGAATTTAAATAAATAAATAAATAAAAAGCAATCAAAGCAAACGCTACGGCACGAGGCAGAGGCAGGTTTTTCCTGCTGAGAATTCCCAGGGTGCTGCGGGAGGCTGCGGGGCGGCAGCGCTGCCTCGGGCTCGGGCACCGCTCCCGGGCCGTGGGCAGCACGGGCAGCCCAGGGCCGGGGACACGGCAAGAGCCAGGGACGAGGATAATTTGCTCCATGTGGCTCTGACTGAGGGGAAATGAACTCCCTGGCTGGTTCCAGCCGTGGAGCTGCTCTGGGAGCAGGGAGATATGAGGGAGAAAGGTTTTCAGCGCTCAAATTCCGGGGGGTAAGGAGAAACAGAGCATGGGAAGAAAGTGGAGCGGCTGTCTGCGAGCAGGCCTAGATGGAAGAGATTCTCTGAGGGCCGTCCCAAAAGGCCTCTTTTATTATCAGAAATTACAAATCCTTTTATCTTCCTCACCAGAGGAACAGCTTGTTTGAATTGCTGGGCTGTCACACTGGAATTAGATGCAAGAACCCCCCACATCCATGACGTAGCGAAGAACTTACATAACGTAACTAAAAATAAGGTGATGGAGATGCAGAGAGAGGCACTGTACTCCTGGATGCTTGATCCCGAATCCTTCCCCGACGCTGGAGAGCCAGCGAGGTGCTGGTGTCTGGCTGAGGGTGTGGAGTCCCGGCAGAGCCGGCTGCGGTCTGGGAGTGTGGGAGGAAGAGGAAAAGCGGCACCGTGGTGTCCCAGCAGCGATGCAGCCAGCCAGGAATTCCCCTGGGAACATCTCCAAGGGCAGTTCTGATCCCAGTCCCCCCGCTGGTGCCACAGCTGCTGCCTTTCCTCAGCCCCAGTGGGAAAGGGTTAATGGTCACCCCAGAAACGTGAGAAAAATCCTTCTCAGGGGCTGTGAGTTCTTTGCTGTGCTCTGGAGTGTGGAAGCTCTGAGGCAGAAGCCAAAACGGGACCCAAATGCAGCCAGAGGGTGCAGCTGCTCCCGGTGCCCTCCCGCTCCTTGCCAGGGCTGGGAGGGAGAGCGGGAACAGCAACAGGAGCTTTGGGACCAAGGTATCGACCTGGGCTCCTTGTTCTCGGAATTGATGGATGTGATGGAAAATAACATGTTCAGCCGCTTAACTGTTTCACTGCTTCCCGCAGCAGAGAGGAGGGAGAGGAAGGCTCGGCCCACAGGCCGTGAGGCTCCGATTAACCACGGCTCACCCTGCGGAGAGCCGCCGTCCCCGCCGGGAGGACAGCGAGGCAGGGGACAGGGATGGGGACACCGGCTTTAGGGCATGGTCCTGCTCCTCGTGTCCCTCGGGACCTGGGCAAAAGTCCCTGCCGTGTGCCCGAGGGATGGGAAGGACAGGGATCCATGGCTTGAGTGTCCCACAGGGACCTGACAGCCGGGAGCTCCGGGAGGAGCCTCCCGTGGGAATCCTGGTTCTCCTGGCTGGCCAGGCGGTGGGACAGCCTGGGGACAGCGAGGTGGCGGGCAGGGGCTGGTCCGGCTCATCCCACCTCTGCTCTCCGGCCCCCCCGGGCAATGCGCACCCTCTTTGCGGACACCCCACAAAACACCGGCCGCTCTTCCTTGTCCCATTCCCATTCACCCATCCCCTCCCCGCTGCGCAGCCGGGGATGGAGCACAGCCCCAGCCCGGGGGTACAGCAGGGGCTGGAGTCCGGGACAGGGCTGTGGGGCGCAGCGAGAGCTGCGGGGTGCGGTAAAGCGGGGGATAGTGTGGGGTGGTGGGGCTGTGGGATGGGCAGTGGGGTGGAGAGGGGGCGTGGAACGTGAAGGGGCCGTGGAATGGGCACGGGGAATGGGCACGGGATGTGGCACAACGCATCCCTCCCTCGCAGCCCTCCCGTTACTCCATCCCCGCACGGCCGCGGAGCGCGGCACGGCCCGGCCCGGCCCGGCTCCTCCCCGCGGGGCGGGTCGGGGCTGGCCGGGGCGGTTCGAGGCGGGCACGGCCTCCGGGAGCTGATATAAGGCATCGCGACCGGAGCTCCCCGCTCTCCCCGCGCCCGCGCCCGGCTCCGCCCGCCCGCCCCGCACCCCGCGCCGCCGCCCATGGTGCTGCCCGGCCCGGCCGGCATGGCCCGCTCCGAGGAGGTGCACCGCCTCACCGAGAATGTCTACAAGGTGGGTCCGCAACAGGTGCCCGGCGCCGCGTCTCGCCGTTCCCCTGTTCCTGGAGTTCTTTCGGTGCTTGAATTTCCCCTCCCCGGGACGCGCGGGGGCAGAGCGGGCGCGGGCGGAGGCGCCGCCGGGGCCGCCCCTGGGATGTGCCCGGATCCCCGGAGCGAGGGGCACCCCCGAGCCTTCCCCGGGCACCCCCGAGCCTTCCCCGGGCACCCCCAGCCTTGCCGGGGGGAGCAGCGCGGGGATGTCCGGTCCCGGGGTGCGCAGCGCTGTCCCCGCATCACCCCGGAGCGGGGCAGCCCCGCGCCGCCGCCACTCGCTGCTCCGCCACGAGCCCGAGCCATCAGAGCTCTGCCCAGCCCCTGGAGTTGGGGGATCTCTCCGTTTTGCCTTTTCTGCTTTGCTCCCGGTGTCCTGAGAAAATGCAACAATTTATGCGGTTTAATTTCCCCCCGAAGAAAGCGGTTTCTGCTCTCTTGGGTCCTGAGACCAAGACTAATAAAACTGCTGGAGCCTAACGTGTAACGCAGGATGTCGTTTGTTAAACTGGGAAGCTTGCACGATTTCCTGTGATTTAAGGGCTTTGGATTGAGTTACCTGGGAGCACAGAGCAGGAAAGAAAGAAAAAAAAAAATAGAAGAATGTAGTACAAAAAGTACCGGGGCAGTGAAGTTTGGAGATTCTGGGGTGTAACAGCTGTTCAGGCAGAGCTGAAATCTTGGCTACTCTGAATCTTGGTGACATTTTGCTGTGGTCTCTGGGGCTCCCTCCCACCCTGCCAGGCAGCTCACGTAGTGCAGTTGGTTTGGGGCAGAGCTGGCACCGAGGGTGTTGCCGGCGTTTGTACGCTGGCACTGCCGGGCCCGGAGCTGCCTGGGCAAACAGGGCGAGAGCTGCTGGGGACAGGGGCTGGGAGCAGCCCCAGCCGTGACTCAGTTGTTGTTTGAGGTGCGTAGTCCTCGAAGCATGGGGCTAATGACGGGTTTGGGGAGCAGGTCACCGTCTCCCCGGGCACGGCCCTTAGGGAGCGCGGGGCGGTTCGTGCCATCCCAACACGTGCGCTCCAGTGGGGCCCAGCCCCACGAGAAATGAGGGACGAGTGCTGGCCGGGCTCTTCCGTGGCTGGAGCTGAGCCCTGGGCCCAGAGCCAGGCTCCATCGGTGCCTCCCTGACCCGCGGGCTCAGGGTGCCCTGGCCCCTACAGCCAGCTGTGGGCTTGGGAGGAGAACACAGGTCTCCATCAGTTAGTGACCATCTCTGCTTCTGGATGCCAGTGGGAGCAGCCAGAGGCAGGGAATGGGATGATGGAGCTGCTGAAGACCTCATGGGTTCACCCAAAACCAGTGGCTCGGTGCTGGGAGCTGGAGGAGGATGGTCCTGACTCCGGTTGTGTTCCCTTTGGTGAGCAGAGGCTCCTGTGAAGCCAACGAGGCTTTCCTTGGCCTCTGGAGATGTGTGGCACGTGGTGCCTGCCAGAACCTGCCGTGTCCCTGTTCCATTGAGGACTTCAGGCACCCCTGAGCCCAGCGGGACAGCTGGGGGCTCGGGGACTGGGGTCTTCTGCATCTCCTTAAGCTTTGGAATCTTTGTATCCAAAACCAGTCCCAGCGCTTCAATCCTCCTTACCCGGGGATTTTTTTTGGCCTGTGCAGGAGCCTGAGCGCTGCCATGGGGCAGGAGGAGACAACCCCCGGGGAGGGGACGATGTCCCCGAGCCCGTGGGGGCCCGGCCTGGGGTCTGACCCTCGCTTTGCCTCCCCCGGTGGCCGCGGCTGGAGCGGGAGCAGCAGCTCCCCACGGCAGGCGCCCGCTCCGGCTTTCCCGAGGCGTTCTGCTCGGGAAGCCCATTGTCATGGTTTTCCAGAAGCAGCGCTCACCCTCGGAGTGACTGTGCTAATGAGCTGGTGGAGGAGCTGTCAGCCGCCCCCGAGCCGATGCTGCCACTACAGGCAGCTGCCTACACACGGGGAGTAATTACAGAGGGAGACGGAGGCTGCTGGCACCTTCCGCCAACGTAATCCCACCTTTCCCGGTGCTGATTCACTCCAGGACCCCGGCGTAGCGGCACAGCTGCCGGGCTGGGCTCTGCCGTGAGCCCCGGGGCTGCGGTGTGAGGATGGGCAGATCCCTCCCCGCTCATCCCTTGCTCCGGATTGTCTTTTTGCAGAAAGCAGGGACTGGCAATTCCTCCTTCCCCCGAAGACAGATCTGTCTCCTCCTGCCAGATGAGATTATTGCCGTTTGCAGCCCAACCTCCATTTCATTTTAAAGCCATTTTTTCATGCGGAAGATGGGTTCGCAGCGGTGCGCGAGTAGCTCGGCGTTTGAAGAGGTGTTTGCCTAACAACACCCCGAGCTCGGAGCTGAATTGTGCAGAGACGTGGACAGAATTCCTGAGGGTCCTTTGCTCCCTGTCAGCTGCAGGCGATGTTCCTGTGGTACCACAACCTCTGCTCCTCATGCCCAGCTCCAGAGGGATGGGAGCAATCCTTCCTCGAGTGGTTCAGGAGGGAAGCTGCGGCTGCTTTGGTGGCTTTGGCAGCGGAGGGATGATGTGTGTGGCAGAGGAGGGAGCAGGCACCCGTGGCACCCTAAATGCCATGTCCTGTGCTCCCCGCTGTCTCTGCTCCCAGCCGTGGGACATCGGGGGCTCTGAGCACGCCAGGGATCGCTGGCTCCGCTCCGATCCGCCGCACCACGGCTCTGCTCCGCCACTGCCGGGGGCTCTGGGGTGGCCACGCTGCTCCATCCCCTGCCAGCCCGGCAGAGCATCCCTGGCTCCTGGAGATGGGACAGCTGCAGACACGCGGCTTCCAGGAGCTGGGGAGCCGCTGTCCCCCAGCGCTCCCCGTGCTGCCACAGCTCCTGCCGGGGCTGCCCGCTGCTCCCGGGGTGCTGCTCTGCCCTCGGGGCCTGCCTGTGCCCAGCCTGCCCCTGGTTAAGGTTTCAGTGCTGTGCTCGTGTTGCAGGGCAGGGCACGGGGCGCTGCTCGCAGCTCCTGAGCCCCTCGGTGCCACAGCTCTGGGGAGGGGGCTGGGGGACCCTTGTGGCTCCTCGGTGGAGATCCCAGCCCCGAGGACGCGAGGATGGCCGTGCCTTGCAGGGGGGAGCGCTGCTGGGTACAGGCCCTGCGGTGCTGGGGTGCTCTGTGCCCCGTGTGGATCCTCATCCCAGCCCCCTTCAGACCCAGACCCCGACACAAAGATGTTCAGAGCTCCTGCCCTGAGACTTGGGTCCTCTCGTCCCTTGGTGTGACAGCCAGGAGAAACTAAATGCTTTTAGATGGGGACTGGTTTTTTCCCTGATTTTGCCAGCTGGGCTCTTTCTTGACAGAAACTTGGCTCTTGAAACCCCCAGGGCTGCTCCTGATGGCGCCGGGCAGGACAAGCTGTGATGGAGGAGGCAGTGCTGGGCTTTGCTGGGCATTAAATATTGATGGGGACATGATGAAGGTGCTCCTGGAGCAGGGCTGACCCATTTAGACACAAAACTTCCTTAGAGCTGAGCTGCTTCTGCAGTGTGACAGCGGCAGGGGACGGTCCCCTGGTGCTGCCCCTCCATGCACGGTCACCCAGGGAAGCCCAGGCCCCTGGGCCGTGTCAGACCTGCAGGGAGCCACAAAATCCTTCAGAAGGTTGGAAAAGGCCTCTGAAACCATCAGATCCAACCATTCCCTCAGCACTGCCAAGGCCACTGAGCCACGTCCCCAGGTGCCACATCCCTGTTTGAGCCCTTCCAGGGGTGTGCTCAGGGCTTGTGCAGGACCTGCCTGAGCCAGGAGGAGCCTGAGCCACGTCCAATCCCAGCTTGAGTTGGACTTAAACCTGGGATTTAGGAGCTGGGCTTCCATGATCCTTGTGGGCTCCTTCCAAGCTCAGGATATTTTATTCTTTTCCATGATTCTAAACTTTTCCTTGTGGGCTTGGAGCGTCCTGGCTGTAGCTGGAGTGTGCTCAGAGGGGAGAAAAGGGACCTTGTTTCTGTTGCCTCTTCCCTCACCAAACGGAGCAGGGCCGTGTCCTGGAGACCTTGTGCTTTGCATTAGTTTCATTTTTGGCAGCTGAATAAAGCCGTGCCAATCCCGGAGAGCTGAGTGGTATTACCCAGGGAATTCAGCACAGTGGAACAAAGCAAAGCCCTTTCAACCCTTGGCTGCCAGGTTTTGTGTCTGTGTTTTTCTGAACTCTGCCCAGGCAGCCCATGGAAGGCAAACAGCTTGTGGGTGCTGCTGAGGGGGCAAAATCTGGGGAGAATGAGATTTGCTTTCATTGCCACAGTGTTACCGAATATTTGTTGGTGTCCTGCAAACCTGGATTCACCTCTCCCGTGGGGGACAGCCCTACCAGAGCCCCTCGTCCCCCCACGGAGGGGGATGAGCCCTGTGCTGGCAGGGGAGCAGCTCCAGCACCCCCCTGCCTGTGGGGCTGATGCTGTTGAGCCATTCCATGGCACAAATCTGTTCATTTTCCACCCTTTGTCCTTGGGGCTCTGGGGCTCTCACCTGGAGGGGGTGTGAAGGCTCTGGAGTCACCTTCCCTTCCCACCCTGGGAGTGAGAGGAAGGCTTGGAAAAGGCTATTTTTATCTCTGGAGTGAGGAGCCCTTTTCACTGCTCTCATCCTGCCAGGCTGTTTTTGTTGGAGGCTCCAGACAATGTTTTAAAAACACTCACTTTCAGCAAACTTCCTCCTGGGGGTTGGTGAATTTTATTTGGCCGGCACAGAGTCACCTCCCCGCTCCTTCGGCTGCTCCGTGAGACCCTTTGGGGGCTTTTATCTCTTTATTTGTTGCTTTAAAACCTCTCCTGTGGATCAGTGGGGAGCAGGACCTGCCCTGAGCAGTGCCAGGGCCGGGTTGTGCTTTGATTCCCTCTGGTTTGGGTAAGATGTGCTGAATTCCGGACGCTGCTTTGTCTGGGGATCCTGTTCCATCATTAATTCCCTCGGTTTCGTGCTCGGGACCATGTGTTTACACGGGCACTGCTGAGAAAATCACACTATTTACATATCCCTGTGCACATCCACGTACACAAACACCACTCTGAACCTGCAAACCGCCGAAAAATCTCCTCCCTGCAGAAATCCTGCCAACATTTCTGCTGCTTAAACAGTGCTCAGCCTCAGAGCGCTCGGGCTGAGCCGGTGGAGCTGCAGCAGGGGATCTGCCAGAGCTGGGGACGTGTCCCTGTCCCTGTCCCTGCCCTGTGGGGTAACCCAGGGAGATTTTGGGCTGGAGTTAAACGTGATGTGGGCAGGATGGAGCAATCCTCACCAGTGGTAATTAACTCCTGTGCAATTGTCTCCTACACGCTGCACAACACCTGGCTTGTTGCTACAGGTTCATTTTCTCCTTTCACTGAGCACATCCAGCAAAGTGCTCTGAGCTGCCCCAAAACACCTTCCAGGGGCCCTGCCTTGCTGGCCCGCAGCCGTAATTAGCGGGACATCTCCTCATTAGCCTTGTCAATCATCTTCTGCCCTTTGCAGTTGTGGCTGGTGCTGTGAGGAGCTGCTGGGTTCAGGCTTTGGGGACACTGCAGCCATCCTCAGCCTGCTGCTCCCAGCAGCCAGGAAGGATTAACAGGATTTCTCCTGAAATACCAGCACTGGGGTGATGCCAGCCCTCTGAGGGGTGCAGATCCTGCCCAGAGGAACCCAAAAAGGGCTGTCTGCAGCCAAGAGGGCTCTGGCTGAGCCCTGCACACGTGGGGAGAAAATTCAGCTGTCAGACTCAAGGGCCGGGCAGCAGGAGCTGGGATAAAAATGCCTCAGGCAGAAAATGAGCTTTATAGTGTTCGGGCAGCCTCAGATGAGGTGACAGATGCTTAATCAGCTTATTCCCCGTAAGTGTCTGCCTGTCTTCCCTCCCTGCCCGGGGTGGGACTCTGCCAGCAGCCCGGGGGTGCAGAGCCCCCATCCCGCAGGAATGGCCTTGGTGCATCCCTGCTCGGGGCTGTTTGGGGCTCTGAGCTCCGCTCTCAGGTGGCACCTTGGGTGTCCCCAGGGTGGGGCAGGGGACTGGGACCAGCCCCGGGCTGGCACTGGGCTCGTTCTGGGGGATCCCGGAGAGTGGAGGCTGTGCCTGTCCCGGGGCTGGGCTGGGATCGGTGTCGGGGTGAGGGCCTGGCAGGGAGGGCTGTGCCTGCGGGGCCAAGCACACAAAGAGCCCTTCTTCCTCTCCCTGATCCGATTATTCCTTCCCCCATGTGAACCGAGGGCCTTGGAGCGAGGCAGGGAGAGCTCAGGCCCGTGGTCACCCCCAGCTCTGGGCAGTGCCCCCGGTGCTACCCAGGGGCAGCTCCTGGCACAGCTCTGGGGTTGCTGGGGGCTCTGCTCGCCTCACTCCTGGCTGGAATTCTGCTCTCCAGCCCTTCCTGCCTGTCTGGGATGGGCTGGGCTGCTGCTGCTCTCCGTGGCCATCCTGGGAGCAGGACATCCCCTGCCACCACTCCCCGCTCTTGGGGCACCTCCCTGCTTGGTCCGAGGGCTGGTGCTGCCCCAAACAGCCACTTGCAGCTGCTGTTATGGTTATTTTTGCCATAGCTGGTAATTTTCTGGCTGGGGCACTCACTTTCCCCTCCTGGAAGAGCAGGGCCCCCTCGTTCTGTCCCTCGTGGTGCTCAAACCCAGCTTGGTCCTCCCCAGCGAAGCTGCAGGATGAGGGAGGATCCTGGGGCATCTTCCAGGGAGCTGGGGGGATTTTTTTGCTTTCTCTTTGTCGAGCACAGAGCTGTTCACTCCACCTCCCACCATCCCTGCTAACCCCAACGCTGTTCTCTTCCCTCTAGACGATCATGGAGCAGTTCAATCCCAGCCTCAGGAATTTCATTTCTATGGGGAAGACCTATGAAAAAGCCTTAGCAAGTAAGTGACATTGGGGAAAGCTGGAAAATCTTTGGTTTTTGTTGGAAATCTTCGGGGTTTTGTTGAAAAGTTCCTTGTTCCCGTGGGGAAGGAGCTGGGAGGACGATTCTTGGACCTCGCTGGGATGTGCAAGGCCATGGATGTGGGAGAGATCCCAGGGAGAAAATGTTGGGAAGCAGCAGGATAACAAAACACATCCCCAAGCAGTTCATCTTTAATGCTTGTTTAAAATATTGAGAATTGAGATTTTAAGTTCTGCTTAAAGAGGTGTTATTGAAATGTTTAAATTGCCCAGAAGAATGAAGAGAAGGGAAAAGCCTCAAAGCCTTGATGGCAGCTGTTGATTGGGAATGCGGGATCCTATTGGGAGCCATTAGGGAGGTGCAGATTTAAGTGATCAGAAGGAAGCTAGGAATTTATTAAACCCCAAAATGGATTATTTTGACTTCAATTTGCTTTGTGCACTGCCTGGGCTCTCCTCAGCTGGGTTTTAAGGAGGTTTAAGCTTTGCTCAACCCAGAGCTGTGTTTTTCCAGGGAGGGCTCTGCTCCCTTCAGAGCTGCACGAGTCTCCCGGATTTTATTTTTGAATAAAATGTGAATATTCCCGTGGGGGAGAGTCTGTCATCATCTTCAGCCAGCGGGGGAAAAACACTTTGGTGTCTCCTGTCCCGAAGTGCCGGGATTTGGGACCCGACCTTTGGGAAGGGTCGCTGCTCCCGCTCCTGCCCGCAGCACGATTTCTGTCCCTCACGTCAGGTGAGGCTCCTGGCTGTTTCCATCAGGATTTTTAATCCCTCCCCCTGTTCCCAGGTGCCCCGGACACAGCGTCCTGCCAGCGCTGGGCACTGGTTTAAACTGGGATTTAATGGATCAGCCGGCCGTGACGGGGAAGTGCCCGTCCAGCTCCGCTGCTCGGGGGCTGCGGACTCTGATCCCAGGGAAAGGCCATGGGGCACCCTCATGGGCAGAGGCTTTCCCAGCAATTCCTGGGGGTGCCAGCGCAGTGGGGCTCATGGTTTGGGGGTGCTTTTCCCTGCTGGTTCCCTCCTGGCAGCAGGGAAGGGAGCAGAGGCAGGGTCTGACAGGGAGAGGAGCTGCTTCCCCTTGGGATTGTGTTTTTAATTTATTCTCCTGAAGCCTCCTCCCTTTAACTCAGCTGCAGTTACCTGGGAGCTGGATCTGTCCATCCCCTGTCCCACCAAGCGTGCCTGGGATGAGCACTGGGATCGCTGGGCTCGTGCTTTTCCCACAGCCCTGCTGTGAAAACACATTGCAGCCAAGGATCTTCCTGTAATTTTTTAACTTGGCTTGGAGCATCCTTCCCCTCGGACGGCCGAGCTGGGGGGCAGCTGGAGGAAGGGCAGAGCCCAGGAGGCAGAGCAGAGGCAGCGTTGGAAGGCTGGGGCTGTACAGCGTGTTCTGTGATTAGAGGAAACCCCCTGCTTATCTGATTAGAGTCAAGTGTGTAGCTGGAATGTCAACAAACAAGGCTGAACTATAATGAAAGTCTGTGATATTCAATTATTCCGCAGTGATTTCTCCGAGCAGCATTAGCAGCCTGATGCTTGCACTGCAATGAAAACCACCCCAGTCCTGCACATACCTTTTTTAATGCTAAATTACCCTGTAATCTCACTGCTCCAGCTTTCTTTCCTCACTTTTCCTCTGTTTGTTGTGTGGTCTCTCCCCGTGGGTTAGGCCCTTTGAGGTAATACCTGTTTTAGTGTCTAGGATCTCCTCAGTGCCCCAGAAATTCTAACAGCCATTAAGGAGAACATAACCTCTATTTTTTGGTGCTTTTTAGGCATGACATACGCAGCAAAAGGGTACTTTGATGCTCTGGTGAAGATGGGAGAGTTGGCCAGTGAAAGCCAGGGATCGAAAGAATTGGGTAAGTCCCCAGTTTGCTGCTGAAACAGAGCTGCAGGTTCCCAGGCCAGGAACAAAACAGATCTTTGGGGCTGCTGGGGAGAACAAGCTCAGTGTGGAGCTGATCCTGCCTTGTCCCCCTGGCAGCAGTGTCTGTATTTGCTGTTAATGCAGTTTGGGAGAGCCCCTGATGCCCTCAGTGGCAGGGCTTTGGCTCCTGGTGATTTTGGAGAGCAGTTTGTGGTGGTATTTTCTCTCTTGGCGAAGGAGAAGCAGCGGATTCGGCCAGGGAGCTGGGGCTGAGCTGCCCCTGGGGCTGTGCTGGGGCAGGCTGGCTGCACTGGGGCTGTGCTGGGGCAGGCTGGCTGCACTGGGGCTGTGCTGGGGCAGGCTGGCTGCACTGGGGCTGTGCTGGGGCAGGCTGGCTGCACTGGGGCTGTGCTGGGGCAGGCTGGCTGCACTGGGGCTGTGCTGGGGCAGGCTGGCTGCACTGGGGCTGTGCTGGGGCAGGCTGGCTGCACTGGGGCTGTGCTGGGGATGTCTCCCTGTGCTGTGGGGCTGGGATGGTGCCCTGGGCAGCTCTGCCCTGCTGGAGCCTCCCTGTGCCCAGGCCCTCGTGTTTGCCCAATCGATGTGGAACGTCACGAGCTGTGGCTGCTGCCTCCTTCCCCTCTCTCACACTCATTTCCCTGGTAAATCCTTCAGGAGCTGCTTTTCCAGTCTCCCTATTGCCCAGACATCCTCCTGTGTCCATCCTCCTCACAGCCGTGGGTCGAGGTGACCCTCCCAGTGTCCCCCCATGGTTTGAGGTGACTCTCTCAGTGTCCCCCATGGTTTGAGGTGACTCTCTCAGTGTCCCCCATGGTTTGAGGTGACCCTCCCAGTGTCCCCCATGGTTTGAGGTGACTCTCCCAGCTCCCCCTGGATGCTGCACCTTGTTGAGTCTCTCAAGAAGTGAGATTTGCCTTGGTCTCGTGTCTGTGCAGTCCCAGGTGAACCCCTCCTCCTCATCTTCCGCCTCCTCCTCCTCCTCCTCATCTTCCTCCTCCTCCTCCTCCTCCTCCTCCTCCTCCTCCCCCTCCATCCCTCCCGCAGCTCTGGCTCAGCGGCGATGGCAAAGTGCTCATTAAAGCATCTCTCCGGGGCAGGCAATTAACAGAGAGGTTGAGCTGGAACGACTCTAAAGGCTGAAGGAGTCGGGGAGCAGCCCCTGGGCTCTGGGTTTGGTGTCAGACCCCGCTCCCCCCAGCCCTGCTGCTGCCTCGGAATTGTGCTGGGAAAGCAGTAAGTGTCTATGGAAACCGAGTCGTGGATTAAAGCTGCCTGCAGCAATCTGCTCGTGTTTAATAAATAAAACAAAGAGCTCTGTGTGCTGCGAGGGCTGGGAGGGAGCTGCCGCTGCCTCTCTGGGGCTCAGGGACTCCCCAGCTCTGCCTCCTGCAAGGGACCTTTGGGGCAGCCTGAGCAGAGGGCAGGAGCTTGGGGACCCCCACTTCAGATCTGGATCTGGGGACTTCTGGCCTCGGTTCCTCGCCAAAGGACAAGGTTTTGATGTCCTTGTGTGGAGCTGTGTGTGGCTCGAGTATTTTGGGGTTGAAAAGGTTTCCAAATCAGTGCTCCTTCCCCTCCTGGTGTGGACACATCCCAGGGAGGCTCCTCAGCCTCGTGCTCTGCTGATCCTGCTGATATTTGCTGTGGCAGCTGCTCCGGGCAGGAGAAAGTTGAGATAAAATTTCTGGCTGCAGCTCAGTGGAGCTGATAACAGCTGGGACACAGCCCCCACCCAGCAGATGTGCAAACAGGGGCTGACAGCTCCTCTGGGTCGGGGCTGCCCAAGGTGCAGCTTTTCCTGGGAACACCTTTTGCCTTATCGCTCCCTGGGCTGGGAATGCCGACAGTGCCGGGAAGGGGCTCGGGGTTATTTCATAGGATCACAGACTGGTTTGGGCTGGAAGGGACCCTAAAGCCACCCAGAGCCACCCCAGCCGTGGCAGGGACATCTCCCACTGTCCCAGGCTGCTCCGAGCCCCGTCCAGCCTGGCCCTGGGCACTGCCAGGGATCCAGGGGAATTCATTTTAGAGCAGCCAACAGGAATCCTCCCAATGCTGCTTCCATGAATGTTGTGCCCCCCAGCTCCCTCCTGGGGTGGGATTTTCTTCCATGAGTTTGTAGGGAAAACTGCTTCAAGATGGCAGTCAGGACCGTGGGATGCTGTGGAACTGCAGCTCATGTTCCCTGCCCCCATGGACAAAAGTCTGGGATAAATGTTTTCCCCCAAACCCTCTCTTTGCTGTCCTGGTGTCCTTGCTGGTGTCCCAGCCCAGCCCTGTGATGCTGCAGGTTTGTCTCGTGGGACACGGAGCCCTCTGGAGCGCTGCTCTGGGCTCAGCTCCTGCCTGCCCGTGCTTAAGCACTGTGCATTTTTCCTAAATTCCCCATCAGATTTTAGGAAGTGTGTGCAGACGGGATAATCCCGCGTGGGAATGGAAAAGTGGCGATAATAAGGATAACAATGCACCCGAGCTGTAATCGGCTCTGGGGGCTGAGTTTTCAGGTGCAAGTGCCCGGTGGGGCCTGTCTGAACCCCACTGCCGAGGTTTGGGGGGTGCAGAACGGGGCTTTGGGGTGTTCTTAACCCCAGAGGTGCTCTGAGCTCCTCAGGGTGGAGCTGGCACTGTCCCAGAGCAGCACAAGGGTCGCTTTGCTCTGTGCATTCCCTGCTGGCATTTGGGATCAGGTCTGTGCCCACAGGTGCCCTTGAGAGAGGCTCCTGGGGCTGTTCCTCACCCCCTCGGTGCTTGTGGCAGTGCCTTTAGGGAAGATAAGCTGCTCTGAGGGGAACAGGGATGGTTTGTAGCCCCTTCCAAGAGGCTCCAGCCTCATGCATGAGTCCTCAGGTGACTTTGGCCCCTGTCCAGCTCCTGCCTGGGTCCCTTGGATGCTGCTCAAAATGTCGTTTCTTTTGTCCTTCTTGAAAACTGGGCCGTGACAAAGTCAAGGAAAGGGGTTTTCTTCTCCTGGTGAGCAGAGCTGGAGTCATTTCCCCCGGGAGGCTGGGGCAGCAGCACCTCCAGGGCTGCAGCTGGATTTTGCCCAGCACTTGTTTCTGGGAGCTCCCTGAAGCTGCTCTGGGTGCCACTCCAGGCTGTGAAAGGGCAGTAATTACTCAAATGTTGTTGAGCTGAAAGGAGCCCCTGGCACATCATTTTTATTTCCACAATAAAATCAGGATGTGGCACCTTCATGGCTTGGATGAGATTTTACACCTCAGCCAGTTCCACACCTCCCACTGTCCCAGCCTGCTCCAAGCCCGGATCTTGGACACTTCCAGGGATCCAGGGGCATCCCTGGGTTCAGACTCTCTCCCCTGCAGCTCTGGGGCCTGTCCCAGCTGCCGGTGATCCCGAGGCTTTGTGCTGCAGCAGATCCTGTGGGAACAGGGCTGGATCTGTTCATGGCTTTGTGGTTGCTTTGGGCAGGTGCCTCCTGCGGCAGCGAGGTGCGGGCACGGATCCCACGATGTGGAGCCCCGAGGGGGATCGGGGACTGCTGGAGCTGCTGCTGCCCACTGGGAACTGCTCAGGCCACACACAGACCCCCAGGAAATATTTTCCTGTGATTTGTGGCAGTGTCCCTGCTGTGGGGGTGAGCTCCTGCCTGCGAGCCGAGATCTTTGTGGCGATCCTTTAAATTCGGCCTTAGCAATTCGCTGACGCCTTGTGGGTGCCGGCTTTGTGCTGGTGGAAGGAAGGAGGCTGCGGGAGTGGGCTTGCCGAGGGTGCAGAGACACGAGACAATCCTCTCAAAGCCTTCTGCTGCCTCAGGACGGGGCTTTTCCGCTGCCTCCATCCCTGCCACGAGGAGCAGGCGGCCGGGGCTCCTTCTCCCCAGCCTGTGTTCGTGGTGGTGGCGGAGGGCTGTGAATGAGCATCTGTGAGGAGCATGTGGCCTGGCTGGGGCTCCCAGCGTGTGGCAGATGTGTGAAACGTCTGGGTGTCACCTTCCCCGGCGATGGTGACAGCTTCCAGGATTCCCACCTGCCGTGTGCCTGGGAAGGATCCTGCAGGGACGCTCCCTCCTTCTGGGGGAATGGAGGGGCCCTGTGTGTGTCCACGGGCTGGTTCCTGCGTCCATCAGCACTGGGGGGAGCGTGGCACGTTCGAGGAGGGGTTTTGTGTGGCCAGCTCCAGGTGCTGGAGGTGTTTGCTGCCCGTCTGGAGCTGCCAGCGTGGCAGAGGGATCGGGTCTGGGGGCCAGGCTGGGCACTGAGGGCTGTTTAATGAACCAGTGCCACCAGTATGGCTCCTGCCACTGCACTGGGGCTCACTGGGCTGTGCATCCTGCTGCACATCCAGGACTGGGCCCCATCCAGGGCTCGGGGGGGACAGGGAATATCCCAGTCTCCGATGGTGATCCCTGCTGAAAGGAACAATGACAACTGGCCAGCCCTGGAGCCAGGTACCAGGAGCTGGGAACCCAAGCCCCAGGGTGCCTTGGGAAGCTTCTGCTTTTCCCTTGACCTGGTCTCTCGATAAATAAATAAATGAAAAGAAATAAAAAATGCCTTCAGCCGTGCCAGGCGGGGCTGGAGCAGCGCTGACGAGCCGCTGATGAATTATCAGCACATCGCCCAGTCCTCCGGGGCTGGCAGAAGTGAAACCCTTGTGGAGGGAGAGGAAAGGGATGAGTCAGCGTGGAGAAGCTGATTGTTTCCCCACACTCGTCTCCTTCCCACTGCACACGGATCTCAGCAGCGCCTCACGGGGCCTCGGCTGGGCTGGGAGAGCTCCCCGGCCCTGGGGAGCTGCTCTGGGCTGGGGCTGCGAGCCTGGGGCAGGCTCTGCTGCTCGGAGGGAAAAGCAAAAGAAGTTGCAGAAGTTTTCAGTGGGATTGTTGAGGCTGGAAAAGCCCTCAGGATCAGAGAGCCCTGCCATGACCCCAGCCCACCATTAAACTGCCAGGTGCCACCTCAGCCCACACTGGGGTTTGCCTTAAATCTGTCTGCCCGAGAGCTTCAGCACCGCTCTGCTGTGTGAGCTGGGTTATTGCTGGCTGGGTTTTAGGGGATGTGCCCAAGTCCTGAGCCCAGAAGCTGCTGGTGGGAGAGGGTCCCCTGGGCCCTGGCCACCATCTCCTGCTGCCCTTGCAGGACAGCCTGGGCTGCTCCAGCCCTGCACACGTTCATTGATTAATGCATTTGGTATTTTTATTAGAAATGGCCCATATCCTGTTTTAGAGGGGAGTCAAAAAATAGCCCTTGAGCCTCTGACAACTGCAAAGCAACCCCCTGAGAGCTGGCTTCCCACCGCTTCCCCCTCTGGAGGGGCAGTGGCTCCCGTGCTGCCAGCGGGGATGGGAGGGATGTGGAACAACCTGTTCGCCTGTTGTGGGCAGGGTGTGGAAGGGAAGGGCCCACAATAGCTCCTATAGTTCTTCTCCCAGAGCGATACTGTGAGTCAGCCGCGAGCAGCAGCTCCTCCTCCCGGGTCCCCGGCAGCCTGCGGGGAGGGGAGAGCCCCCGGCTCTGCCTCCTGCCCTTCCCCGCCTCTGTTTGTACCTCTGGGTGTAGCTGAGATGCTTCACCCGGGCGTTCTTCACCTGGAGGAGGTGTGTTTTGGCAGCTCGGCGCTCCTGAGCTCCTGTCCTGCCGCACAAAGGGAGTTCAGGGTTTTATTTACAAATCCCTGTGGCAGCTGGTGCAGAACGGCCCTGGCGTGGGTGGCAGTGCTGCTGCCAGGGCGTGTGCCCAGCTCCGTGGGGTGGTCCCCTCGGAATTTCACACTGGAAACCCTGGCACAGCGCCACAGGATCTTTGCCAAGTCGAATTTTGGGGTGTTTAGGCTTTCCAGCTACCGTGGTATCCCTTAGTCACGGCTGAGCCTCATCCCTGCAGCTCCGGGATGGCTTTGGGGTAGGATGTGTGCCACAGCCTCTCGTGGGCTGTGTTTTTTGGGGAGCAGCTGATGCCCTGCAGCTATCGGGGTGCCAGAGGTGCTCTGTGGGAATTCACACCCTGCTGCTGCTGCTTTTAGGGGATTTAGTTCAAATCCTGCCCCCCAGCCAGGCTTCCCAGAGCCTGGAGCTGGTTCTTTGGGGGCAGCTGGGCAGGAGTGCAGCTGCCCCCCTGTGCTGGGCTGGGCTGGGGGGACACAGCCAGGCTGTGCTGTGGGAAAAGCTCCGGGTGCTGCCGGCTCTGATGTGGGGCTGGAGCGTGGGGAGCCGAGGGGGTGGTGGTGCAGGAGAAAGTGGAACCCAAAGATGGATATCAGCTCTGAGAGACGCACCACGAGCCGCTGGGAATGGGCCAATTCCCGGGAGAGGAACGTGGGAGGGGGCAGAGCCCTCTTGTCCCAAAGCAGGGGTACCAGGGCTGGATTTGGGGACATGGGTGTTACTCCTGGGTGCCCCAGTCCCTGCTCTGGGCTGGGTCAGGAGCTCTGTGACGGTGGCCAGGGTCCCCAGCCAGCGCTCCCGGGATTTCCACTCCAGCCACACGGGAAGGGAGAAGGACAGGGGGTGGTGCAGGCTTTGGGAATGATGAGAGATCCACCCTTGCACTGATACCCCCTGACAGAGCCGTGGGAATTCGGGCACTTCCCAGCACTGAGCCCAAGCAGGAGCGATTTCCCGGCCTGGAGCTCCCTGCTCGTGTGTGGTGGCCGGGCATGAGGGCTCGGCTCTGCACCCCGAGATCCGGCTGGAAAAACCTCGGCACACAGGGCTGAGGAAGAAATCATCTTCCTCACGGGGAAGGAGCAGAGCTGCGGCCCGGCTGTCTGCTCACCCCTCACTGCAGGGCACAGGAGGAGCACAGGGGACACAGGGGGGCACAGGGGACACAGGGGACACAGGGGGGCACAGGGGACACAGGGGGGCACAGGGGACACAGGGGACACAGGGGGACACAGGGGGGCACAGGGGACACAGGGGGACACAGGGGACACAGGGGGACACAGGGGGGCACAGGGGACACAGGGGGACACAGGAGGAGCACAGGGGACACAGGGGGACACAGGAGGAGCACAGGGGACACAGGGGGGCACAGGGGACACAGGAGGAGCACAGGGGACACAGGGGGGCACAGGGGACACAGGGGGGCACAGGGGACACAGGGGACACAGGGGGACACAGGGGGGCACAGGGGACACAGGAGGAGCACAGGGGACACAGGGGGGGCACAGGAGGACAGAGGTGCTGCTATGAACAGGGCCAGGAGAGCAGCTCCTTTGTAAAAGGCCTCCAGTGCCGCAGGTGTTGACACCCCCATGGGTCCCCATGGGCCTGGGGACATGGGGGGACAGGCTGGGGCTGGCCCTGGGGCTGGCCTGGGAGAGGCTCCCACTCGTTCCCTTGCCCCAGTGAGATGCTGGCTTTTCATCTGCAAACGGCTCCGCAGAGGTTGGGAGCCTCTTGGGAAGCTACAACCTGCCGTGCTGGAAGGGAAAGCTTCCAAACTCAGCCCTGAAAAGTGCTGACAGAGCTGGGCCGTCCCCATGGCACGCTCTGATCCAGAGACAGGGCTCTTGGCGCTGGCTCCGTTCCTAAAAGATGCTCCCGTGTGTGTGTGCCTGGCTCCAGCCACGCTGAGGCTTCTGCTGAGCCAGGCCACAGCCCTTCCTCCAGGAACTGCGCTGGGTGTGGGGCTGCAGCCCTGCTCCGGGAAAGAAAAATTAAAGGAAGTGGCAGAACAGAGCTGGGATTCCTTGGCTGCAGTGGGGATCCCAGGGCTTAGCCCTGTGTTCTGTGAGCTGCTCCGAGTGCCAGGGCTGTGTGTCCCTGTGCTGGGCCTGGGGAGCAAGGGCTGCCCCTGGTGCTGGGGTCGTGCTGCTGCTCATCCTTGTTCCCTTCCTGCCTCACGAGGTTACCTGTGTGAGTGGCTCAGGTGAGCGTTGGCTCATTGCAGCTCCCCAAAGGTGGGCACGGGGGTACTGCAGGAGCCTGTCCCAGCCCTGGGGTGTCCCCGAGCTCGGTGCCTCACACCCTCCCTGTCGTGTCTCTGCAGGGGATGTGCTCTTCCAGATGGCAGAGGTGCACAGGCAGATCCAGAACCAGCTGGAGGAGATGGTGAGTGCCCAGCCTGCCGTGCCGGGGTCCCTGTGGGTGGAAAATGCTCTTCTGTGCCTTGTCCAGATGACACCAGCCCCTCTGCCGTGGATTTGCTAAGCTCTAAAGGGTCTGCATTGCTTGGGCATCCTCTTCAGCCCTGCTGGGCTCTCTCTGAGCGTGTCCCTCGCTGCTCTCAGCCTGTGCAGCCCTGCTCTGGTGCCCTCCCCGGTGCCATCTGCTGCTCCCCAGGCGGGCTCTGCCAGTCCTCCCCAAGCACTTTGTGTTTTCTTCCTCCCTGCAGCTCAAGTCCTTCCACAACGAGCTCCTGACGCAGCTGGAGCAGAAGGTGGAGCTGGACTCCCGGTACCTGAGTGTGAGTTACGTGTGTGTGAGTCTGGCACAACCCCGGGTTCAGGGCTCCCTGGCTCTCCCCCATCACCTGCTCCCTGCTGGGGATGTCACCTGTCCCTGGTTCCAGACGGGTCCCCGGTGTCACCCACGCACAGGACAGCCCCGGGCTTTGGGGATCCCGCTTTCCCAGGGGCTCTGCTTGTTTCTGTCCCTCCTCAGCAGCAGCCAAAGCTCAGAACTGTCTCCTGTCACATCCAGGCTGCGCTGAAGAAGTACCAGACAGAGCAGAGGAGCAAGGGGGACTCCCTGGACAAGTGCCAGGCAGAGCTGAAGAAACTTCGCAAGAAGAGCCAGGGCAGCAAGAACCCGCAGAAATACTCGGACAAGGAGCTGCAGGTAGGAGCCTGGGCTGGGGACACAGGGGGTGCTGACCCTGCTCCATCCTGCCTTGGGAACAGCCCCAGTGGATGGGTCATTCCTGCCTGTGGAACACCAGGAAGGTGTTTTCTTGTGTATTTTATGTGCTGGGAGGTGCTGGGGCAGGGCTGGAAGTGCTGGGGCAGGGCTGGAGGTGCTGGGGCAGGGCTGGAAGTGCTGGGGCAGGGCTGGAAGTGCTGGGGCAGGGCTGGAAGTGCTGGGGCAGGGCTGGAAGTGCTGGGGCAGGGCTGGAAGTGCTGGGGCAGGGCTGGAAGTGCTGGGGCAGGGCTGGAAGTGCTGGGGCAGGGCTGGGAGGTGCCAGCACACTCCTCAGTGTCCAGCCCGCTGTGCTGGGGGCTCTGCTGTGCTCAGCCTAAACCACTTCTGAGCGTGGTGTCCCCACAAGTCCCGGCACTGAAATTGCTGCTGAGTGAGAAGAGCCCTGTCAGGCCCGAGCCCAGCGTGGGGAACACGGGGATCAGAGCCCTGTCACCCCTCCTGCAGGAGCTGGGACAGCAGAAGGGAGCTGCTGCCAGAGGCAGCCCTGTGCTGCCAGGCCTGGGGCAGGGATCCCACAGCACGAGGAGGAGGAGGAGGAGGAGGAGGAGGAGGAGGAGGAGGAGGAGGAAGGAATCCACCCCAGCTGGGTGGGCTGAGCCTCCTGCTGTGGTGTGGCAGGGATGGGGCAGCCCTGTCAGCACAGCTCTGCGGGCAGAGAAACAGGATCAGACGCTCATTCCCTTTAATCTTTCAGCAGTAAAAGTATTTAGGAAGTGCTTATCTCCGAAAAAGCCTTATGATGGCTTTGGAGCTTACAGAGCTATGAGACCCTTCCAACTCTGATATTCTGTGATTCCTCTGTGTGCCTGCTCTGCTGCGCTCGGCGGGGGCTGGCTTTGCCTTAGATCTCAACACAAAGCTGAAATTGCTGAATGCAGCCAAGAGGGCACTTCTCCTCTCTTCTCTGCTGACTGCAGAGCTGGTGTTTCCTCAGCAGAAAAAAAAGGGGTTGGGGCCACTCCCGGACACTGCTTTCACCTCTGCCTGGGCACTGGAGACAGGGGGATTGCAGCGAGCAGGGTCCAGCCCGGAGCTGTGTGGGTGTTGGTGCTGGCCTGAGGAGAGAGCCTTGTTCAGGCCTTTGGGAGCTGAAACTGGGCTTTGGGGAGCTGAAACCAAGTTTGAGTGGATCGGGAGCACCTACAGAGCTTTGTGGGGCTTTGCTTTCCTCAGCCTGGTTAAAGCAGAGCCACTGGTTTGTTGAGCTGGCCCAAAGCCACCCCTGTGGCCACTTGCCAAACCTCTGGTGGTCTCCTCGGAGCTGCTGAAGCACCTGGGGAGGGTTTTGGGATGCTGACGGCTGAGCCAGGCTGGTGCCTGGGGACCACAGACCCACCAGCCAGGGCTGCCTGGAGTCTCCTAATGGGCTTTGGCTGCTTCCTTCTCTCCTCGTGGGAGAAGCTGCTGTTGATGGAAGTGTCACCTCCTTGGAGGCAGCAATAACATCTTGCTCTTCTGAAGGCTCGTGCCCGTGCAGCTGCTGGAGCAGCCGCCAGCCGTGAGTCTGATGCTCTGTCATCATCTTCCTTCATATTTAATGCTCTGGGAAGCAGAACTGCTCCTTTCTGCCTCTTCACCACTTGTGGAGTGACCACATCCTGTCATCACCTGCCAGGAGATGGGTGGGTGAGACACGTGGTGGCAGCAGCAGGACTGTCCTGCAGGGACCTGCGGGTTTATGTAACATTTGTCAGAGTGAGAGCAGGTCTGGGGCTGCCCAGGCTCTGGTTTTGGCAGAGGACAGCCCTTGTCTGGGCGAGGGCACCAGCGTGGCTGTGTTTCCACGCTGCTAAATCAATCAGAGAGCGCAGTTTAACATCTCACCTGTTTAATTCAGCTGTTCCCACCTTAATAAAGCAGAAATAAATCCTGGAGCTCAGCAGGAACTGCACACAGCAGTGGCTGGGGAGCAGGGGGTTGAGGGGGTGTGATGCAGGAGGCTTCTCCTGAGCTGCACCAGCCCCTCGTTGCACGGACAGAGCCGGGCCAGCCTTGTCTGCACGTCCCACCTCACCTGGCCGCTGTCTCGTGCTGGTTTTGTGGAGTTTTCCAGACGAGTGCTGCAGCATGAAGTGGCTGAGGAGTTCAGACACCTCGTGGTGTGCGGCCCAGACGACTCACGTGGCTCTAAACCAGCTCCAAGTGGCAGCAGGCTGCAGGAGTGACGTGCCAGCTCCCAAGCCCTGTCTGTCATGGTCAGCACGCTGTGGTTGGGGGTTGTTGCTGCTGAGTGTCACACTAAGCCAGGCTTTTATTCCTTGTGAATCAGTCCCGAGCTGCTGTTCCACACAAGGAGTGAGGGCTGAGAGCCTCACGTGGCTCATCTTCCCCGTGGAGTGACTGAGATGGGGCTTGACCCGTGCTGAAAACCGGGAGAACAAACCAATTCCTTTCACTTCACATCTCTGATGAAGAAGAATGAAAACAATATTAAGATTAAGCAATCACCAAGGAAGCTCAAGTGCTGTAATTCCATTAAAGGCTGGTTGTGATCAGGCCGTGAAATCAAGGTCATGATGGGTTTGGGACCTGGATTGAATCAGCAGCTCAGCAATGAAGTTATGTTGGTTCAAAGTATTTATCAAATCATATTAGTGCTGTAAGCAATTGGATTTCTGCATCGGGCTGAGACAAAACTGGCTGTAATTCAGCCTAAACAGCAATGCTGGGGCTGGCTGTTTGTCCTGAAAGGCTGTGCCTGACCCAGGTGACAGTGGGTGACCCTGGCTGGGCAGTGGGGGCCGAGCTCTGCCTTCACCCTCCCCTGCTCCCATGGGAATGTTCTGAGCATTAAACACCACTGTGCCAAATGACCTGTGGGGTTTTATAGACTTTTGTCATTGAAACCTCATTTGGGTATTCCCATCAGGAGAAATAATTTTAGGTGTAGGTCGTCAGGAAGCTCCAAATGACACGGAGCTCGCACAAACCAGGTTAGGAGGTTTGTGTGAAAGTCAAACAGGGGAGGACTCAAAGCTCAGCAGCTCCAGGTGACTCTCTCCAGGTTTGACTGGGATTTAGGCTGAGGGAGGACGTGCCCAAACCCAGCAAGGGAAGAGGAGCCCCTTTCAGTATCTAAAGAGGCTCCAAGAGAGCTGGAGAGGAACTTTGGACAAGGTCTGCAGTGCCAGGACAGGGGAATGGCTTCCTACTGCCAGAGGGCAGGGTTAGATGGGATACTGGGGAGAAATCCTTCCCTGTGAGGGGGTGAGGCCCTGGCACAGGGTGCCCAGAGGAGCTGTGGCTGCCCCTGGATCCCTGGAAGTGTTCCTGGAAGTGGCTGTGCAGCTCAGGGCTGTGAATTCTGTGCCTGGAGCTGCTGCTCTGGGGTGCTCTGTATTGAGGGAACGTTTCAGGCAGGAGAAGGGGAAGCGCCTGCAGAGCCGGCTGGAGCCAGCTCTCCTGCTGCTCTGCTCTCTGGATTTTATGTAACAGCACATGTGTGTGCAGGGCAGGGCTGGGGCTGCTGCAGATGTGACCATAACGAGGGGAGACAGCCCTTCCCGGGGGAGGAAGGCAGCCTGGCGTCCCTGGAGCGCCAGGGCTCTCGGGGTTGGCTCCCCAGGATCCGCTCTGCCTTTCCCATCGCCTCGGATAACCATCAGCAGCCGTGCCCCAGCATCCCCACGCAGCTCTGGCTGGAGCAGGCTGCTGGGCAGCACATCAGGGGCCAGGGCCTCCCCTTGTCCTGGTGCTGTGCAGGGCAGGGCGAGGCTGTGCCCTCCCTGGGGCTCTGCTGGGCCTGTGTGCTTCCAGGGCTTTGCAGGGTCAGTGTCCCACACAAGGTGAGCAGCAGTGGCCATCCCTTACTGTGGGGCTGTTGTTTGATTTGCCATATTACAGGAGAGCCTGGCTCAGGGCTCATCCCGAGCTCTGCTCTCCTTCCCGGCTCTGGAAGAGCCTCGGATATCCCCGGGCCGGGATCCAGCATCGCCGTGCCAGCCTCGGTGACACACTTGGGTCCTGTGTGGGGCTGCAGAGCCGGGAGGGGACACTGCCTCCCCCGAGGCTGCTCCAGGGTCTGCCAGCTGCCTCGCAAGGAGCAATTTCTGGGAATGAGGAAAAGCTGTCGGGGCTGAGGATCCCTGGCTGCTTGCTCTGCTCGTTTTGCCTCTGTGCTGTGGTGGGGTTCCAGCAGGTTTGCCTTGAGTCTGTTCAGATGCTCTTTCCCTGCTATTCAACCTAACTCCTTTTTTATCTTATCCCATTTCCAGCTATTCTCCCTCGTGGCTGCCTAAACAAACCCTCCCTTCTCTCCGTGTTTACTCCTTCCAGGTATTTCAGCATCGACCAGCACAGTCCTCTCTCTTCCCTGACCTTTCCTTTCTCTTTTCCCACTGATCTGTGCCGCTGTGTCCTGACCAACCCCAGCTTGGGATGGAGATGGAGCTGGAGCTGGCACAGCCGCTCTGCTCTGCATCCCTCCCGGTGCTGGACAGAAGTGTGCCTGCCACGTGCTCCCCTTGGCTTTCTGCTCCCCAAACTCCTGGCTGTGCTGGGACCCCAAGGCAGCTCCTGCCTGCTGGGGGTCCCCTTTGTTCCCTGGGGCTTGGCTCAGCCTGGTCAGTGCCAAACACACTAAGGAGGATCCGTGGCGATGGTTTCTGTGGTGCTCAGCACTGCCCTTGGCTCGTATTGCCCATGTTCGCACGTTCCTGGCTGGGCTGGAAGCTTTGAGCTCATTTCCCAGCAAGGCTGTGGTTATCAAAGGCTGGAGCTCGGAGCTGCCCCACCTGCGCTGACAGCAGCGTGTGCTCCACACAACTCGGGACTTGACATTTCTCAGCTGCTCTTTGATCTCCACCCTCCCTGAGCTGTCACCGTGGGGCTGGGGAGGTGGCAGGGCTGTGTGCCCTGGCTTTCTGTGCGGGCTGACAGCGGCTGCTCGAGCTGGGACTTGGCAGCAGCTCCTTCCCTTTTCATCTGCTCGTGTTCCTAATTCTCCGTCTGACCCTCGGGGGGGACTGCCCTTGGCTCTGGAACGGGGACTGGCTCCAGCAGCGCTCGTGTGCCCGGCTCTGGGGGGTCCTGGCTGAGTCCCCACAGCCGGGGGTGCCCCAGGAGCGGGCAGGAGCCCCGGCTGTGCCAGCCCGGCCCCGTGGCACCATCCTGTGCCAAAGCCTGTGCCCGGCGCCGCCGCGCGCTGACACTGCTAATTAGGTCAGCGGCTCCCGGTGAAATGGAAGTGGATGCAGCAGGAGGGGGGGGGTGGCACGGGGGAGTTATTTGAGGCCTCTCCAACCTAGAAACCCAGAAAAGATTTTCTGGAGCTGTTGGGTGGCTCTGGTGTGTGTGCTCTGGCTTCAGGCGCGACCACCACCCTGCCTGCCTCCCTGCCTGCTCCCATCACAAACAGGGTTTCTTTTTCCTGCTTCAAACTGGGAGTTTTATTTAGAAGATTCTTAAAATGTGAAGCTGAAGCTGACAACTTCGATCAAAGTCTCAGTTTACAGTGCAGGGCTTGAGCGGTTTGTGCTTGTCAGTGGGGTCTTGGGGAAGCTGCTGAGCCTGGCAGGGAAGCACCTTCCCCCAGCCTTACAGGGGATCGGGTCATGCCAAGCTGAGAAGAGTGTTTGGCTGTGGTTCAGAGCGTGGGGTGGCTGAGATTTCCCCCATTTCTGGGAAATGGAGACATGAGCAGCAGCTCTGGGGTCCTGGTGGGCACCTGGCTGCAGGTGAAGCCTCACTCCTGGGTGAGGCAGAGCTCCTCCTCGGAGTGTAGTCCCGAGATCTTACTCCATGCTTTGTGTGTTACTTTTCCCCCGTGCATCTGGCATATTTAAGAGGCTTTTTTATTTAAATTTGCCTTTCTGGGCGTTATCTGAAAGCCCACTGTCATTCTGAGCAAACCCAAACTAAAAACCACCTCGTGAACAAGGAGTGTCGCTCGCCATTTTGTGATGGAATAACGTGTAAAATCAAGGCTCTGGATAAATCAATGGCACACGGAGCATATTTACATAAAGTATATAAAGCTCTGAGTACTAAGTTTAGAGCGTGGGCTCTGCGCTCGCGGAGCGGCGTGTTCCGACTGGCTGCGACAAGCCTTTCCTCAGCACAGGAATTAGCAGGAGCCTTGCAAAACCAGCCTGGGAGCAGGGGTGTGAACAAGGCTTGGACCTGCGTATTTAAATCCTGGTGGAAGCTGGAGCTCTCCCGCTGCTAAGATCAGGGTTTCTCCCTGTGTTGTGGTGTCTGGGCTGGAGCCGTGCCTGCCTGGCCCAGGGATGGTGATCCTGCAGGGAATCACGGCTGGATGGGCCTCGTGCTACTGAACCAAATTAGCTGGAGCTTTTCACTCCTCACCTTCTCGTTCTTGATGGCCCAGTTAGTAAATTAAGCAGGATGGGTTTTGGGGATCGGGGTCTGTGCGTGCTCCTGCGCTCCTGCTATTTCAGGTGCTGCCAGGGTTGCGCTTTCCTTCCAGAAATGAGGCTCTGCAGGAGGGGGAGCGTTGTCCTGCCCCTTCCCCCGGGATAGAAACTTCTTGTGGAGCTGCCCGTAGTGCAGACGAGTGTGGGCAGCAGGGCTCGGTCCATCCCAGCACCTGCATAGCCCTGGGAGCTCTGCTGCTCTCCAGACCAGCCCTGGGGCATCCATTCCCCAGCTCCCATCTCCGCTGCCAGGCTGTGATGCCTGGTGCCTCTGGGCTCTGTCCCTGCGCTGTTCCCAGGCTAATAATACCCGGGAGGAGGCGGCGTGCTGCCGTCCCGAGCCCGCTGCGGGAGCGGTGCCTTCCCGAGCGCATCCTCCTCCGGCCGCCCGCATCGCTCCTCCGGGGGCTTGCTGTGCCTGGGGCTGCTGCTGCCTCTTCCCGTGCTGGCACAGCCCCGCTGCTGCCCGGCTTCACAAGTGCCTGCCCTGTATCTTTGCTTCGGGGCGGTGCCAAAACCTCCATCGCTTCCCCTCGTGTGCCCGGTGGCATCAGCTCAGCTCCTTTCGCTGATTTCTCCTCATGACCAAAGGCGTTCGCCCTGGATTTTCTCATTTTGGAGGGAAAAATTCTCTTTGAAACAGGGCTGTTGGTTGCAAACTGGGTTTTTAGTCCATTTCTCGCTGACTCCCTTTCCCTCACGCAGGTTGGTGCAGTGTAGGGAGACCCAAAACCTGCTGGCTTTGGCACGAGCCCTGCGCAGGGTTTTACTGTCAGAGGGTGCTCGGAGCCAGGAGCAGGTCCAGCCCTAAAATAATCCCCCTTTGAAGTCTGGGATGTCACTGAATCTTGTTGCTTTTGTTGGTTTGCTCCATTTTATGTTTCTGCTAATAAATATTGTCGCATGCTAAAAATAACTGATAACCATGAAGAAGCAGCAAAGCTGCCTTGGGCCCTGAATTTCCAGTTTAATTCCCATCTCAGAGAAGCTTGGGCTGCCTGAAGCAGGTCCAGCCTTCCTGGGCTGGGGCTGTTGTGGCTTTCCAGTGTCCTGGTGCCATCGTCCTAGGGAGGAGAAGGTGGCGAGGAGGTGCCACAGTGTGGGATGGAGGTGCTGCTCTCAGAGCCTCGGTGGCTGCTGCCCCGGTGCCACATCGCAGGGGAAAACCGGGAGCATCCAAAGGGATGAAGGGAGGAGAAGGTGCCGGGTCAGGGAGCTGGGGGCACACGTTCTGTGTTCAGGGAGGCTGGCACAGCCCTGGAGTCCCCTGTGCCACCTTTCTGCCACACAGGGCAAAGCAGCCGGGTTCCCCCAGCCCAGCCCGTGTGCTGCTGCTGTGCCAGCGCTGTGGCACTGTCCTGGCACCGCCTCCGCGCCCCCCGTGCTGAATGCGGCCTGAAGCACTGCTTTAGGGGCACTGGTGGCACCACATGTGGCAGGGTCCCCGTGCCATCCTGCCCGGGCAGCAGGGGACATGCCGGAGCCGGTTTGTGCGCTGGCAGAGCCGAGCCGGGGGCTGCGGGGGCTGCCGCCGGTGCCGGGCCACCGGGGCAGCCCCCGGGAGCGCCTCCGAGCCCGGGTGGTGAGCGGGCGGCCGCTGGGTACAGCTCGTCCCGTGCAGCCCACGGCTGAGTCAGCGCCTCTGCGTGGGGGGCTCCGATGAGTAAGGGCGGGCTGGGGGGGCTGTGCAGGCACACGTGTCCCTGTGTGTGTCCCTGTGTGTGTCCCTGTGTGTGTCCCTGTGTGTGTCCCTGTGTGTGTCCCTGTGTGTGCGTGTCCCTGTGTGTGTCACTCTGTGTGTCCCTGTGTCCCTGTGTGTGTCCCTGTGTGTGTCACTCTGTGTGTCCCTGTGTCCCTGTGTGTGTCCCTGTGTGTGTCCCTGTGTCCCTGTGTGTGTCCCTGTGTGTGTCCCTGTGTGTGTCCCTGTGTGTGTCCCTGTGTGTGTCCCTGTGTCCCTGTGTGTGTCCCTGTGTGTGTCCCTGTGTCCCTGTGTGTGTCCCTGTGTGTGTCCCTGTGTGTGTCCCTGTGTGTGTCCCTGTGTGTGTCCCTGTGTGTGTCCCTGTGTCCCTGTGTGTGTCCCTGTGCGTGTCCCTGTGTGTGTCCCTGTGTCCCTGTGTGTGTCCCTGTGTGTGTCCCTGTGTCCCTGTGTGTGTCCCTGTGTGTGTCCCTGTGTCCCTGTGTGTGTCCCTGTGCGTGTCCCTGTGTCCCTGTGTCCCTGTGTGTGTCCCATGCCGGGGTCCCTGCCCGCCCCTCTCCGTGGCACCCCCTGCCCCGTGTGCTGGGCAGCGCTGCCGCAGCCCCCTCCCTGCTCCTCTCCCTCTTCCAGTACATCGAAGCCATCAGCAACAAGCAAGGGGAGCTGGAAAACTACGTCTCTGATGGCTACAAGACCGCTCTGACGGAAGAGAGGAGACGGTTCTGCTTCCTGGTAGAGAAACAGTGCGCGGTGGCCAAGAGCGCCATCACCTACCACGCCAAGGTGAGCCAGACCCGGCTTCCCCATCACCGAGTGCTGATCAACAGCTGATCAACAGCCTGATATCCCAAATGTTATCCCAGTGATCAACAGCCTGATATCCCAAATGATATCCCAATGATCCTCAGTCTGATATCCCAAATGATATCCCAATGATTCTCAGTCTGATATCCCAAATGATATCCCAAATGATATCCCAAATGATATCCCAATGATCCTCAGTCTGATATCCCAAAAGCCACAGCTGCTGCAGCCCCTGCAGCTTTGGGGACCCAGGGAGGGGGTGATGGACCAGCAGGTGACTCCAGGGAAGGTGTCCCAGCAGGAGCAGCTGCTCCAAATCCCTCTTGCCCATGACAACTCCACACCCCTCCTGCCCATGGCTGCCCACATCTCCTGGAGCAGGGCTGGAGCTCCCCTGCCCGCCTGGGAAGCGGCAGCACCTGTGTGAGTCTGGAGCGGGATCCGTCCAGACGCGGGCTGGGAGCGCTGGTGCTGCTCCCGCAGCCTCGTGCTCCCGTTCTGGGTGTTCTCCACCGCCGCCCTCCGTGGCTCACAGCAGCCATCTGTCACCGCCACGCTTGGCGCTGGAGCAGGAGAGGGAGTTGGGATTAGTCAGCTCTGTCCTGGCACATCCACGGATCCACGCTTGGCTTGGCGAGCGTAGTGCAGGAGGGGAAAAACACCCCCCAGGGCTGGCGGTCAGCAGGAATAAACCAAAACCTGCCTGCAGCAGCACACACAGGGTGATTCTGCAGGAGGGACTTTGCAGGTGGCTTATCCAGGGCATGGTGAATGTCCTGCTAAAAACTCCATCCTGCTGCTGCCCGTGGCTCCTGCGGGATGCTCCACAGGATCGTGAGGCTGGAGCCACTTCCTGGTGTTGGGGAATATGCAGGGAGTTTGGAACTGGATTTTGAGGGATTTTCATATGCAGAACCACATTTTGTCTCCAGATGAGGCAGAGCAGAGACATCAGGTCACCCTTGGCTGTACTGGAGTGACCTCAAGGGGGTTGGGACACCTTCCCCCCTCTGAGTCACACAACGGGATTCTCCCACATTCTGGGTGAATTAGGACAAGTCTGGCTCCATCTATTTCCCCCTTGGAGCATGGCAGCAGGTGGCTGCCAGTCCTGCAGGCAGGGAGCAGTGGGGCTTGGATGCAGCACAGGGGCCTGGAGGCTGTTGGGGCTGAGCACCCAAGGGAAGCAGCTCATCCCCGGGGATGTGGGGACAGCCTGGAGCACGGCCAAGCTTTCAGGCTGGTTTTATTTCTCTGCTCCACGTGGTGCCCAGCTCCCTGCCCAGCTCCCTACAGCCTGGAGACGCTGCACACAGGCTATCTCAGAATAAACTGGGGAGATGGATTACCTTTTCCTTCCCTCATTCCCATTTTTCATGATATCTTCCTGGCTCTGCTGCCATCAGGGCCTGGAAGCAGGGCGTCCCTGTGTGTTATCTTGCCTGTGCCATGCACAGAGCCATTGATCAGTCCCAGCCCAGCCCCGGATCCATGTGGTGCTGCCCAGGGAGGGGGGACAGACCCTGTGCCCTCACACCTCATTTTGCTCTTGCAGGGGAAGGAGATGCTGACACAGAAGCTGCCGCTGTGGCAGCAATCCTGCTCGGATCCCAACAAGATCCCGGACCGCGCCATACAGCTGATGCAGCAGATGGCTGCCAGCAGCAATGGCACCATTATGCCCAGCCCTCTGTCCACATCCAAGTCCAACCTCATCATCTCTGACCCCATTCCTGGTGCCAAACCTCTCCCTGTCCCCCCGGAGCTGGCACCTTTTGTAGGAGTAAGTATCTCTGTGGTGGAAGCTGTCCTGCCCTTCTGAGCAAAGCCGGAGGGACGAGCCCAGGCCGGTGTCACCGCTGTCCTCGGCAAGTTGCCCTTGGATGGACTGTCACCGATGGCAGCGATGGGCAGCTCCGTGCTGTGCCATCCTGGCGTGTGGGAAGGAGCCCGGCCTGGGGACGGGCAGCCTGTCCCAGCCCATCCCAGCAGATCACTGAGCTCTGGCAGAGCAGGGGCTCCCAGCCGCTCTTTGGGGACCCCACGAGCTGGAGCTGCCTGTCCAGGCTGGGCCCCGAGATGTGGGACTGGACCCAGGTACCCCAGTAACTGAGGGAGAGAGGCCTGGAGTGACCTGTGGGATGAAGGACCCATCAGAAGAGGGTGTCCCCCCAGTGTGGGGGCACGAGCTGAGCGTAGAGCTCAGCAGGGAATTGGCAGGTGCAGGGGAGCTCAGAGCAGCAAATGCCATAGAGGTGACCCCGCTGCTGCCCCCAGAGTGGGTGGGAACTGAACCCAGCAGGACGAGGCTCCGCTTTGCCTCTCTCCCCAGAGCTGTGCCCCACTGGGGAGCTGCAGGAGGATGCCCCTGGAGCTGCAGGGGGATGCCCTAATGGAGCCACCCCCGTGTCCCCCTCCCCTCCTCTCTCGTAGCGCATGTCGGCACAGGAGGCCATGCCGGTGATGAATGGAGTGTCGGGCTCTGACAGCGACGGGTACAACCACTGGTCTGAGATGAAGCCAGCACAGCCCAAATCTTTATCTCCTCCCCAGCCTCAGAAGCAGCTGAGTGACTCTTACTCCAATACACTCCCAGTTCGCAAAAACGTGCCACCGAAAAACAGCTACGCCTCAGGTGAGGCCCCAGCCCTGCTGCTGCCGGGGGCCTGGAGCCAGCTCTGCCCGCAGGAGAGCTCCTGGGGGTGGGGATGGTCACCTGGGGATGGGGATGGTCACCTGGGGGATGGGGATGGTCACCTGGGGGATGGGGACGGTCACCGGGGTGCTGCTGCTGGGGGGACAGTGACCGACAGCATCCCCTCGGTGTCAATGCTGCTCGTGCCTCTTGACACCGACGTTAAGAAATGCTGGAGCTGGGCTCTGCCCTGGGGTTTCACAGGATTTCCAGGAGGAAAATCTTGTGGAATTTGGTGCAGGGAACCTGCTGCCCTCGCCATGGCTGGTGGGTGATGCCGAGAGTCTGGTCCCGCTGGTTGAGGGGGAAGGTGTGAGTCACGCTGAAGGTTTTAGTGTGACCCAGACTGAAATAAGGAGGGCTGGGGGCCTGTCCTGTGCATGGGGATGGCCTTGGCATCAAGGATTTGGGGAACCCACTGGTCTCTGTTCCCCCAGCTGAAAACAAGACACTGCCACGCTCCAGCTCCATGGCCGCCGGGCTCGAGAGGAATGGCCGGACGAGGGTGCAGGCGATTTTCTCCCACGCTGCTGGGGATAACAGCACCCTCCTGAGCTTCAAGGAGGGGGATCTCATCACTCTGCTGGTGCCCGAGGCCCGGGATGGCTGGCACTACGGAGAGAGTGAGAAAACCAAAATGTGAGTGTGCTGGGTGTCCTCGGGAGCAGCCTGGTCTGGATCCTCCCCGGACAAACCTGGCTTTGGCTTCATCCTCGGCTTTGCCTTTCAGGAGGGGCTGGTTTCCTTTCTCCTACACACGGGTCCTTGACAATGATGGCAGCGAGCGGGTCCACACCAGGTACGAGCATCGTCTGGGGTGTCCTTGGGATGGGAATTAGGGAATTCTGGTTAGGAATAACAGCAGGGGGTGGTGGCGGTGGTGGTTCTGGCTGGCTTTTGGCCACGAGTGGCTGGGGGGGTCTCTGCATGGAGCTGATGCCTCTGCTCTGGGCCCCCAGCCTGCAGCAAGGGAAGAGCAGCAGCACTGGCAACCTCCTGGACAAGGATGACATCTCCATCCCGCCGCCGGACTACGGCATGGCCTCCCAGGCCTTCCCGGCACAGGGCGGCAACACCTTCAAGCAGCGGCCGTACAGCGTGGCCGTGCCCGCCTTCTCCCAGGTGAGCTCCTCCCACGGGACTCTCCCGCTCCGGGGGGACGTTTGAGGAACGGGGGACGCTGGAGCAGATCCCTGGGGGCAGTCGGGGTCTGTGGCTCCCCGTCCCGCCGGGATGTTCCCGGATGCGTGGGGGTGCCGAGGGCGGCTCTCCAACCTCTGTTCGTTGTTTTAGGACTACCTAATGCCCTATGGGTGTGCAATTAAAGACTATTCCAGTGGCCTCTGCCAAGCACCCTCCGCTCACTACAAGCCTTACACTAGGTCGACAGCTGTAAGTCCAACGCTTGCAATGTTTCCTTTGGGATTTATGGAAATTTGGCTGTTTTGTGCCTGGTGATCCACGTGCCTTGCCTGGACCCCGCTCCTGCCGAGCACCTCTCGTGGGGTGAAGCAGGGAGACGATGGATGGGGAGGAACGGGCAAGGCCTGGGGGGCAGTGGCACAAAATGGCCCCGTAAACCCCCAAAGGACAACACTTGCTGACTCCATGGGAGGCTCCCACCAGAAACAGGCTGCTCACAGGCAGCTGGAAGTGTTTTCTCTGGCCAATTCAAGCCGGTGACAGTCCTGTGGGGACACTGGGGCAGACCCTGGACAGGATTCCAGAGTGTCCAAAGCAAGCCCAGGGCTTCTTGGATAGCAAGCCAGGGAGGATGCACGAGCAGATGGGATCAGCCTAATCCAGGAGCTACTGCTGTAGTGGAGCTCTCCCACCAGAATGAGCCCGGTGGGACGAGCCACACTGGCATCACGTGCTGGCAGATGGGGAGAGGATGAGGAGGGAGAGAGAAGGGCAGTCAGCACCGAGCCTTTGACAGGGCACATCAGCTGGGATCTGATCCTCTCTGCAGGGACTGGGGTGGAAGCACAGCCCCACTTCTTGCTGTTTTGCTGGGGTTTTCCAGCAGGATTTGCTGCTGGGGTTGGTATTTTGTGGCTGGGAGCATTCCTGGGGAGGTGGGAATGTGGGTCTCTGGCTGCTGGTGCATGGCCAGCTCAAAGGCTACAGACTCCCCCTCTTTCCTGGAGTGCTCCCATGTTTGTCATGGAGAGCAGAGCTGCTCCAGTTGTATCCCAGGGCAGGCCCTTGCTCAAGGAGGGATGTCCTTGAGGGATGTCCTTGAGGGATGTTCTCCGGGCCTGGTCCCCATCTGCCCCTTGGTCCCTCCCTCAAAGCCTGCTCAGCACCGGCTAAAGGAGAAAATGGTCCAAAACCCTGTGGGTTTCTGGTGGGAGTGAATACAGGCAACCCCTCTTTCCACAGAACATTTCACTGGTGTCTCTCAGTCGTGCAGTCCCTTCCCAACAGTCTCAGCATCTCAGCAGCAGCCAGAGCTCTGTTCCTTGGAGGGGCTGGGCAGAGCAGAGGGACTCTCCCAGCAGTGTCTGCCCAGATAAATTCTACAGAGAGTGGTGCAGCTTCACTCCCTGCTGTCTGAATCCCACTCCAATCATCTCCATACCTCCCTGTCCTCTCCAAATGCATCAGCGCTTGGCCCTGGGTCCTGATGCACTTTGGTTTGTTGGTGTGACCCTCCGGTGGCACCTGAGCAGGCACAGCCCACACGTCCCTCACTGTGCTTCCTCCCCTCCTCTCCACAGGGTCTCGATGACTACGGGACGAGGTCGGTCAGCAGGTAAGATGTCACCTTCCTGTCGCGTTCCCTGCGAGCTGTTGGTGTTGGCTGTGGGTGAAGCCGTGGGGCTGTGTCCCCACAGGGGTCCCTGCGTGGGCTCCCCGGCAGTGCCTGGGATGGGGCCAGGTCTCATCTGTGAGAGTGGGGGGACCCAGGGGGGGCAGGTCCCGGGGCCAGCCTGGTGTCCCCAACCTCGTGCTCCTCCAGAGTCGCGCCTCCCGCGCTCCCCCGGGCTCACGGCGGGACGGTGAAGCCACGGAGAGCCCCCGCTCCGGCACCTCCTCCATCCCCTCTGCCTCGGAGCTGCCCCGTGTCGCTCTCGGGGCTAAGCCCGAGCCCGTGGCTGGGCAGAGCTCGCCCCCGGTCCGTGGTGGGTGCCGCGGTGCCCTGAGGGGAGCTGGCTCCCGGCTCGGTGCTGCCCCGCGGCCACTCTGGCATCTCTGTGCTTTGTTCCGCAGCGGCAGTGGCAGTTTGGTATCAACGGTGTGAGGACACCTGGGCTCGCAGCGGCCCCTTGCTGCTTGGAAGAGCTTTCTGCTTCTTTCCCCCCCTTTTTTTTTTCCTTCCCTTTCGTTTCTCTTTCTCTACTTCTTTTGGATTTGAAACTCTTGTGATCTTCAAGGAAACCATGGTGCTTCTCACCCCTCCCTGGTGTTCACAGTGCCCTTGTTTCTGAAGCCTTTTTGGAGCAGAAACTGCCGCCAGGTCTGTGCTCACAGCCCAGGTGCAGTTGTCACTTAGTGGGACCCGGTGTTTGTCCTCCCGTGTGATGTTAGCGATGCACTGTCCCCCCCAGGGGCCGCGCCGGCCGCCCCGCACGAGCCTGGACCAAACTCCCAGACTGGATCACATATGCATGGCCTCTGGTGTCCGTACTGTTACCGAGCATCCGGGATGCCCGCGCCCGGGATGCCGTTCCCGGAGGGGGAGCAGCGTCCCCGCGCCTCCCCCTCGGCCCGATCCGCTTCCATCCCACCGCGGTGGCTTTGGGAGAAGCGGATGGCACAGAGCTCCCGCCCCGGGGAAAGGGCTGCTCTTCTGGGCTGGGGTCCCGCCGGCCGCGGGAACCCCCCCGGAAGGGTTACTCCTGGTTGTTTTATAAATATATATATATATATATTTTTTGTAGCAAGGTATTGTTACCTCACGTTAGGGCTGGGGCTCCGAGGACTGCTCGCATCCCCAAACCAGGCTTGAGCGAGGCAGCCCCCGCGGGGGGCTCGGCAGTGCCCGGGGGGCTCCCACCCCGCACGGGGGTCCCGCTCCCGCACTAGCCCGGCCGTAGCCCTCCCAGTGCCCGTGGCCGTCTCCACTGCAAAGCTGTTCACGCTTTTTTCTGATGTGATTTTTAAGACCTCTGACATTGCCTGTTTACTGGGACATTGCTGGCAATAGACCCCCGACCCCCCCCCAACCCCGGACCAGTTTTTGGGTTATTTCCTCGCCTACGGGCGCACTGTTCTGAGCCCTTCCTGCATTGATGTCCGAATTTTGCTAAGGATTTTTAACCCAGGATATTTCACGATGAATGACTGAATGTAGAGGGAAAAAAAAAACAACAAAAAAAACCCAAAAAAAAACAAACAACAAACCACAAACCCAGCCTAGCAAAGCCTGTGTGGAGATTGTAAAGTGCTGAAAAACCTTTTTTTAAAAGCCAGAGAGAATTGTGCCCTGTACTGAGTTATTGTTTGAATAAAAGTTTTATTTATTGCATTGAGCTGGGCCTCGGTGTCTTTTTCGGCTGCCGTGCCTGCGTGCTGCCCTCACCGCCCGCATCGCCCACCGCGCATTCCCAGCCCGTGTTTTTGTTCCTGCTCCGTCCCTGCGGACGCTGCTCGGCTCTAAACAGCTTCGCTGAGCGGGAGCAGCGACAGCTGCTTTAGGGCCGGCTCCCGTCCGTGTCCCCGAGCATCGCGGAGGTGATGCTGCTGCTGCTGCTGCCGCATGCCGGGGCTCGGCTGCGCTTTCCCGGCGCTGGGAAAGCGGCGATGGCCGGCACGGGGGGAAGGAAGCCGCCCCCTCCCTTCCGCAGCCCCCGCCGTGCCCGGCCGCTGCTCTCCCACAGCTCCCGGCTGGCCGTGCCCTTCCTTCCCCTCCTCGCAGCACCAGAGACTCAATAAACACGACTTTTCCTCCTTTTTCTTCTTTCTTCCTCCTGTTTCCTCTGCCCGCCGGCGCTGCGTGCGGGGTGGCCAGCGGGCTCTCGGGCCGGGTGGCCACCGCCTCGCGGCCTTAAAGCTCTCCTTAACCACGACCTTCTGTTCCCATCAAGCGTCCCGGTGTCCTCCAACCTGCCTTCTGTTTCCCTTGCAGCCCCGATGTTGAAGTGGCCAGGTTTTGAGGTGCCCCTGCCCGTAGTTAGTAAGTGATGCTCTGGGTGCGCTGGCAGCGGGTGACGCCGCGGGGCTGCGCGGGGACGGTGCCACCGCTCTGCTTCCCACTGTCCCCTCCCTGTCACCGCTTGTCCCCGTCCCGCTGGCCGGAGCTCCGGGGCTCCCGGGCTGCCTCTGCTGCTCGCCCCGCTGCCGCGGCTGCGCTTCCCGGGATGCTGAGCTGCTCCTGCGCTTCCCCCGCTGCCCTAACCAGCTCTTTGGTCGCAGGTGTCCGGCGTCCGCCGCTGTCCCCAACCCTCTCCAGGGGCCGGGACACGGCCGCACTAACCGCAAGTTTTTTGAGCAGCTTTTTTTTGTTGTAGGCTCGTCCCAGGAGCCTCCTCGTCCTGGCCCCGGGGACGGGATGCAGGAGTCTCCCCAGGAGTCGAGACCCTCCTCGCTGGCACTGCAGAGCCTGGAGAGCCCCTTCCCCGTTTCTCTTTGATCCATGAGCTGCTTTCCCTGCAGCTGCAGGCTCCAGCCCAGTGGCTCTTCTCTGCCAGTACAGAAATAGTTAAACGAGCCCCGGGTGACTCATCAAAGCAACTTTTCCTCTCCCTCCAGTCCTGAGAATCTATTTTGGCATCCTGGGAGGGAAAGTGATCTAAGCATCTGCATTAATTAGGTGTGAAATTAATTACCCTATTTTTAAGCAAAAGTAATTTTTCTTCTAAGGAAAGAAAAAGCGAACATGGAGAGGTGAGGGATGGCAGAGAGGGGGCCTGGGGCTGACAGTGAGTGCCTGTCCCAGAAGGGTGCAGCTCCCAGCAGCTTCCTTCTACTCTGGGAGATGGCTGGGGACATCCCAAAGCTTCTGGGGACATCCCAAAGCTTCTGGGGACATCCCAAAGCTTCTGAGGACATCCCAAAGCTGCTCAGTCCAGGTGCACGTGGTAACCAGGGCACTTTACCTGAACCCACGTCAGGGTAGCAGGGCTGTGCCCCACGGGGGTGACTGCTCAGTGGCCCAGTGGCGTGGGGGGCTGTGGACATCGCCTCCCCCGGGACAGGAGAATTGTGTGGCTCCCTGGGCAGGGCTGGGGGCGGTGGGCACACGAGACAGAGGGGCTGCAGGGAGGACAGGGGGTGCTTGGGGACTCCCCAGGCAGCCAGAGGGACCCCCAGAGCTGCCCACACCCCCCAGGAATTAACTCCTGCTGGGAGAGGACACAGGGCACCTCCTGGAGAAGGGGTAAGGATGCTCCCTGTGCCAAGGCAGTCCTTGTACCCTGTCCTGGCCAAGTGACGGTGGCAGCAGGAGGGTGCTGGGGACACCCCAGGTAGGTGAAACCCAAGGTCAGCCTCTCTGGGCTCTGGACTCTGACAAGCTCACCCAGGTGTCCTTAGTCTCCCACACTCTTCCTCTTGGATATTAACTTCTCCAGAGGCAGCACAAGGGCTCTGCAGGGAGCTGCCAGCTCTGCCCCTGGCCAGGAGGTGAAGCCACAGCCCCCTGCTCCAGGGCTGGCTGATCCCACAGTGCTCCCATCTGTGGGAACGGTTTGAGCCCAGCCTCGGAGGAGGCTGGAGCAGCTCCATCAGCCCCGGCCCCCGGTGCCAGCCCCAGCCGTGGGCTGGAGAGCGAGGTAGGACAAATCCCCCTGCAGCAGCGTTCGGCTCATCTCTGACCCACCACGGCTTAGCTGGGAGAGCAGCTGAGGAGCGGGGGCAGCTCAAGGAGCGGGGCAGCTCGGCCGGGGGCTCCGCAAGGCAGAGCTTTTCCACTTTAACCCCTCCCCAAGCGCTGCTGGTCCCGGGGTCTCGCCAGTTGCCGCTCGCCGTGCCGGTGCCCTGTCCTGTCCAGGCCTCCACCCCCTGTTAACTCTTCCTCCCTCTTCCTCTTCCTCCACAGGAACCCCTTTGCCAACGTCCAGCTGAAGCCAACGGTGACGAACGACCGCTCTGCTCCGCTCATCAGCTGATCCGGGAGCGCTGGCGCCCGCGTGGCACTCGCCACTCCTCATCCTCCTCATCCTCATCCTCGCCGCTGCATGTCCAGCTCCCCAGGACTCCATTTTTAGGTGGAATTTATTAATTAATCCTGCTGCTTTGAAAGCCAAAGGCTCAAGCTAGTGCCCTAGATCTCTCTTCTCTAGACTCCCTCGGTGGCAGAGGGTCACGGTGCTGCCATGTCACCTGTCCCCTGCCTGCGCTAAGGTGGCACTTCCCGGAGCCAGAGCAGCCCGGCCCAGGGCCAGGGTGGCTCCCAGGCCCAGCAGCAGCTTGCTGTGGGTGGAGAAACGGGCTCAGCCGGAGGATAACTCCCCGTGGGCTCACAGAGCTCCAGTGGGGCAGCAATGGCAGAGAGGACCCTGTCCCCCTGCTCTCCCTGCCCACACGGGAGGGACCCCAGGCCAGGCAGGACACCCCTGCAAGGTGGGGGGCACAGGCAGCTCCCAGGCTCCCAGCAGACCCCAGGTGCCCACCCCAGGCTCCAGGCTGGGACAGGGCAATGGTGCCAGCACTGCAGCCCCCGCTGGGAAGGGGTCAGCTCCGCTCCCAGAGCTCCTGCTGCGCCAGGGCTCGGGATACTGTAGGGAATTACGGTACTGCTGTAAAATATAAGCTAGGAAAAAACCACTTGTGGGGGCGAGGGCAGTGTGTGAGTGAGCCTTGGGGTGCTCCTGCTCCCTGCAGACAGGAGCTCCCTTCCGGACCTCTTGCTTGGCTGCTTGCTCTTCCTCTGTTCCTAGGGCTGCATGAGAGAGAGATAGATAGAGATAAATATATACAAATATATATATGCACACTTGCTAAGCTTATTGCCGGGGGTGCCCACGAGCGAGGCGGCTCCCACAGCCCTTCCCGCAGCTCCTGAGTGACCAGGGTCACATCCTTGCTCCAAAAACAGGGAGAAGAGTGTTTCCAGGTGGGAACCGTGTCTCCCATGGCTGAGCGGTTGAACCCAAACAGAGTTTTTTGCTTTTTCTGTTGTATTTCTCCTTTTGCACTTTCTGAGCCCTGGTGCAGCGTGTCCCAGTCCCACAGCCCGGGCAGGGGGTGCTTGGCTGGGCACTTGGCCGGGCACAGAGTGTCCCCAGCCCAGGGGGCTCGGTCCAGCTGGATGTGGTGCCTCATCTCTCCTGTGTCCCCTCTGATGGCTTTCCCAGCTCCACTGCAGGAAAACAGCTTCTCCTGTGGCTGCCCAGGCTCCAGCTCTGCACGAGGCTTCCCTGCTCCATGATGTGCCTCCTCTTCCTCTCCCGTGCCTCCTGCTCCTCTCCCAGGGCTGGAGCAGATGGGTGGGGGCCAGACGGGGCAGGGGCGAGGGAAAGGGGTGGGGCAGGGGATGGGAGAGGGTTGGTGGTCTCAGCCCGGGGTGGGGACAGGCCTGGGGTCCCCTCGGCCACTGCGATGTCCTCTTCCACCCCCGTGCCCCCCAAGCTGCCACCCTGGCTCCAGCCAGCCCCGGGGGCTTCGCGGCACCTCCTGGCTCGGTGGCACCTGGAAGACGTAACCTGAAATAATTTTTTATGAGAAAACATAATTTTTGAGCAATTCAACCTCCCCCAGCCCTCCCTCCTGCAGCGTTTTCCCTGGCCAGAGGCTCCTGCCTGGCCCTGGAGCGTGGCCGGGGCCCTCCCGAGCTGGCTCCATCCTGGGTGCTGGGCAATGATCGGGGCAGGAAACGGCTTAAGATATTTTAAAAACTTTATTATTGGCCTGATGAGATTTGACACACATGCTGGGAGCTGTATGGAAATCAGCACTGATAAAAAATACAGCAATTATGACCCGTATTGAGAAAATAGACCATGTAAGAAGAGCCTTTCTATTAAAAAAGTTACCCAAGCCACAGCTCTGTCCTCATCCGCCCTCCGGAGCCGGGACCTGCGGCACCATAGACCAAACCCGGGGTGTGGGGTGGTGCTGGGGGGTGCAGGGAAGGGGGATCAGGGGGTGGCAGGGTGGGTGGTGTGGGAAGGGAGTCCTGGGAGCGTCCCAGTCCTGCATGGGCAGCACCCCTGGGTGCTGCAGCCCAGGGCAGTGCGGGGGGTGGCCCCCCTGTTGTAAAGGGTGAGGAAAAAGTTTGGGGGAATTGGGCTGGGGGGGGGGTTACAGGCCAGGTGGGGGGCTTAAATAAAACACTAACTAAGCACTCATTGCTTAGCAAGGAGGAGGAATCAGCAGTGGGGGTATGGGGGGGTGGCACGGCCACCCTGGCGCTGAAGTTGGGGTCCCCCAGGGCCCTGGCTGTGACCTGGGCAGGGGAACAGCCCCTGGCCCCCACAGCAGCCTCCTGAACACCGAGGGTGCTCCAGCTGGGACACAGCCCCAGGGCTGGCCAGGGGAGGAGGGAGAGGGGGGGTGAGGCTGGGGACACCCCTGCCAGCCCCGGGCTGGGACCATGGCGGTGCCAGGCTGGGGTGGGCACGGGCTCATCCCAGGGTCCTGCTGAGTCCAGCCCAGGGTGGGATCATCCTGTGGCACCAGCCCCATGCCACGTGGCTGCTGTCTGTGCAGTGTCCCTCGTCCCCCTACACAGGAGCCAGGACAGGGGCAGGGGCTCAGGGGGGGACATTTCTCACCTCAGGGTTTGGTCTATAGACCCCAAAAGGAACCAGCCCTGAATTCAAGGTTTCGCTCAGCTCCGCTTACTTCTATTTCCTTCCGGAAGCTGGAATTGCACAATTATCCTAAGCCTCGAATGAATTAAAAAAAAAACAAAACAAAACAAAGAAAGAAACAAACAAAAAAAAAACCCAAAACGGAACAAAGAACCACGAGCGCGCCCCCCTCCCCCCGCTCCCCAATAAGTCTCTTTGGCAGCAATAACTTAAAATCGCATCAATGTGGGTTCAGTCAACAGCAAGTTTTGGTTTTGGGGTGGGGTTGGGGTATTTTAATTTTTGTTTAAATACAAAAATAGTCAGGTTGGCGGCTCCCGGTGGGGGATATTCCCCCCACAACCAGCCAGTGTTGCTCCCCACTCCAATGGACAAGGGTCCCAGCAGTCCTCAGGGTCCCCAGCTGGGACTGATCCCTGCAAACCAAGGGAGGGGAGCTCCAAAGCCATGGGGACCACTCTGGGTAGCCGGTGGCACCCCTGGCACAGGGAGTGACATCCAGAGTGGCAGCAGCCAGTGGCCCCTCGGTCAGGAATGTCATGGAGCGTCTCTGGGGCAGCCATGGGGCAGCTGTGGGACACTGTGGGACACGGTGGGACAGCCAAGCTGCCACAAGGTGCAAGACTGAGCACACGGCACAGGGAGGGGACAGCCCGGGGGAGAAGGGTGTGGGGACAAACCGCCTCGGGGAGCACATGTGGGCAAGAAGCCAAGGGGGAACGTCACTGGGGAGGACACTCCGCAAATGTTAGCAAGGTCAGGGCACTACCCTTGAAACGCTATAATTTATATATATATATGTGTATATATATATATATAAGTGTGTATTTTACACGCACGCTCACAGCCACCCGCACACGCACGGCCACCACCGTCACCCACCGCCTGGCCCCGCGGGGGCCGCGCCGGCCCCGCTCCCACTCCAAGCAGCAAACGAGTTCCTTCCGATAAAATCTGCCTAAAAACTGCCCAGCGGGGTGTGGGAGCCCACGGGCGGCCCCCGCGCCGGCCCCGCCGTCCTGCGCCGCCCCGGTGCCGGGGCAATGCCGGCTGCGTCCCGGCGGGCTCACTCCCGGTCACCGTCCTCGCTGCTGCCTGCAAGGGGCAGAGACAGCCGTGAGAGGGTCCCGGCCCCCCGCGGGACCCCCGGCCTGACACAGGGGTGACCCTCCCCACGGGGCCCCGTCCCACGGCTCACAGCACTGGGTACCCACAGAGCAGCATCCCGAGGGGGACTCACCTCCTATGGAGTCCATGTCCGAGTCGGAGACGTGGGTGATGGAGAACCGGGACACCGGGGCAGGAGAGACCGTGAACCGGGAGAACTGGATGGGCAGCACCTGTTTCTGCGCCGGCACCAGGGCGGGCACGGCCGCGGGGGGCTCCGCCGGCGTCCCCGGCAGCGAGGCCACCAGGGACGGCTTCACTGGCATCAGAGGGAAGTCATCGTCCCACTCGAAGCCACCGCCTGGGATACAAAGTGAAGGGGCTGAGCCAACTGTGAGAGTTCCACCATAACCTCTGACCCCAGCACCGCCTCCCCACTGTCCCCATGACCCTATAGCTGCCTCCCCACCACCCCACAACCGCAGCCCTCCCACCACCCCACAATCACCAGCCCCACGAGCTCCTGGTCTCTCACTCTCTTCCGAGGCGTTGCCGTCCGAAGAGTCGTCGGAGGCCCCGAGCCTGTCCGTGGGGCTGGGGGGGCTGCCACTGGCAGGCGGCTGCCCCGAAGGCGAGGGGGGCTGCCCCGAAGGCAGGGTGGGCTCTGGGAAGCTCTGCTCAGCCAGCTCCCGTGTGGGGCTTTCCTGGTGATGGGGAAACAGCAGGAAGGAACCTCACTGGGGGCTCGGCTGGAGATGGTTCCCATCACCAAAATGCTGTGGAGCCGTGCCCAGCTCCCGGCTCTGGCCCCCAAGGCACGCACCTGGTCGAAGAGGTAGATGGTCACATCGTCGTAGAAGGAGACGGCCTTTTTCTTGCGCTCCAGGTCCTCGCAGAAGGACTCGGACAGCAGGCTGGGCATCTTGAGGAGGCTGCGCAGGTTCCGGCCGCTCTGGCTCTCGGCCACCACGATGGGCACGGCCGCCGGCTCCTCCTCGCTCTCCTCGCTCTGCTCCTGGATGTTGTAGCAGCGCAGCTCCTCATCCGACTCGTCGCTGTCTTCCGTGTCCTCCTCCTCCTCCTCCGGCTCCTCGCGGCGCTCGGGGGCAGACGGGGGCGGGGAGAGCCCCGGCCGCAATTCGCCCCCAGGTAGCAGCGTGCTGGGACCCCCCGGAGCATCGCCCGCCCCAGTCCCCTCCAGGGGCAGCCCCAGCTCCCCAAGCGCGGGGGTCACAGTCAGTTTGTCCCCCACGGTGGCTCCCCCAAGTCCAGGGGCGCCCTGGGGCACGCAGGTGCCTCCAACAGCTGATGGCTCCCCAGGGCTCACCGGCACCGGGGTCAAGAGGAAAGTCTTGGGGGTCACGGAGCCCGGGGGACAGGTGTCCGTGTCAGGGCGCGGGGGGCTGCCCGGCACCAGCCCCGTGCCAGCGGGGCTCTGCTCGGTGCCAGGTGCCCGCTCCCGTGAGCTCCCGGCCTCCGTCCCCCCCCAGATCCCCTCCAAAGCCGCCGCCGCCGGTGCGGGCACCGCCACCGCCGCGCCAGGCGCTGCCGGGGGGCTGCCGGGAGCCCCCGGCGGGTGCAGCGGGTCCTCTCCTCGCCCTATGTCCTGCGCAGGGCAGCGGGGACCCTCCTCTGCCTCCGGGGTGCGGGACCCATCGCTGTCCCCCTCGTCCTTGTGGCCGCGCTCGGCCTCGGCGTCGCAGTCGGAGAAGTAGGCAGAGTCACGGTAGGGGCTCTTCTCGGCCAGCCCGGGCGGCTCGGCCCCCGGGCCACTGGGCAGCCGCGTTTCAGGGGCCGCAGCCTCGCCCTCGCCCCCCGGCAGTCCCGGGGGCGGCTTCCCCAGCTGTCCGAAGGCCTCGGGCTCCCGGGGCTCGTGGGGCTCCTTAAGGACGAACTCGGGGGACTCGTTGTTCTCGGTGTCGTAGCCGCTGTCGAGGGCCCGGGCTTGGCCGGCGGGCGCGAAGGCTCCGGGGCTGAGCACCTCGCAGGAGCTGCCCGTGGAGGGGATGTCCAGCGACTCCAGCGAGTCCGGCGTCCCCACCTGCTTCTGCAGGGACCTGAGCGCGGGGGCCGCCTCCGCCCGCTCCGTGTATTCCCCGGAGAAGTCGGTGAAGACGCCGGAGGTCAGCTCGGCCGTGTCCTCGTCGCTGCCCTCGTCCGCGCTGGGGAAGCTGCTGCTGGAGAAGGTCTTGTCCGGAGTCCGGTCGGCGTCGGCGGCGGCACAGGCGCCGCTCTCGGCCGCGGCCTCGGCGAGGGCCTCGGCGGGCTCCGGTACGGGCTGGGCTCCGTCCGCGCCGGGCTCGCCGGGGGGGCCGGGGCTCGGGGCGGCCGTGCCAGCCCCGGGGGGAGCGGCCTCCCCCGGCCCCGCGGCGGCGGGGGGCAGCGGGCTGCGGGCAGGGCTTTCCCCGGCCGAGCTCTCCTCGGGGTGGGCATCGCGCGGGGCCCCCGGCGCAGGTGGCGGGGCCGCGGCGGGGCCCCGGGGCGCGGCGGGGCTCTCCGCCAGCGTGCCGGGCTGCGCGGGGCCGCAGGGTGATGAGTCACGGCCGTGCCAGGCCTGCCGCCGCGGGGAGGGCGAGCGGCACGGGGAGGAGGAGCCGCCGGCCATGGCGGGGGGCTGATCCTGCCGCGGGCGGAGGAAGTCGTGGCCCGGCGGGGACCCCCCGAGCTGGGGCTGCCCGCGGGGCACCGTGCCCCGCGGCTTGGCCCTGGGCCCCCGGAAGGGGATCATGCGGCGGGAGCACCAGCGGTCGCCGGCCGGGGGCTCGCGGGGGCTGCCGCTGCCGATGTTGTTGTTGGAGGAGCTGTTGGAGGCCCAGGGCTGGCGCTGAGGCGGGGGGCTGGCAGCGGGCGGGTGGGGGGCGCTGGGGGGGCTGTCCTCGCCCAGCTCCAGCGCCACGCAGTCCGGCGGGGCCCCGCTCGGCCCCGCTGCGCCCCCGTACCCCGGGGGGCTGTAGGCGCAGTTCCCCGACGGCGAGACGCCCAGAGGGTCGCCAAAGACGCCGGGCTGGAAGGCGGGGACGGGCCAGTCCTGGCTGCCCGGCTGGGGGGGCTCCTCCTCCAGCAGGTACCCCTCGGCCCCCTGGCTGGGGGACGGCTCGTAGCCCCTGGGCTCCTGCCCGGGGCAGGGGTAGGGGTAGTACTCGGCGCACTCCCAGGAGCCCTCGGCCGCGGGAGCGTGGCCCAGCAGCGGCTCCATGCTCAGGGACACCGTGGGGCTGCCGTCCGAGTCGTAGGTGCCGCCGCCGCGGCCGCCCTGGGCTCTCCAGCAGGCCGGGGGCCGCGGGGCCCCCCGCTCGCCCACCGGGCTGTAGCTGCACATGGCATAATCCAGCTCGGCGCTGCCCTCGCCGGGACCCTCGATGCGGATGTAGTACTCGCTGCCCAGAGAGGGGCTGTGGGCGCCCAGGATGGGCACCACGCCGGGCGCCGGCACCCCGGGGCAGCCGGAGGCCTTGCACTCGTAGCAGGACGGGGACACCCCCAGGCTGAGCCCCGCCGTCGTGGCCGGGTAATAGAGGTCGTGGTAGCGGGCGGCGCTGCTGGGGCTCAGGGAGCCCAGGGGCGCCTGGAAGTGCTCGGTCTTGGTGTGCTCCCACTTGTACTCGAAGTTGAGGCCGTGGCTGGTCTCCATGACGGTGAGGATGTCGTCCCCGTCTGAGGGGAACCCGTCGGCCGAGAATTGCTCCAGCAGCGGGAAGGACGAGAGCTCGGGGCCGTGGTGGCTGCCGCTGGCGCTGCCGTTGGGCTTCATGGAATTCCAGCGCTTCTCGAAGTCCTCCTCGGCCTCCGTGGCCCCCTTGGCGCACAGGTAGGACAGCAGCAGGTGCACCTCCTCGGCCGTGGGGCGCTGCTCGGGCTGCAGCCAGCAGAACTGCATCACCTCGTACCTGCCGTGGGGAGCGGCCAGCGTCAGCCCGGCCCCCGCCCGTGCTGGGGGACAGGGGAGGGGGCAGCTCGGGCTCCTCACCAGCGCTCTGACAGCGACAGCTTCAGCTGGGGCTTGGGCAGCTTCAGCTGCTGCTCCTTGATGGCGTAGGCCAGCACTTGGCGGTCGGAGTAGTGGTCGTAGGGCTGGCTGCCCAGCTCAAACAGCTCCCAGATGGTGACGCCCAGCGACCTGCGGGCATGGCGCCATGCTGGGGGTGCGGGGAAACCCCCAAAACCGCCCCCAAAACAGCCCCCACGCGTCCCGTGAGGCCGCAGCCCCCTGTGCCCCCCAGAGCCGCTCACCAGACGTTGCTGGCCTTGGTCTGGTCCACCACGAGCAGGTTGCCGTGCACCTCATCGATGAGCTCGGGCGCGATCCAGCGCAGCGGCACCCACAGCTGGTCGGCCGTCACGAAATAGTCATCCTGCCAAGTGTGCAGGGTCAGTACGAGAAGAGAACGTCAATCCATGGCGTCAGAGAGCGGCACCGCTGCCTCCCCACCCTCCACCACCGCCCCTTCTTCCCCCAGATCTGCCCCCAGCCTGTCCTACTCTGCTCCTGGCACCTGCTGTCCCTTGTCGCCTCCCCTCGTTCTCCCCCCACCCGAGCCCCTCCGAGCCCCCGTTCGGCAGTCCCAGCTCTGCAGGAGCCGTGGGCAAACTGGAGCGGGACGGAGAGACAAATGGACGGGTGGGCAGCCGCAGGCTGTGCCGCCTGCAGGGACCTGCGCCTGGCAGAGGGGCACGTCTGGACCAGCCCAGGCCATTGGGTGGGTGCCAGGGCGCTCGGGGTGGGGGGAAACCCTCCTTCATGCTCAGGGGGGCACACCGGCTGGCACTAAGGGTCCCTCCCAGGGTGGTCTGAACCTCCCCCGCACCCCAACAAACGCAGGGGTGCCCCGACGCCGCTGGGGAGGGGAGGATTGTATGCGTGAGGGTGGGGGGAAGGCTCAGTCGGGTCTGTGCCGGGGTGCGGGTACGTGGGGGTACCGCGGGACCCCAGCGCGCAGCCCCCAGCCCCCTCCTCCCTCCAACCAGCCTTACTTTGTACTTGCAGTGCGAGAGCCCGTAGTCCCCGATCTTCACGGTGAGGTCGGCGGTGAGGAGGCAGTTCCGCAGGGCCAGGTCGCTGCCAAGCAAAGCCGGAGCTGTCAGCGGCACCGAGAACTCGGGGGGCACCCACCGGGGACCCGGCTGGGGCTGCCGTGCGGCGGCGGGGCCGGTCCCCGCCCGGCTCCGGGCGTGCCGATAACGCGGCTCTCAGTGCACAGCAGGAATGCCCGCGCCGCCCCAGCTGCGCCGCTGTCCGTCCGTCCATCCGTCACACGCCGAGCCAAGCAGAAGGCGGGTGTTCCCGGGCAGTGTCAGCCCTGGCACGGGGCCGGGCTCCCGGGCTGCAGCTCCGGCACTGGCCGGGTCATGCAGCCGGTCACGCACCGAGACCCCTCCTGCAGCAGGGACCACCGAGGCCGGGCTGCCCTTAGGGAGTCCCTCTCCAGCACAGCTGGGGGCCCCATGTCCCCTCCCACAGCTTGAGCACCCTCGTGGGGACCCACCTGCAGAGCCGGGCTCAGCCGGGGACACTCCGGTGGCCCCCGATGGCAGCGCGCCCCCTCCTCAACAAAATCACTGATGCTGGAGTCTCCGTCTGCAACTCACTCAGCACCAGGATATTGTTGGGCAGGAGGAGCAGCGGTGGGGCAGGAGCAGTGGCACCTTGGGAACCCCCCCATCCAGACCCCGCATTGCTCCCCCCAGCTCCCCCCAGAAGGCCGGGCCAGCCTACCTGTGGATGTAGTTGTTCCTGTGCAGGTGCAGGACGCCGCAGGCCACCTCGCACGCCATCCTCTGCAGGGTCAGCAGGTCCGGGGTCATGGCCTCGGCCCCCCGGCAGCTCCGCAGGTACCCCTTCAGGTCACCCTGCGGGCAGTGCCACTGTCACCCTCCGTGCCCAGCAGCCGCGGGGGCAGCGCGGGGAGCGGGGCACAGCGACTCACCAGCGGGCAGAACTCCATCACCAGCAGGTACGGGGTGACCTCGGCGCACTGGGCCAGGCACTGCAGCAGGTTGGTGTGCTGGAGGGCTCTGTGTGGGGCACAGCAAAGGGGGGGTTTGTGCACCACCGCCCTGCCTGTGCCGGGACTGCGGTGGGAGGCTCGGTGTCACCCCCCCCGGGAAGCATCGCCTTTCCCGTGCCGGGGGAATGGCACCAGCCCCCGGGAGCCATCGTGCTGCCTGCACTGGGGCTGCCACAGGGGCTGCGGGGAGCGGGTACCAGCACGTCCCAGCGCCCGGGATGTGTCACAAAGGGACATTTGTTCAGCTGTGCTGGGGCAGGAGCGGCCCCGTGCCCCCCCCGGGCCAGCTCTGCCCATGACCTCACTGGTGCCCCACGCCACGGGCAGTGGCTCTGCACAGCCCCGGTCCTGCCACCATGTAGGCACGGATCTGTGGTGCCCCCGAGCTCAGCCAGCACCTGCAAGGGGCACCACGGCTCTGCCCGGCAGCTGGAGGTGGCACGGAGTGGATCTGCCCCCGTGCCACAGCATCCCGCTCCCGGCTCTGTGGGGTGACCCCAGAGGTACCTGTAGGGCTGCGCTTCCTCCAGGAACTGCATCTGGTCCTGCACGCTGGCACTCGCCTTCAGCTCCTTCACCACCACCTGGGTGCTGCTGATTCCCGAGTTCACCTCCCCCAGGAACACCTGGGGCAAGGGACAGGTTCGTCCCTCCATGCACACCTCAAACCCCCCTGGCACAGCCGGGGCCCCGCGTCCCACCGGGGCGGGGGGTCCGGGGGTCCCTGGGCTCACCTTGCCGAACCAGCCGTGCCCGATCTCCTTCAGGTAGAGCAGGCTCTGCCGCCCCAGGTCCGCCGACTTGAGGAGCTGCACTGTAACAGAGCCCATCCAGCTGCCCGCGTGTCCCCCTGCCCGCACATCCCCTGCCCGCACATCCCCTGCCCGCACATCCCCCTGCCCACCTGCCCGTGCTCCCCACCGCTCCCACCGAGCCCTGCTGTTCTCACCGTGCCATCCGGTGCCGGGCCCCCTGCCCCCCCAGGATGCTCCGGAGCATCCATCCCCAGGAATCCTGCATCCCAGGCATCCTCTTCTCCAGGCATCCTCCCACGATCAGGGGGATGTGAGGGGTATCAGTGTCTCCAAGCGGGATGGCAGCAGGGCTGGCTCCCTGCCCCTTCTCCTCCGCAGGGTGTGCAGAGCCGAGCCCGGCACAGCGCTGGCATTTAGCCCCTTCCCGGCCCCCCCGGCACAGTCCGGCCCCTCGGGAGCCCGTGCCAAGGGCAGGCAGCAATGGGGCCATTGTTGGTCCCCTCTAACCCCCCCACCGTGGCCATTCTTTGGGCAGGGAGTGACACGGGCTGGGAGGGGGCACAGCCAGGCGCCCCCCACATTCCTCTCCCACTCGTGGGCTTGTTTACATGGGACTCGTGGATGTCACCGCTCAGGGTGGCCGTGTCCTGTCCCACCCCGGCGCTGCTCCCCTGGGCTGGGACACGCAAGTGCCTGGAGATGGGGACAAGGGACCCTCGCCCAGGGGGACCCTGCAGCGCTCCCCAGCGACCTCGGCTGCCTGTCCCTTGCCAGGGCTCCGCTGGAGCTGTCCCTCCACAGCAGGGGAGACCCAGCATCACCCCGTGCCCAGCGAAGAGAGGTCCCCCAACCGCGGCATGCAGGGATCCTGCCGCCTCCCTGGCTTACCTGAGCGCCCCGGCTGCTTGGCCATGGGCAGGGACACCTTGGTGAGGGGCAGGACATAAACCTCGGGGCCATGCTGGGGGGCAGGCGAGCCCTGGGCCGACAGCTCTGTCACGTAATCGTCACCCTCGGCGTTCTCAAACTCCTGGTTCAGGGTGCGGGGGGGTCACACACCGAGCAGGGACAACTGACCCTGTGGGCTCCCCGCTGCTGGTAGTGCCCCAACACCCCTCTGCCCCGACAGGCTCGTGGGGGCCCAGAAATCCCACCCTCCCTGTCCTGAAATGCCACCCAACCCTGCCCGCACACGGGGAAGGCGCATCCTCCCCAGCCCCCGTCCCATTACCTGTCTGTGCCACCCCGGCAGCCCCCGGCTCCCAAAAGCCGCCCGGGCGAGCAGGTAGGTGATGGTGAACATCTCGCCGTGCCAGGCTGTGCCTCATGGCTCTGCCGACACCCCCGGCACTGCCCCGTGTGCCATGTCCCACCGCGGGCCATGCGCCGCGTCCCGCCGGGCGCTCGCCCCTAAATACGCAGTGCGGGGGCACCGGGGGGTCACTGTCCCCCCCCCCCCGGCACGGCGAGGTGCTCCGGCGCTGTGGGAGGTTACACAACACCCGGCGTGTCCCCTCCAGCCTGACCCCCTCCCGCCGCGGCCGCCACAAGCCTCCACAAAAATCTCAGCAATTAGGGAAAAAGCGTTTTCTCGGCACATTCTGTGCCTGTGAGGTCAGGGTGCCTCCCACCCTCGGGGGCGTGAGGGTGCGGACCGGGCCCTTAACTGTGGAGTGGCCTGGCCCCGCACGGAACCGGGAGCAGGGATGGGTCAGGATACGACCCCAAGGATCCTGAATCCCACAGATGCACGCTCTGTGGAGCTGGGATCCAGGATACAGCCCCCAGTGTGCTGAGCCCCGGCAGGCAGTGAGGGGCTGAACTCCAAGCACTGCTCCTGAGCCAGGACACATCCAGCCCTGGCGCTGGGGCAGAGAATTCTGCACCAGGGACCCCCAGGCACCTCTGTCCCTCGCTGGGTCCCTGGGAAGAGCCCCCTGCCCTGGCGTGGGGACCCCCCTCGGCCCCTCAGCTCACCTTGAAGCCAATGTCCCCCTTCTTGCAGCACAGACAGGCCAACATGAGGAAGATGAAGGTGAAGAGCCCCGAGAAGGAAACGGCCACAACAGCCAGCGAGGAGGACCAGGAGAGCTCGCTAAGGGGGGTGCCGTCTGTGGGGACACGAGGTGGTCAGGGCTGGGGGCACCAGGGAGGGGTCGGGCTGTGCCAGGGCATCCCCTTGGTGGGGCTCATGGGATGTGGGGGCACATCAGAGCTCCCGGGGGCTTTGGCAGGGAGCAGTCAGTGGGAGCGGGGGTCCCAGTGTCTGTGTGTCCCCTTCAATGGGGAGCTCGGACTCCCCAGAGCCCGGGCAGGACCTGCATGGGGTTGCATTGTCCCCATGGATGCAGGGGGGCAATGACACCCCATGGAGAGGGGCTGTACCAGCTCGAGGGTCCCAGGCACCCCCACCCAGCTGAGCCCCAGCCCCCGGATTTACCCCCCCAGGGGGTTTGGCCACAGCACGGTGACATCCCAAGGTTGGTGGGACACCCGCGGGAGCTGGAAGAGCAGGAATTTGGTCCCATGAGCTCCACACTGGGAGGAGCCCAGGGCATGGGGAAGGGACGAGGCTGCACTGGCTGGGCACCAGCACACCCCAAATCCCGGCACCCGCCACCCCACTCCAGCTGTGCAGCGTCCCGTGGGGCGGCAGGGCACACGGTGCCCATGGTGGCAGCGGAGGTGCCCATCCCCAGCAGGCCCCGCTGCCAGCTGCAGCTGCCACATTACTATTCTGCCCGGAGCCTGCCCAAACAACCGGCGCCCTTGTGGTGGGAGCAGCCGGAAGGTCGTGGCACTGCCAGCGGAGCCGGTCACCAGAGACCCCCCCAGCCCCGCGGTGCCCGGCTGGGACAGGGGCCGCGGGCCTGGCACAGACCCCGCCGGTGCCGCGGGCCCTCCCTGGGTCACCAAGGCGGGGCCGAGCTCCTGGGGATGCTCGTGGCGCACACGCGGCTCCAGCACACGGAGCGTGGAGCGTCCCTGCCCCCGTGCCCTGGCCACGCTGCCCAGCTCCGGAGCTCCACGAGGCTCCTGTGTGTCCTTGAGACCGGCACCTGAAGGGCACCGGGGGCTGGGGAAGCTTCTGCTGCCCCGGTGGGCACCGGCAGCTCCCCTGCTCCAGGGGCACAGGGTACCCTGGCTCCCGGCATGGCAGCGAGTGGTCCCACGGGCCTCGGCACGGCCCAGCCATGCCAGGGATCAGGGAAGGAGCTCCAGAGCCATCTTCTGAGGCTCGGGATGCAAAGCCGAACCTGGGAGGAGCGGGGGGCGGCGTGCCCCCCCTTCCAGCTGGTTTCCATGGTGAACACACTTTGTACCGCCAACGTCACCATTTTCCCTGGATAGTGGGACAGCAAAAGAGAAAATGACTCACTGAAAAGAGCCTTTGAACGGCGACGGGGAGCAGAGCACGGGGACGGGAACCCGTCCGAGGGGACCGTCAGCTGAGCTGCCCCTCAGCTCGGGAACTGGAGGTTCCCAAAGAAGACAACAGGCCAGTGAGATCCAGCTGGTCCTGCCTCGGTTTCCCCGCATGCACAACCAGAGAGCCGGGAGCCACGAGCAGCCCGGACTGGGCAGGGGCAGCACCACTGCCAGGACCCACTGGCACCTTCCCTCCCTGCACCCACAGCAGCGGTGATGGAAGTGTGGCGTCATCTCAGATGCCAAATTACCCCAGAACCAGGTCAGATGCACCTGCAGCAGCAGCTGCTGGAGCGCAGGGAGCACCAGGACACAAGGGACACCAGGACACAGGGGACACTGGGGCACAGGGCTGGCTGAGTGCAGCCTCAAGTACCCCAGGACTCTCAGGAGAAATCGGGCGCATCCTGCCCTCCATTCCCAGGCTCTGCCTCCCACTCTCCCAGCCGGAGCGAGGTCCCCTGGCACCGGAGCCACCCCTCCCCTGCCTTCCTCACCACAGGGGTCAGGCTGAGAGCGGCCAGCTCGATGCGTCCCCCTGAGCTGCGGCACCACTCGCAGCCCCTCCACCCTCCCGGCCGTGGTCAGGGGTCCCCCACCCTCACCCCCAGCCCGGCGGGAGGGGGCTGCTGGGGGGGCTGGTGGCAGCAGACAGGCCACAGCCCCAGGGGCACCTGCCCCAGTCTCACACCCAGCCCTGGCTTTCACAGAGGAAGAGGGGGGATGCCGGATGCAGCGGGGTTCAATAGGATGCAGTGAGGTGCAATGGGGTTCAATGGGATGCAGTGGGATGCAGTGGGATGCAGTGGGATGCAGTGAGGTGCAATGGGGTTCAATGGGATGCAGTGGGATGCAGTGGGATGCAGTGGGGTGCAGTGAGATGCAGTGGGATGCAGTGGGGTGCAGTGGGGTGCAGTGGGGTGCAGTGGGGTGCAGTGAGATGCAGTGGGATGCAGTGGGATGCAGTGGGATGCAGTGAGGTGCAATGGGGTTCAATGGGATGCAGTGGGATGCAGTGGGATGCAGTGGGGTGCAGTGGGGTGCAGTGGGGTGCAGTGGGGTGCAGTGGGATGCAGTGGGATGCAGTGGGGTGCAGCAGCTTCCCTCCCACCCCACGGAAGCCCCGGCGCTCCCGCAGCCGGCGCAATCCCGCCCGCGCTGGCCCCCCCGCCTGTTGCCCACCCAGCGCAGGTCGCGGCGCCGCCGCCGGCTCCGGGCGGGGCCGGGCAGAGGCCGGAGGGCCCCGGTTCGGGGCCGGTGCTGCCCCCCCCGGAGCGCGGCCGTCCCTCCCCACCGCCCGTGCTGACTCACGGCCCCGGGCCCGCCACGGCCCCGCTGCCTCCGGCCGCCGGCGGGGCGATGCTGCCCGGCGATCCCGGCGATCCCGGCGGAGCCGGCGGAGCCCGCCCGGCCAGCGGCGGCTGACGTGTGCGGAAGGGCCGAGCCGGGGCTCCCGGTCCGGGCGAGGCCACGGGCACAAACGCTGCCCCACGGGCACGGGGCACGCCCCGACCCCCGCTCCCACCGGGCCCCTCGCTGCAGGACCTGCCGCAAGACAGCCTGTGCCTCAGTTTCCCCGCTGCCCTGGGAGGGCTCGCAGGATCATCCGGAAGGGGATGGATGCTCTGGGCCTTGGGAGCACGGTCCGTACATCCCCCTGCCCTCTTGCCACCTACCGCGGATTCCAGCCTGGAAGCATGCCAGATCCTGCTGGGAAAGGTTGGATTTGGGCAGGGAGCATCGCAAGATTGGGGCAGAAAATGGGGCAGGATTTGGACAGAAGCAGGGCGGGATTTGGAGAGGGAGCAGAGCAAGATTGCGGCAGGATTGGGGCAGGATTGGGACGGGATTTGGGCAGGATCAAACACTCATGTCCCTCAGCCCCTCCGGCCACGGGCTGCTCGCTCCCAGCCCCATCCACTCTCCCGGTGCAGGCACAGCCCTGGCATCACGTTAATTCCTGTGTCCATGGGCAGCTCCCAGGGAAGCAATTTCACAGCCCGCAGGACGCGCGCTCTGCTCACCCACACGCGCCCAGGCGGCACAAAACCCCCGCTGCCATTTGGGCTGCGAGCTCAGCCTGGGCCTGGGGGCTGTGCAGCGCTGGGGGAAACTGAGGCACCAGCAGGAAGCGGGATGGCCCCCCTGAGCTGTGTCCCTGAGCCCGGAAGGCCCTGCCGTGGGAGCACCGGGTTGGGGCTGGCAGTACCCACGGTGCCAGCCAGGAGCCTGGCATGGAGCCGGTACCCACAGCATCGTCCCTTGGGGTGCCCCGGGATCCTGGGATGCTCTGGGATCCTGGGATGCTCCGGGATCCTGGGATGCTCCGGGATCCTGGGATGCTCTGGGATCCTGGGATGCTCTGGGATCCTGGGATGCTCCAGGATCCTGGGATGCTCTGGGATCCTGGGATGCTCCAGGATCCTGGGATTCTCTGGAATCCTGGGATGCCTCAGGATCCTGGCGTCCCTCGCTGTGGTACCCAGAGCCTCCTCCACCGGGCTGTGGTAGGACCTGGGCATCCTCTCCCCAAGAGCAGGAGCAGGGAGCAGCGCCCTTTATCCCATGGCTGGAGACCTTTTCCCACCAGGAAGAGCCAGAGCCGTTCAGGCAGCCTCTCTGGTGATTAATAGATGAGTTAATTGTGAATTCCAGGCACGCCTGGCTAATCCCTTCTCCTTCTGTATCTTTTAATGTGGCGTATTTCACCAAAAGGATTGATTCTGCCCTTTAATTCTGGTTTTACCATCTTGGGTTGAAACAGCAGCAAAAAATAAATAGGCAGAAAATAAAAGAAAATCATCTATCGTTTTCTGAAGCAACGAAATAAAAACAAGGGCTGTGCGAGGGACAGGCCGGGCTCCGGCGTTGCTGCGCGCACACCACGCGTGTCAGCCTGATTAGGGACAAAAAATCAAGTTCCTCCATCAAAGCCCGCCCTGATGCAGAGCCAAGAGCCAGCAATTCCCTCAGTTTCCATGGAAAATAATACTAATATTATTATGATAATATAATTATTATTATGTGATTTTAATAATACTGTATATTATAATAATATATAGTAGTAATATACTATTATTACATATATATAGCATATTGGAATTGTGTATGGAATTATATATAGAATTATACACGGAATTACCATGTGTAATTCTATATATGATTGCATACACTAATATATTGTATTTTTAGGTATCATTATATAGTCTATCTTGTTTATAGAATTATTAAGGTTATAATAATATATTGTAATTTAAAAAAAAAAGAATACTATAAAAGGCATGCAAAGCAAGCTCAAATTGATTATTAATAATTAAATTGATTATTAAAACTGAACTCTCGTGATTGGTGTTTGATGTGAGCGCTGGGTGGGGGCTGTGAAGCCCGTCCCACACGGCACCGGGCACCGGGCACACGGCACTGGGCACCGGGCACACGGCACTGGGCACACGGCACTGGGCACCGGGCACACGGCACTGGGCACACGGCACTGGGCACCGGACACCAGGCACCAGGCACTGGGCACACAGCACTGGGCACATGGCACCGGGCACACGACACCAGGCACCGGGCACTGGGCACCGGGCACCAGGCACACAGCACTGGGCACACGGCACTGGGCACAGGGCACCGGGTACACGGCACTGGGCACCGGGTGCATGGCACTGGGCACGCCGAGGCTCTCGCCGAGCCCAGCAGCGTTTACGTAACAGCGGCAGAGTGAGCGGGGCGGCCTATTTATAACCCAAATGCTCGTTATGAAACGAGGAGCTCTGGCTCCGGAGCAGGGCCCGAGCAGGAGGAGGCCGAGGGGCGAGAGGGCTGGGGGTGCCCCATGGCACAGGAACCCGGGCTCGGGGTCTGGCTCTGCCCCCTGGCACAGCCCGGACCCCTCTGCCCCAGCGCTGCTCGGCATCGAGGGTGCTCAGGGCATGGAGCTGGGGAATGTTCGGCACCTCCCTGCTCCGTGTCCACCCTCGGGCCAGTCCCTGGTGCCCAAATCGCCTGGCACCTGCAGGAACACACAGACCAGAGCGACTGGAAAATCCCTCCTTTGCCACAGGGATGGCAGCGAGGATGGCTGGGGGTGGGCACAGGGCACACAGGCATTTTGGGAAGGTGAAGGGCCGTGGTGGCCGACAGGGTGGCCTGGCAGCAGGACTGGAGCTCGTGGATCCCCTGCCCAGCCAGGCGGGCAGTGCTGCTCCACTTCACCCTTTGCCCACACTGGAATTTTCCCTCGTTCCAGTAATTAAAACAAACGGCGTTAACCCCGCTGCTGGCACCAGGCTGCAGGGAGGACGTGGACACGGCTGGCAGAGGGGAAGGGGTGGGAATCGGGATCTCCCCCAACAGTCTGGGCTGTGGGACAGCGGCTCTGCGGGAAATCCTGGGCCTCTTCCCATTGCTCCAGTGCTCAGCCCTCCCAAACCCACGGTCCCCACACCCTCACTGTCCCTTGGCCGGTTCTGAGCTCCACCCTGAGCTCGGTGCCCGCTCTGGAGCATCCCAGGGTGCTCCGTGTCCCCCCGGGATCCCCGGCCATCGGGCCTGGGGCGGCTCTCGGAGCTCAGCCGATGGCAGCGATGGCAGGGGCAGTCCTGAGACGGCTGTGCCGCGCTCCAGTGGTGCTTCCCGGGCTGTCAGGGGGATGAATGCCCACAGGAGATTTATTTCCTGCCCCTGGGCACGCTGAGTCAGCACAGAGCAGCTCCTCTCCTGGCCAGCCCCGCGACACTGCCCCACGGGGTCCCTCTGGCTCAGCCCAGACCCGGGAGCTGAATCCCACCGGCGATGTGAGGAACCGCTTGGCTGGGGCAGGAGAGCATCTGGAGCCCAGCCCAGCCCTGGAGAGGCAGCGGTGCACGGCCAGGACCGTTATCCCTGCATCCCACCGTCCCTGGATCCCACCCTCCCACCAGCCACCACCCCAGGCAGTGGTGCCCCTCTTCTCGTGCCGGGTCGGTGCAGTGCAGGGTGGGAACAGCTCAGCCACGGCACCAGAGCAGCCCAAGTGCCCCTTTGACCCAAATCCTGGGATTTTCCAGCCCAGCAGTGGGACCGTGAGGAGGTGACGTCACACCAAGGCAAAAGCTGGGATGCTGCCTGGCCACAGACACCAAACACTAAGCGCAGACCCCTGCAGGACATGGCATAACCCACACCTGGCACCACGCTGGCAGTGCCACTGCTGCCCCACATCCCTGCGTGCCAGAGCAAGGCAAGGAGGGCACCGGAGCCCTGCTCTGGCGGCACCAGGGAGGGCAGAGCCACGGGCTGCCCTGGCACAGGGTGTCCCAGGCAGGGCCGGGCAGGGAGCCCGTGAGTCACAGCCCCGCTCCCCCCGGCAGCGCGGGGCCCTTTCAACCCCGGCATATTAATTTCTCCTAATTGGGTTTGACAGGGATCGGTGTCAACGTTCCAGAACACACCCGCCCGTGTGCGTGGGGCAGGAGGGAGGGAGAGGAGAAGGGGGAGCAAAGTGGCACCCTCAGGGAATAGGATCCTGGCTCTGTCCCCTCATCGAGCCAGCTGGGGCCTGGCTGCCCTGCTGTGCTGTGGCTGTTCCCCGGGCCAGGACAGGGGGTTTGCCACGTGCCACCCCACCCTGCCCAGGCATCCCTGTGGGCACCAGGAGTCACCTCCTGCCTGTGTGCCCAGCTCCTGCTGCCCTCCAGCCCGGAGTGCCATCCCCCAGTGGGGGACAGGACACTGGGCACGGTGCTGCCACCACTGTCACCTCCCAGCCTGGGAGCTCCCGCTGCCCTGCCCCAAATCCCCTCTGTGTGTCCAGTCCCAACTGCACCTTCACTCCTGTACGGCCCTGTACAACATGGCTGGCCCTGATTTGCCACCACAGTCCCTCAAGGCCTTTCCCATCCTCAAGCCAGGAGCAGCCAGAGGCACCGCACATGGAGCACCAGCACTTGTCACACTGCTGTCACTGAGTGGCCTGGGGCAGGGGATGGCAACAGGTGCCAGGTGGGCCCGAAAACACAGGGCTGGGGGCACCCCCTGCCCTCTCTTTTGCTCGACTCCCCAGGGTGGGGAGTGGGTGCCCAATCTCCTCGGGAAGCCCAGGAGATGTGGGATGCACCTTGAGGCCCGGCAGGGTTGGCTCGTGCTCCACTGGTGGCTCCGGTGCTCCCCGCAGGAGCATCTGCAGGCCTGGCCCGGGAATGGCTGAAGGGAGATGGGAACAACGAGGCTGCGGGGCCGGGACCCTCCCCCAGAGCACCTGGAAGGGAATGAATCCCTGACACAGATGTTGGGACAAGCCAAAACCAGCAGGTGAGGCAGGAGCATTGGCAGTGGCTCATCCCTGTGGCACCCCAGGTGACACTGCTGTCACTGTTCCATGCCACCAGGCCACCTATGGCACAGCTTCAACAGCAGTTGCTTCCAACCGTGCGTTTCCAGGGAATGCAGGGCCAGGAAAGGAGGAGATGCTCCTCTCAGCAGCACCAGAGTCCCTGGCCTTGTCCTGTCCCAGCTGTGGTGCCATCATGCCCTGCAAACTGCTTCCCCCGGCTCCTCCCTGGCACAAGCCAAGCCCAGAGAGCCAGGCTGGCACAGGCAGCCACGATGCCACACGGGCAGGAGCTGCTGCCACATGGACCAAATCCACAAAGCCGTGAAATCCAGAATCTGGTTTCTTCCCCCCTTTAATTCCTCTCGCGGTGCTGGTGGGTGGCAGCTGCACGGCAGCGCCGAGCCCTGGGCCTGGCAGCACAGCGACAGGCAGGGATGGAAACAAGGCTTTCTGAAACCAAACATGCCTTGAGAGCCCCCGGGCTGGCAGGATTCCCGTGGAACGGGGCCACACCAAAAACCAAAGCGAAATCTCCTCAAGGGCTGAGCCGGGCAAACGCCGCCGTCCCGGCACTGCCGCATTTTGGATGTAAATAATGAGATTTTAGAAGCGAATAACGAGCGGCTGGGGACAAAGTCCCCGTTCGGTGAGTCCTGCTGCGGCTCATTTCCAAATCCCCCCACGGACTCCGACCGTGCGCAGCGGGAGCAGCGGAGGAAGGAGGGACCGGGAAGGCGGCGGGGAGGGATGCGGGAGCCCGGCACCGACAGCCGGAGCCTCCGGCACCACCGCGCCCGCCACGGCCACCGTTCCGCCGCCTTCGCGGTGCCAGAGGAGGCGCCGGAGCCGCGGCACCGCCGCTGGGCTGCCGGAGCCGACACGCGTTATCCCGGGCTGGTAAACAAAGGGCCGGAGCCGAGCGCCCCCCCGGGGGCTCCCGGTGCCCGCGCGGTGCCAGCCCTGCACCGGGAGGGACCCGAGGCGGCTGCGGGGGGCGGCGGAGAGGGGCGGCTGCGGCGGGCGCAGCCCCCAACCCGCCCCGCAGGCGCCCGCCCCGAGCTGCTCCGCGGCTGCAGCATCTTCCTGCAGCTGCGCGGCGGCCGGAACACGGCGCTTACATAACGCCTGCGCCCCAAAACATCGCTGCCGTGCCCCGGCACCCCAGCGAGCCCCGCCGGCTCCCCCAGCCCCGCCGGGCTCCCGCAGCCCCCGGCTCCCCGGCCGGAGCGTGGCTCAGGCGCTGGGGGCTCAGCCCCGGCTCCGTCTTCCTCCCTCTCACCATCACCATCCTCCCTGTTGTTATTATTCCGTTTCAATCCCGGAGATGCCTTCAGAGGCAGAGCAGCCCCGGGATTCCTCCGCGCTCCAGCCCGCGGAACAAAATGCCGCCCGGCTGCGGCAGCGATCCCACCGCACCGCCACACCGGGATGTCCCACGGTCACACCGGGATGTCCCACGGTCACACCGGGATGTCCCACGGTCACACCGGGATGTCCCACCGCCACACGGGGATGTCCCACGGTCACACCGGGATGTCCCACGGTCACACCGGTATGTCCCACCGCCACACCGGGATGTCCCACGGTCACACCGGGATGTCCCACGGTCACACCGGGGTGTCACCGGCCACGCACCACACCAGGGTGTCACACCGCCACACCGGGTCGGGTCCGGCTGTCAGAGCCGGGAGCCCGTACGGTGACATTCCCGGTGATGAAGGGGAGGGGATGCTCTGTTCGCGGTGCAGCGCCATGCGGGGATGCTCGTTCCCGGTGCACCGGCAGCGCAGCGCGGGCAGCCAGAGCGGGGCTGAGCACCGGGGGAGGCTCGGTGCGAGGGAGGGGGTGCGGGTCCGTCAGTCCCGGGGCTGCGGCACTTACCGGGGTCGAAGTGGGAGCTGAAGGCGAGGCTGGGGCTGAGGAAGGCGGCCGCCATGGCAGCGGCGGCGGTGGGGGAGCGGCCCATGGCGCGGCGGCGGCGGGGGCCCCCCGGGCGCCGGCTGCCGCTGGCCCCGCGCTGGGCACGGCGGCGGCGGCGGCGGCGGCGGCGGCTCCTCCTCCATGGCGGCCCCGCGGCCCCGCGCCCCGTGCCCCGGGGAGGGGCCGCGCCGCCGCCGAGCAGCGGGACCGGGCGGGCGGGGGCGGCAGGTGGCGGAGGCGCAGCCCCGGGGGCGCACCGGGACCCGCGTCCTCCCCCCCGGGATGCGCCGCCGCCCCCGAGCGGTCCCGCAGGGATGGATGGGGTCCGTGGGGCCCTCCCGGACCGGGACGGGACCCCCGAGGGGCAGCCGCCACCCTGGAGCGGGGTCGGGACCACGCAGGGGACCACGCAGTGGGGAGAGGACCCTCCGGGAGCGGGGCTGGGACCCCCCAAGGGGAACTGCTCCGACCCTGACCCACCCCGGGCACCGCCGGCTTCCCGCGATCAGGGATGGGAAACAGGGATGGGATGGGCAGCTCTGCCCCCAGCCAGCCCCTCAACCCCCCGCACCCTGCACCCCATCTCTGCCGCACCCTGCAGCCCCCCGGTCCCATCCCGAGGGTGAGCAGAGCCCCCCGCAGCCCCAGCCAGGCCCCCGGTGCGGGGTCCCCCCTCGGCCTCGTCTGCTCGACGCCACAGCCCTGGCACATGGGAGTGGGCCCTCCAAACATGGGATGCTTCAAAACCCAGCGCTCCCAATTTCTTGGCAGGGAACATCCCACAGCTTCACCCAGACCCTGGCAAAGCTGTGGGTGCCACTGGTCCCCGAGCCCACCGGGGAACCAGGTTGGACTTTCCTTCGGGGTCATGGCAGGACAATCCTGGCCCATCCTGTCCCATCCCGTTCCTGGGAACCCCCTTGTCCCACCCTTTGCTGGGATCAGCTCTGAGCACGGGGCTCGCACATCCCCACCGCCAGTTTGAATATTTAAAGCCAAATTTTGCGTACACGATTAATTTTTTACAAGCCTTCAAGCCTGCACAGAACAGCACCACGCTGCACATGTCACGTTGCCACAAATAGATACAGGCCTGGAAAAATTACCGGCTGCTGGGAGAATAAACACGTTGGAGCCAGTTTCTCCCTTCTCCCTTCTCCTTTGCCTCCGCATTTCTCTGCTCTGGAGCAGCTCTGTCCCACAGGACCCCCCCCCAGTCCCTCTGCCAGGGGTAGCAGGTGACTGCTGATGCCCCCTCACTCATTTTGGAGACCCCCGGCTGGGGTGCAGCTCATGGGAACCCCATTGCTCCTATTGTCCCCCTGCCACTGGGTCCCTGCTCCTTTCTGGAGGTGCAAATGGCCGTGACCCCCATGTGGGACACCCTGAGCTCCTCCATGAGCCCTCCGGGGCACTGACCTGGTACAGCGCCTGTGCCAGAAGCATTTGGAGTGTCTGGAAGCTTTGGTGCCATGTATGCCCTCTGGACCAGCCATGGCCCTGTGGGAGTGGGTGGCCACGTGCCAGCAGGGTGGGTGGCAGGGCCAGCCCCGTCCCTGTGCGGCTGAGCTGGCACTGGCTGAGTCACAGCCAGGTGGGCTGGGGGTGGGCGGCTGTGCCGAGCCCACGCCGGGCACCCACCGGGCCCAGCCGCCCCCAGCACCCCGAGCACACTCAGCTGATCCCGGGGGGGTGGGACAGGGATGGGCTGGGGCCTTCCTGGCACTGGGAAGGGGCAGGGAGGCTTCAGTGAGTGGGAGCAGATGAAATCACCCGACGTTGTGTTGGGGGTGGCAGCCCCAGTGCCCAGCTCTTCCCTCCTGTGTGGGGGAGAGGGTGGGATGGGGAGGAAAATGATGAGGATGAGGATTGGGGGGATAGAACTGAGGATGAGATGGGAAAGAAGACAGGGACGGAGATGGACTGGGGATGACACAGGGATAGGGATGGGTTAGGGGGATGAGAATGGAGTGTGTGCCTGCCCAGCCCTGCTGTGCCACCCTGACCTCCTTGGGAAGACCCGGAATCCCCAGCTGGGCTGGGACACCAAGCACAGCAGCCCCATGTCCCAGCATCCTCCGTGCCCAGGTCACATTGCCAATAGCCCCATTTGACACGTCCAGGAGGAGACTTGAGCTCTGTCATGGTCACCCAAACCCACCACCTGCTCTGTGCCCCCTGCCGCTTGTCCTGCTTCCCACCAGATTTCCATCGTGGCTGTAGAAGGGAAAATCCCAAAGGAGAATCGAGGCCCAAAGGCCCAGGGAGCCCCTCAGGTGCAGCCCTGGCCCAGCCCCGGCAGAGGCAGAGGGTGGCACCAGTCCCCTGCCGTCCCCTCCCTGTCGGGGCAGTGCCTCTGCCACCGCCCCAATTAGCAGGGGAGATTACAGATCCTTCCCAAGGGGAGATTACCCTGCTCGGATCCTGCCACTTGCTGCGGCTTCTCGGCTGATTTGTCTGGGGCTGAAGCTAATCCCCTCCCGGGCAGACACCAGATTGAGCCGCGATTCCCGCGCGGCGGCTGCCAAAAGCCCCCGGTGCTCCTGACCTCCTTCCCGGCCCCGCGGGCTCCGCTCATCCTCCTGACCCCGGGCAGCCGCGGGGAGCGGGGATCCTCAGCTGGGGGTCTTTGGCAGCGGCTCGGCAGGGACAGGGACAGGGACAGGGACAGGGACAGGGACAGGGACAGGGACAGGGACAGGGACAGGGACAGGGACAGGGACACGGACACGCTCGTGCCACGCGGCCGCCGCTCCCGCGGGATCCCCGGGCTGCGGGCGGGGGGCTCCGGCGCAGGCACGAGCAGCCAGCCGGTGAAAATCCGCATCCCCGTTATGCAACGGCGCTGATTTATTCATGCCTGAACCGGGCACTGGCCTAGAAATTATCCCGGGCTGTGGCGGGGAGGGGCCGGGAGGATGCCGGAGCACACGGAGCCCCGGGGAGCTCCGGAGCGGGGCCGGGCGCATCCCGGGGACCGTGGCGGGGTGTTCACCCCACAGCGGCGATGCCGCACGGGGCTCGGGGTCCTACACCGGACCCACAGGGCTGGACACGGGCACTAGACCCCCTGGCCGGGCAGCCAGTGGGCTGAGCCCCCTCGTCCCACGCCGGATTTCCCGGAGCCGGGGGCTCGGGGTGGCTGTGCAGGGCGGGGGTCGGAAGCGGCCCTCAGGAAACTCCTTGGAACCGGGATGAGCTCTCCAGCCTGGCCACAGCGGGGAGGGGGAGCGGGCACGGCTCCGCTGTGCGGGACACAGCCACCCTCGGTGCCCTGCCCCGCAGCCGGGGGGCTGCTCGTGCCCCACAGCACCCAAATCAAGTGCCAAAGCACGGGCAGGGATCTGGGCCATCATCCACGGGCTGCCTTGGGATCACACCGCCCCCGGGAGCCGCAGCCAGGAGCCCACGCTGGGACAAGCGCCAGCGTCGGGAAGCGGCCGAGCCCCTGTGCAGCTTCCTGGGGTGACAAAGGGTCCCTCTGCGGCTCCGTGTGACCGCGGGGGCTCTGGCGGTGCTGCCACGGGGCACGGGGAGGATCCAGCCGAGCGCAGGGAGCAGCAGGATGGATGGGAAACCCAGGGACTCTGCTGAGAAAACATCTGCCGGCCCCTGCCCCGAGCCCCGGGCCGGGGGAGGGACCAGAGCAGCCACACGCTCCCGGCCGAGAGGAAACAGATGCCACCGGCCCAGCACAGGCGTTTCCCGGCCCTGTCAGGGGGTGTAGAGGAATCTGCAGGTAGCAGAAGCTGTGGCATCACATCCTCCCCTGGCTCTGCCTCCCTGCATTGTACTGGACATTTCAGTTTAGAATGGGAAGCTAGGTTGGGGTTTTGGGCAAAGGGAGGGCGTTGGGCTGCAGGAATGGTGTTGGGAAGGTGTCACTGGGCACAGACCTCGGGGAAGAGCCACCCGTGGCCTGGCAGTGTATATAAACACTAGTTTAGAAACAGTTGTAGAAACCAGCAGAGATTTATTATCAGAACAAAACTCCCAAACATCTAAAGGCCACCAAGTGTCCCAGCACGGCACTGGGAGCAGGCTGTGGAGGAGAAGGGAAGAGGGAGGGGAGGCCCAGCCCCGCTCCCTGGCTGGCAGGACGGTCACTCCGCGGCCAGCTGCCGCTGCTGCTCCAGCAGCGATTCCAGGAGGTTGGCTCTCTGCACGGCTGCCTGCAAGGGAGCACAGGCCACAGGGAGCTCACAGTGCCCTGCCCAGCCACAGCCAGGGCAGGGCCACGGAGCCCTCACTCACCTCGTACTGCTTCCGCAGGCTGCTCATGCTCTCCTCCTTCCTCAGCACCGCCGCCTTCACCCTGACACGGACATGGGGGGCTGAGGACCCCGGTGCCCAGCACGGGGCTGGGCCCTGCCCCAGGGTGGGGATTTCAGCCCCAGGAGCTCAGCCCCTCTACCCCAGCCAAAGCTGGGTTCCAGGTGCCATCACACACTGGCATTATTCCACTGGTGGGTGCTGTGTAGTGTGGACTGACTTGTCTACAGGAAGAAAGGCACATCAGCTTCCTAAGATTTAATTAGCGCAGCACTTTGGGGATGTCCCAGCTGCCCTCAGCCTCCGTGGCTGTGCCCTGACCCTGGGCCCTGCCCCTCTGGAGAAGACCACATGGCTGCAGTCACAGGTATCATGTGTGAGCCTCGGAGAGCCCCAGGAGGTGACAGTGATCCTGGCAGGGCTCCTGCCAGGGAGGAACGCAGAGCTGTGCTCCCCTGGCCTCTCGCTGTGCTCCCCTGGCCTCTCCTGTCACTGCACGGCCAGGAGCAGCCCTGGGGACAGGATGGCACAGAGCAGGCCAGCAGTGACAAGGGACAGAGGATTCCGGGTGGCTGAGCAGCAGCCAGCTTTGGCAAGACTCCTCTGCCCAGTTTGCCTGGACAGGGCTGGAAGTTGTTCCTGAGGATGCAGCACTGAGCTCCTGCACCACACCTGGGCTCCCTCACCTCCTGTGAACCTCCTCCAGCTCCCGGTCCTTCTCCTGCACCAGCCTGTCCAGCTCCAGGTGCTGCCGGGCCCTCAGCTCTGCCATCTCTGCCTTCAGCCGTGCGTTCTCCACCTCCATCCCCACCAGCCTGTCCGCAAATTCCTGCCAGATCACCTCAGTCAGGTCTCTGTGCCCCTGGGACAGCTGGTCCCACACATCCAGGCAGGGCCCTGGCTCTGCTCCTCGCTCACCTTCCGGATCTCCTTCACCTCCTGCTCCTTGTGCTTCAGCAGGCCCTGCAGCCGCATGTTCTCCCCTTCCAGCTCGGCCAGCCGCCCCTTGAGCTCATTGCAGTGCTCCTGCAGCTTCCGCTCCGACTGCTCCAGCTCCTGCAGCTCCACCTCGTACTTGTCTCGGATCCTCTTGATCCTGTGGGCAGGATGGACAGGCAGCCTGGCTTATCCTGCTGCTGCCTGGCTCATCCCAGCCCCATTCCTGCTGCAGGAGGGATCAGGGCACAGCAGCAAGGGCAGAGCTGCCCCACAGGAGATCCAAGGCTGTTTCCTTCCTGCACTAACATTGCTCCAGAGCTCACTGGAGAGACGCCCAGGGGACAGGGAAAAGGGACCAGCCCCTGGAGGACCTGGGACCTCCCTCCTCCCTTTCCCCCTCACCTGTTCTCCGCTGCCCTCTCGCACTCCTCTTTGGCCAAGGACGTGTCAGCCTCCAGGCGCTGGATCACCAGCTCGATCTCTTTGTCCCTCTCCTTCCTCATCTCCTCCCGCAGCTCCCGCTCCCGAGAGAGCAGCCAGGCTTCCTGGAATGAAGACAGCAAACATGGCCTCAAATTCCTCTCAGAGCCCATGGGTGGAACCTTTGGAGCTCTTGCCATTACCTCCTTCTTCACATAGTTGGCCTCCCAGGCCTGCTTCTCCAGCTCCAGCTGGTCCTTCAGCACCTTCAGCTCTGCCTGCGAGGAGAAGGGAAAACAACAGCTCAGCCCTGGGACCCTCCTGTGCTGGCTGGCAGCAGCTGCTGGGGCTGTGGGGTCCAAGGCTTGGTGGTGCCAGCACCCAAAGGGCTGGAGGTGAGGGAAAACCAGACCTGGTGCCGCCTCTCCTGGTCCTCCTTCTCCTTGGCGTACTCGTCCCGCAGCGCGCGGGTGAGGGCCGAGCTGTTGGCCTCCAGCTGCCGCCGCAGCTCCTCTGCCTCCGCTCGCTGCCTGCACAGACACAGCTCCCAGCATCCACACCAGCACCTCTTCCCACGGGAGCCTGGCCCCACGGCTCCAGGGCTGCCCCCAGGCCCCCAGCCTGCTCACCTGGCTGCTTGCTGGCTCAGCCGCTCCTTCTCCTCGGCCACCTCGGCGTAGAGCCGGCGCCGCTGCAGCTCCAGAGCCTGCTCCTCCTGCTCCAGCTGCTGCTCACACCTGTGGGACACACACACTCCAGGGATGTGCCTTGGAGCACTTGGCCCCCTCTCCACCCTGCCCTTCACGATGCCAGAGGATGCTCCCAGCTCAGCAGCATCGCCCACCTGAGGCCGGTGGAGAGCAAGGGGCCGCTCCCCGTGGAGCTGCAAATATCGGGAAGCCAGCAGCAGACCGGTGCTGGACAGAGCTGCGAGCCCCAAGCAGCGCTGAGCCCGGAGTGACGCACCTCTGGCGGGCCCGCTCCCGCTCCCGCTGGCTCTGCTCCTCCTTCTCGCGCTCCAGCAGCCCCCGCAGCTCCTGCGCCTGCCGCCCGTAGTGCAGCGCCGCCCGCTCGTCCGACTGCAGCAGCTCGGCCTCGTGCAGCAGCTTCAGCTGCCGGATGTCCTCGCGGTGCTTGGCCACGAGCTTCTGGATCTCCGGCTCCAGCCCTGGGACAGCGGGAAGGACAGGCACGGCTCGGCCTGGATCCCACCCCAGTGCCCTCGAAGGGGCTGGTAAGAAGGGGGGATGAGCACAGAGGGGTTTTCTTGCCCTCGGGCATCTGCTCCACCAGAAACAGGGAGCAAACGCTGCCTGCACCAAGGAGTTCTTCCCAGTCTCTCCTGGACCACCCTGGCACTGTCCCAGCTCCAGCTGCTGCTGAGGGAACCTGCCCGTACCTTTCACCGTGATTTCTTTGATCTTTTTGGTTTTCTCCTCAATCCACTTCTCCCGCCGGACTTTCTCAGTTGCGCTCATGAGTTCCTTCAGTTTTTTAATCTCCTGTTTGGAAGCAAATGGGAAAACCTCAGAGAAGCTGGGAGAAAAACGCCCTGTGAGCCTGGGAAGCAGGCTGTTGGGAAGGAAGCTGTGGAGCTGCACATGGATGCATGCACAGCCCTAGCCAGGTGTGTTCTTCCAGCCCAGAGAAGCAGCCACACACTCTCCCAGTGCCTTCTCCCCTATCCCCCTGGCAAAGTGCTCACTGCCAAGATATGAGAGCACTGACGGAGAGGGAAGGGGAACTGGGGGCTGCCGAGGGTCCCTGCATGCAGGGCAGCCCATCTGTCCCTGTGTGGTGGTGCTTTCCTCTCCAGCCTTCCCTCTCCCTGCCATGGAAAACCCTCTGGCAGGGGCTGGAGCAGGGCCAGAGCAGGTCAGGGCACAAGAACAGAGGGCAAGGCACAAAAGAGAGCAAAGACCGCATTTACCTCACAAAAGGGGCCCAAAGTGCGCCAGACCTGGGGAGAAAGAAAGGAGGGGATGGAGAGAGAAGGGGAATGGTGGGGGAGAGGCAAATCCACACAGTCTGTGTGGTCTGTGGTCACAGTCTGTGGTCTGTGGGAGCCACGGGCAGGGCAGAGCTGGGCAGGAGTCCATGGGGGCGAGGGGAGACAGCACAAGGGACAAGGACAGGGACAAGGCCAGGAGCCTGTGTGGTTGGAGCCTGCTCCAGAGACCAAGGGACCCCCAGGCATGAGCTCAGCTCCAAGGTCAAGGACAAGCAGGGACTGGGATGGCAGAGCTGGGATGAGCTCTGGTGCTGCTTTCCTGCCGGGCCTGGCACAGGGAGAGCTGAGCTGTCTCCATCTGCAGGAGAAGCGAAATTCCTCCATGGCACCAGGTTTGTGCCAGGTGTCCCTGGTCATCCCCAGCCTGGGAGAGCTCTGCCTTCAGCGGGATTATGGAATCACAGAACGGTTTGGGTTGGAAGGCACCTTAAAGCCCATCCAGTCCCAACCCCTGCCATGGGCAGGGACATCTTCCATTATCCCAGGTTGCTCCAAGTCCTGTCCAACCTGGCCTTGGACACTTCCAGAGATGGGGCAGCCACAGCTTCTCTGGGCAACCTGTGCCAGATGTGTGGGAAAGGTCTCTCCAAGCAGAGCCTGGGAGTTTACACTGTCCCTCGGTCAGTGCCATACTCCTGGCCCTGGCCAGCAGAGGACAGAAGCCTTTTGGGGTGCCAGGAGAAAGCTCCGTGGTCACAGGGACCTTCTGTGCACAGGGAAGAGCTCCTTGGAGTGTCCAGGTCCCACCGAGGCGACAGAGACTGTACTGCTCCAGGCAGAGGCCCCATTTGAACAAAATGAACAAAATCAGCAGGCACATCCCCCCCATCTTCCCCTTCCTCTCACCAGCTCGTGCTGCTCCTGCATCTGCGTGATCTTCTGGCCGTACTTGTGGTCCACTTGTTTCAGCTCTGCCACCACAGCCTCGCACTTCTCACTCAGCACCTTCTTGTCATCGAGGAGCTGGGCAGGGCGAGGAGCCGGCATCAGGCAGGTGCAGCCACCTCAGCCTCTGCCTTCAGGAGCTGGGATGAGGGATTACCTGGTCAATGAAGGCCAGGTGCCTCTGGATAGCTGCCTCATACTGCTCCCTCTGCAGCCTGAGCTGGTGGCCGAGCTCCTTCTCGGTCTGTTTGACGTGTCGGTCGGTCAGTTCCCGCTGCTGAGCCTGTGGGGAGCAGGAGTCAAACAGCCACCATGTGGAAATCACCAGCAGGAAAATGAGGGACAGAGCTAAAGCAAAGCCCTGGTGCTCACATCTCCCACCCCTGCCAGCAGGAACACCCAGCCCCCCAGGACAGAGAAGGGAGCTCAGCCCAGGTCCCAGCTAGATGATCTTTAAGGTCCCCTCCAACCCAAACAATTCCATGATTCTGTAAAATGAAGGGATAGTCCTGATCACGTGCTTCATAGCCCCAAGAGCCACATGAGAGGCTGACACACCAGAGCAGTCTGCAGCAGGCTGATGGCTCTCTTCTTCTCCTCCACTTCCAGCTTCAGCCTCATCATGGAGCTTGTCACCTCCGTGGCAACAGCCGACACCTGCTCCACGTGAGCCAGCTCCTCTTCCAAAAGGAAGCTCTGCCACAGCAGAAAAAACATGATGGAAAAGGTGTTGGAACCACCTGGAATGAGGACAGGGAGATGGGGATGATTCCCCCCAGGAATGGATTCCCACAGCACAGATGGACTCACCTCCCGCTGTGCGGCTGAGGCGGCCGACCTGGGCCTCTCCTGCTCCGACTTCTCCATCTCATCCAGGAAACTGATGATGCTCTGGAGCTTGGCCTCCGAGAGCAGAGCCCCATCCTCAGGGACCCCTGGTGGGTGGTTCAGCTTCCCAAACTTCTCCAAGTTATCAGCAGTCAGGGAATTGGAGCTGGGCTCCTGCTGGGAATTCACCGTGGTGAATGAGCACCGCAGGGAAGGCTCAGGAGAAGAGGGGCTGGCTTTTCTCCACCACTGGAGCCCAGTCCTCCCACTGCACCCCAGCAAGCAGCCCTCCTCCATCTCCTCCTCCAAATTCCTCCATCAGCCACTCCAAGCTCCTCCACCACCCTCCCTGGCAGTGCCCAGCTGTTCCTCACCAGGCAGGTGACCAAGGATGGACACAGCAATCTCATTCCCCAGCTCACCCTGTCCATCCAGGCATATCTGTCCTTCCTGAGGAGCTTGGGTGGGGGCAGCAGCTCTGGCTCCTCCTCCAGCAGTCTGAGGGTGTCCAGCAGCTCATTGAGCGTGACCTTGGATGGAGCCCCGCTGCCAACAGCCACTGCTGTCTCCAGGTCCTCGTTACCTGTCTCCCTGGAGCTCACATCCTAAGGGAGAAGATGAGAGAATGACAGAGTTTTCTGGGTCTCCCCAGAAGCCAGCAAAGGCTCTGATGTTGCCCTGGCAGAGCAGCTGCTGCCAGGGCCACCAGGAGGCACAGCCAGACCCACCTGCAGTTTGTCCTGTGCCCCGGGGTCCTGCGAGGGCACGGAGCCAAGAGCTCCCAGGCCATTTCCTTCCAGCTCCCCTGCAGCCGAGGGGGAATTGGCCTCTGCAGGAACCAGAGTGTTCTCAGGCACTCGCCCCAGCCAGCCCTGGGAAGCAGCTCCTCAGAGCAAACCCCTCCTTCCCTTCCTTCCCAAGGCTCTGGGGACACGCCTGAGGGACTCACCGGTGTTGTTGGCTTTGGTGAGGCTGCTGGCTGGGCTGACATTCCTGCCTGAGGCGGGTTTGGCACCAGGCTTCTTCTTGGGCACCCTCCTGCTCTCCTTCACCAGCACCAGCTCTTCTGCCGAGCACTTCGTCTCTGAGGCTTTCTGGGCCCTTTTCTGCTGCAGCTCCTGTGGGGACAGAGGAGCCATGGATGTCCTGAAGTTTTGGGAAGGCACAAGCCTGTGTTTGCAAGGTTGTGGCAGCGTTTTTGCATCCTCCAGCTGCTCACTGATGTGCCTCTCCCAACCTCCCCCACAACAGAACATGATTCCAATTAGGGCAAAGAAAATTTGGGGTTTAAAACATCCCCAGCTTTACTGCCAACTCCTGCAGCCTGTGCCAACCCCATCTGCACCACCAGCTGCAAGAGCAGGGTGACAATGACGTGTTGCTTCCTGCCAAGGGACATGGAGTGGTACTCAGCCCTCTCCAGAAGGACCCTGCTCCTGAGGAGGAGCATGCACATCCCAGGGCAGGCACATCCCTGGCCATTCCAAGGAGCTTGGAGTCTCCCTGTCTCAACGTGGTCACCATTTTCCTGAGAACTGCACAGAAACCAGCACTGTCTTCACAAGCTCAGAATGAGCTGCCAAGGCTTGGCAGGAGCGCAGCAGGAAACCGCTCCGTGGCACCTCCATCTCCGGAGGGAGCACTCCATTTCCAGGGCTGGCTCTGATCCTGCCCCATGCCCGGGCTCTGGAGATGCAGAGAGGCCTCTGGCTGCCTTGCTGGATGTTGCCAACAAATGGTGTCACACAGGGCTGGCCCTGGCCCTACCTGGATGGCAGCGTGCCGGGCCAGCCGTGCCTTCTCCTCTCGGATCTTCCGGCGCTCCTCGTCCTTCCTCTCCTGCAAATCCAGGATATTCCCCTCGTCCATCCGCTGCTGCCTTTCCTTCCCGACAGGAGGGTCAAAAACGTTACTGAGAATTCTCCAGCACCCAGCACTGAGAAGTGTGAGGGGCACCCACACCTGGGTCACCCCAATCCAGGCTTTCCATCCTCCCCTCTGTGCAGGTGAGGAGCCCTCGGCACAGCTCCACTTTGGAGCAGCTCATTTTCTTCAGATCCTCAATGTTATTATTATTATTATTATTATTATTATTATTATTATTATATCATCACCATCATCTGGGTCTGCAACCACAGAGGAGACAAGGCTTAAAAATAGACTCACACGCAAGAGCAACGGCGCTTTTCATTACTGGGATAAATAATTGAACACAAAGAAACACAAATAGCTGTGAAACCTCATCACTCTAACAAGCCACCTCATTAGGGATTCATTAGGATGAGCCAAGATGGGGCATCCCTTCTCCACCAGTGTGGCCCAGACAGTGGCAATTCAGGGCTGCTACTGCCAAGGTCTGACTGGTCCCAGTCAGGGGACTGGGGGAACTGGAGCCGAGTGGTGCTGAGCCTTTGGGCCTCAGCTCCTGCTGGAACCCAGCCCAGGCTAATCCCTGGACACAGCCAGCACTGCTCTGAGGGAATGGGACCCTCCCCAGCTCTCTGGGCTATGGTGGGACTGGTTGGATGCAAAGCCAGAGCCCCCTTGGCTCTCACAGCCCAGGTCTGGGGACTAAAGGGACCCCAACTGCGTGGCCAGAGGGACATGGGTGTCAGGTGGTCTGGGCTAGAGCAGGGAATGGGACCAACCTCCCTCTTGGCAGCCATCAGGCGCCCCAGAGCCGCAGCCGCCGTCCTGCGCCGCTGCGAGTGCCGCCGGTACCAGCGCTGGATGGTGACAGCAGCCAGGTTCACCTGCTGGATGAACCTGTGGGGACAGGGAGGGTCAGCACAGCCCGCTTCCCCACAGCACCAGGACCTGCAGGTGCCCTCACAGTGGCCTTTCCCCAGTGTGAAATCCCACAGGGTAAGAACAAGCTCCCCTGGAGCTCCTCACAGCTCCTGGCACCGTGCCCCTGCCCCTTCCCTCACCTCTCGGCCTCCTCCTCAGTCACCTCCCTCCTCCGGGGAACGCTGCTGCCGCTGCTGCTGCTGCTGCTGTTGTTGTTGTTGCGGGTCATGATGTTGTTGCTGGAGAAATTCTTCTGAGACTTCACAAAGCTGCTGCTGCCTTCCCCATCCTCGTTCGAGGTCGCTTTGATGACGTTGCTGGGACAGAAGATGAAGCCACTCAGCTCTACCCTGTGCCACACACGACCCCGGGGCCAGCCCAGCTGCAGAGCCAGGACACCCCCACACTCACTTGAGGGAACTGGGAGCCTGGTTGGAGCTCTTGGGAGCAGGGCCCCTCTCAGCAGTGGAGTAGTTGTTGTGCACCATGGTGGTGACACAGTTGCCCATTGCGCCCTTGTTGCTCCTTGTGTGGAGAGACCAGGAGCGTCAGGAACAGCACCTTCCCCTCTCTGGGTGTTTTCTCCATGCAGTTCCAGCCATTCCCCCCGTCAGGACCCTCTGTCCTACCTGTTGTTGGCAGTGAAGTTGGCAGCCAGGAGCACCGTGGCTTCCTTCCTCCTCATGCCTGAGGGCAGCTCGAGGCCATGGGAGCCAGAGGGGCCAGGGAACGCCCGGGGTTGGTCATCCTGCCATGGAGTCAGCAGGGATAAGGGCATCAAACCCACCTCCTCAAACACCAGCAGGAGCACAGAGCCAGCCTGGCCCGCCCACTCCCACAGCCTGCCGTCCTCACCAAGATATTCCATGTGGTTTTCTTTTCTGGGGAGGTTTTGCTCAGAGTTGCCAGTTTCTTCCTTCCTTCTGGATCGTCCTCAAAGAAGGCCAGGAAGTCTTCTGTCTGCTCCGTGCTTTATCCAGACCCAGGGAAGGCAGAGAGGAGAGAACAGGGGTTCTGGGATAACAGGACACACTCTGGCTATGCAGGGCACTCAGACACTCAGTGTGACATAGGAGAAGGGGGCTGGAGAATCGTTACATGGCCACAAAATCCACAAATTACTTGTTTCTACACAGAGCTTTGGGTTCCAGAGTGGTGTGTGGTGATAGGGATGGGCACAGACCTACAGGAGAATGGAAAATCCCAACTCAGAGGGCACTGGGAACAGAGAACTTTTGTCTCCTCACACAGCCCAGTTAGGGCCTGGAGGCTCCATGAGGGCTGCTGGAATCAAATGGAATGTTTTTTGTCACAGCCACAGAAATACACTCCATTTCCCCAAACAGAAACTCTTCCCTGCGATGGGAGTGAGGCCTTGGCACAGGTTGCTCACAGAAGCCAGGCACTGCTCTGACAGAGAAGTGTCCCAGGACAGACTGGATGGGGCTTGGAGCAACCTGGTTTTGTGGAAGGTGATCCTGCATGGGACTTTAGGGTCACGCTGTTCTGTGATCCTGTGAAACCCTAAACAAGACACCTGCTCTTCAAAAAAATAACCAAAGCGCCAGACCTTGGTTTTCCAGGGCCAGGTGTTAACTCCTGATGTGGATGACAGAGCTCAGGGTATTTTAGGAAAGGCTCGTGTTCCCCCACAGGACCAGGGAGGCTGGCCACACGGGTGGGGTGTCCCCTAGTGCCACCCTCCGTGGTGCAGCTGTACCTGTGTGAGCTGTTCACCCGCTGGTTCACCTGCGTGGTGCTGTTGGACCTGCGCAGGTTGTTCATGGCCCGGGATCCCACATCTTCCTGCGGAGAACAGGGATAAATCCAGCAGCCACGTTCAGGAGGAGCACAGGCAGGATCCCTCACCCTCTCACCCAGTGGGACACGGAGTTCCCACCACCCCAGGGCTGCCAAGCTCTCCTCGAGGCAGCGGGCAATGACACCTCGCTTGGGCGCTGCTGAGCCAGCAGGAACACGCTCCTTAGCACAAGCTCCCGGGAACAAGGGTGCGGGAATGCTGCCAAGGGATTACTCAGCACGGAGCACAGACTGTCTGCTGCTGGATCCTGACGGAGCCCAGCAAGCACCTGGGGCTTGTTCCCCCTGTGGAACCCCCACCCAGGAGCCCCCGGTGCGGCAGGAACAGGGGGTGCTCCATGAGGGGCAGGCTGGGCCACACATCCCAGCAGGAGACACCAGGAAATCAGGGCTTTCCAGATGGAAATTGGCACAGGGAGGTGAAGGGCAAGGAAGAGAAAAGATGGAATCCTGACCCTCCCTACTTCTGCATCAAGCAGAGATCGCCGAGGCTGGTGCCAGAGCAAAGCCAGGCTGGTGCTGGGGGAACCGCAGCGAGAGAGAGGGACGTGGGCATGCCTGGAGCTATCCCACATCCCAGGCACGTGTTCCCTGACCCAGCACAGGTGGGAGAAGCACAGGGGCTCACCGGGGCGTTCCTCTTGGCCTTGCCGTCGGCAGCCACGGACACGGAGCGTGCCATGAGCTTGGCAGGAGAGGCGCTGCCAGGGCGCCGCGACACCGGCGCCGGGAGCCCCGTCAAGATCAGGTCTGCCACATCGGAGCTCTGCATGGAGCAGCAGCTCCGGGTGCTCTTCATGCTGGAGCAGGAGGAAGGAGCCCTGGAAGCACAGCACAGAGAGAGAGAAGGCATGGAGCATCCGGCCTCGGAACCAGGTGCTCCGGCAAACGCCGGCACCCAGAGCTGGAACTGCTTCCCAACAGGACAAAACACCTTCCTCGAAATTGCCACATGGCAAATAACCCAAGCACAGCCCTGGAGAGGCTCCAGGAGAACTCCCCACTGCTTTCAACCAACACTCTGGCTGTCCATGAACTGCTGTCACATTTATGGGCCGGGATTACAGCAGAGGAGTAAAGGGAGAGGAAAGCCTTGCTCCCCATCCCAGGCTCCTTCACTCCACACAGCCCATGGCTGCCAGAGGATCACACAGGCCCAGAACGGTCCCATCTGTGCAGGCTGGAAGTTCAGCTTAGCCCACATCAGGCTGGGATGCTGAAGAACCCCCTGAGCAGCTCCCAAGGGATCCTCCCCACCAAGCTCCCAATCCCTGACAAGAGTTCGTACAGAAGGGTCTGTGCCCTAGCAGGGAGCACAGGGAGAGCTGGGCCTCCTCCCAGCTCAGGGCAGCACATTCCCCTCTGCATTGTCCCAGCTCCCGTGCTGATCCACAAAAAGCCCGGATCACTTTATTTCCTTACATTTATTACCCACACTGTCCCTAAACCCTGTCCCCCGGCAGCCCTGTCTTCCCATCTTAGGGCTCCACCACAGTCCTTGGCAATGCCTCGGGCTCCCCAGGCTGGGGAAACAAACGGCTCTCATGGAAACCGCTGGGCTCACGGCAGGAAAACGGGCTCAGGAGCTCAGGGCCAGCACAGCACCCTGAGCCCCCAGCCCCTCAAATCCCTAAAGCTCACACTCCCAAGCTCTGAAGCCCCAGGCCCCCATGGCCCCAAGGCCCCCAGCCCCTTTATGATCCACAGGCAAGCCCTGGCCTGAAGCTCCCAAATCCCTGAGCCCCTCAGGATCACCCCAAGCTCCCCGTTCCCAGATGCCCCCAGCTCCTCCCAGGATACCCATCCCCAAGTTCCACACCCCCACCAAAAGCCACGGGGCACTCAACCCCAGGACCCCCAGGAAACTCAGCCCCAAGCCCCCATGACTCCAGCCCATAATCCAAAGCCCCGAGCCCCTCATGACCCAGATCCCTTCAGGACCCCCGAACTCCCAATCTCCGCAGTCCCCAGCCCAGATCCCAAGCCCTCCAAACCCCGCCAGACCCCAACCTCTCACGACCACAGTAATGGGCCCCACGCACCCACACGCAGGCGAAACCCCCACGGTCCGGGGGCGATGCCGAGAGCGAGGCCCTGCCCCTGTCCCCGCTCCCCCTGGAACTCCCTTTGCTCCCCTGGACCCCCCCCTCAGCCGCCATTAAACGCCCCCATCCCCTCACCTAGGGCCGCGCTCCGGCCACTGCCATTGGGCGGGGCTAGCAGCGAGCGACCAATAGGGAGGGAGGAAAGGGCGGGAGAAGAAACGCGATTGGCTGAGGCAGAGGAAAGGGGCGGGAATAAGAAGGAATGAGGGGGAGGCGTGGCCCAGACTGGGCGTGGCTTATTTTGAGGGAACCAATGGTATGAGCGATAGATGGGCGTGGCTCTTTGGGGCGGGGCAATGGGCGGGGCCTGGCCCACGTGGGCGGAGTCACAATGGGGGTTTTCGCGGGGAAATGGGGGATTTTGGGGACTTGAGAGGGGACTGGGGAGCTGTGAGTTGGGGGAGTCACAGGGCGACTGGGGGAGGCGGGCTGGGGAGGGGGAACTGTGGGGCAGGGGAGCTCATGGCTTTATTGGGGGCTATGGGAAAAAGTGGAGCGGTTAGGGAGTTCTGGAGCAGGGGTTGAGCTGTGAGGAAGACGGGGGAACGATCGGGCTACATGGGGGGGCTGTAGCATGGGGGAGAACAGTGGGGCAGGGGGAAAGCTGTGGGGCTGCTTGGGGGCCACGGGGCTATAGGAAAATGTGGGGCTGCAGGCCAGGAGGAGCCACGGGCCAGGATCCATCAGCGGCGCAGGAAGAAGTCACACGTTCCCAGACCCGAGTGGGGGTTTATTGGTGGGTCCCGGCCCCATGGGGACGGCGCCTTCTCCCACCCCACCCCCACAGAGCCCAGGCTGCAGCTGGGGGACAACACAAGAGCACCCATGGCCATGCTGGGGTCCCCAAAGCACCCCCAGCTCAGTCCCAGCGGGTCACACACCCCTGTCCAGCTCAGAGGAGCAAGGGGTCGTGCTCCTCTGCCTGGCCTGGAACAGCAGGGACAGTGAGAGGGACATTGTCACCTGATGGAAGCCCCAGCCCTTGTGGCCATTTCAGACTGTGTCCCCCCTGAGGCACCAGGACAGCGCAGGCCCCGCAGGGAGAGGGGGCAGAGCCCCCGCAGCCCCCGGGGCCTGACAGCAGCTACATATTGAGGAAGGCAAAGGCCGATGGCTGCAGGGCGTCCTCCGTGTCCGTGTCCCCATCCTGGGGCTGGGATGGGGTCTGTGGCTCCGCCGGCGGCGAGTGTGGCCGGAGCACCGCGCCGGGACAGGCCACCAGCTCCATGCCAGCGAACAGGGACAGGCTGGGGGCCGCCGTGTCCCCTGCCAGCCTGCTCCCCCCGTCCTGCTCACAGGGACAGGCTGGCACCGCGGCCCCGGGCTGCCCGGGCGGCTCCGATGCCACCCCCGGCTCCTCACCCGGGGCCGTGGGGGTCGGGGCCGGGCTCAGCGGGGTGAGGAAGCTCTCGCTGGCCAGGGCTGGGATGTCCATGAGCAGATCCCCGGCCGAGCCCACCGAGGGGGCTGAGGGTGGGCGTGGGGGCCTCGGGGAGGGCTGGGTCCGGCACAGGGCCTCGAACTGCCGCAGCATCTGGGACGGGATGGGCGGAGTGAGAGCAGCATGGGCAAAAGGGCTTGGCCCTGGCACCTTTTCCCAGGCAGAGAGACTGTCCCCAGTGTCCCCTCCCGTGGCTCAGAGGGAGCATCGCCCTGCCCAGGCTCCCCGCTCCTGGGAAAGGCAGCCAGTCCCACCCTGCTGGGACATAGATGGAGCCGTTCCCACAAGCTGTGTGTTCCCAAGGGCTGTCAAGCCTGTGCCAGGAGCCCCCACCCTGGGGATTTGGCACAGGGATGTCCCCAGAGTCACCTTTGTTGCTCGGTTGGCCACAGGCCCAGGGCTGCCTTGGCTGAGGTGCTGCAGGCGCTGCCGGGTCACAGCAAAGATCTGCTCTGGGGAGAGCAGGTCGGAGCAGCCGAGGGCAGAGATGGCACTCAAGGACCTCTGTGGGAAAGGGGAACGTGGCTGAGCCAGGGAGGCCCCCAAACACCCCCCAGCCCTCCCAGGGGAGCCCCCTGTGCTCACCATGCGGACGCTGTCACTGGGATCCTCCAGCGCTCGGCCCAGCAGCTCCAGCACCACCTCACAGTTCAGGAGCCCACACCTGCACAGGGATGGGGGTCACAGTCACCTGCAGCTCCTTCCCACCCCTGGAGTCCAGGCCTGGGCAGCCACAGGAGAGCTCAAGTTGCCCCAGAAGTGCCCCCAGCCCCAGGGAGCAGCCGCCTCTGACACTTACTCCTTGAGGAAGTGCTGAGCTTCCTCCCTGGTGAGGAAGACCCTGGCCCCACGCGTCAGTCCCGACACCAGGCTCAGCTCCCTCCGGCAGTCACCTGGGCTGTCAGCGTCCACCCTGCTGGGGACACACCTCGTGGGGACAGGGGCCACCCGCTTACTCCTGCTGCTGGGGTCCCTGCACACCCCCTGACAGACAGGGACCCCCACCCTGAGCAGCACTCTGGGTCAGCGGTGTGGAGAACGAGGGCAGCGCTCCTGGGAATGCACCTGGGACAGTCGCAGGGCAGGGGAGCCCCCCGGGCCCCTCTCACCTGTCAGCCCCATGGCTCAGCTCCCGGCTGGCCCCGGAGCGGCTGTCACTGCCGGATTTGCTGCCCGAGTCCGAGGTGCGGCTCCGCTCGTTGCCCTGCGAGGATTCCCGGGAGCTGTGCCCGCTGTCTGCCTCCTCCCAGCCGCCCCCGGCCAGCCCGGGCCGGTGGCTCACTGCAGGGACACTGCTGCTCAGCTGGGGTCCCCAAAGCCCCCAGGATGGGTGGGGAGCCCCCAGACTCCCCTGGCTGCTCCGGCAGGACCCACCTCGGGATCCGCGCGGCGCGGGAGGAGTCGGGGGCGGCGCGGCCGGGCTGCTGGCAGGGGATGGAGCTCGGATGGGCTCGTAGGTGTCCTCGGGGAGGTCCCCAGGGAGCCGCCGGGGTCCCCCCGGGGCCGGGAGCACGGCCTGGGCCACAGCCTCGGCCGCTCGCTGGAGGCTGCTCAGCAAGGCCTCTCCTGTGGAAGCTGCGAGAGGCTGGGATGTTGGGAGAATCCCGGGAGCCCAGCCCCATGGGATCACACTGAGTTCCAGACGGGGAAAGGGGGGTGAGGGAACTCTGGGAGCTCAGAGGACGAGGTACAAAGTGACCCCCATGGCCCTGCCCCAGCTCCCAGCAGGAACAGACCCAGTGAGGGCCAGGACTCACCGGAGCCGCTCTTGTCACCGCTGAAGCCGAATCCCTGCAGGGAGCCACAGGGGCTGGGGCTGGAGCCCATCCCTGGGGAGGCACAGGGAATGTCAGAGGGAGCACAGGCACTCAGGGTTCCCCTTTCCCCTGTTTCCCCCACCGAGGGTCTGTCCTGGGGGGGCTGTGCTCACCGGCGGGCGCCGGGGCCCGGGCGGGCAGCGCCAGGGGCTGCGGCAGCGGCGCATCTGAGAACAGAATGCTGGCCAGGTCCTGTGGGATTGAGAGAGACAGAGGAGTGTGGGCAGTGCTGGGAACCCCAGAGGAGGGGGCTGAGGGCTGCCCTATCCCTCCAACACCCACCTGTGCGGCCGCCCGCACCTTCTGGTTCAAGCTGTTGCCGTGGAGGGGGTCTGGGGGCCCAGAGAACGCTGCAGACACAGAGGGGAGGTGGGGTAGGACCCTGCTCCTGGCACAGCCCCTGCAGCAGGAGCCCTTCGGGGGTCTCCAGCCCCCCGTGGGGCTCTCCCGTGTCCCCCCAGCCCGTTACCCGCGGCCTCCCGGATGAAGCTGGCGTTCCTCTTCAGCTGCAGCACAAACTGGGGGGAGCCCTGGGAGCAGGTGTGCAGCAGGATCTTCAGCACCTGCCTCGGGGGACAAGGACAGGTCACAGCTGCCCTTCCTGGAGAGGGGGGCTCCATCCCATCACCCCCACAGTGCTCCCAGCACGGACCCACCTTCAACTTGACGTGGCAGGAGCTGCTCTGCAGCCGTGTGAGGAGATGCTCCAGCAGGCACTGGCTGCTCCCGGGGGACTCGTGGGAGATCTCTAGGGACTGGTTAGGGATCCAGCCGGGATCGGAGGGCAGCAGCAGCCCCCCGAGTGCCAGGAATCAGCCCCTCCACAGGGTCCACAATCCCACGGCTGCCCCAAACCAGCCCCGCAGGCCTCCAGCGCCCACCACGTCCTGGAGCAGCCCCGGGGAGTGCCCCCTGTCCCGGGATCCCCTCCCTGTCCCGGGGAGTGCCCCCTGTCCCGGGATCCCCTCCCTGTCCCGGGATCCCCTCCCGGTCCCGGGATCCCCTCCCGGTCCCGGGATCCCCTCCCGGTCCCGGGATCCCCTCTGCCCGGTCCCCCCGTCTCCCTGAAGGATACTGGCGATCTCGTCGAACAGGTACCCGGGGCAGGGCGTGTCGTCGTCGGCCGTGCCCCGCAGCAACACCGGCAGCTGGAGGAGGAGGGGGCGGCGTGAGACGGGGCGGAGCCGCCCCGGAGCCCGGTGGTGGGGACTGGACCGAGGCCCCGGGGCCGGCCCGGCCCCGTCAGGGCTGTGTGGGAAGCGAGGTGGGGGGTGCAGCGATGACGTCGCGGGTGAGCAGTGACGTCACGCCCCGGCAGCCCACCCCTCACACCCCAAAAGCCCCCAGTCCGTACCCGGCTCAGGAAACTCAGCCGGTCCCGCAGCGGCACCGCCATGACAGTGCCGGTACCGGCCCTGCCCGCTCCCCCGGCGGCGTCACGGAACCGCCCCCCGGAACTCATTTTCCACTAATGAGAGGCCGAGGCTCTGCCGCTCAACCAATCAGCGCTGAGGGGAGGCGGGGCTCCGGGCGGAAGCGCCTTATTGAGTTGACGCCTGAAGGAGGCGGGAAGTAAACAACCGGCACTTCCGCCAATCAGAGCTGCCCGCGCCGAATAACCAATCAGAAGGGGCGCGGTTCGGGGTGATGCCGCCCAATAGGAGAGCGCGGTGTGTGACGGGCGGGGCGCGCAGCCAATGGCGGCCGGCCGGGCATGGCGGCGCCCGTGCGGTGAGGCGATGGCGGGGAGCGGAGTGTGGCTGCGGGCGCGGGCGCGGCTGCGGCGCTTCCCGGCGGCGCTGGCGGCCTGCGGGGACCAGGTGGGGCCGGGGGGCACAGGGGGGCGGCTCCGCGGTCGGGGGGGGGCGGCGGGCCCCGCTCCCGTCCCGTGTGATTCTCGCAGGCCGCGGCCTACGGGCGGTGCGTGGCGGCGGCGGCGGGCGGAGCGGCGGAGCTGCGGCGGGACGCGTGCCTGCAGGAGTTCCAGGCGCTGCGGGAATGCTTCGCCCGGGCGGTACGGCTGTGTCCCAGTGCCCGTGCCAGCTGCGATCCCGGTGCTGGCGGAGGGAGGCGGCCTCGGCCCGTTCTGACCGCGGCTCTTTGCAGGCAAAGGCGACACCGACGTGACCCCGGAGCCGCCCCCGCCTGGAGACGCCCGGGGACAGTAAAAGCCTCAAATCCACCGGTTTGTCCTCAGCTGACGGAACCCTCCCGAGCCCCGGAGCTGCTCACCCGCTCCCCGGCCCGGAGGAGGTGCAGACCCGGGCTGGGTGAGGGTCACAGATCTATCTTTATTTATTAAAAAGAAGAACATAATTCAGACCAGAATGCTTCAGCTTATTTTATTGATGGGCTCAGCCCGCGCTCCGGGCTCTCCCTCCCAGCGTTCCACCCGCCCCGGGGGAGCCGTTCGTTCCCGGCGGGACAAGGCCAGCTTCCAGCCCAGCCCGGGGTGCCCACGCCATTCCCAAGAGCAGGAATGTCAGGAGCGTCTTTGGTCCCTTATGTTCACACAGAGAACAACAAACAGGCGGCTCTGACCCCGCGGGGCCGGAGCCGGCGGCACAGGGAATGAAGGAGCCGATCCGGCTCCCTCTCCTTGGTGCCACAGCCCGGATCCATCTCCCCGGGGCAGAGCTGGAGCGGTGCTCCAGACCCATCCCTGCCTCTCGCAGCGGCTCCGGGCTCCCGGCCGCGGTGCTTGTGCTTGACGACAGCGTTAATGGAGAAGCTCCTTGGGTTCGGGGGGTTTAAGGCCACACTGTTCCGGGGGGTCTTCCCAAAGGACTCCCGAGGTGGCTTCCCTGTCACTCTGGGTTGTGACACCCCGGGAGCACCAGGCAGGGACAGTCCCACCCCGTCCCAGCTCTGCAGGGTCCCGCTGGACACAGTTGCCAAAGACATTTGGAGGACATTTGGATATAAAACCCAGCACAGTGATGAGGTCTGAGGGCTCCAGGCTGGGAATTCTCAGCCGGTCTAGGGAGAGCTTTGGGATTGAATTCTGTACATTCGCCAGTCAGGATGTAAAAACACAAAACCCAAAAAAACCCAAGGGATTAATCACTGGGAACCTGAAACAACACAGAGCTCTTGGGGAAGCTCTTCCCTTCCTCATTCACCAAGCAAATTTGCAGAGGTGGAGCAGGGACCTGTCTGGGTGCAGAACAGGGCAGGGGGAGGCTGGGAAGAGCACACAGAACACAGGAAGAGGGAGGTGGAGCCCCTGGATCCACCTGGCTCTGCCACGTTTCTCCCCAAACCACTCGCCTCTGGCAGAAGAATCAAGCTGGGTTGGGAAGGGTCAGGGGGAAGTTGAGCTTCTTAATGCACTTTTGAGAGGGGGAGTGGAGCTGGAGAGCACGGAGAGGAGCACCTGGGGAGGGCAGCGGGGGCAGAGCCCCATGTGATCCCAGTGTGTGGCCAAGGAATCCCATCCCTGGGAGAGGGGCAGCACAACAGGAGTTGTGCCCGGTTAAGGCAGAGTTTCTACTAAATGAGGCTCCCAAACCACCACTGTGTCCCAAACAAAAGAGGCTCTGCTCCTGATCCAGCACTTGGCTCTGCTGGTTCTCAGCTCACAGCTTCTCCGGGGTAAAGCCCTTCCCGAGGTGCGGATCCCAGGTCCCCTCGGCCAGAGGAGTTGGGAGATGGTTGGAGAAGGCAATTGGATATGAATGAGATGCTGGAAAAGGTCCTTGGAGCAGCGGCCTGGCAGGGAGCCGAGGTGGATGGCAGCTCTGGAAGGCAGGGGACAGCAGGAATGTCATTTCCAGTGCCTCCATCTCCTTGGGCACCCGCAGGCACACACTGGGGGTGCTGCTGTGGAAGCCCCCAGGGCGGCGCTCAGGGATCCAGGGAGATCCTGTGGATCCGAGCGCTGCGTCCAGCAAAGCGCTGCCGGCTCAGATCTCTCCGTGCCTGAGCGACGCCGGCGAGCCCGAGCGTTCCCTGGGGAGCGCGGCCCCGTCACGGGCTCCTGTCCTGTGCCAGCTGCTGGATGTGGCGGCTGCGCACCAGGTGCTGCGCGCCCTCGGCCACCCGGCTCAGCCGCGTCTCCAGCGCGCTCCGCAGGTCGTTCACCTTCACGTCGGGAAGGGGGTTCAGGCCGATCAGGACCCCCCCGGCTCCTGGTGCGGCCGCCTCCTCCTCTCCATCCTCCTCCTCATCCTCCTCCAGGTCGGGAGGCAGCAGGTCCCGTCTCCTGCGGCGCAGGTCCAGGCCCCCCTGCAGCTTCAGGTCCCGGTTGGGTTTGACGTCGCGCTCCGGCTGCTGCGGATCCCTGGGAGCGGCCGCTCCGTTCTCAGACTTGGGTGCTGGAGCGTCCTGAGGGCCGGGTTTCCCGTCGGCGCCGTTGGAGGGACCCCCACGGCCCTGCCGGCCCCGCGGCTCCTCCCGGGGATCCTCCTCCTTCCTGTGCCCGTGGGCAGGCGGGTCCCGCTGCCGCCCGCCCGCTCCCTCGGCCTGTGCCCCTCTATGCCGCTCCTGCTCCCGGGGGTGCTGCTCCCTCACCGCCACGTTCCTGTTACTGGAAGAGTCCGGCACCACTGCCAGGTCCTTGGGCTCCACCTGACTCACAGTTTTGGCTTTAAGGTCTATTCCTGAGTCTCTTTCCAAACTCCTTCCTGCTACTCCCTGAACTTTGGCAGCCCCCGGCTGTTCTCTTTGGATCGGAGCTGCAGCTGCTTCCACGGCTTTCAGGAAATTCTTCTTCTGGTGGACATCTCTTCCAGCTTTGGCTTCACGTTCTCCCAAATCCTCTGCCAAGGGCTTTTTCTCCAGGTTGTTTCTGGCTGCTGGAACACGCTGGGCATCTCCGTGGAGGGGATCCCAGTTCTCCACAGGATTCTTAACAGCTCTGTCATTCTCTTGCACCTTCCACTCCTTGGGAGGAGCCACAGGAATGTCACGCCTGTGCCCAGCCTCTTCCAGCTTCCCCACGATGTCCCTGTGCTGCTTGGTGGAATCGGGGGGCTGCTGGCCCGGGCGCTGCTCCGGCTGCTCCTTGCTCAGCGGCTTCGCGGCCGTGTCTCCCTTGGCTGCGAGGGCCTCGTCCTCCCTGCTCCTGGACAGGGGCACGGCAGGCTCTGGCTGTGCTTCTGCTGCAGGACAAAACCGACATGGAAAAGGCTTTTCTCAGGATATTTCCTTCTCCTGCCACCACATTCTGTGTGACACGAGATGAGGCCACAGGGCGGGATGAGCAGAGCTGTGGCTTATCCCTACAGAAATGGCTGTGCAAGCGGACTCTGCCATGTGCCAAAGGAACTCAGATCTCTCCCAGCTTGATTTCGGAGCTGCTCTGAGCTGTGAGCACGCTGTGGAGGGGTCCTGCTCCCTGGCCACGTCCTTACCTGGCTTTGGCTTCTCCTCTGCCCCCTCCTCCTGCCGCTGCTGGTGGATCTCCTTGTGCTGCTCCTCGATCACCGCCAGCAGCTTTGCCTGCTGGTCCAGGAGCTGCTTGTGCTGCACCTGCTGCTCCTTGATCACCTGCAGCAGCACATTGTGGTCCAGCAGTTTTGCTGGCCCTGCTTCTGGAAAAGGGGAAAAAGACAGAGGAAATAAATCCCCTGTGACCCAAAGCCCTCAGAAATCACCTCAGCTCTGGATGGGGCTGCAAGGGCTCTCCTTGGCAGGAAGATCTGACTGCACAAACCCTGCCAGGAGAGAGAGAAGGAAGCTGGAAGAGGATGGGATGAGAGCAAGAGAGCTGCACACAGGTCCAAGCTCAGGCTCCAACCCTCCTTTGCCAGTCAGAGTTTGGAGGGAGGAGCTCAGCCCGAGGAAGGGCGTTGCAGCTCCAGCTCTGATGCCCCAGGGACAGAGCAGCCGGGGCCTTGAGGGAAGGAGCTTTTCCCTGTGATGTGTTCAGGTGTCCCCATGTGCCCCTGCCGTGCTGCTGGAGCTGTTTCACTCCTGTCTCCCTCTTCCCAGGGAGCAGCCAGAGCCGGGTGCCTCAGGTCCCTGAGTGGCCCTGCCAGGTGTACCAGAGATGGACAGGCACCACCTGATGCTATGCAGGGGCTGTGGCCTCAAGTCCTCCCACAGAGAGGGATCCAGAGAGATCCAGCCTGTCCCTGCATGCTCCAGGGACATACTCACCCTCTGCCTTCTCCTCTTTCTCCTCAGTGTTCCGGTTCTCCAGCAGTTCTGCTCTCTCTGGCAGGGGCAGCTCCTGCTTCTCACCTGCAAAGGACAACAGAGCTTTGCTGTCAGTGCAGATGTTCCCTAAAACTCCTCCACGTTGTCCCGGCACCGTTTGTATCCAACCCGACGGCTGCGAGGGAAGTAATAAACCCAATATTTAACAATCCCATGGCTGGTGGCAGCGAGCCAGCACTAACTACCTCAGCCAATTAACATGCAAGAACAGCTCTAACTGGCTTTTAGACGGGCACTTGGCAATGTGTTCCCTGTCAAGATCTCCCGGCTCCGTGTCCCCGGTGATTTGGGAGCCGTGCAGGAACAGCACGGCACCTGACATTTTGGCGGGTAGCGAACAACTGTTTGACAGCTCTTGCAGTAGCTGTCAAAGCCACCAGATTCCTCCCTTCCTGCAGCAGCTGCCGGAGGGGCTGTGCACACTCACGTGCTCCACTCATGGCGTTAAAAGGAAGCATCAGGATGGAGATGGCAATGACCAAATAGTCCCGTCTCCAGGGGCATTACAGGCCCAGAAGAGCTTGCTCAGATGAGCTGCCATGAAAGGAGCTTACCAGGGTCTGCTTCCTTCTCCATGGACTTTGCAGCCTCCTCTGCTTTCCTGGGGAGCTGCAGCTGTGACTTGTCCTGGTCAGCAGCCTGGGCGGTGTCACCGTCCGGCACGGCCGCCTGTGCCTTGGCTTCCAGCTTGGCTTCCCCTGGCTCCAGCTCCTTGTAGGGCGGCCTTCCCCCCTGCTGCACCGCTGCCTCCGGGACCTTCTCCAGATCTGGGCCGGGCCTGCCAGTCCCTCCCCGCTGCTGGTTCTCAGCAACCACTTCCTTCCCTTGCTTTGGACCCAGCGCCTCCTTCTGGGGCTTCAGCCTGGCTGGCTCCTCCAGCAGACGGTCGTTGGCTCCTCCGGGAGCCACTTTGTTCTCGTTGGATTCCTCCCGCTCCCGCCCCATGTCCACGACCACCTCATCGTGTGGGACCGGGGGCTCGTGGCGATGAGCTTCCCCCACGGGCAGGGCAATCCCTGTGGGGGACAGGCAGGGTCAGAGGCAGCAGGTTCCCAGTACACCCAGTACACCCAGTACACCCAGTACACCCAGTTCTGTGCTGCTCTTGTCCAGCTCTGCCTTCTCTCCCTCATCTGGAGGCCACGTTCCCAACAAGCCTCCAGAGCATCAAACACTAAACCACCTTCAATCCACCAGTGCCACCACGGAGGTGGAGTGAGGGGAGGAGGGTACGGAGCAGAGTTCAGGATCTCTGTCTCAGAGTCCCACAAAACACCCCCAGCTCCCAATCCAGCTCCCTTTCCTGGGATCACCTTTACCTTGATCAGGACGGTCCAGCTGCACTTTCTCTTCCACTTTTCCTCTCTCCTCCTCCCTCTTGGGCACTTGCACGGGCACCTTGATCTGTGGCTGCTCCATCTCCTCCTTCTCCTCAGGCACTTTGGGTTTATCACGGTCATCCTCGGGCTCCTCCACCACCGGGTTCTGCTCTGCAAACACAGGATGGGGACAGGGATGAGCTGTGGCATCTGGGAACTGCTGTGTCTGTCCTGGTCCCCTTCACCCTCCCAGCCCAGCCACTGATTTCCCTCCAGCCTCAGCACGGTGGGGGAGCTTTTGTTCCGGGGTCACCTAGTTGTTTTCTCTGTCGTGGGTTTTTATGGAGCTGCCAGCAGGGAAGCATGGCTGGGATGGAGCAGGGACGGAGCAGGGATGGAGCAGGGATGGAGGACGGACAGAGCAGGGATGGAGCTGGGATGGAGCAGGGATGGAGCAGGGATGGAGCAGGGATGGAGGACGGACAGAGCAGGGATGGAGCTGGGATGGAGCAGGGATGGAGCAGGGATGGAGTCAGGATGGAGCTGGGATGGAGCAGGGATGGAGGAGGGACAGAGCAGGGATGGAGCTGGGATGGAGTTGGGATGGAGCTGGGATGGAGTTGGGATGGAGCTGGGATGGAGCAGGGATGGAGCTGGGATGGAGTTGGGATGGAGCTGGGATGGAGCTGGGATGGAGCAGGGATGGAGCAGGGATGGAGCAGGGATGGAGCAGGGATGGAGCAGGGATGGAGCTGGGATGGAGCAGGGATGGAGCAGGGATGGAACAGGGAGGGAGCAGGGATGGAGCAGGGATGGAGCAGGGATGGAGCAGGGATGGAGCAGGGATGGAGCAGGGATGGAGCAGGGATGGAGCTGGGATGGAGCTGGGATGGAGCAGGGATGGAGCAGGGATGGAGCAGGGATGGAGCAGGGATGGAGCTGGGATGGAGCAGGGATGGAACAGGGAGGGAGCAGGGAGGGAGCAGGGATGGAGCAGGGATGGAGCAGGGATGGAACAGGGATGGAGCAGGGATGGAGCAGGGATGGAACAGGGAGGGAGCAGGGAGGGAGCAGGGATGGAGCAGGGATGGAGCAGGGATGGAGCAGGGATGGAGCTGGGATGGAGCAGGGATGGAGCAGGGATGGAGCTGGCTGCTGCTGCGAGCCAGTGCCACCAGATGGTAGCATCCCCCCGGCTCCCTGCCCCAGACCCCCGGCTCCAGGAGACACGGAGCTGGAATCCAGACCCGGATCCCCCGGCACTGGAAGAGACAGAGCTGCGATCCAGCCCCGAAGCCCCCAACACCAGAACCTCAGCTGGGGTCCAGCCCAGCTCCTGCCTCCCCGCTGCTGTTTGCTGTGAAACCTCTTAAAATCTCCTTTATTTTTTCCCCCTTTTAGTGCCCGGGTGTTCCCACAGCCCTCCAGACGCCTCTCAGAGGAGGAGTGCGGAGGTTCCCTTTTCCCGCAGGAGTTTTGAGGAGGGGGATTAAACAGGCATTAATTAGGGGAAACTCCTGAGGGAGACAGGGGAGTTTCCCCCCCGCCTTGCCCTCAAAGAGATGGAATGTTTTTGGAAGACACATCCCAGTCAAACCAGTCACTGGTATGACCAGCATATTCCACATGGAATCTTTCATATTCCATGGGATGGGAAGGGTCCCTTCCACCCCCAGCGTGGCAGAAAACCCACACAGGGAGTGAACTCTTCCTTTGGAGAGCAGCAGAGAAGGAAATCAAATTGTTTCCCAGCAGTGAAGTTGTTCTGCAGATTTTTTTCCATCCAACAAACTCTTAAAAAAAAAAAAATCTATCTTCTGTAACAAAAAAAAATTCCCAACTCTTCCCCCCTTTGCCCTCCCCCGTGTGATTTCCTTTGGGGAATTAATTCTATAAACATCTTTCCATTTTCTCCTCCCCCTCCGCAGGGCTGGTGCGATTTATTACGAGATGAACTCATGGGAAAGAAGGGATTGCCACAACTTCAGCTGCGTGGGCCTTGCCTGAGCTGGGGAAGGAGGGGGGAACAACAAAAATTCACAAAAAATTAAGTACAAACTCCTGGCCCAGAGGGATCTGTGCCAGCAGGACCTTGAGCCTCTCCAGAAACCCGGACTGTAGCCCAGAGCTCCACACCCAGAGGAGGGACGTGTGTGGGGCTGGCCGCCTCTCCACGTTCCTTCGCTTCGGGAATGATGGTGGGAGGGGAAAAAAACTCGGATTTTCTGAGAAATTCGAGTCTAGTACCCAAGGGTCCCCCTCTCCATTGAGGGACTTCCCAGGGTTCAGCAAGTCAGGGCAGGACACTCCTCCTTTTCAGGAAAAACTGGGCTGCAGGAACCAGTGCCCAGCCCTGGCCAGGGGCCCTGGGAAGCGGGAGGCCGAGGCTGGGGAGGGGAGCGCTCGGCACGGCTGCGGATGTTCCCAGCTCAATCCTGGCCACAATGCAAGAAATTATTTACTCTATTGGAGGAAAGTTTCTCGTTAATTGGTTCATGGAGGCGGGAGATGGCTCTGGTCGGAGAGGACCGGAGGATCCAGAGAACCCCAAGACAGGCAGGGCCGTTCCCACAGCGGATGGGAACGACGAGCCGAGGCAGCCAGACGACGTTCAAGGAGAAATCGAAAGGAAGGAGAAGGAAATAAAAAGGAAGAGAGGAGGAAATAAGAAGGAAGACGGGGGGAAGGTTTCCTTGCCAGCAGGAACTGGAGGAGTTAAAGGCCGCAGTTGCCCTGCCCAGAGCAGCAGGTGAACCCCCCGTGGGCCCAGGGCAGCCCGAGGGGCCGGGGGAGGCCCCGCTCTGCTCCGGGAGTGTCCCTGGCAGCTTCCATCATAAATCAGGCAGAGGCACGTTCCCCGCTCTGCAAACAATGCAGGAAAAGCCCAAAACACAAACAAAACACAAACCCAAAAGTCTCCACGCCGCAATAAGGCCAAGCTGCCTCTAAGCCATCATTTGCTCAGCGGGAGACAAAATTAAGTTCATCATCAGGGCGTGAATTAACAACCTCTCAGGCTGCCTGGAAATCCATCCGGGGCTCCGGGTGCTTCGCAGGGAAGAGTTTTGCTGGGGTTCTGCCTTTCTTCTCGCCCTCCAGGTCCCTTTGGAGCGTCTTCCAGTAACGCTGCTCCTCGTCATGTTTTATGAGCGGCCTTGGACTTTACAGGCAAGGCCTGAGAGGCTGTAAAAGCTTTTTGGCTCCCAAGGAGAGGCCGGGGCGTGAGGCAGCACCGAGAGAGTTTGTTCTGACCCCCCGGCTCTCCGGCAGCTCCGCTCACACGAGGGGAAGCCGGGGCGTCCTGCAGCTGATTTGTGTGTGTGCGTGCCTGGGTGTGTTGTGGTTTGGCAACAGCCTCTCCAGGCTGCCATAAAATTTCATGATTAGCAACCTAAAAGCTTCCACTCTCCCCCCGCTCCTGGTTGGGATCGTTGCAATGGTCCCAGGCAGGCACTAAATCCCTCCTCACACGCTTTTCCAGCCTCTCGGAGCTGAAATGTGCCTCCACAGCCCCTGCCCTGGGCAGAGGCAGCGGGATGGGCCTCGTTCTGCTCGCCCCCAGTCCGGGGGGAGCCTCGGGGACAGCACGAGGAGCCCCGGGACACACCACACACCCCAGGGCGTCACCCCGGGGCTGAGCAGGGACACGGGGTTCACGACCTGCTTGTGCCAGCGCGGCTCCAGATCTGCTGAAATTCCTTCATCGCCTGATAAGGAGCTCGTGCCAAGGAGAAGGAGCCGAACAAGCGGGACAGAGGGCTGGGGGCAAACGCTGCCCCAGGACGTGCCAAGCAGCCCCGCACCCGGAGCAGGGCAGGGCCTGGCCCTCCCCGGGGAGCCCCCAGCCCAGCTGCGCCTCCAGGAGCCCTCCCTTCCCCCGAAACGGGTCCAGATTTCACAAGGTTATGGAATGGCATCCCTGAAATTAGTTCACAGTTGTCTCCTGACGCACCAGCAGTAAAAACCAACCCAAATTACCAGAGGCTGCTGGTTCCTTTTCTGTGTCACAGGCACTATTAAAAGCTCGCTCGCACAAAGCACCAGGGAGAGCCGCCGCGGAGCCAAGCTGTTCCTGCAGCTAAGCAGGATGCGGGAGCCACGTTCCACACATCTCCGGGGCTGCTCCGGCTGGGAACGCCGGCAGGGACCCAGCCTGGCTCGGGCAGGCTGCTCTTGGGGGGCAGAGCGCACGGATGCAGGGACGGAGGATGCGGGGATGCCGCGCGCCAAACGCAGCCCCAGATTTTGCCCCAGTCCACGTAACACAGCCCACCCCAGGCCCCAGGACACCGGGATGGCCGGAGCTCGGTGCCCGGCACACCGGGAAAAGGGTCCTTGCACAAGGAGCCTGAATCAGGGCCTTGTTACCCAACATTGCACAACGCCAGGGAGAAGATGAAGAAGCAACGATCAAGTAAGGAGCTGAAAAATATTACAAAATCTTAATCCCCCCCGAGACCCTCGAGGGTGCTTTAAATACGGAGAGAAATTGCCTAATTAGCTTTTTTTTTTTTTTTTTAGCTTTTTTTTAAATGGATAATTGCCTTCCTGAGCTTTCAGAGGCAGCTTAGCAACCTTTTAACAGAGGCGCAGCCGCGGCGCGGAGCGGCAGGACGGGGCTGGAAGGGGTTTTATCCCTTTCCCGAAGAGCTGCTGACAGTAAAACCTCCAGCACCACAGGCTGGGGCTGTAATGGGCACTTGGGTGTCGTTAGGAAAAACACGATTCCGAGGCCGCTGGTCAATACGTGTTCACATAAAAGGCCAATGTTCTAATATTCATAATCCCCGGGCCCACGGGGCAGGGCTTTAATGAAAGTCTCTCCAGTTCTGGGCTCCACAACATCAAAGAGGCCAATAAAACTCCTCTCACACGCTGACAGGCAGGAGGCAGACGGGGAAGGCAGCGCTGGGGAAAGGCCCTGCGGTTTGCCTTGGATGGGGCAGCACGGGAAAGGGCACGGAGCAAGCCTGTGTCCAGGGAGGGAGCTGAGCATCCTCTCACCCAGAGGCACAGATGCACCTTGTGCCTGGAAGAAGAGGTCTGGAAGAGGCCAGGAAAAGGGCTGGGAGCATCACCCTGCAGCCAGGAAAGGAGCCTGGAGCAGCAGCCCGCAGCCAGGGAACCCCGTGCCCTGCGGGGAAGGGGCTGAGCACCCAGCAGCGGTGCCCAGGGAGGAGCCGTGGGATCCTGCTGCAGCCCCGAGTGCGGAATTCGGCCCATCCGGAGGGCACCCAGGTGCCGGGGGCGGCCCAGCCCGCATCCTGCGCCCCTGGAAGGACAGGATGCAGCTGCTGCGCCGCGTTCCAGGCGGCAGCTCCTGCTCTGCAAAACAAGGCGGGTGAGGACGAGGGGGAGCCGCGGCGGGGGATGAAGGGCACCATTTAACGCCTCTCATTGCTAGTCAAGCCCACATCCTGCAGAGGCACAGGGAGGCACGGATCCAAGGAACGGCAGCGGCGGCTCTCGCGGGGCAGCCCCACGTCCACCCTGCAGGTCCTGGTCCCCCTTCTCTGCTCGGCTCCATCTCCCCCCTTTCCTCCTCCCCGGGGATGGAGCCCCCGCTGGCAAAGGGACCTCAGGGGACAGCTGAGCTTCACTCGGAACCGCACGGCTCCTCCCTGGGAACTTTATGACCCGGGAGCACTAAACCCGCCTTCCTCCCGGGTGGGATTATTTAATCCAGCAGCACTCAGAGCTGCGGGCTCCGGGAGCGCTCGGGTGATCAGAGCCTGGCATCCCGCTCCACCGCCCCGGCTCACGCCGAGAACGGGAGAAGTTTCAGCAAACTCCAGCGGACACCGTGTTTTATGGGATTTTTTATTTTCCCAGTCAGAACACGTGTCATTAGCGATTCCTCCTGAAAGGAGCAGCTGTTCTTTGGCCATTACTGCTCCAAAATTAACCAAGACGGAAGAATTCAATCGCATCCCTCCTCCAGGCCCTGCTGAGGGCTCCATTAAGGGATTGGGAGCGTCTTTTGCTGGGAGTTCATCGGCATCCGCGTGCCCGGGAAGGCACACACAGCCTTGAGTAAGCCACGAGTAAACCACAAGTAAACTCCACCACGGAGCAACCCCAGAGTGAATGTTATCGGCAGCAGCACCGGTGTGGGAGACGCTCCAAGCTGCCGGGCAGGAACCCAGCCAAGAACCAGGAGGGAGGATAATCTCCAGAAGAGCCAGCCCCTTTCTCCCTTCCGCTCTCAATCTCTGTGAGGATATTTCAAGGCCTCCAAAGAACAGAAAAAAAAAAAAAAAAATAACCCCGCAGGAGCAGAAGGAAACAAAACTGAAGCGAAGGAACAGGACGCGGCAGGGCCGAGGGGCAGCGCGGGGTCAGGCGGCACCTGCGCGCCACAGCCTTGCTCCGGAGCAGCTGGGAAAGGGAGGAGCGGCCGTAATTCCATCAGCAAACAAATAATAAATAACAAGAACCAGTAAACAAAGCTGAGGCATAATCACAGGCTTTGTCAGAGCGAAAGCAGAGTCCGAATTTATACCCTCGGCACCAAAAAAAGAGGCAGCTCCCATAAATTTCCTTACCTTCCAGGGTGATGGATGGCTGGTCCTTGGGCTGGCAGAGGGGGAGAACAGGGCCAGGAGGGCACTCTGCTCATCCCAAATAAGGATCCCTGCTCTGTCCCTCCAGGGGATCCCAGGCCTGCGCCACACCTTTCCCTTCCCAAAAGAACAACTCCCACAAAGTACCATTGGAGGTCACAGTGGCTTTTCCGGCAGACAAAAGTTCAGCTTTCCCTGGAAAAAGGCCCCAGGAAGCTGGGAAGAGGCACAGAGCTGCCTGGAAATTACCCTGCTTCTGCCACACTTGAAAAAAAACCAAACCTTCTCCTTCTTTTTAAGCGGTGAAGCTGAGAACAGGGCTGGGAAACCCAACTCCAGCAAGCACATACCTGGAAGTTTGACCGAATCCTGGTCAATTCTGTTCTCCTCTCTGCCCAGGTGCTCCAAGCCCACTGCTTCTGTCCTCACAGGGGTGTCCTCGGTGGCAGACAGGGTGGTGTAGGTGCTGATCACCAGCATTCCCAGCCCAATCCACAGGATAATCTGCACAAAGTGCCAGAGGGACAGTGAGCACAGGAAATCCAAGGGGAGCATCCCCACGGTGCCTCCACAGCATTCCAAGCTCAGCACAGTGACACGTGTTAGGGAGAGAAATGTCAGAGAAATGTCAGGAAAGCCAGTTGCTCCTGGCTGAGGTTCATATTTGGGTGCAGAGCCATGGGAATGGGAATTTCAGAGGCTGGAAGCTGTTGGAGAGGCTTTGGAAAGGCTCAAAAGTGAGTGGAGTGAGTGGAGAGGACACAGGGGTAGGAAAATGCATGTGGCAGACACAAGTCCTGCTGCAAAGACACATTCCCTGATATTCCCAGCATGAGAATTCCACGAATTTGGGTCTGCCTGAGCACAGAGGAGCCTGGCCTGGTTACAGCCCCCAACCATTCCAGGGAGCTGCTCAAAAAACCCCTGGTTTTTGAAAGCAAGGGTAACATGTCCACACACAGGTCCTGGTCCCAGGGCTCAAGAAGCTGCTGAGAAATGACTCCCTGATTCCCAGAAAGCTAAGATCAAACAGGATAAAAATAGAAGGATGGAATTTGGATCCCGTGAAGGGAAGGGCTCCTGGAATTTCTCTACCTCAAAAAGGAGAAAGTGATGAGCAACAGAAGAATTTTTACAGCTTGTTATGTGATGACAAATTGATCTAAAAGGATCTAATTCCACATAAGTCATAGGAAGTGTTTGATGGCACTTGGACAACCTGGTCTAGTGGAAGGTGTCCTCGCCCATGGCAGGAGGTGGAACTGGATGAGCTTTAATCCCTCCCAGCCCAAACCATTCCATGATTCCATGACTCCCAATCCTCAGTGTGCAGATTTACATCCCAGTTCGCAAAAAGCACAACAAAAAGATGCTTCTCAGTGTGGGGAAAACCAGGAATGGCCACAGGGAGCACTTCTACCACTGGAAGCTGCCAGGAAACTGCAAATCAAGGGGAGAGGTGAAATTGGAAGGAGGAATTAAAACATTGGCACTTCCAGAGGGGGAGGAGGGGCCGATGCTTTCCTCACCCGCCTCGTGCTGAGGGAGGTCACCCAGAAATGGGAGCAGCGTGGTCAGAGCCGGGCCCAGGAGACCCCTGAGGGCCCGTTCCCAGCACACCCCGCAGACAGCCCGACGCCTTCGGAAGGAAAAGGCTGGCGGGACGCGGAGCAGCTCTGGATCAGGGGCAGCATGGCCAAGGAGCAGAGGCCAGACCTTAGAGCTGCTGCAGAGGAAACAGGAGCAGAATGTGCTGCCTGCCTTGCCCGGGGTGCACAAAGAGCAGATATCCTGCCATCCACCCCCCGGGCAAACGCCGAGTCAGCAGGTCCTGCACCGCTGCCCTGGGCTCGAGCTGCTCCACTTCCTCCCCTCCCACAACCCACAGCCCCGGCACAAATGCATTTTGTGCCTGGGAGGCTGTTCTGGCACCTTCCAGAAACAACAGCGGAGAGGAAGAGCGTTTCCACAAAGAGGATCTATTCTGGTGCCACAGGAACCAGGAGCAACGTGGGAGAGGAGGGAACTGTAGGAAACGGCTGAAAACATGAAATGCTTTAAAAGGATTTTTGTTGTTTCTTATCTTAGTGGGGAACCAGGGGCTCAAATGGCTCGGGCTGAAACCCCTTTGATTGTTGCACATTTGGAGTTCAGCTGCGAGCTCCCGGAGCAGCGGGTACGGGCGCACGTGGCAGTCGGGGACAGGCTGGGCTGTCCCTGAGCTGCCCTCACCCAGCTCCCCCCTCCTCACCTACCCCCTCCCCAGCTGAAGACCTGAATAAAGAGGGCCATGATTTGGCTTAATTCCATGGAGATGCTTATGACATGGAAAAGCAGGCGGTTTGCACTCAGGGGACCACCAAGGCAATCGAAGGAACGGGAGTGAGGGCTGCAAGGACTTGGGGGCTCAAGGAACCAACCCAGGCAGAGGAGCCACCAATCCCCACGGCATCCAAAGATCCTGGAGCGAGGGGAGCTCAGCACTGCAAGGCACTGCTGATCCCATGGGAATGATCTCCCCCAGACCCAGAGATCCCACGGAGACCTTTCTGCAGAAGCTCCTCTCAGCATGGACAGGGTGAGAGGCCGTGCACAGCCCCGGGGCAGCTCAGCATGGCAGGGCCCATCTCCCGGGAGCCACGCTCCGAGCACAGCCAGGAACTCAGGACAGGAAATTTACACGGCCGTTTCCTCAGCAGGTCGCGCTCCCTCGGCCCTCCTTCCTCCCAGAAGATGATGACTCCAACTCTGCACAGCAGAGCCATCAGCTCAGCCCTCCTCCTGCAGCCACGGGGAGCAAACACGCCGCGTTTGTGTGGCGTGACGCCATCCCCGTCCTGCTGGACACCGAGCTCCGAGGGCCGGAGTCATGGCGAAGGAATGCAGAGCCCCGGTCGCTGTCGGCTCCCCCCTCAGAGATGCCGTGTTTGGGGGGCTGTACCCCACCCCTGATGTGCTGCTGGGGAAGGTGTGCTGGCCCCTGCGGAAGGGCAGAGGGGAATCTCTTTTCCACCCGCACAGGAGCGAGCCGAGGGGTCACTTCCTGACCTCGGGCAGCTCCTCTTCCCCAACTGGGACAACAGCAACTCCGGCCTCCCTAGGAGGGGCCTCTCGGACAAGCTTGTGTCAACACTGGGAAGGCAACACCTTCCTGCTGGCAGTTACACACTCTGTTCACAGACCCCCACACGCCCTGCGGCAGCCCTGCCAAACCCGGGGCTCCCGGGGAGCAGCGGGACGCAGACCTTTACAGGAACAGATGCTTAACCACAAGAAAGGGAACACTCTCCCTGCTTCACTCACAGCACTGTGTGCCTGACTCCAGGCTTTTTAACTTCTCTGGGATCTGCTTTTCCAACCTAACCCTTCCAACCAGGGCACTCCCAGCCCAGCCTGGCTGAGCAGCAGCTCCAATCCTTCCCAGCTCCTCAGGAGAAGCCCTTTGCTGGCCAGCAAACATCTGCCCATTTTCCTCCCCCACCTGAAATCCTCTTCACTACTTTTAGTGCAAAATCCCTGTTTTGTAGCCTCAGTTTGCACCATCTCCTGTAAAAACCTGGCCTTCCATGTCACCACCCGCTCGACACTGGACGCTGCTGGGTGCCAGAAGTGGCCAGATAAAAGCAGCCAGTTCTCAGCAGCACAAGAGCCAAGATAACCCAGAGAAGTGTAAAAGCTGGCACTGAGGTTTGCTGCTCTGAAGGAGGCTAAAGCTGATGCAGGGAAGGAGGGAGAATGTCCATACAGGCTGCTTGGACAGGGACAGGAGGAGAAGGACAGCTGAGCCCAGGGCTGGCTCCTCTCCCCCCGCCTGCCACCTTCCTCAGGAGCTGACTTTGATGGAGTGGAGCACCTGATCAAAGGAGAGCAGGAATGAAGGAGGAGACCAAAGACAGAGCTCCAGGGAAAGAATAAATGAGCCTTTGCAAAGACCTGGAGGGAGGAGGAGAGGGTGGGCTCCGAGTTGGGCTGTGCAGGCGGGGAGGTGCTGAGCAGGGCGGGCAGGTGTGTCCTCGCTCCAAGCAGGAATGCAAACCTGACAGGCAATGGATCACTCAGGGAAGGCTGGACAGCTTGCTGCCAGCCCCTCGAGAGGTAACCCGGGGCCTGATGCTTTAGATAAGCCCTTCCTCCTTTGTGGGGATTTCTGCAGGACAAACATCTCCCTCAGCCTCGTGACCGGGTTTGGGGTCAGGCATTGTGAGGGCCCCAGTGTCCCACCCCGAGCAGCCGGGCTGAGAGCTCAGCCTGTCCTGAGTGCAGCCTCGAGGCACTGCAGGGAAACACTCTGGCCCAGCCAGAATAGAGAGCAATTCTTGAAAGTGCTCTTTGTTTCCCTGAAAAACCCAGGCTGGCATTCAGACTCCTGCTCGGGGTTTCACTCAAAGAAGTTCGGAGCTAAGTGTCAGAATTCAGAGTGAAAGCTGGAAAGTTGGACTATTTCCTTGTGTCAGGGAAAGCACAGGGAAGAAAAAAAACACACCCTGCTTAAAAAATTCACGTAGGTTTGCAAAGCCACAAGTCATTAAGCACAGAACAAGCCACCAGTTCTGTGGGCCCCACAAAAACGTGCTGCTCTCCCCTGCTGACTCCGCACTGTGCCCAAAACCTTCCTCCCAACCCAGCACTGTCCTGACTGGGAATGCTGGAGACAGAGGCCTGTGAAAAAGGCAGTGGGTTAAATTATTGTCAGGAAAAAAACCCCAAAACCTGTTAATTTCAGCCCACGGTATTTGCAGGAGCAGAGAGATCAAGCCCAGCAAAGAGCCACTTTGTTTCGGTCCCTGAGGAGGCCAATTCAAACTGGAGCAAAAGGAAAAGTTAAACTCCTAACAGCCTCTGAACGACCCCAATCCCTCAGAAAATCAATTCCTGAAGCAACACCTCTATGTGTGTGTTCCTTTTTACTATTATTTTGGTTGAAAGCAGAAAGCTGAGGGTCGGCAGCACAAACCGCATCGTGGAGCCCTGTTTGTTTTACCCAGCCCGGGCAGGTCGGGATATGAGGCTTTAAGGTTTTACAGGCTGCCTGGATTTCCTCTTCTGTGGATCCAAAACCTGAATCCCACCAGGAGGAGGACTGGAAGCAGAATTTTATGCACAAAATGACTGTTTCACTTGCTGCTGAAGGGACAAAAAGAGCTGCTCTTCTAGCTTGGGCCAGCAGCTCTGCCACTGTCTGTGCATCCCTAAGTGGTGGACACCCACCCAGAACAGCTCCCACCTGTACTGGGCAGACTGGAGGGGGAGGCTGGAGGAGGTGCTGAGCAGTTTCTGTGCTGCAGCCAAATGAAGCACGTTCCCAGGCTCTGCAGAGGGCTTAGGGGGATGTCAAGCAGCATCAGCACTGACCTGTGAACAAAGCGCGTTCTTGTGGATCTTCTTGTAAATAAGAGCTGGGCAGATGAAACAAATGAGGCTTCCCATGGTCGCACCTGTCAGGCCCAGGACTGTTTCCACTGGGGAAGAAGAGGAAAAGTCAGCAAAGGTCTTTTCCAGGAGTGCCAGAGCAGCAGCACGGGACAGCTGCCAGAGCCCCCGGGCAGGATGGGGTGTGAGTCTGGTCGCCCCAGCCAGGAAAACAAATAACAGAGACCAGAGAAAGCAGCCAGCCCTTGTTCCCAGCTCCCCACTCACCATTCGGGATCATGATGCCTCCGACCATGGTTCCAAACACAACAGCCAATGTCAGGGCTTTGAACCGGAGTGGGGGCATGTAGCCCCCGGCAGCGAAGGTGCCGTCCTTCTGCTGGGAGGGCAAGGGTGGAGGGGGAGAGGTTAGCTCCGGTATCGCAGTCCCCAGACCCTCAGCAAATCCCTCAGCCCCCCAGAAACCCCCTCAGCAATGCTCCAGTCCCCGTGCAGGGACTCGGAGAGCAGCCCAAGGCCGAGGGCAGGAGGAAGGAGCTCGGGGGTGCAGGAGGAGGGAGAAGTCACAGGGGAAGAGCTCTGGCTGTGCTAGGGAGAGGTGTTCCCCAGCAGCTCTGGGAGCAGGGCCATTCCTGCTGCCACAGGAGCAGCTCCTCTGACTGGGAGACACCCCAGGGAGAAGGCAGGGGAGGATGGGTGCTGCTGGGCAGCTGCTGGAGGAATTCCAAAGGCCCTCTGCTTCCCATCCCATCCCACCTCCCGAGTGGGAGGTGTGGAAGGCAGAGGCCCCAGCGTGCCCTGCAGACCCGGCGGATCCCAGCTCTGCTGCTGCACAGATGGGAGAGGAAGGCAAAGCGACACCTTCAGAGCCCAGCCAGCCACGAGCCCGAGCCCAGGCGAGATCCAAAGTGTTCCCAAGTGTTTCCAGCGCTTCCTCCCCTGCACCCGCTGGCTCTCACCGACCGTCTGCCCCCATCCTCAGGCCCTCCCAACGTGAGAAAAGAGCCGGGGGCTTCTCACAGGCAGAAGTGGCAGGATTTAGAGCTATAAATTGCTCAAGTTTTATTTCCTGCCTAAGAGGTTTCTATTTATGCGGATACACAAAGGCCTCAGAACATTCCCACAATCTCTCACTGTTATTTGCTGAATCCCATCGGCGCGCTCCGTGCGCACAATGCACAGAGGAGAACGCGCCACTGCCACAAGGGACTCACAGTCTCCAGCAGACAGACCAGCTTCAGTCACAAAGGCTGGCTGAGGAGCTGGCCCTGGGAAAGGTGGAACGTGTGGGAGAGGGCTGTATCCCATATCCCACTGCCCGCCCCCGCACCGGGCCGGCACCGCAGCCCGGGAGGCGCTGGAGGAAGGGGACATCCGAACCCGCAGGGGAAAGGGCTGCTCCAGGGCTGCTGACAAAGGTGCTGGCTGAGAATAATGCAGCAGGAATGAGCAGGCACACAAGGAAGCAAGAAGAAACGGGGCTGGGCTGGGCTCCGAGGCCGGGAACAGGAGCTCAATGAGTTGGCCAGCAAAAGGACAGCAGCTGGAGCAGCAGGAAATGAGGAGGCTCTGCTGCTTCCAAAAGCTCATTTCTCCCTCTTTCTGAGGGAAAGAACCACCTTGGCTCTGAGCTGTGTCATGTGTCTGTGCCAGAGCTGGAATCCCCAGCAGAGCAGGGAGCAGCAGGCACGGGACATGGGCTTTCCACTGGGAACTCCAGCCCTTTGGCCCATGGAATTGCTCTGCAGAGAGGACACGAACCTCCAAGTGCCAGGGATTGACCACTGAGCAGAGCAGGATCTAGAGATGGCCACAGGCCCCTGCTGCACTGTCACCACACCCTGGCCACTGAGGTTTTTATGGGAGGTGAGGCTTTGTCCCTCTGGACAGCAAGTACCTGCCACATGCCATTATCACCAGAGTCTCACAGAGCCAAGGCAGGTTTGGGGCCCAATAAAGAGTCACAAAAACCCTTCAAAAATCAAGTTTCACACCGAGGCAGCCCTGGGATCTTACCTGCTGCTCAAAGAGCAGGGTGTTCAGCGCCTGTCTGCAGGGCAGGATCATCATGGGGAACCCCACCGCCACCGACATCATGAATCCCACCCGGATCATCTCCGTCACCACGTTGGAAGGGAAGTTCATCAGGACGTTCCCAGCAATGGCCTCGGTGTAACTCACGTAGCCAAAGAAGCCCACCTGGGGAGGGGAGCGGGGTTCACACCTGCTCCTCACAGCAGGGCAGGACAGTGAGCTCCCATCGGAGCAGCCAAGTGAGGTCACTTCCACTGCAACCTGCCAGCAGCCCCAGCACCCCAAAACCTGGGACAGGTCGTTAATCAAGAGTGGGAACTGCCTAAAAGGAAGCTTCTCATCAAATGCAGGGGTTTTCCTAGAGGACACACTTTGCTTGCTGCCAGGCCCATGGACTGTCCCTCTCCAACAGAGGGGCTGTCACCAATCCCTGCAGCAGCCTGGCTCATGGGCCGTGGCTCTCCTCAGGAATTATTAACCCAGTTTTATTAACTGCTGCCTTATGAGGCATAACCTCCTTCACAACAGGCTGGAAAAAGCTCTCCCAAACTCTGGGTAGCAGCCCCAGCTCCAGGTTGGGCCCGGGAAGAGCTGGGCTTCCACTCTGTCTCCATCCAAGGAAACGTGCTACTCTGAAATCTTGGATTCTCCCAATGCCCCCTGTGCTCTTGGGTTCATCACCCCCCACCCAACTCTGCTTTCAGCACGATGACTTATCTGTCAGAATGAACACAGATAAGCAGAAACCAGCCCCAGCTGCAGATAAATCCTCATCCCTGTGGCCCCTCCAGATTTCTGGCAAGGGAAGAGAAGGGGAAGTTCCTACCATGATGTAAAAGGTGGTGACCACGTTTAGGGAAGAAGCGAATATGGAGCTCATGATTTTGACAGACGGCTCATCCAAGCTGTCGTAAGTAGGCAAGACCTGACTGTAAAAAGGGTAAAAATATTTAAGGAAACTTGCAAAAAAAATGGGAGAAAACCCCCAATCCCAGCCCGTTCCCTACTTCAGCCCAGCAGCAACGAATCCCTGACACCTTCCCCCTCTGGAGCATAAACACCTGCTGCTATTCCACAATTTATACTGCTAATGCCAAGAGATTTCAGAACACTCATAACTTTTAAGTGTTGCAAAAATATTCCTGCTCTCCCCACCCCACCACGTGGAGAGAAACGTGTGATGTAAACATTTGGGTTCAGAGAGGGTTGCAAAATGAATGACCGTTTGTTCCCGGGCCGCGGGTGGCTCGGGGCCAGCCCCAGCGCCGGAGATTATTGTTCTTGGAGCTCTCCGTGCTGATAATTAAAGCAACACAGTGTTTACAGAGGAAAAGCGGGAAGAAGGTTGGAGCATCCCACTGTCTGAAGGAAAAGTTAAACAAACAAACCCCAGCCCAGCGCCTGTCCTACTTCAGCTCGCTTCACAGAAAGCCGGGAGTGCCAATTCCCTGGGATTTGGGGTATTTACAGCCTTGGAAGGAGTGGGGAATGTCCTTTGTGACATCAGGTGCATATTTTAGCACTCATTAACCTCTTGTTAGTTTAATTCTAGGGGCTGCATCCTGGAACTCTCGGGAGAAGAGGGGGGGGTCTGCAGGGAGATGGGAAGGGATATCCCCAGCTCCAGAGGGCACCAAGCCATTCCCAGGAATTGTGTCAGGCTGAGGCCAAGCAGAAAGGTCCTTAACCCTTAATCCCAAGGGAGGCTGAGCATCTCAGGCTCCGGGACACCGGGGCTGGAGCTACCGGCAGGGAGCACAGCTGGCTGCCCTGGGATTTGGGATTCCTCCCTGGGAATGAGGAGACTGGCTGCCCTGGGATTTGGGATTCCTCCCTGGGAATGAGGAGACTGGCTGCCCTGGGATTTGGGATTCCCCCCTGGGAATGAGGAGACTGGCTGCCCTGGGAATCTCTCCATTTCGGATCCCTCCCTGCCCTCTCCACAGCCACCTCCAGCTACATTCTGGCCTTCAGCCTCCAAGGGAAGGGTCCAGCCAAATATTCAGGCTTGGGAAGGAAAAAAGAGGGAAACAGGGAGGCTCTGCAGTGTGTGGGATGGTTAAAAAGGTGATTCAGAGGTTAGCAAAATTAAATCTACCCAGCTGAGACTATGGAGATAAACTACATAGAAAGAGAGGAACAGAATATATAGAAGGCAGGTAGAGAGAGAAAGAGAGAGAATAGAGAGATGGAAAGAAATAAAAAAAAAATATATAAATATTGTCTGGGCTGGGGACAGGGTATTTTCCTGATATTTGGAAAAAACACACTGCTTTAGATTGGGTTTGCCACAAAAGTGCTGCCATGGAGCCCATATTTAGGTACACACAAATCCAGACCAAACCATTTCCCTGCATTTCCAATTCCCAGGAAAATTGTTCTGGGTACTGTGTGGCTTCCATAAGGGAAAAAAAAAATAAAAGGGATTTGTAACAAGGTAAAGCTGCAAGAGAACACAATTCCCTTTGCCAGTTGTAATGGAGACATTAAACAGCAAGCCTGGAGTGTGCTGGGGTAGGATCTGAGCTGCCAAGAGAGCCAGTAAGTGGGAAATGATGATTTGGATCTTGGAGTGGGTGTAAACACAGCAGTCTGAGCAAATTTTATCTGTCACATTCATTTACTGTTGGCACGAGACCCATTTGCTGGAACTACACGGGGGAAGCCCGGCTCTGCCAGGCTTCCAGAGGAGGATGGTCCTTCCAGAGGGGGCCAGTCCTTCCCGTGTCCAGGGCTGGATTTACACTGCTTAGAGCTGTCACGGCTCTGGCCAGGCATGTGCTGTCCTGGTGCAGCAGGGAATGCTGCTGGGAACCTGGAACAGCCTGGCCTGCCTCACCTTCTTCCACTTGGCAGCAGAAACCCTCGCAAAAACAGGGAACTGGAAAGGTGGAAATTGCCTGGGCTGCTCTCACCTCCTTCCATGTGCCACTAAACCCAGGGAACTGGAAATGCAGGAACAACCCTCCAAAGTCAACAGCTGTGTGATGTTTGGAGTGTTCTCCAGGAAATTTGTGGAAGCAGAGCAGCCCCCAGCATTCACTGCTCAGGTGGGGGTCACACAGTGGGGTGACACAGCCTTTCCTGGTGCTCCAGCATTCCCTTCAAGAACCAGGGGAATTTCATCCCTCCTGCAGCTGCACCAGAAGCTCCTCAGGAGCTGTTTGGCTCCAGCAGTCTCATGTTGCTCCATTACAAGAATTCCCAGGTGAAATGGGATAACAAAAGGGTCTGGCCAACAAAAGGGTCACGACTGAATGAGAGGCTGAACTTCAGTGAGCTGTAAAATACTCTGATGAAAACAAACCACCAAAGCAGATGGTATCTACCCCTTGCAGATCCTCCTGACCCTGTGCCCTCACACAAACTCACTGCAGGGACAAGTGCCAGGGCTGGGAATGGCAGGTACTTACGACTGACAGGCAAAAGACATTCCAAAGATGGGGATGCAGCGGAAAATGCCCTCCCAGCGCATGTAACTCACTCGCTGCAGCCACTGCCCGCTGAAGAGCCCGTGGTTGAAGGAGGACACCACAACCTGCAGCCAGGACACAGAGCAGCGGTGAGGAGCCAGCCCCAAACAGCTCCAGGGCAGCAGCAGTGCCAGGCTGGGATAAGAAGCAGCGTGTGACAGCTCTGCTGGGAACAGCTCGAGCTGCCAGCACAGCCCCTTCCCAATCCCCCAGCTCCACATCCCACCCACACAGCTCCCAGGGCCACCAAGGATCCCAGGGAGTATTTCAAGGGATCGATGACATCCCCCCCTCGTTTGATGCCGTCAGACATCGCAGCACACACCAGGGTGGGACAATTTCCACCCTCACATTAACTGTGAGAATTATTGCTCAAAGCAAACTCTTTTGCACTTTTTAAAATGTGTTTTGTGAAATGTGTTTTTAAATCCAAACAGGAAGCACCGTTGGCTTTAGAGAATCACGTTCAGCAGAGAGAGACAAAGGGTCCTAAAACAGGATCCCACCTGCTGCTCCAGGGCCATTTAACAACACCAGCTCACCAAAGAGAAGGAAAAACTTTATGGAAAAGGGGAGGAGCCGAGGCCAGGGAGCTCCCTTGCCATGGACACAAGAACTGGCAGGAGTTGGGTTGCACAGGAAGCAGAAGGTAAATATCTCTGAATGTCTGTTTATAATATCCTTGGATGGGGTTTCTAATCCCCAGAGACGTTTCAGTGCAGCCAACTCTCGGAATGTTGTGGTTTCTTAAAGGCACAGCTCCCGGGAGGCAGCTCTGAGGTGGGACCCTGCACAGAAAAAGTTACATGGAAAGAATTCCCACACCTCCCTTTCCTTCCCGTCCTGAAATTTGGGTGAGACAGGGCTGGGGCTCCACGAGGGAATCACAGGAGCATCTGGCAGGTGAAACTGGTCATTAAAAAGCAACAGAAAAGTAGGAAAACGGGATCCCCGGTGTCCGTACCCACCACGAACATGAACACGCTGTAGAAGATGAGAGCCATGGCACTGAAGGACTGAATGGAGGCCATCATGTTCCTCTGGAGGCTCAGGGGAAGGACGATGCACAGGGAGACAGCGAAGAGCAGGACAATCCGGAACGCGCCCGACACCTGCAGAGAGACCGGCATAACCACCTGGAGGACACCCAGCACACCCACCCCATCAGCAAACCCCGGCATGGTTCATCTTTCCAGAGTGAAAAGCAACTTTAAACAGTGAAATCCTGTGTCTGGAGGTGCTTGAAGATGCTGCAAGCTCAGTGCTCTGTGGGCTGTGTCTGTGCTGAGCTGAGACAGTCACTGGGTGCCACTGTTGCTCTGCAGTGTGTGACAGGTCCGAGCTGGAAGAACTTGGGGGGTGGCTGGGGGGGGTTAAATGCTAATCCAGCACAAGCTATTTAGGTATTTTCATGCAATTAAAGAAAATCTAAATTTACTTGGGGAGACGAGAAATTGAAAGTGTTGAAAACTCCAATCCATAAAATTAATCAAAGCCTCACACTGGTATTTATTATAGCAGAACATTCTGGAATGCTTGGAAATATTTAATACCTAATTTGGCTGCAGCCTCAACGCATCTTTTTTAACTTCACAGTCCCTTAATCTGAGCTTAGGAGCATCAGGCAGCACAGATAACACTCTACCAAAAATCCTTTTGCTTCCCTGCACGGCCCTCGTGCCGGCTCCGAGGAGCACCTCCTGCCTCTGAGCATCCTGAGCCAGCAGCAGGCTCATCACACGGCTGAGGAGGCAGGAACACAGAGATTCTGGCCACAAAAACAACCAGGGACAGGACAAAAATCCCTCCTGAACTACAGGGAGGAGAACTCAGGCAGAGGAACTGCCTGTCACTACCCACTGGGGGAGGAATTAAGGCAGGAAGCATTATCTCCCCCAGGAATCTGCTCCAGAATTAATAGGAGACCAAGTTAAAAAGAATTCCTTTGATGGAAATGCCTTATTGGAGTTTTACCCAGCTGATTGTTTGCCATATGTCAGAGCTTCCCAGACTTCCCAGAGCTGCAGGCTCCGTGCACGAGGATCCCTCCGTGAGGGGACCCCACAAAGCCCCCTGGGACCCCAGGGGTGCTGAGCACACTCCGAGGCAGGAGCTCTGCTGGATCCAGGGAACTCAGTGCAAGGTCTGGGAGCACTGCAGGAGTGATTTATTCACCTGCAATCCGAGCATCTGGGCAAAGAAGTTGGAGCCCAAATCGCCGATGACGACGTAGAAAGCGATGCAAGTGCCCAGCATCAGCCCAATCATGCTGCAAACACAAACAGGGATGGGTTAGGAGGGCCACGCTCCCGTCCTCAGCGTTGGGAAGAGCAGGACACCCCTTCTGCACTCCATCCCAATAAAACAGCCACCAGAGAACCTCCATCCACACCAAACACTCGGACACGCAGCTCTGCCCATGACACGCGCAGGGGTTTAACTCCTGTTGGGAGCCACGGGAAAAAAACCCAAGGAAAACTAATCTTGGAGATGACAAGAACTCCTCGAACTCCTGGAAAAATTCAAAGGAATCAGCACGAGGCTCTCAGAGCCCCACACCCACAGCAGGACCCTGCCATGAGAGTCTCGATATCCAGCTATCATCTCTCCACACAATGGACCACACTTTAATGAAAAGATTGTCCATGAACTGCTTCTCCTCCCACTCCTGGACCACTTTTCCTTCCCAGTTCCAATTATAGAACATCCCTGTGGCAATTACAGCCTCTGCTTGCATGGACAAGCAACATCTGAGGAATATTCTGTGTATTTTTAGTGCTGTGCAGAAGTTTGCAGCTGGGAAGAGTGAAGGAGCCAGCACCACTGCCGGCCCTGGGCTCAGCACGCCTGGAAAAGAATCCCTGCTGGAAAAAGCAGGGCTGTGAGGATTGTGCCATCACCTGACATCCACACTGGGGTCACGGGAGGAGCAGAGATGGAGGCAGGATTCCCCCTCAAGGCATCTCGCAGGGAAGGGAGCACAGAGGGCAGGAGCAAAGCAGATCCCGGGATCCAAGGAAGCAAACGCTCCCTCCCACTAACTCAACAGCAGGGATGTCACCCCTGGAAAGCTGCCACGAGTGACACGGCTGGGATTTCACAGCAGAGCAGGAGAGGAGCTCATCCCCACCTTCTGTGCTCCTGGGAAGCGCTCCCGTCCCCAGGAGCTCTGGAACGGGCAGGATGGAGGTGACACCTGTGAGCTGTGCTCAGGGCATCTCGCTCAGCCTCCTGTGGAATTCCAGGAGGCAGCAGGGGAAGGAAGGAGAGCTCAGAAAAGTTTTCACCAAAGACACCCAAACTGTTCACACTTTGAATCTGCAGCAGATTTACCTTGTTTCCACCAACATTTTTCCTGCTTTTCCATAGGCATGAAATGCTGGCATAAAAGGGAAAAAAGAGTAGAAGTTAGTCAAAGAAAGGTCCAGAACAGGGCAAGATCTCAGCTCACAATTAGACACTAACAGTGACACAGGGCAGTGCAGCAGGAACCCACCACTGGTATTTTGGGGTTGTTTCCCTCACCCTCCCACTTTCTTTTTCAGCCTTTCCCTTTGGAAACTGGAAACCACATAAGACAGGAACAGGGATGAGGGAAAGCCAGCAAGCAGGTTCTTTTTTCTCTATTTAAAACCAGAAGTGGTGTGAAGCAGCAGCCACACATGGCAGCCATTAAAGGCAATGGGAGAGAAAATATTCCTGTACAAGATTGTGTGTGGCAAAAGTTAAAGTGGTGCAGAATTCCAATCCAAGTCCCCTTTTTATTTTTATCTTCCCCCTCGAACTGGGCCGCCCGACATCGCTGGCTGGGAGAGCTGAGCTGGTGCCCAGAACGTTCAATCCCATTCCCAGAATACCCAGTGCTCCCAACCCACACCAAAGGGCTGCTGCCAAGGCTTTGCTTTCCCCCCCCTCCCATCCTTGGGTTGGAGCAAAAAATGCTCAGTAGTCCTCAAATCATTGGGTTTTCTCTTAAAAAGACAATGCCAAGAAAACTTGACTTCTATTTTTAGCTCTTACTGGGCAGGGCGGGAATGGGGAGCTCCGGTGCCAAACCCAGACCACAGTGCCCAGATCTGCCAGTGAGGTCCAGCATGAACCCACCACCCTGGAGTCCCCTCTGCCTCCCCTCAAGGCACAGCCCAACATTCCCAGCGCCCGCCAGAAAACAAACTCGAGTCCTTTCTGGAAGCTTCTTCTGCTATTTTAAATATTAGCTTCAACTCTTGATTTCCTTGGACTCTGCTCGAGCTAAAAATTCAGGAAACGAGATGTTCTCCCACAGAATGAGCAAAAGGCACGGCAGGGACCCACAGCCCGGAGCAGGGATGTGGGGGAGCACCCAAAATAGCTGCTGGATCAGTGACAGGGCAGCGGGACAGCCGCCACCAGGCACTGTGCCCGGGCACGGGGAGCGCTCCGCTCCGGCCTCCGCTGGGAATTCACAACCATGAGGGAAAAGGCAGCAGCCCTGAGGGGGGTCAGGCCCACAGACCACGGGTCTGGGAGGAGAAAAAGGAGCCAGCAAGAGGAAAACATCCCTCCTGGAGATGGGACAGTGAGAGGCTGAGCTCGGGGTGGGGGGAATGGAGGAATGGCGCTGCTGATCCTTCCAGAGCACATTCCAGCCTCTGGATACGGGCACAGCCCCGGGTGATGCTGGGACCAGCCCATCTCCCCGGCTGTTTGGAACTGATGTTCAATGAGAACAAGCCTCCAAACACTGTGGGCAGGTGTCCCCGCCTGGGGACAATGGAAAAATGGGATTCTTTATCTTCTCCAGGAGGTGACGACTATAAAATAAATGGTACAGTCAAATCCTTGGAATGGGATCTTGGAATGCCTCCAAACTTGCTCAGAACCTGGAGAAGCCTTTTAAACCCAGTGTGGTTCCTGGGACAGAGCTGCCCAGCACATCCCGAGTGCTGCTGGAAGGGGAGGGTTTCACTCATCCCCTGGTTGAAATCCATGTGGGAACTGCCTCCCACTTCCCTCCTCACCCACACATCTCCCTGCAGCCCTTCCCCTTCCCGCAGTGGTGACGAGCCAGCCCCAGCCCGGACACCCTTTGTGCCGGAGCCGTCGCTCCCGGTGTTCCTCCGGAAGGCACTGCCTGTCTGCAGGGAATGTGCACAACCTTCCCCGGCGGCTCAGCGCTGCCAAAGCCTCCCAGGAGTGCCCGCAGATGTCCCCGGGCCCAGCCTGTGGGGACAAAGGGGGTCTGTGTGGAGCTGCCCGAGCTCGGAGCATTGGGATGCGGCGTGGGAGCGCTCCCGGCCCGTGGCACCTCTCCCAGGGCACCGGGAGCGGGCACAGGCGCTGCTGCCAGCCCCCGCCTGCCAGGAGGAAGCTGGGAAGCTTTACTGGCCCTCTCTGTATTCCAGCCCCTTGGCTCCGGGGCGTGCAGAGGATCCCTTCTCCCCGGGACACGCTCCAAGGTGGAGGGGACTCTGTGTCCTCCGGGAAGCAGCACACAAAGGCTCTTGTGAGGGGCAGGGAGCAGCGGCAGCTGGGCCGGGCGCTCCCCCTTCCCTCTGGCACCAAAACAACCCCCCAGACCACGGAGCTTCTCCATCTTTCCCGTTTCTAGCAGATACAAGTCGGCAGAAGCCGGGATGTGATTCCTGGGAGGAGCAAACCCATCTGTCAGCAGCTGCTGGGAGCCCTTGTGCCGGGGCAGCGCCAACCAGCTCCCTGCTCCCACAGAAAAGTAAGGCAGAAGAAGGAAAAGGCGACTTTTCCTGCTGCTTCATATGCCAACAGCAAGGACTGGAACCCAAACACCTCCTCCTGCTCCCCGAGTCAGTCAGAATCCCAAGAGAGGCCACGAGCAGAGGCCAATCCCGGCGCCAGCGCTGAGCTCTGAGGGCGGCCAGGCTCTGCCAAAACCCACCCAGGGATCTTCCAGATGTTTTTATTTTCTCAGCCCTGTGGAACTTCGCTCTGTTTCCTCTCTGCTGAGCCATAAAAGAGCTCCCAGCTCGGATCCAGGCAGCCCAGCTCCATGCCAGGCTGGCAGGACCCGCTGTCCTTGCAGCGCTGGGTGGGGAACTCGTGCCCAGACCCACAATTAATTCATCCCAGACCCACAATTCATCCCAGATGGCTCCCGGGAGCTGGGGTTTGGATCATCTCCTCCCTGCCCCACGGAGTCAAAACAACTCAGCACCCATTAACAGGGCTGTGGGGAGCAGGATCCAACCCCAGCACTGCCCCGGGGGAGAGGCAGAACACGGGAAACTGGGAACTGCAGCAGGAAAACATTTGTTGTTCCAACAGCACCACCGAGGAAATGTAAACAGGGAGGCCGAGGTGACGGTGCTGCCAGGAGAGCGGCAGGGCTGGGAAGCAGCCCCGGAGCTGGGATCTCACCGAGGCCGGGGTAGGTCCTGCGCTTGCTGAGGTTGGCCGACTTCACCAGGAACATGCAGGACTGGTGAGTCATCCACGAGCAGAAGATGAGCAGCACGGCTCCCAGGAGGATCCCACACTGCAACGGAGCAGAGCGGGGAGAGAGCAGCAGGAGATGGGGGTCAGCCCACCCAGCACCCTCAGCTTTCCCCACGCTGTTCCAGCCACACTTTTCCCTCTTTCAGGAAGTTCTGTCCCGCTCCTGGCAGCTCCACAGCACTCTCTCCAGGGCACAAGGACACGTGGAATGCACATCTGCATCCCACAGCTCCCAGCTGCACCAGTCCCAGCACCGAGGAGTGAACTGGGAGCAGCTCGTGGAGCAGAATTCCCACCCTGGCTCATCCATCCACAGCTCCCAGTGGGTTCAGGGGAGCACAGACAGACCCCGAGGTGCCACCTCTGCTGTAAAGCTATTTATCAACAACCATCTGGTGGCACAAACTCCTCACCCAGCCCCTGCCTGGCTGCTCACAGGACTCCAAGCAGGTGACTTGGAACAGCCCCAGGGAAAGCTGTGGGGGCACAGCGGGCTTGGAAAAGCCTCCAAGCCAACTCACGTCTATCATATGGCTAAATACTTTAATTTTTCCCTTCTCCTTACAAGACAGGCAGAAATGATCAGCTGGAAACCACGGGACAGGGAAGCACACAGAGCTCGGTGCAGAAGTTTTGAGTTGGACTAAGAAAAACGCGGTGTTTGGAACACGAGATGTCCCATCTGGGTCTCAAGCGTTCCCTTTGCTGACTTTCCTTTCCAGCCAGGGAACCACCCCCCAAATTCGGGCCAGAAGGGCAGAGGCGGCCTCTGTCCGCCTTCCCCGGGCGCGGAGCAGCTCCCGGGGGCCTGAGGCTGCCAAGGGCCCGGACCGACACCCCCGGGGGACACCGGCAGGACCCCGCCCGGACACAGCGCCCGGCCCCTCACCTGTCGGAAGCAGAAGGGCACGGTGAGCACGCTCACCCCCACGATGCTGTTCACCACGTTCATGATCAGGCCCCAGTTGGAACCCGCCGCCGCCGCCGCCATGGCCCGCGGCGGAGGATCCCCGCGGCGGGGGATGCGGTTTGTGGCGGCTCCCCGGGCTCCACGGCCGGCACGGAGCGCCCGGTGCTCCCGGTCCCTCTCAGCCGGCCGTGCCCGCCATGGCCCCACCGGGCCCGCCCCGACCCGGCACCGGCCACAGCGGCACTTCCGGCTTCCGGTGCCGAAGGAAGTGATGTCACCGAGCGGGGACACTCCTGCCGCCTTGGCGGCCTGGACTCGCTGGTTCTGGGGGGTAAAGGGGGGTCCCCATGGTCGGGGGCACCCCCGAAGAGCGGAGCGCGGCCAGGGAGATGCGGGGATGCACGAGGACACACATCCGTGCACATCCTTGCGTGGAAAGGCACGGAGGTGGGTGTGCGTGTGCCTTTACATGCGTGTGTGCATATACATGCGCGACCACCCACCCCAGCGGGGGTCCCCGGCGTGATGGGGTCCCCTGAAAGGCCCCTCGAGGGCAGCACATCCCCCCCAGCATCCTCTCCCGCCTGCACATCTGGGCGCGCATCCAGCTGTGCACACACATCTGCTCCCCATCCCACCCGGAGCCATCCCCAGCTCTGCCGCTGACGTGCCCCCCACATCCCACAGGATATGGGAAAAACAAGGAAAGATGCGGGGGGGGCTCGGGAAGGGTCCCCCGAGGCCAGGCGTGGCGGCAGCTCCGAGTGGCACACGCCAAGGGCACGTTCCCGTCGGAACGGAACGCGGCGCTCGTATAATTTGCAGCAATTGCGATGGGAAACCGCAGGAATTCGCTCTACAAAAGGTTTGCAGGGAGGTGAACAGGAGCTCTAATTCCCTCCAGGTGCAGGCCGGGATCGGTAGCTCCAGCTGCGTTTTCCTGGCTCCCGTGCCGGAGCGGTGGCTGTGTCCCTGTGTGTCCTCGGGGTGCGATGAGGGATCCCCTCGGGAATGTCACCCGTGGTCAGAAAAATGCTTCTGGTGGGGTCTCCATGTCGGAATGGGAGCTGGGAGCTTGGGAAATGTGCAGAGCCAGCCAGGACACAGGATGGGGACAGCAGGGGAGCTGCCCCAGCTCTGCCACCCTCCTGTGCCACTGCCCCGGGGCTCGTCCGTGCCCATCCCCAGGGAATGGGGTTTTCTGCAGCTCCTCGGGTACCATCGGCAGCTCCGAACATCCCAAATTCTGCCTCGAGCGGGAGCCAGGGCAGTTTCCTATCACAAACCTGCCGAGAGCAAGGAGAATTCTCTGGAAAGCCCCAACCACCCTGAAGGGCCGGGCAGCAGCACGAGGGAGCCCTGACCCTGCTCTGCAGGCAGGGGACAGTGGGGCTGGCAAAGGGCCCTGCTGGCTTTGGGAGCCAGAGCAGCGTTCCCACGGCAGGATCCACCGGGAATCCCAGGTGGCTCAGAGCCCTTCCCAGCCCTGCCCCATGGCCCAGATTCCTCCCGCCGGATTTGGAGCCACGGAGAACAACCAGCCCCGGAGGATGCCGGAGCCACAATTACTGTAATTAGAAATGGGGGCTCAGGGCTGGCTGATCCCACAGGGATCCTGCGCTGCTTTATGGAAGTACAAATCGCTGGGGATGTCCAGAGGCCGCTGCGGTGTCCGATGCTGCTCCGCAGGGACGTGCACACGTGTGCTGGCACACTCTGAGCTGAGCTGAGCCAGATTCCCAGCTCCCACGGGTGATGCTGTCCCAGGAAAACAGCCGGGTCCATCTTTGCTCCCAGCCTGAACTGTTGTTCAGGAATTCGCCTCAGTGGCAGCTCCGTTCCCATGAGCCTGCCAGGGCACGGGGATGCTCTTCCATGGAACCATGGCTGCATCCCTGCCCTCCCTTCTTGGGGGACACAGCGCAGGGTCCATGGCGAATGGGAAGGAATGGAAACCCCTTCTCCAGACCTGAGGCAAGCCCACCCACACCCCACCCCATGTTCCCCCTTCAGCAGGGACCAGCACCCAGCCCCCAGGGCCAGCCAGCTCCCGACAGCTGGTTCCAGTGACAGATGCCTGGCAGATCCCAGGAACCACCCGGCAGGGATTGAAAAACATAAATTAAAACAAATTGCAGTTTTATATTGCAAATAAGGGCAGTTTGATGGGTTTTATTGCAGAACAACCATTAATGAAGTGCGGTTTCAGGCACCTTAATTGCTCAGGGACCAAAGTTCAGTCCGTATCTCCAGCACGGGCTGGGAGCTGCCACGTGTCCCGCGAGGGCCTGGCAGGCTGGGAACGGGATCGGGAATGAATTTATGGGCACGATGAGAAGGATGGAGGCAAGGAGCCGAACCCATCTGGGGGGGTTAAAGCAGAGTGGGACAGACAGCACAGCCTGTGCTGGAGGGAGGCGAGAGGCCATGGTGTCCCCGCCACCGTGCCACCCCAATGTCAGCCGTGGGGCCACACAGTGGATATTCATCATGGGATGGATTTTGGGATGGGGGTTCCCAAACATTTGGGACTCTGGTGCTGTCCCAGGGGCTGGGCAGGAGCGATGCAGAGCCAAGGCCGTGGGAGACCCCGGGAAGCCCCCTTCGCCCCCCAGAACCAAGCACGCGTAGGCAAGGCACAGAGGGGCGTGCAGGGGACAGTACCGAGGATACAACCACGGGGGATCCACGCTCAGCCACGTTCCTTCAGGACACGATCGCGCCCGCCCCACGCGAGCCCCGGCACCGTCCCACCCGCGAGTGGACACGCTCCCCGCCCGCATGTACCCACGCCTCGCCCGGGCACCGAGCTGTACCGAGGCGTTCCGAGCCACACGGTGCTTTACCGGACCTTACCGAGCCGCACGGAGCTTTACCGGACCTTACCAAGCCGCACGGGTCCGGTGCGGTGCCCCCGCGCGCGCCCATTCATTCCCACCCGCGCCGTGGGAACGAGCCGCGCGCGCCGCGGGCGGGAAGCGCAGCCCCGCGGTGGCCCCGCCCCTCCCGGCGCGCATGAATGAGCGCGCCCCGCCCAGATCCATATTAGGACACCCGGCGCCACTCGGGGGGCGGAGCCTGACCCGGCCGCCCCGCCCCTTCGCTCCCCCAATCAGAGCGGCGCGCCGGGCCCCCCGCCGGGCCCCGGCCTTTGTTTGTGGAGGGTTTCGGGGCCAATGGGAGCGCGGGACGGGGGGCGTTGGGCCAATGGGAGCGCGGGATGGGGGGCGCTGGGCCAATGGGGGCGCGGGAGGGGGGGCGCTGGGCCAATGGGGGCGCGGGGGGGGCGCGGGGCGGAGCGCGGGGCACGGCCCGGCCCGGCCACGTGCGCGCGGGGCCGCCTCCGCGGGGGCCGGAGACAGCGAGGGGACGGGGGGGGCCCCGGCGCGGCCGTGCGGGGCCCCGTGCCAGCGGGCTGTGTCCCCGGCAGTGCCAAGGACACGTTCCTGTCCGTACGCTGCCAGTGCCGGATCCCGGTTCGGCACCTTCCTGCTCCGGTAGACCCCGGGGAACCATGGTGGAGCGGCCCCAGCCTCGGCTGCAAACCTCGGGCGCTCTCCGGGGTGTGGTTCGGGGCTGGCCCTGACAGCCAGAGGTGGCAGCAGGGTTATTTTGTACTTGGATGCCCGTGGTCCTACTCCCCCGTTATTGCCGGGACTGGGGTGGGGAGCGTCGTCCTGGGGAGCGTCGTCCTGGGGAGCGTCGTCCTGGGGGCTCTGGGCGGCAAATGCCAACTGCTGCGGCCCCCATGCCGAGGGAGCGGAACCACACGTGGAACGCCAGGACTGGGACACTGTGTACATCTGTGCACCGGGACAGGGCTGTGCCCAGCGCCCAGAGGGGGCCGCACCGGGCAGGAGCTTCCCAAGGAGTCCCGGAAATCCCATCCTGTGCCTGGGTTGTGTCTGGGATATGCTGTCCCTTCCTTGGCTGTGACAAATACCCCGGTTCCCAGCCAGCCCCATGCCACACTCATGGCGAAGCCGGGCCGCTCCCAGCCCAGCGGCAGGAGGATGAGCTCTTCGCTGGAAAGGTGAAGGTCATGGTCGTTTTCTCTGTCACAGGCAGCTCCCAGCTCCATGTTTGTCCGTTCCCGTCCCTCCAGCGCTCCAGGACATCATCACAGCACAGCTCAGTGTCACACTGGCCGTGGCACTGACATTCCCGAGCGGGAGCCGTGGTGGTGGCTGCCCATGGCCCGGACAGGGCCGGACAGGGGGTGCTGGTTTGCTCCTCATCCCCCTCCCCGCCTCTCCCATCACCAGCCCCCAGCTCTGGCTCCGTTCCCCCATCCAGCCAGGCCTGCCAAAGCACGGCAGCAGCACCGAGCGCCCGGCCAGGGGCACAGCCCCGGTGTCAGCTGAGGGCCGGGACAGCGGCCCGCCCGGCCCGGCCCCGCCGCGCTCTCCGGCAGGCGGGGAAGCACCGGCGCATCTCCCGGGGCCCGGGGAGAGAACAAAGGAGGGCAGCTGCAGCGGAGGGAGCGGCGCTGCCGGATGCGCTGCAGCGCGGATAATCCGCCCCGGCGCAGCCTCGGGAGCACCGGCAGCTCCGGCTGCGGGCAGCGCCCGCTCGCTGCGAGGCGTGAGGGCTGTCCGGGCTGGGGAGGGGGCTCATCCCGGCTCCCCACGGAGCCCCATCCCGGATCCTCATCCGTGCCCCCCGTTCCATCCCGCCCCGCGGCCGCGCTCACCCCGGCTAATGCCGCGCCATAAAGGAACCGACTTACATTAACGACTTTTGTCACCAAAGTCATTAACATAATAGGGCTTCCACATCAAAATTGAATATTAATGCTCTGCCGGCTGCGGAGGGAGGCGGATAATTGCTCTAATACATTTTCCAGTCGGATTTTCGCATCGTGGCAGCAATTGCATTAGCAAACCCGATTATTCCCACGACCGGTACAATGGGATGGTTAATGGGAGTTAAGTTCCTGCCTTTTTCCTCGGACCCCCGAGCGGCTGCGGCTCGGTGCCCCCCGCTGTCCCCACCCGCGAGGTCCCCGAGCTGGGAGCGGAGGGGACAGCGGTGCGGAGCCACCTCGTCCCTCCGCGCCGGCAAACGCAACCCTTGGACACGGACGGCCTTGAGACGCGCCGGGAACGCCGAGGCCAGCTGGAAAACCGCCTGTCCCCGGAGCCGTGCCGAGCCGTGCCCAGCCCTGGGATGAGCCGTGAAGGACAGCGGAGGGGACACACCAGCCCGGGGGCCCCACCACAGCGGTGCTGGGGATCCAGGGGTTATTCCCAGCTCCTGCCCCAGGAGTGTCAGGGGACTCCCCCCTCCCAGCCTCTTTTCCCTTCTGAGGGGGTTCAGCAGCTCCCAGGAGGAAACAGCTGAGGAGGGGGGAAACTGCCAGGGTTGCAGCCCCTCCGCTGCACCCCCAAATATGTCCCTGTGCAGGGATAGGCCGTGTTCTCTGCCACCACACCCCATCCTCGGGGTCCACTCTTGCTCCCCCAAGGGGGACACCGTGCTCAGGGGGCTCTGTGGTGGCCCAGCCCCAGCTGAGGGGGGGGACAGGCACTGTGAGAGCGGCAGCAGCAGTGGACAAAGGCAGCTGCAGGGCTGGGGGGATGGATGTGGGGCGATCCTCATTAAATTGACTTTAATTGTGCTCATTTGGCCTCACTTCATTGATCAAACCTCACACAGCAGTTATCCCCACGGGGCGGGGGGGCTGCCCACAGGGTTTAGACACCCACAGTGGGGGTCTGTCTGCCGACTAGGGGCTGCCCAGAGGGAAGCCACCCACGGGAGGGGTCTGCCCATGGGGAGGGGTCCTGCCCACAGGGCCGCCAACTCATGAGGGACAGTCTGCCCAGAGAGGGGGGTTACCCACAGCAGGGGCTTGCCCAGGTTTGATGTTTACCCTCTGGGGATCTGCCCACTATGCCCAGGGACACAGCCCTGGTGCTCCACAAGCCCTGGACTCAACCCCTTCCCACCCAGCACCAGGGGTTCCCCCGGCCCCTTCCCACTGCCACTCCCGCCAGCGTCACTGTGGGAAGGAAGAGCCTGAGAGCCGCTTTCTGTGAGGTTTTTTTGGTTTTCTTTTTCAGTCAGGAAACTCTTTCCCAGCACTCCCAGACCACCGGTGGCTGCACACCGTGTACCCGCACACCGGGATCTGCACCGCGCTCCCGTTCGGCAGCGATTCCACTGGCGCTGGGATAATCCATAAGGGCCCTTCCCCGGCCTTTCCCACGTGGACAGGGATCCCACGGGCCTTCGCACGGCAGCCCTGGAGGAGGATGCAGAGGCTGGGTGTGCGGTGCCACCCCGTGTCCTTGCGTGTCCGTGTGTCCCACGCCGTGTCCCCAAGCGTGGCTCCGTGCCGCAGCCGCACGTCCCGCTGCAGCAGAGCCTGTTCCCGGCTGTCCTTGTCCATCTGTCCCCGTGCCGTGTCCGTGCGTCCCGGTGCGCGGCTCTGTCCGTGCGGTGCCGGAGGGTCCCGGCAGCCCCCGGTCGCTCCCTCCTAACTCGATTGACGTCCCGCGTAATGAATCGCCCGCCGTAATCTAATCGTGGTTACGAGCGATTGGGATTTATTTCAGCGTTTTCAATCAATTACACCCTTTTATTGCCAAAAAAAAGGGAAAAAAAAAATCCCAAAACACCGGCAGGGACCCTGGTGGCAGCCGCTGCCGGGCCTCTGCTCCCGGTACCCCCCCGGTGCTGCTCCCGCTCCCGTTCCCTCTGTGTGGTCCCCGGTACCCTGGCCCTGTGCAGCCCCCTGACATCACACAGCCCCTCGGTTGGCTCTGTCCCCTCCCACGTCGCCCCCTCCCCACATTGCACAGCCCCCCAACACTGCACAACCTCACACACTGCTCTGCATGGCCCCCCGACATTTCACTGCGCATCCCCCAACACTTATGCCCCCACCTCGCAGAGCCCCCAACCATTCCAAAACCCCCCCACTGCAGCCCCCCAACAGCGCACACCCCCCACCCTGCTCTGCAAGACCCCCCCACACTGCAGAGCCCCCCCACACTGCAGCCCCCCACTGCAGAGCCCCCCTCGCTCTGCACGGCCCCCCATTACTGCACCCTCTCACACTGCACAGCCCCCCAGTTACCCCCTTACTGCACACTCCCCGCCTCGCAGGGCCCCCAAGCACGGCATCCCCCCGCTCCCCGGCAGGCCCCCGCGGCCCCGCGGCCGGTCCCGGGCCTGCGGGGGGCGCGGCCCGCGGCCCGTTCCCCTCTCGCCGCTCTTTGATCCCCGCTCGCTCCGGCCCGGGGCGCTCCGGGGTGTGCGCGGGGGGGGCCTCGAAACCGCCCCCGCCGCGCGTGTCCCCCCCCCGGGGGGGCGCCTTGAAACCGCCCGCGGCGCCGGCCAATCAGCGCCTTGTTTACACTGCGTGATTGACAGCGCGCTGGCGCGGCGCCAGCCAATCAGCGCGCGGGGGGGGGCCCGCGCGCTGCGGCGGGGGGTGCGCAGCAATGCAATCCCCCCCCACCCCTCCGCCCGGAGCGCGCGCTGCGCCTGCGCGCCGCTCCCTCCTCCCCATTCATCCGCCGGGCTTGAATTAGGCGCCGCCGTTCCGCGCCGCTCGCCGCGCGCTGATTGGCAGGAGCGCTGGCGGGCCGCCAGCCAATCGGCAGCGGCGCTCGCTTGACGCGCGGCGCGCGCGCCGGAGGAAGAATGGAGCCGGGCGGAGGGGGGGGGAACAATGGCCGGCGGGGCGGGAGCGCCGCGCGGCGGCCAATCAGCGAGGGGGCGCGCGCGCGGGGCACGCGCTCATTAGCATGCGGGGCGCGCCCGCCCCGGCGGAGAACGCGCGGCGTGAGCGGGAGGCGCGGCGGGGTCCCCCCACCCCCCCCCCCCCCCGCCTTTTCCCACCCCCCCCCCTTCCCTCCCTCCCCCCCCACCCCCCCCAACCACACACCCCCGGTTCCCTTTGCTGCAGGAGCAGCCGGTGCATGGGCAGTGCACGGGCACCGGCAGGAGCACGCTGCGCACCCCCGCCACGGGACCGCACTCGCCCCGCGCGCGGAACGCCCCTCCGGTAAGTAACTGCGATCCGCGGGTGGGTTTTTTTTGTTGTTGTTGTTGTTGTTGTTTGGGGGTTATTTTAATTTCGGGCGCTCCGGGGTTATTGTGTTTTTTGTTGGTTTTTGGTTTTTTGTTTTTTTTTTTACGCCTTAACAATTTTTTTTGGCGCTATTTATTTTGGTTTTTTGGGCGTTAATTATTTTTTTTTAAATTGCGTCTCGGGCATTATTTTTATTTGTGTTTTGGGTATTACGTTTTTTTTTTCTTTGACTACTTGGATATTGCGTTTTAAATTTTTGGACGCTAATTATTTTGCATTTTTTTCAATTTATTTTTTGCAAATTTGCTTTTTTTTTTTTTTCATTTTTACCTTATTATTTATTTTTTCGCTCTATCTGTTCGCACCTAAATATTTATTTGCATCTTTTCGGCATCAAAATATTTTGTACGTTCGTATTTTTCCTGCAAAAATATTTTTTATCTTCATCTTTTTTCCCCAAAAATATTTTTCCCTATATCTCTTTCCACCAAAATATTTCCCCTTCATATTTTCCCATTAAAATATATTTTCCCTTTTATCTCTTTATATTAAAACATTTTCACCTTAACACTCGTCGCTTCAAATCGCTTCGCCTTAAAATTTTGTTCATTAAAATTTTGTGCGTGAAAACATTTGTTCATTTAATCATTTGCTCATCAAACGCTGCTTCACTAAACCGTTTGCGCCTTCAAACATTTTCGCATCGAGCCCTTTTCGCTTTCAATTTTTTTGCTTTAAATATTTTTCCCTTTCAGTTATTTCCCATTAATTTTTTCGCTTCGCATTTGTTTTTTTATCTCAATTAAAAACAAAAAACAACAACACAAAAAGAAAGCAAAACAACCTTTTTCACATATTTTCCTCAGCTTCATTTAAGGAAATACACATGTTTTGTTCCCGGCCCGTGTTTCTTCCCCTGGGGCTCGCCCCGGCGCTCCCCCCGTTCCCCGCGGCCCCGGCCGGGCCCCCCGCGCCCCCCGGCCGCGCTCGCCGCCCCGCGCCCCTTTGTTCGCCGCCGCCCGGCCCGTGCCCGGCTCCCCCCGCCGGATCGGGCCCCCCCGCCCCGGCGCTGCCAGAACAATGACCCGGCGGGCGGGAGCCGCGGCCGGGCACCGGCAGAGACCGGGAACCGCGGCCGGGAGACCGGGAAAATACCGGGAAACCGGCGCAGGGCGCCGGGGACGGACCGGGGAACCGGGGAGAGGAGGGTCAGGACAGCGGGGAAATATCGGGGGAGCGGGGACGGGGGAACCGGGCTGGAGGGAAGAAGGGGAAAGACCGAGGAACCGGGGCTGGGGAAGGAAGGAAACCGGGGAACCGCGGCGAGGGAGGCGCCGAGCTCCGGGGAGACAACGGGAAGCGGGGAAGCCGAGGGCGAGCGGGGCCGAGCCCCAGGGAGATACGGTCGGTGAACCGGCGGAGATAAAAGAACCGAGCGCCGGGAAACCGGAACCCGAGCAGCGGCCAGAAAGGGTCGGAGCAGCGGGAACCGGGCCCGGGCTCGGGGCAAGCGGGGTTGGGAACCGGGAGCACTGGATAGAGGGGGAGCTGCGCTCCGGGAGCAGCGGGAACACGGAGTGGGGGGGCTGTGCGCTGGGGAAACTGGGGATCACGAACTGGGAGTACCGGGGAAAGGGGGGGGCCGTGCTCCGGGGATGGCAGAGAGCGGGGACCGCGCGCCGCCGGTACCAGGGAACCCGGGGCCCTGCGAACCGCAGAGAAAGCGGGCTGTGTACCGGGGAAACGGGGAGCGGAGTGCTGGGGCGCGGGGGCTCTGGGGTGCACTGATGGCCGTACCCCCACCCCGGCTGTGCTCTCACTCTCTCCTTTCTCTCCCCGTGCCAGGAGCGGAGGATGAGCCGACAGCCCCGGCGCGGAGCGCGGCACGACGCCCGCCGAGCCGGCCCGGCGCGGCGCTGAGCATCGCCCACGAGCCGTGTCGGGGTCCCGCCGAGCCCCCCGCGGGTGGGTGCCCCCGGCATGGACGGCCGTGACTTCGCTCCCCCGCCGCGGCTGCTGTCGGAGCGGGGCAGCCTGGGCCACCGGCACGGCACGGGGCGCGTGGCGGGGTCGGCACACGGGGCCGTGCAGCCCCCCGGACACTTCCAGCCCACCAAGTACTTCCCGGCGCCCATCTCCATGGCCACGCACACAGGTCAGAGGGGTCGGGGCGCCCGCGGTGTGGGAGGCCGGGGAGGCTCGGCGCGGCCCCGCGAGCTCGGCGCGGCCCCGGGAGCTCGGCCTCCCTTTGTGCCGACCTCGCTGTCACCGCGCCCGGTGGTTTTGGGGTGAGGACTCGCACACACGGGGGGAACATCCCCCCGCCCAGCCGCTCCGCCGGCGCGGGAGGAGCGTGACCCCGGGCTCCATCCCGGTGCCGGGACACGGAGGCGCGTTCGGGGCGGACAGGGAGGCCGTTATGCGCGGGGCCGCGGCGGTGGAAGGTCACCGAGCCCGGGCTCGATATTCGGCGCCGAAGTGTCAGGGTGCGAAGGGGTTCGCGGCGCGTGTTCGCCGCGGCAGCTGCCGGAGCTGGACAAAGCAGGGCACACGGCCGAGCTCGGCACGGCCAACCGGCCCCGGCGCGGGGTCACCGGATCCGGCGTCCGCGGCGAGCTGCCCGCGCGGCTTTGTCTGCGGCATGTGCTCGGCTGCGGCCGGGCAGGGCTCAACCGGGCTTCGCTGCACGGGGGCTTTGAGGGCGCAGCCGGCGAGGAGCCCCCTGCCGCTGCCGAGCTCCGGGCTGGAGCCGGAGCGGGAGCAGGGCCGGAGCGGGAGCCGTGTGCCGGCTCGGCGCGGCGCAGCGCCGGGGGCCCCCCGCTTCCCGCCGGCGCAGGCGGTTGTCTGGCCGCGGCACGGCGGCAGCGCCGGTTATTGTCGCCGCCTTGATGAGCTGTGAATACTAATAAAATTATATCTGCTTTAATGGGATTACAATTAGTGCGTGGATTAGGGCGGGGGGCACGGCCGGGCCGGCGCGGGGGGGGGGGGTGGCAGCGGTGGGGCTTCTTGGAAGGAGGGGGAAAGCGGGGGGCCCCGGGGGGTGCCGGGGAGGCGGCGCCGGATCAGGCCCGCGGCCGGGGCGGTTTCGCTTTGTGCCGGCGGCCCCGCTGCCGGGACCACCGCCGGGCTCGGGGGGCCACCCTGGTTTCCCCCAGCTTTGTTGGGTGAGGAGTGCGGATGGGGGCTTGGAACCCGGCCCCGGGATGGGGGATAGGGGTGGGGGTTCGGCTGCTCTCCGGCTCGCGGTGACCGCGCGGGGGATCCCGGAGGGACGCCAGCTCCGGGGTGCTGCTGGCTTCCCTCCGGCTTCCCTCCGGCTTCCTGCCGCGGCGGCGTCCCCGTGCAGGACCCTCACACCCGCCGGGGCCTGGGCGACACATGGGAGCCTGAACGCACCGGAGGTTGTTAAAATAACATGGATCCGGCTAAAAATACCCCGGCAGAAACGCGCCGAAAAAAAAAAAAATTAAGAAAAAAAAAAACCAACCAACCAACCAAAAAAAAAAAAAAAAAACCCCAACAAAAAAAAAAACCAAACAGAGAAGCCAAACCCAACAACAGAACGAGCTAAAAATATTCCGGCTTTGGCAGGGCCGGCGCGGCCGGAGCGCTTCCCAGCGAGCTGCGCTCTGAGGCTCCGCGCTGCCGGAACGCTGCTGGGGCGGATAAACCGGATAATTTAGTGGCCGGCGGGAGGGGGGGGTCCCCATCCCCAGCACCCCGTGTCCCCCCGGCATGGCCCGGCCGCGGTGCCGGCAGCCGTGGTAGCGTGGCGCGGTAATTAACGCCGATGACTGATAATTAGCCCAGGCAGCGCACGGAGCCAGCCCGCGGCCGGCCGTGGCGGGGCGATGCCGGTGCGGCTCGCGGCACCCGTGGGGCACGGCGGGGCTGGGGGGGCTCCGGCAGCGCTCCCCCAAATGGCTCCCGGCGTGGGGCCGGACTACACCTCCCAGGAGCCTTTGCTGGGCCCGGCGGCCGCCCTGGGAACGGGAGATAAAACTGTTTTCCTTGGTTTTATTAAAGCCGTAACTCAGGGCCGCGCGTTCTTGGAACCGAACGCTCCGGCTGGCGTCGGGTTTGGCACCGGCACCGGGTGGGTGATGGCACCGGGGCCGGGGTGCCCACACTGCCCGGGGATGGGGGGATGGAGACCCCCGGAGCCACCAGAGCCCACACAGGCGGGGTGCAGCCCCTGCACCCCAATTGTAGTGGGTCACACTGCCACGGTGTGCCCTGTGCTGAGCAGGACCGGGGTCCCAGCGCCTCCCCCACAGCCGGGGGGTGGGAAACTCTGGCAGAGGCCTGAGCCGCGCTGGGGCCTGGCTGCAATTTTTGCCCTTCGGATGTTTTTGTGGACTAGTGGAGAGTTGTGACTGCGCCGGGCTGCGTGTCACCATGGCAGAGCCCCGGGCTGGGAGCAGCGCGGCCATGCCGGTGTGTGGCTTGACCCTGGGGGTGTGCGTGTGCATCCCGGTGTGAATCCCGGTGTGAATCCCGGTGTGAATCCCAGCGTGAATCCCGGTGTGCATCCCGGTGTGAATCCCGGTGTGAATCCCGGTGTGAATCCCAGTGTGCTTCCCAGTGTGCATCCCGGTGTGAATCCCGGTGTGAATCCTGGTGTGCTTCCCGGTGTGAATCCCGGTGTGAATCCCAGTGTGCTTCCCGGTGTGCATCCTGGTGTGCTTCCCGGTGTGCATCCCATTGCTGACCCGCAGCCTGGCAGTGGCAGTGCCGGTGTGCATCCCGGTGCTGGCACTCAGCCTGGCCATGACAGTGCAGGTCCCGGTGCATCCCAGGGTGCATCCCAGTGGCGATGAGTCGGCGGCTGGATGTGCTCCCACACCTGTCCTCTCCCTGGATGGCGCCGCAGGCTGGGTGCTGTGCGGTTCCCAGCACGGCTTTGAGCGGGGATTTGGGTGGTGATGGTGGGAGGCAGGTGGGGACCGTGCCCCTGGCTGGGTGGTGACACAGGGCCGGGTGCCAGCGCTGCAGCCGCTCTGCATCGCTGCTTCCCTGGCGACGGGATCTGACGAGGGGCTGGAGGCCACAGCTCCGGCGTGGGGGCTTCCTGCTCCCCCCAGCCCCCGTGCGGCACGTTGCCAAAGTATGTGTGAAAGTTAAACCAGATTTGGAGATTACTGAGCTGCTCCTTGGTAGCCACGAGGTGCCGGGGGGAGCAGCGGGATGTGCAGAACCCCGGATCCTGGGGAATTACCCCGGCTCTCGCAGAGTCATCCCCGAGTGGTTCTGCTGTTCCTTAGTCATGAGCTGGATCCAGGCAGAGATGTTGCCACGTGCCAGGCCCTGGGGGACGGGCAGCTGCCACCAGCTCCTGGCACTGCCCGGTGAACAATGTGGGGTGGATGGGCTTCATGGAGAATTTGGGGACCAATTGGGATACCCCTGGCTCCTCTGGACCCCCAGCCCTGCCTGTGCCCTGACTGCCCCACAGCGTCACCCCAGGGCAGGCTCTGACCCTGCTGGGGTCCCCCAGCCCTGGGGGAAGCGAGTCCCACCAAGAGCCACGAGTGTGACATTCACAGGAACTGCACAGGGTGCCCGTGGGCCCACGTTTTGAGGGTTCCTGGGAGGGGTTCATGTGCATGGCATCCATGTGATACCAGGAGTGGGGCAGGACATCAGGACTCCTGGAGGACACTCCCTGGCTTCCCTGTGCTCCAGAAATGGTCTTCCAAGGCACGTGTGTGTGAGGTTGTGCTCTGGGCGTGCAAATCGTGCTCTGGATGTGAAAGTCATGCGTGCAGGGAGAGTGCACTGGGCACACAGGTGTGTGCCAGCTGTGCCAGTGGTGTGTGCCAGCCGTGCCAGCAGCATTTTCCAGCTGTGCCATGAGTGTCCACCACCCTCGTGAGCCCTTTGCACACATGCTGAGTGTGCAAGCGCTGAGTGTGCAGTGGCTGTGGCCAGCACAGCTGCCAGTGGCATTCCAGAGGGGATAACCCATGGCACAACACTGGGATCACCCTACTGGCCCTGTCGGGCACGTTCTGGCAGCATTTCACCATTGCAGCGTTCATTTAGTGCCATAACAATACGGATTCAGTTGGAATTACAGTACTGAGGGAGCCAGAGCCCGTTTATTCCCCGCTTGCCAAATTTTTAAAGGGGCTGTGTGGGTTGTGAAGCACGTGGGGGGGTGCTCACCACCCCCTGCCCTGCTGGGGGGGGCCTGGGTTGCCCCTGCCAGGGTCCCTGCCAGCTCCCAACCCTCCACCCGCGGCTCCAGCTCCATTAGGAATGTTCCAGCCCCAAAATAGCTGAGGGAGAAACCCAACCCTGCGCCCGTCCCCCCCCCCCGCCACCGTCGCGGTCCTGGGTCTGTCACCGCCTTGGGGATCCCAGAGCAGCCGTGGGCTGAACCCCCCCAGGAGCACGGCCCCCCTCCACACGCTGGCCCTGAAACTTTCTGCCTTCCCAACACATTCCCATCTGTGCTGCACTTGGAGTGGGGGCGAGGAGCAGCTGGAGGGAAAGGAGCACCTCTTGTTGCCCCCTCCTGAGTCTCCCCAATGTCCCCCCGCCCCTCTCAGCGCTGTCAGTGTGGCCGTGCTGAGACCTGGCACAGTCGTCACACGTGTGACCCTCTGCAGGTTCGGGGCCAAGGGAAATTTCGTGCCGGAGCCGGGAGCGATGCCGGCGGGGCTGAGTCACGGCACCGGGCTCGGGGAGCCCAGCCAGGGAGTTCCCAGGGTGACGCTGCCGGGGGGCTGCGGGGGGGGGCCGGGCTGGGACCCCGCAGCCCATCTGTCCCGTGCTGGCAGCCGGCCCCGCGGTGCTGTGCCCGTCCTGGCGCGGGGAGCCACCGGCTCACGGGTGACACCAGTTGTGCACGTCCTCCGTGACCCATCCCTGTCCTGTCCTCGCCATCACCGTGGCTGGAGGGGCAGAACTAGGGAGCCATGGCGAGTGGGAATGTGGGATCGGCAGTGCTGGCCACGGGGCCAGCGTGCGCCGGGGGACCCGTGAGTCAGCGGTGGGCGGTGGGGAGCGGCGGCCCCACGGCCCCCCCGGGACACCCCGGCCCCGCCGCCATCGGGGTGGGGTGAGGGTTTATTTTTTTCCAGCCCCGTTTCACGGCTTCCAGAAAAGTCTCATTCTGGAAACCTCGGCTTCCCGCCCGGCACGCTGCCGGCTCCACGCCCGCGCGGGGTCCCCCGGCACTGCACAGGGTGGGTTTGCCGTGGGCAGCACCGGGCAGGGATCCCCCGGGATGTGCCCACCCATCCCGGAGCGTGTCCGGTTCCCAGGGCTGCGGGTGGGATGCGGCCGTGCCCCCGGCCCACGCGGCCCTGCCCGGCTCGGCCTCGCCACGGAGGAAGGAGCGAAGCTGCCTGAAACCACATCCCGACACTCATCCCAGAGGCATCCCGGTGGGATTAGCCGGGGAGCGTGGGCCGGCTTAGAGAGCAAAGCATCGCTTCCTGCCCCGGCCGGGCGGGCAGCCAGCCCGTGTTCTGTGCCACGCCACGCGTGCCGAGCCGTGCCGAGCCGTGCCACGGCCGCTCCGGCACGCACGGACACGGGGAGCGGGGCCACACGGTGAGGGGCTGTTCCTCCATCTCGGCTCCCCCATTCTGGCTCCCCCCCATCTTGGCTCCCCCCATTCCGGTTCCCCCGCCCGGCCGCTGGCCACCAGCTCCGAAGTTTCCACCATGATCTCACGGCTTGGCCAGGATGGGAGCGGGGTGGGGGGGCGGGATGGGGAGTGCCGGTCATGGGCCTCCCCAAGGGTGCTGGGGGCCCCCCCCGGGTTGCGGGGGAGGCAGCAGGGTCAGGGCCAGGGCTGTCCCCCCTCCTTGCACTCACACACACGTGCGCCCACATGGCCCGGCACAGCCCGTGTCCCTGGAGCTTGGGATTGTCCGGCGCTGGGAGCAGCCGGTGTCCCCTGGCGAGGAGCAGCAGCCACAGGCGTGTTCAGAGCGTGCCATGTGCTGGCACAGCTGTGTGTGTGCTCAGGGCACGCACAGGGCAGGGCTCCCTTGTGCCCTGCACACCCTGGGGCACGTCTGAGCCCCGTGGGGCTGAGGGTGTGAGGGACGAGAGCACACAGGGGATGTGGGGGCTCACTGGGGATGTGCGCAGGCAGGGTGAGCGAGAGGGACAGGGTGACATGAGGGACATGGTAACGCCAGGGGTGTGAGCACGAGGGACGTGTGTGCACAGGGGTGTGCACAAGAGACACAGTGCCACCACGAGGGCTGCGTGTGGCAGCTGGGCACACACACCTGTGCACAAGGGAGCGTGGTGTGTTGGGTCATGCCAGCAGGGCCTGCACAGCCCCCCCTGACCGCCCTCAGCCCCCCCAAACCGATCTCAGCCCCCCTGACTGTGCCCTCTCCCTGCAGCCGGCAGCAGCCTGATGGGCAGTGCCCCCCCCTCCTCCTTCATGGGGGGCTTCCTGAGTGGCAGCCTGGGCTCGGGGGGGCCCAGCCACCCCGCTGGCCCCACCGCCTCCCCCCCAGAACCGGCCTTCTGCGGGCCCCACTCCGGCACCTCCCAGATCTGGTTCTCCCACTCCCACGAAGGTGAGTGGGCACCGGGGTGGGGATGGGCTGTGGGTCCGGGGTGGCAGGAGGCACCAGTGGCAGTCAGTGGTCACGTCCTAGCAGTGCCCACGTGTATGGGATCCAGACCCCCTGGGTCAGCGACTTCTGGGTGATGAGGGTGGGTTTGGCCACCATTGTGCCCCAAAACACCCCGGGGCATCCGCAGGGACCCGGCTTAGACCCCACAGTTGGGGTTGAGGGTGGCCAGAGAGGCTCGTTCGTGGCTGCAGAGCTCCAGCTGAGGCCGGGCCACCTCGTGCCACTGGTGGTGATGAACCCGGACAGGCACGCCCGTGCTGGGGCAGGTGACAGTGTGGGGACCCCCGGGGCAGCCCTGGTTAAAGCGAGTCCCCGTGTCCCCCCCATGCGCTGGAGTCTCCGTCCCGCCGGAGGAGCGGGAGCGGGGCGGCGGTGCTGGCGGGGGGCCCTGGCAGCCGGCCCGGCTGGTAGTTTGACCGGCTGCCAGCTGGCTCCCGGCGTTCCGGGGGGGCACGGGGGGACGGGGACGGGCAGCGCACGCGGCTGATGGACAGCCCGCCCGAGCCGTGCCGAGCCGAGCCAAGCACGGCCACTGCTGACACGAGTCTGGGGGGGTTCAACCCCCCCCGCCCCGGCTCCCAGAAGGTGGGAGGGGTCCCAGCCTGGAGGGGATCACGGGCTCTGCAGGGAGTTCCCAGCTGGAGCGGTGCAGGTTGGGATGCTGGGGACAGGAGCCACCCCAGCCCCGCTGACTCGTTGTCCCCAGCCCCGGGGTACCCCCGCTTCTCCGGGAGCTTGGCCTCCACCTTCCTGCCCATGGGTCACCTGGACCACCACGGCAATGGCAACGTGCTCTACGGCCAGCACCGTTTCTATGAGAGCCAGAAAGGCAGGTACCGGGGCCACCGGGGACCCCCATGGGGGCGTGCGTCCCCAGCCGGGCAGGAGTGGGGGGCTCGGTGCCGGAGCAGGTGGTACTGGGGCAGCGGGTGGGGTGGTGGGTGCCAGTCCCAGCCCTGCTCCTGCTTTTCACGGGGTCGTGGCGGGTGCTAACGGGGCCGTTGTTAGGGTGGGACAGGGATCTGACGAGCCCTACCCTTCATCCCGCTCCTCCCCTCATCTGCATGGCCACCGGGTGGGTGGGGGGTGCGCGGGGGTCTCACCCATCGCCCTCCCCTCCAGATAACTTCTACCTGCGGAACCTTCCGGCGCAGCCCCCCCTGCTCCCCGCCAGCCACGGCTTCCCCGGCATCGCCCGCGCCGCCCCCGGGCCCCCCGCCGGCTCCTGCAGCCGGGAGCGGGACGCCGGCCCCCTCCCCAAGACCCCCAAGGACTACGAGCGCTTCCTGGCGGGCAAGGAGAAGGGGGGCAAGGGGGACCCCAAGGAGCGGCTGCCCGAGGAGGACCCCAAGGAGCGGCACAAGGCGGTGCTGCCGGTGCCGCCCGAGGGGCACTGCAAGGAGGGGGTGCCGCTGCGGGGGTCCGGCGACGGGCGCCCCAAGCCCTTGGCATCGTGCCTGCTGGGGGCCAAGGGCCTGGACGGGGACGGTGCCCGCGCCGCGCTGCCCAGCTGTGCCGGGAGCGCCCTGCCCCGCGCCGCCCGCTGCGCCCCCAAGGAGCGGGAGCCGGGGGTCCCCGAGGCTCCCCAGCCCTACGGCGAGGCGGTGGAGCGGCGGCAGATGCTGCACCACGCCGTGTCCTACGCCGTGCCCGCCGCCGGCTCCTTCCCCTGCCTCCCGCTCCACGCCGGCCCCGAGGTGCTGTGCCCGCTGCCCGAGCCCCCCGCCCGCGAGCTGAAGCTCAGCGGGGCTACGTTGGTGCCCTCGGTGGGGCCCCCGACGGACAAGAGCCGCTCCTTCCAGGCGGAATCCGGCGGGATGGAGCGCGGGGACGGCAAGGAGCGGCACGCCGAGGCGGGCACCGAGCCCTACGGTGCCCCGTTCCACCACCCGCTGAAGGCCGAGGGGCCGGCGGAGCGGCGGCTGGAGTGGGGGGCTGCGGGCACCCGGCTGAAGGGGCTGGAGTACCTGGGGGGGGGCGCAGCCGAAGCACCCCCCTTCTCCGGGCGGTGCCCGGCGCCCAAGGCGGGTCTGGAGAAGGGCTACTTCGAGGTGCCTCCGGCCCCCGACTGCTCCCGCGCCCCCCGGCCCGACCCTCTGGGCGTCCGCGTCGGCCCCTCCTGCTGCACTTTAGAGAAGGGCCCCCCCAAGGACCCCCCGCCCCAGAAGGTGGCTCGGATCCGGCACCAGCAGCACCCCGAGGCGGAGGCGGCCGAGGGCAAGCGCAAGCCCCTGGAGTTGGGTGGCCTGGGGTACGGCGGGCACCCCCTGCCCCCCTGGGGGGTGCAGGGCCAGGGGCCCCCCCTGGCTGTGGCTGAGGAGAGGAAGGGGGGACCCTACCTGGATCCCTTCGGGGCGGGGCTGGTGCGGGCGCAGGAGGTGCCCAACGCCCCCGACGAGGTGTCGGCCATGAAGAATCTGCTCAAGTACAGCAACGGGGCGCTGCTGGGGGGGCAGAAGGGCCCCCCCTTCGTGGGGCTGGGCAGCGCCAAGGGCAGCTGCGCCCACCAGGATGCCAAATTCCCATCGGGAAAGGGACAGCCCGAGCTGGAGCGGCCGGACTGCGCCCGCGGCCGGGAGCACGAGGGGTTGGGCCCCGGCGGCACCGAGGGCGAGGTGCGGCAGCCGCCCGTGGGCATCGCGGTGGCCGTGGCGCGGCAGAAGGACACGCTGGGCCGCCACGAGCCCTACAGCGCCGGCGGCAGCGGGCGGCAGCGGGCGGCGGCTGGAGTCAAAGGTAAGGGCCGGAGAGGGGCCCGGGGCGGCGTGGGGCTGGCGGTGCCACGCTGATGCCACCGCGGTGTCCCCGTGGCAGCAGGCACCGCGCGACCCGTGCACCTGATGGAGCTGGAGGCAGAGGAGGAGCGGGGCCGGCTCTGCGAGGAGCGCCTGGGGCTGCCCGGGAGGGACATCCTGCTCCAGTGAGTGATGGGGAGCCACAGGTGCTGCTGGGGGGTGTGGGGGACCCCTGTGAAGGCTGGAAAATGTGCTCTGTGTGCTATTTAGGGTTCGGGGATGGAAGATGGGGATCCCTGGAGAGGGTGCAGGGGAGGGGGATGCCACTGCTGCCCCCACACTCCGTGTATCTCCTTTTTCCCGCAGGGACAACAAGGACCTGGTGGAGTTTGCCCGGATGCACCCATCGGGGGGGTGTCCCGGGGAGCTGACCCCCCACCTGATGATGACGGGGGGCTCGTCGCTGCCGGCGGGGCAGCTCGGGGGGGACCCCGCCGCCCACGCCCACCCTGCGCACACGCACTGGCTGCCCCGCACCCGCAGCCCCTCCATCTGGATGGGGGGACACTCCTACGGTCGGTGCCGGCTCTGGGGGCAGTCGGGTGGGTGCTAACCCCAGCAGAGGGGTGCTGACAGACCCTCCCCCGTCCCCACAGGCATCGGGCACCCCGCCCTGCACCAGAACCTGCCCCCTGCCTTCCCTGCCTCCATGCCCAGCGCCATGCAGCCCGTGTTCCCCCTCGCCCAGGACCCCCCTGCCCAGCTTGTCATCCTCCCCACGGAGCCCCCCACCCACGGCACCCCCCACACGCTAGGTGAGCCTGAGACCCCCACCTTGTGCTGGGGAGGGGGCTCCTGGAGGCTGGGGGGGGATTGAGAGAGAGGGGAGGGGGTCCTTGGGGGTGCAGGGTGGGAGATGGGGGTCACTGGGGTACTTGTGAGAGTTCATGGCTGATGGGGTCCTTGGGGGTACTTTTGGGGGTGCAGGGGAGGGGTATGGAGTTTTTGCAGGTGCTGTTGGATTTCAGGGGTAGGAGACGGAGATCTCTGGGGGTGCTGCCAGGGTCACAGGACTGGGGTTGGGCACTGCTGGGGTCTGTGGGGTGACCCTCAAGAGGGTCTCTAATAATTGCCTTCCCCCCCTGCTGGCAGCTGATGTGATGGACCAGGCATCGCTGTGGCCCCCCATGTACCCAGGCCGGGGTCCTGGTGCCCACCTGCAGCACACGGGGCAGCTCCCCGTGTACCCACGGTCGCAGTTCCTGCGGCAGCAGGAGCTCTATGCCCTGCAGCAGCAGCAGCAGCAGCAGCAGCAGCAGCAGCAGCAGCAGCAGCAGCAGCAACAACGGGCGGCCCAGGCCCTCGAGATCCAGCGCCAGGTGCACGGCCAGGTGCCAGGGGGCTGGGGTGGGATGTGGGGCTGGCTGGGGGGTGCAGGGCGGGATGGATGTTGGGGTGCAGGGTGGATTATGGGACTGGGGGATGTGGGGAAGGACTGAGAGCATGGGGGGCGGGCAGTGGGGCAGGGGCTGGACCGTGGGGATGCGGGATGCAGGGCTCAGATGTGGGGCAGGATCTGACGCCTGTCACCTCGTTGTGCCCCGCAGAGGAAGCCGGAGGAGCAGCCCCTGGAGCTGGAGGAGAGGGGTCCCGAGAAGCCCCTCAAACCCTCCCACAAAGCAGTTGCCTTAAACCCCCCGGCCAAGGGCCTGACCTCGGCGGCCCCCGCACCCCCCAAGCTGTCCCCGTGCTGCCACTCGCCGGCCCTGCGGCACCCGGCCAAGTGCCCCGTGACGCTGCCCACGGCCCCCTGCACTTTACCCGCCTGCCCCGCCACCAGCCCCGCCGTGGCCCCCCGCTCGCCGGCCGCCAGCCCCCTGCCCACCCCCAGCAAGGGCGGGGACGGCGGGGACGCGCGGGGCGAGGGGCAGCCCCCGCGCCGCTACCCCAAACCCCTGGAGCCAGGTAGGGCCGCGGGGACGGGGAACGGGAGGAGGGCGACTGGGGAAAACCGGGCCGTCCCCGCTGATGGCTGCCCGCTCCCCGCAGACCTGCCCCCCGGGTATGGCTACCCCGCCGCCGCCATGGGCTACCCCGCGGCGCACTCGGCCGAGCCTGCGGACCCCGACCCCGTGCACGCCGGCTCCCCGCCCGCCGAGCCCGAGCAGTCCCGGACCTTCAGCCCCACGGCCGAGGCGCTGCGAGAGCCGGGCCCCCCGCGGGACCCCCCGGCCGAGGGCCCCGGGGCGCTGCTGCACCGCCATCACCTGCTGCTGGCCCCGGGAGCGCTGTGCGGGGAGCGGGGGGCAGCGCCGGCCGGGGGCGGCACCGAGGAGCCCTTCGGAGGGCACCGGGAGGTGGCTCAGGGAGCGCCGGAGCAGCCGGAGCAGCAGCACCCCGTGCCCGAGGCGGGGGGCTCCCCGCTGCCCCCCACTGTGGAGGAGGAGGAGGAGGAAGAGGAGGAGGAGGAAGAAGAGGAGGAGGAGGAGGAAGGCAACAGCGATGGCTCGGAGCCAGAGGGCAGCTGCGATGAGGAGGAGGAGGAGGAGGAGGAGGATGGTGACGTCCCCAGCGGGCACCAAAGCTGCTCGGGTGGGCTGGAGGCACTGATCGCCGCCGGCATCGACCTGGGGGAGCTGCCGGCGCTGGAGGAGCCCGAGGGGCCCCCCCCGGCCCCCCCTTCGCCTGTCCCCCACCCCTCAGGGATCCCCGGCATCGCCCTGCTCAGCGAACTCGCCGACCTGGAGCTGCGCCGGCGCCGCTGTGACCTGGCCAGGGAAGGTGGGTGGCACCCGGTGCCCTCAAATGTCCCCAGAATGTCCTGGTGACTCCCAAGCACCCTCCAGTGCCCTTTGTCCTGTGGGGATGGGGGGCTGCGTGCCATGCTGTGCCGTGCCATGCTGTGCCATGCCGTGCCATGCCGTGCCATGCTGTGCCCAGGGCTCGGCTCCAGCGCTGGCTCCAGGCAGGCGCCGGGATTTCCTCCCAGCTCGGCTTCCCCAGGGAATCCCGGAGGCCCCAGCGGGGATGGCTGCACAGCCTGGCTCATCCCCAGCCCTGCGGGCAGGAGGGAGGGAGCGTGGTGGGGGATCGCGCGCTGGGGTTCAGGTGGGGACAGCGTGGGGCGAGGGGGTGGCTGTGGGGTCCCACTCCCCATGGAGGGATGGGCACAGGGTTGGCTGTGGCCAGATGGGGCACATCACCATGGCCCTCCCAGCCGGGGGTCTGCTCCTCTGCCCCCCAGCCCCCCAGGAGCCAGTGCAGGGCTCCGGGATGTCCATCTTTCCTGACCCCCTGCCGTCCCCACAGGTGAGGATGAGGAGCTGCTGGCCTTTAACCTGCAGAACCTGGCCACGGTGGCGGCTGCCTGGTCACTGGTGGAGGCGGCAGGGCGGGAGGGCAGCCCCCCCGCGCTCAGCCCCCTGCCCGTGTCCCCCCCGCCCCGCGCCCGCGTCCCCCGGCGCAAATACACCTGGACCCCCAAGACCAAGGCCGTGAGTGTCTCCTGGAGGGCGTGGGAAGAGCTGTGCCCGGTCTCAGCCCTGCCTTTGAGGCCGCTGGCACTGCCGGCTGTGCCCAAAGCCCCCCCTGGCCCCCCAGGTGTGCCCTCTGAAGGCGGCCATGGAGCAGCTGAACACGCAGGAGGTGGAGGTGCGGATGCGCCTGGCCGAGCTCCAGCGCCGCTACAAGGAGAAGCAGCGGGAGCTGGTGAGGCTGCAGCGGCGCCACGACCACGAGTACGTCCCTGTCGCTGTCCCCGTCCTCATCCTGAGCCCGGGGGAATCGGGGCAGCCTTGACAGCTGTCCGTGCAGTGAGTCTGGGGCTGGCCTTGGCCTGGGGGGCTCTGCTGACCGTGCCCCCGTTTCCCAGGCGTGACGAGAGCTCCCGCAGCCCAGCACGGCGAGGGCCGGGGCGGCCGAGGAAGCGGAAACACTCCAGTGCCCTGGGCAGGGCTGAGAGCCGCAAGGTCAAGTGAGTGACTGGTGCCGCGTGTCCCCCCTTGGCCCGGGGGAAAAAAATTAATCTGCAGGTTTTATGTCACAAAACGTTAGTGAGAGAGGGGAGGGAGGGGGAGGATGGAGACGGCAGTACAGGAGCCAGCCAGGCCCGGGTCTGGATCCTTCTGGGGGATGCAGGATGAAGCTGAGGGGGTGTGGGATCCCCCCGAGGGGCCCTGGGGACACCGTGCCCACACCGTGCCCCCCCAGGGCGGTGAAGACCAGCCTGTCCCTGCTGTGTGCTGAGCTGCGGGGGGACCCCGAGCCCCAGAAGAAGAGGAGCAAACTGGCGGGGGGGACCTTCGGCAGCCTCCAGAGCTCCCCGGTGAGTCCCACGGGGTCTGGGGGGGTGTGTTCTACCCCCAGCCCCCCCTGAGTCCCCCCCAGTGTGGGGTGCTCCGCCCTGTGTGGTGACTGATGGGGTGTCACAGCTGAAGCAGAAGGTGAAGGGCAAGGGGCTGCCCCCCGGGCTCAGCCCCTTCCGCCGGAGGGACCCCAACCCCGGTGCTCGCATCCAGAAGAAGCTGAACCGGCCCAAGGGCTCCAAGGGCTCCAAGTACCAGGGGCAGGACCCCGGTCCCCGGCAGCCCCCCCACTTCAGAGGCAAGGCGGGCACAGGGATGGGGTGCGGGACTGGGATGGGGGTGAGGGCTCTGGGATGGGAGTGATGGGGATGAGGTGAGAATGGGGTACAGGGGCGGGATGGGGATCTGGTTGTGAGGTGGTGGGGGATGGGGAACGGGGATGTGAGGCTGGGGTGAGGTTCTGGGGTCTGGCACGGGACTGGGGTTTCAGGACCAAAGCTAGGGGTGCAGCCATGGCTCTGGGGGGGGCAGGACAGATATGGAGGGTAGCTCATCTCAATTCACCCCCTTCTTCATTGGGGGTGCAGGGGCCACCCTGTGTGCAGGAGTTCCTCACCGCTGTGCTCTCCTCTTGCAGACGAGCCTGAGGGTGACACGGACAGCGAGGAGGGGGACGAGGAGCCGGGGCTGTCACTGGCCGCGGGGCCTGTGGCTGTGCTGGGGCCATCCCCGTCCTCCGTGGTGAAGATGGAGGCCAACGAGAAGGCCAAGAAGAAAAAGGAAAGGCAGGGGCTGCTAGGTAATGGGATTTACCCTGGGAATACCGACAGAGACAGGGACAAGGACCACGGGGGGCACCTGCTGGGACTGGGTGGGAAACTCTGAGGTGCTCCAAGCTGGGACATCCATGGGGTGCCCTGAGCCCCCCTGGGGTGCCCTGACCCCTCTCCCCACCAGGTCCCTGCCGCCTGGGCAGCCCCGAGGGGGAGGTGAAGATCAAGCGGCGGCCAGTGAAGCCGGGGGGAGCCGGGAAGCTGGAGAAGGTGCCGGGCCGGCGGAAGGCGGGGGGCTGCCCCGAGGGCAGCAAGAAGAAAATGAAAGCCAAGGCAAAGGAGAGCCTGCGGCCCCCAGCCCCCGGCGGCCCCAGCCCCCCGGGACCCCCCAGCAGCCTCTTTGGGGGCACCGACCCCCGGCTGTTGGGGCCGCGGGATGAGGGGGCTCGGCTGGGAGAGAGGGGCAAGAAGGGCACCCGCAAGAGCAAAGGGCTGCAGGCGGCCCTCAGGGTGAGTCAGGGCTGGTGTGGGGGCACCCCTGGGCTCCAGGACAGGGAGACGTGGCATCTGCATGGGCTGCGGCCACCAATGGGACCAGGGAATGCAGGGGGTTGTTCTGGGGTTGCAGGGAGATGTGGGTGCAGGTTTTTGGGAGTGGTTATGGGGCGCTGATGGAACACTGTGGGGTGCAGAGGGATGGGGGCAGGTTTGGCACAGGTGCTGGTGGAGCTGAGGGGACACCAGTGCAGGGACTGGGGCGGTGGGAGGCACTGGTGAGCTCTGGGGGGGCTGGGGTCGCACAGAGGGGTCATTGGCCGGCCCTGACCTCCCCGTGCAGCGCAAGAACGGAGCGCTCTCGCTGGCCCTCTCACCCCGGAGCGCCAAAACCATCTTGAGCAAGGGCAAGAAACTGGCCAAGGTCAAAAGCAAAGTGGCCACCAAACAGGTGAGACCCGCGGGGGGTGCTCCCCACCCTGGCACGGCCCCCTTTGCCCCCCACCCACCCCAAGCCTCCTCCTGCAGTGCAAGGGCCGGGCCGTCAGCAAACTCCTGGAGAGCTTCACCGTGGAGGACGACTTCGACTTCGACGACAACAGCAGCTTCTCGGAGGAGGAGGAGGAGCTGGGAGGCTGCCTGGCAGGGGGGGCGCGCGGGGGGGTGCCCCACGCCTGCGCCATCCAGAAGGAGGATCTGCGGGATGGGCTGCACATCCTCATCCCCAAGGAGGACAGCCTGCTGTACGCCGGCAGCGTGCGCACCATCCAGCCCCCCGACATGTGAGTGGAGCCTCCCGGGGGGGGTCCAGACATCTGGGGGGGGTCTCAGCCATCTGAGGGGGGCACCAAGGTGGGTGCTGAACGCTTTCTGTGCCCCCTCCCCAGCTACAGCATCATCATCGAGGGTGAGCGGGGGAACCGGCAGCACATCTACTCGCAGGAGCAGCTGCTGCAGGAGGCGGTGAGTGGGGGGCAGTCAGGATCGGGGTCAGGGAGGGGGTCCCGGACCCCACAAAGCCTCACCCGCTGCTTCCCGCAGGTCCTCGACATCCGGCCGCAGTCACGCCGGAGCCTTCCACCCGGCACCCGCGTCTGCGCCTACTGGAGCCAGAAATCCCGCTGCCTGTATCCGGGGAACGTGGTGCGAGGTGAGGCTGGGTGGGCTCGGCTGGGGGGGTGGGCGGTGCCGGGGGTGTCGTGCCCATCCCAACAGCCCCCCTGTGCCGCAGGATCCTCCAGCGATGAGGAGGAGGAGGACGCCGAGGCCGTGCTGGTGGAGTTCGACGACGGGGACACGGGACACATCGCTGTGTCCAACATCCGCCTGCTACCCCCTGACTTCAAGATCCAATGTGAGGGGTTGGGGTGGAATCACGGGATTTGGGGGAATGTGGGGGGAGCACGGGGCCGCCCTGACCCCCAGCTCTGTGCAGGCACCGAGCCCTCCCCGGCACTGCTGGTGTCCAGCTCCTGCCGGCGAGCAAAGCGGGCGTGTGGCGACGTGGGCACCCCTGGGGCGCTGCCCCCCACGCTCTGCCCCGACCACGGCCCCCAGCCCCCCCGGAATTCTGGCAGGAAGGCGGCCAGCAAGGAGAAAAGTGGTATGGAGGGGAAGGAGCAGGATCCTCTGATGGGCTGGGGTGGGGGGAATGGTGTTGGGGTGGGGAAAGGCACTGGGGTGCGAGAAGGAGTGTCTGGGATGGCGGAAGGATACTGGGATATGGGGAAGTGTGCTGGGGTGCATGGAAAGATGCTGGAATGTAGGCAGGGGAATGGATTCATGGAATCAGGGTGCTGGGATGCAAGGATGGGGTTAAGGGGAATATTGGGGTGCAAAGGTGAGGAGCTGGGGTTGGAGGAAGGGGTGGCACAATGCGGGTGGAGATCAGCCCCGGAGCATCCCTCTCTCCCTGCTCCTGCGGACCCCTGAGCGCTGTGTTCCGCAGGCAAAGCCGTGGAGGGGCTGTCGGGGGGCCGGGGGCCGGCGCTGGCTGACACTGCGGCCGGGCGGCGCGGAGGGTCCCTGCTCAGCTGGGCCGCCGTGGCACAGACCAAGCGGAAGGCGGCGAACAAGGGCTCGGCCGTGCTCCAGAACCTGTTCCAGGTCAACGGCAGCACCAAGAAGCTGCGGGCCAAGGAGACCCTCTTCCCTCTGCACCACCACCACCACCACCTCGCCGCCCCCGTCTTCGGTAACGCCTTCGGCGCCGACTCCTTCGGCCGCATCGCCAGCTCCTACGGCTCCTTCGGTGCCGGCGCCGGGCTGGTGCTGCCAGCGGCCCAGAAGCTCCTGCGATCCAAGAAAGCCGAGCGGCTGGAGGCCGAGGTGGGCAGGAGCGGGCGCAGGAAGGCGGCGGGCAGCGAGTTCCTGGTCAAGCTGGACCACGAAGGGGTGACGTCCCCCAAGAACAAGACGTGCAAGGCGCTGCTGTTGGCCGAGAAGGATTTTGGGGCCAGGCTGGAGCGGCCGCTGGGCAGCCACAGCTACGGACACGCCGGCCTGGGCGGCCGGGAGCGCAGGGGCCGCGCGGCCGCACACCCGCTGCCCGTGGGGCTGGCGCTGCGCAAGTACTCGGGGCACGGGGACTTCGCCCTGAACTGCGACAGCGACTGCCACAGCTCCTACTCGGACATGGACGAGGACGAGGACGCGGGCGGGCTCAGCGCCGACGTCCCCTCGCGCTTCATGACGCGCCTTTCCGTGTCCTCCTCTTCCTCGGGCTCCTCCACCTCGTCCAGCTCTGGGTCCATCTCCACGTCCAGCCTGTGCTCCTCGGACAATGAGGATTCCTCCTACAGCTCGGAGGACGAGGACTCGGCGCTGCTGCTGCAGACCTGCCTGTCGCACCCGGTGCCGGCGCTGCTGGCGCAGCCGGACGCGCTGCGGCCCAAGGGCACCGCGCCCCAGCGCTGCTTCCTGTCCAAGGCGGCCGCCGCCGGCCCCAAGGCCAAGCTCAAGCGCAAGGATCCCCTCAGCTTCGCCAAAGCCAAAGAGTTCTCCCGGCGGCAGCGCCTGCCCTCGGTGGAAAACCGGCCAAAGATCTCCGCCTTCCTGCCCGCGCGCCAGCTGTGGAGGTGGTCGGGGAACCCCACACAGGTAAAGAACGGCACGGCACAGCCGGCATCCGGCTCCTGCCACAGCCAGCGCCCGCCGTGGGTGCCCACCTGGGCATGGTTTGGGATGGAGGGAGTCAGGTGCCGCGTGCTCAGGGCAGAGCCCTGGGTGCTCGGGGTGCTGGGGACAGCGGCTGTGACACGTGGGTGCCCTGTGCAGGGTGCTGGTGGCACTGGCACCTAAGTCCTGCTGGCTGCAGGATGGGGGAGGGTGCTGGTGGCACCAACTGTGAGTGCCAGCACAGGGTGCTGATGCCACCAGCTGTGTCCCTTGAGCTGGCAGCGCTGGTGACGGCAGCCGTGTCTGTCATTCTGCGAGCCCCCCGCCCTGGCACCGCTCTCCACGTCCCCCTGGCGGTGTCCCCACGGCAGCAGGGCGGGTTTGGGGGTCCCCACGGCATCCCTGAGCCCGTGTCCCCTCCCCAGCGGCGCGGCATGAAGGGCAAGGCGCGGAAGCTGTTCTACAAGGCCATCGTGCGGGGCAAGGAGACGCTGCGCGTGGGCGACTGCGCCGTGTTCCTGTCGGCCGGGCGGCCCAACCTGCCCTACATCGGCCGCATCGAGAGCATGTGGGAGTCCTGGGCCAGCAACATGGTGGTCAAGGTCAAGTGGTTCTACCACCCCGAGGAGACCAAGCTGGGCAAGCGCCAGAGCGACGGCAAGGTGAGGGCAGGGCTGGCTCCGGGGGCAGGGAGCCATGTGCCGGCCTAGGGAGCCGTGCGCTGCCTCACGTGGCCACGCATCGTGTCAAGTAGCCACGTAACACGTCAGGTAGCCACGTGTTGAGCCATGTAGCATCGCCAGAGAGCCATGAGGTAGCCACATACCAGGGTAGGTAGCCACATACCGTGTCTGGTACACGTGTGCTGTCAGGTAGCCATGTGCCGTGCCAGGTAGCCACATCCCGTGTCGTGTGGCCACGCGTGGCCATGCACCACATCAGGTGTCAAGTAGCCACATACCTACCTCAGGTAGCCATGTACCATGCCAGGTGGCCATATCCCACAGCAGGTAGCCATATCCCGCAGCAGGTAGCCATATCCCACAGCAGGTAGCCATATCCCGCAGCAGGTAGCCATATCCCACAGCAGGTAGCCATATCCCGCAGCAGGTAGCCATATCCCACAGCAGGTAGCCATATCCCGCAGCAGGTAGCCATATCCCACAGCAGGTAGCCATATCCCGCAGCAGGTAGCCATATCCCACAGCAGGTAGCCATATCCCGCAGCAGGTAGCCATATCCCACAGCAGGTAGCCATATCCCACAGCAGGTAGCCATATCCCGCAGCAGGTAGCCACGTTCCAGCCCCGGCAGCGGCAGTGACGGCGCCTTGTCCCCGCAGAACGCGCTGTACCAGTCGTGCCACGAGGACGAGAACGACGTGCAGACCATCTCGCACAAGTGCCAGGTGGTGGGGCGGGAGCACTACGAGCAGCTGACGCGCGGCCGCCGCTGCCAGGACCGCCAGGACCTCTATTACCTGGCGGGCACCTACGACCCCACCACGGGGCGCCTGGTGACCGCCGACGGGGTGCCCATCCTGTGCTGACCCCCGGGGTGCCCACCCTGTGCTGACCCCCGGGGTGCCCACCCTGTGCTGACCCCGCCCTGCTCTTATGCAAAGGGTGACATTTGGGGACATTGGGGGCACATCAGGGGACGTGGTGGGGGAGGGGGGCTCCCCTACAAGCCATAACTTTCCCTAGTACCTCTGACTGTTTGCCAGCAGGTGAAGCAGAAATCAGGTGTGTTGTTCTATTTATTTTGCCTGTAAATATTGTATTTCTTCCGGGAAGTTTTATGGAAAAGCGAGAAAGGAAAAAAAAAAAAAAATAACCCCGACAACTACAGCAACAACAACAACAAAAAAAAAAAAAAGACAAAAAAATGATGAAAAAAAAATCACAAAAAAAATAATAATAATCCTCGGGGAAGGGGGCGGGGTGGGGGGCGTTTCAGTGCACTGTGTCCCCCAGCCTGGGGGGACGGGGACAGCGGGGAGCGCTGTACAGAGGGGGCCAGGGCGGGGGGCTCGGCCCCGGGCGGGGGGCCCAGCGCCGCCGTCCCCAGTGCAATAGTGGGGTGACCGCGGGGGGGACACCCTGGGGGGACCACGGGGACCCCGCGGGGCCGGCGGACGCTGGCCCGTCCCGCCGCCGCTGCCTGGAAAATATGTACAGGGGCTTTTCCAGTGTAAACACTAAAATACAAAACAAAACAAAATCCCATAAAACAGGATTAAAAATAAAAAAAAATAACCCAAAAGGACAAAAAAAAAAAAGGAGCAAAGGGTTAAACAAAGGTTTTATGAGCCGCCATTCCTGTAAAGGCCTTTTACTATGGAACTTTTTTATGGATAACTTGGCTTATGAATAAATATATGAACCGTTGCTGGTGCTGGCTCCGCTCTTGGCTCTGCCTCAGTTTCCCTCGTGCTGCAACCACCTCTGGAACCCCCAGTTACGGATCAGGGATGGAACAGGGATGTAGGAATGGATCAGGGATCAATCAGGCATCAGTCAGGGATGCAGGAGTGCATCAGGGATGGATCAGGAATGGATCAGGAATGGATTAGGGATGCAGGAATGGATCTGGAATGGATCAGGAATGGATCCGGGATGGATCAGGAATGGATCCGGGATGGATCAGGGATGGATCAGGAATGGATCCGGGATGGATCAGGAATGGATCTAGGATGGATCCGGAATGGATCCGGGATGGATCAGGGATGGATCAGGAATGGATCCGGGATGGATCAGGAATGGATCCGGGATGGATCCGGGATGGATCCGGAATGGATCCGGGATGGATCAGGAATGGATCCGGGATGGATCCGGAATGGATCCGGAATGGATCCGGGATGGATCCGGGATGGATCCGGGATGGATCCGGGATGGATCCGGGATGGATCACTCAGGGCCTGATCCCCGCTCCCCACGTGGGCTCAGACGGACGGGCAGAGCTCCCTCGCCATTGGTCGAGCCTCCGCCAATCAGCGGTGGCCGAGCGGGCAGCCGGGCTCCCATTGGCTGTCGGGGCGCGCTTTTGTTCTCGGCGCGGGCGCGCGCCGCCAAACCCCGCCCCCGGCCGCCAGGGGGCGCTGTGGGCGGGGCGAGCCCGCGCGCGGGGCCGTGCTGCCCCCTGGCGGCCGCGCTGCGACACAGCACCAAACACCGGGGGGACAGAGGGACACGGGGGGGGACAGAGGGACACGGGGGGGGACAGAGGGACACGGGGGGAATATCTGGGGGACATGAAAGGAGATGGACAGACGGACACAGGCTCAGCAGAACAGGACAGATGGGCAAGTGGAAGGACAAGAGCTTCGTGCTGGGAAGGACAGACAGACGGACAAGGACATGGCTGGAGGGTGACCAGACAGGTTGGCAAAGGGATAGAAAGGTGGCTGGACAGACGGGTGGACATAGAATTGGACAGACGGACGGGCACCGGGAGCAGTGGACAGATGGAGGCAGGGAGGGATGGAGAGCTGGACAGACAGACTGACACAGGGAGGGATGGATGGTGAGCCAGGCAAGTGTGGGGCTGGGCGGACAGACGGATGGACAGATGGATGCAGGGAGAAATGGACAGCTGGATGGACAGATGGATGTAAGGCCAGACAGACGGACTCGGGGATGGCGGGTGCAGAGCAGTTGGCGGGGACAGACGGACGGCTGGACAGACAGACAGGTGCAGGGTAGGATGGACAGAGGGACAGCTGCACTTGAGTGTAGGTGCCAGAGGCTGCGGAGGGCCTGACCCTCCCCAGCGCTGCCCAGCTGGGACTGGGGGGCCCCCACAGCCCTGGGCTGGCCCTGGCAGAGGGGACAATGGCACCAAGGGGCTCATGGGCCCCCCTGGCCAGCTGCTGCTGTGTCCACGGGCACCTGTCACCCGCTGGCCTGGGGACACCACCCCCAGGGCTTGGGGTGGCCCCAAAGGAAATGCCACCCATCCCAACACCCAGGGCCCTTTGGGATCCCAGCGATGGATGAGGGGTAGGAAGAGCTGGAGAGCCCCAGGTGGAGGCAGCAGGCCCTGGATCCCAGGAGAAAATCCAGCCCATGGAACATGGCTCTGACCCCAAACCACCTAATTTTAGCCCAAAAACCCCACCCCAGCTTCCTGGGGAAGGTCCCACCCACTCTCCCCCCCAACCTCACCACACACAAACCCAACTGGAGTTACTGCAGCTTTTTACCATTTT